>NC_067125.1:11796941-12434997 GCF_021347895.1 Acanthochromis polyacanthus | reverse complement strand
TGGAAATTAAACACTTCAAAGTCAAGCGGACTTTCAGGAAATATCAAACTGATTTCTGGACAGTGTGAGCGATCAGTGAGCTGTCTGAGCAGCTGCTGCTCTACCTTGGCTTCATATCCATTCACCGTCTCCGTCTTCTCGCTCCTCCAGCCCAGGATGCCCGTCTTATTCCTGCGATAAAGACACAACGCATCCCAGATGAGCTCCCCTGTGGTCTCAACACTCTACCGCTCATTATTTAGTCATTTTCAAGTACCAGACATGTACCTGACACAAAATCATAAACAGAGTACACTGGAGAGCAGAATCAAGCATCTCCCCAGAGATTGCAAGTCACCAGACCTGTTGCTTCTCTGTAATAGACAGTCTGCAAACATTGCTCCCATTGTCCTTGTTTGTCTTCAGAGAAGATCAGCAGTTCAGTGTGCAATTAGGAAACCTGCCCAGAAGCTAGTGAGGCATATCTTGTCTTTATCATCTGTTCACATCACCAAACTCCTGGCAGACTAAGACTTTTCAAGGATGTTTACTGTACTCCCTTCATATTAGCACATATGTATTTGAAGTAAAAATGAAACAACATTGGATATTTTTAGGTCTAAAAAATTTGAAAGGAAGGTTCTGGGGATGTTTTTGCTCTAAGGACGGCAATGTCACCACTAACTGAACTGATTAATATGAAATCTGACACCGGCATTCAAATTCCCCTCGTGATGAACTGCAATAACCATCACAACATTTATTCTGTCCTTCACTTAGGTTTAAAGGCCAAATCTGCACCGCTAATGACATTCCCACAAGCCAGAGTTGCCTTTTGCTAATTAGGAAATACGAGCATGTTAACACACTAGACTATAGGGGCGAATATGGCAAACAGTATAGCTGCATATAAGCATATCGTTACCCTAATAGCGTATTTGCCTAAGTCATGTTTTGGCCTTCATGACTTGGGCAACTATGCTATTAGGCTAACGATATAAGTAATGTCATTGTGAGCGTGACAGCCTGCTGACATTAGAGCTTAGCTGGAAGCCCTGCTGTGTTTAAGCACAACCTCTCACTGTCTGAATTTTAAAGTTATATTAATGAGGGTTCAGTAAATTTTGTACTTGTAAGCCCAGCCCTCAAAGAGCAAAACTGCAGTGCTGTAGTTTTTGTGCAAGGCTGCGTGAAGACGTATTAGCTCCAGAGGTGGATGTCCTGCCTGGGATGCTTGACAAAGTGGTTTGCTCTGGCATCATAAATAGATTATTGGCATGTAGACAGGAGTGCTGACCAGGGAAAATGCACAGAGGTGACACCGAGGTACAAGTCTGACAGGGAGATGATTACCCTCTCAGCCACCACCTTCTCACAGTCGTTCTTCTCTCCATCTTCTTCCCCGCTCACTTTAAATCTGTTAGCATTCACTTCCAGTCTCTGCGTCTCTTTTTATGATTCAGGTATCTATCACCGCGTCTCCAGCAGCACATTTTTCTCCTTTCTCGACCCCTGCCTCCCAAACTGTCAACTCCCCCTCTTCTGGCTTGCATATTATGCTTTTTTTCCCCATTTTCTTGTGTCACATTCATCTTTCTTTCTGTTTATCGCTGCACGTCTTCGCTATTCCATTCATTTATCCCCTTTTTTCCATTCTTCTACATCTCTTCCACCATGCTCTCTTTTTTACCCTTCTTTCATCCTTCTCTTTACCATTTTCTGCCCTCCATCCTTCATTGTCCAAAAGTTCTCCTGTTCTATCATCCTTCTCTCTTCCTCTCTGTCACATCAGTCTTATCTCTCCACCTGACCAGAATAAGATGAGTTTTGTCCTCTATGTCCCTGCTGGGTCCACTTCTCCCTCCTCTATCTCCTACTTTCCACTTTTTTCCTCTGTCTCCGTATCACTTGCAGTCACCCTATGTCCTGTCTGCCTCCACCATGTCTTAGGATCTGCTTTCTGCCGCCTCATCTCCATGTTCACTGGTGCATTTTACGGCTCCAAACTTCCATTAACATCCATCCTTGGCGATCCCATCATAAGTGAGCAGCTTTAAGCACAGTTGTGGGCATTTTTAGATCCGCATTCGGAGGTAGTCTGGGTCACACATTCTTTTAGCAATGTGAACACGAATGTCTCCTGATTTTGCACATTAAAGGACCACCAGTGCAACTGTTCTCTGCACACCAAGGGCAACAAAAAGTGCAATAAGAACAACCAAAAAAGAAAGTCATTTTTGATATCTTCTTTGACTTTTTGGCAGTCTAGGCAAGGGAAGTGCAATCTTCATCTTCTTCTTCTTTTCTGTACCACCGGTTAAATAGAACAATTCTTTTCGTTTTTCTAAGTGTCTGTTTGCATACAGAACAGTGAATTTTGTTTGAGATCAGAAAACAAGCAGTCATTTGAGACGCATGTGGAGACGCACTTCAGTGGCAGGTGCGAACTGACGTTCATTCGAGCTGAGCGCTGTCCTCCAGTGATCGAATTAGCCCAGATGCATGTTAATGCCAGGTGTGAACAGGCCCTTATTTGAAGTGGCCTGAGCATGAGTCACACATCCTGAGGCTAATTTGTCTCTCCACATCAAGCTTATTCCTGTCACTTTTTTGGGACATTTTTGCCCTTTGAGTTCATGTAAGACACAAGAGAGCAAGAATGACCTACTTATGGTTTGATTAAAAAGCAATCAACAGGATTTGAGAACTAACTGAACAGCTGATGCATTTTTATTACAGCATTATGTAGATTCAGTATGTCAGTAATAATCAGTGTTCAACGAACTCTAACAACTAGGTGAACGTGATTTTTGTCTCCACTTCCTTCCACTGCTGCTGCGTCTGTTTGTTTTCCTGCATTTTGTGAAATGCACTCTGACAGCCACCAGAGAACATGCCTTAACTTCTTCAACTTGGCTGTGGGCTGCAGTGTAGGAGACAGCAACAGAGAAACACTGACAGAAAATCAGCCCTAACAACAAAAGAGTGATTTTCTCTGCTCAGAAAAAAAAAAAACAGCACACAAGGAGAACATGTTCTGTGGCTACTGTTGTTAGAAAAAAAAAAAGATATTTCTGATTGTTCTATGAGTGATTTCTCCATCTATGATTGCTGAACATTAAGGCAAGCTGTCTTGTAGTTTTATCCCTATCAAAAAGAAGTACCTAGGGTGTATAAAAACCTGTAATTTATCATCCTGTACATTTATATTCTCTGTACATCAGCACTGCGTCTGACCTCTCGAAGGCGATGTTGCGGGTGTCCAGCTGAGTGGTCACCACCGGGGCAGACAGCCTGGCTGCTACCTGCTCATCGTTGGGTTGCATCGCCCCCAGCAGACCCAACCCGGTGGCGTTGCTGCTGCAGGCGCCGCCATTCTTTCTGCCAGGTGAGAGTGCCGTAAGGGACGAGACGCACAAGGTCTCACAGAACACCAGCTGTCTGTCATGGTCGACCTCCATCACCTCTGCGCTGGAGTCTGAGAGGACGAGAATGACGAGAGAAAAATTAGAGCAGTTTTAGTGAGGATGGTAATGGCAAGAGAGCACACATCCTCGAAGCTGCAAGACACAAACGATGAAACGTACACGTAAAGGGAAGTCTAAGAGACGAGGACTGATGTCGAGAGACTGCAGATGTTGTTGCAAATGGAAAAGGAAAGAGCAAATTAAACACCCAGGCAGGTCAGATACAAAGAAACACTGCGAGGGAGAACATTATGCAGAGACTCAAAAAAGTCCAACGGAAAGGTCAAAGGAGGAGGAAGAATTTAAAGTGGAGAGAGGAAAAAGGATAAAAATAAAAGAAGAACTGGGTAAAGTAGTGCAGGGAGGAGGAAAGAAAGAGCTGTGCAATCAGGCTAGAAAGAAAGGAACTGTGTGTGTGAGAGAGAGGGGATCATATTCGAAAGGTGCAGCCACACCTGCACCAGTTTCTCTGAATATTTGCTTCATCTCATATTCATTCCAAGTGAAGCTCCTGTGACTGCTAAATACAGTGCTGTCTTCATGCACCTGATGTCCCAGTAGGGGAGTTTGGAAGGACAAAAGGTATTGAGGGAGAAGAAGACAAACTACTGCAAATCTGGGCTCATATCTTAAAGGAAAAGTTCAACATTTTGATAAATACACTGACGGACTTTCTTACAGAGCCTTATGTGAGAAAATAAATCATGTCGGAAAGGTAAATATGAAATCACTTGGTTAGCTTAGCTTAGCACAAAGACTGGAAACAGAGGGAAACAGCTACTCTGGCTCTGTCCAAGGTAATAAAATCTGCCTAAGTGCTAGATAACTTTTTAAAAATCTACAGAAAACCAGAAGTGGGAGAATGTCAGAGTTGTGGTTTTATGAGGGATCATCTCTTGGTTAGATTCAGTCACTCTCTAATACTGTAATCTATATTTCTCACCAAGAGAACAAATAAAAATACTTGCCAAAATGTGCTTTTTGGTCTCACATCTCACAGTTTCCTGAATCTTGACACAGCACACATACCTCCCACAGAGTGAGGCTAGAGTCTGAGCGCTCACCTTGCCCCTTGAAAATGAAGCTCCGGTTTCCTCTCTGCCAGGTCATCTGTTCAAATCCCGTCAGAGTGGTGTCAACGCGAAGACACTGACCACTCTTCCAAACTCTGTAGGTGTCACTGGGGCAGATACGAGACACCAGGGGCACTAAGGGCAAACACAGACACACTTTGTCTCAAACATGCCGTTTCTAATTAACATGTACACGGATGAATGCAACAGGTCTCAGTTTTCCTTCTGGGCTTTTCAGTTTGGCACTGATATATTGTTTCTAATACAGCTAAAAGCACCAAAGACAAAGCAATTTACACAACAGAAGCATCACTGTTCAGTACAACAGAAAGGAAACAGACGTCTTCAGGGCCCAGAGGACGGTGATAACACAATTAATTCTGAGTGGTTAGTACTGGCCTGCTTTACCGACTCCAAGGACACATAAACAGCACTCACCCCAGCTGGTAAACTCCCATTTCATCTCCACATAGAAGTCTTGGGCCTGGACAGAAAGAGTAGGAGGGAGATGGAGAGAGAGGAAGACAAATTAGAAGGGAACGGGCATTGATAAAGAGGAAGACAGAGAGCGAATTGGGGAGATAGAGAGTGATGGAGTCAAAGATAAATAGACAAAGAGAGTAGAATAGCAATGCGGAGGAAAAGAAAAAGTGGGAGAGCGAACAAATGCAATGAGGCTGCCTCATTGTCTGTGCCAAAGATGAGGGGGACTGGCAGAGAGAAGTGGTGTATGTGAGTGTGTGTGTGTGTGGGGGGGGTTAATAATAGAACTGATGGATGGAGGGACGGAGAGGACAATCATGTGGGTCAGAGCAGCCGCAGATGAAGAACAACGTGATGTGTGTAATGCTCGCAAGTGGACGTGCGCTCGAGTACCAGAGCTCTTTCAAAGTGTGAGGGTGTTGTGTCTACCATGTGAGTAAAGTGTGTTCACGATTTTATGTGTGTGTGTGTGTGTGTGCTGGGGGGCCAGCTGGAGCAGATATACAGGCAGACAGGCTGTGTGAAGGTAGCTCTCTGCATCTTTGCCACTGTTCTCTGCAACACGATCTGCTGCAGGGTTCTAACTGTCAACCTCCTCAGCTGCTCCACCACTGCTGTTGTGCCTTTAACTCTCATGTTGTCCTGCAGGTTAAATTGACCCATTTTAAAGTTTGAAAATTTGGGGAAAAAAATACACATTTTCACTGTGAAACTTTTGATGTCCACATTTTCAACATTTTTGGGAATTTTTTGAACATTTTTTGCTGGAAAAAAGAAACATAAAAAAAAAGTTTCTCAACCAAATCAGCCAAATCAAGCAAAATCCAGCAAATTTCCCTGGATTTGGGTTAATGTTTTTGTGAGTGTTCTTAAAGAATACATCAGAAGTTTTATTGATATATATGTAGCCACTTTTGTTTTTTTTAAAGATTTTTTTGGAACACTTTTACTCATTTTTCGAAAATATTTACAAGAAATGTCTTGCCAAATTTGGGGATTTTTTTAAATAAAACTTTGAAGGGAAATTTTTAAGGACTTATTGGAATTTTCTTCATGAAGGTTGTGCACATTTTCAGAATTATTATTATTTTTTTCAGACCAGGAAACAATATTTTTTGGTGCCCATAAATGAAGACAACAGGAGGGTTAAGAACGGCAATCCTCACCCCTTGAGGGAGTAGCGATGACTCAGATGACTCAAATTACCCAGACACAGACAGTTTTCCAACACACAGACATATCCTCTGAGTGTATTTCCCTTGTTAGATAGTAAACAAAGTTATTAATATCTTCAAAAGGAATATGTTATCCTAAAACAAAGATGTAAATATTAAAAAGATTCATCTACATTTCAAATGAAGCCATGTCTCCACAGAGCCGCCCTTGATATGTGTTTGTAGTTTGTCATGTATGTAGCGTACACACTTGTTTGTGTATGTGTTGTTCAGTGGTCACTGGAGATCTTTTTCCGTGTGTGTGTGTGTGTGTGTGTTTGTGTGAAATCCCACTTGGCGCAGTTGCTCCAGCAGGACGGGGATGCCCGCCAGTCTCTTGGCAGTTCTCTGGTAGTCACGGTAACGAAGCACGAGACGCACCAGCTCCGGATCTCTGGTACTCACCGCCTCTTGAAGAACTGAGAGACAGCGAGAGAGAGACGGAGAGAGTACAACAGAGCCAATCGCTCAGGCCTCATCTAAAATTTATGCACATGAGCAATTTAAGGGGTCAGCGAAGAACTGCCGAAACTGAAGTAGGCCAAAGGAAAAGCTGGTACGACCAATTACTGCAGCTCGCTCGTCATTCATCAGACCGCCGCTTTGCTGTTAATCTTACAAGCTGTGCAACACTTGAATGATTAGAGAACAAAAGTTCCATGAGGAGCAACCAAAGAGGATTTCTGAACTTAATACTCTGCAACAGAACATCCGTGACAAGAACAAAGATTTTGCTTTATTGCACTTAATCCATCACCATCAAGACAAAAAAAGCCTGAAGTCATGTGCCACAAGTAAAGAGGGAGCTGCCAGCAAAAACAAACAACTTCAAAATAATGGGTGTAAAACGGGTGAATATCACTCCAAATTCAAAAAAATAATTGATTTCACACTCCATTATCCTTTCATCGCCAGATCACCACATGACATTTGTACAGTGCCAGTATAGAGACGTCTGGCTGGAATCACTGTGAAAGCATGGCGTGAGGTACTGTATTTTCCAAACAGTTATTAAAAGGACACAGCTGAGGAAAAAACCCTCATCCCTATGTAAAATCAAAGTAAGAATTGCAAGCTTCTGTACAAATATAGTGTACAATAAATGAAACATTATATATAATTAGTCTTCATATTGTAACCAAAAAAATCCTAAATTTGTGATTGTGTTTTTTACTGAATACTGAAGCTCTTCTGGTCCACAAACATGCAGAATGTTCCACATTTTCTGAAGAAATTTTGGATAATAAATTCAAACGTGTCACAGTGTTGACAAAGAAGGACTCATTAACATAAACGGCAATTCAAATTTTTGTCAAAGGTGTTTTTGAATTGACAATTAGATCGTTAGCTTGAATGTGAGTCCGCTGTGGCTCAAAGGAACAAAGAACTTGGCAACATCAACATGCTTAGTGCACAACTGTGCACATTCAGCAGCTGATGAGAAAAGCCAACTGGCTTGCAGCACAATCATAATTGCTTATTGGCTACACAACCCGCAGATTGACATGCCCACATTGATAAGAATTAAGTGGTGGAGGCTTTATTTTCTCTTTTCTTTGCCTGTCCCCACTTGTGGTAGTTTTTCACTTTTAGATTGATGCACCTTAAGGAACTAATATTAAAAGATGAACCAATAAGCCCAAAGCACAAAGTCCCAAATGCCAACAGTGGGACAGGAACTCGTTATTTGCTGCTTTTTATTGCTTATGCATAGAAAACAGCAGTTACTGATTTGGTCCTTGGTATAGTTAAGACTTATGTGATTTTTTGCTTTAGAATATTTTACAATTAAAAGAGTTGCCTGTAAATATGCCCTCTTTTATTTACAGAGATCAAAGAATTATGTTATATATAGGAGTATACTGAAGAAAGGCAACGAGTGATGGTGAGAATTACCAGATTTTACGCCTCATGAGAAAGAGTGGTGCTATTCTACCTAAAAGTTTTTGCTTGTTTGCCTTCTTTTTTTTTATTTTTTTTTTTACTTTTTTGGCTTTATTGATCATGCTCTTTTGAAACCAGATGTAGAAAGCTGGGGGTGGATCTGACTGAGAACTTAAGGACAGTATGCATGGCCAGATGGTGACAATCTATCAATCAGAGGGGGGTCCTTGCGTGAAATATACTCTGCTTTATTGTCTATTTTACTCTGAAAGGGACCAAAATTTACAAAGTGAACATCATGATGCACTAAAGGAGACTTAAAACTAACAATTGAGGCCATGACCTCTATATGACGATATTTACTGAGGTCACAAATTAAGATAGGGTTGTTTATCATAGACTTCTTTGTGCAATCAGAGGCTCCTGTTGGCTGTTCGAAAGACTGGCGCCATAAGAGGACATTGACTTTTTAGATCCAGAGGCTTTGTCCTACAGCTTTTACATTCATTTGCATGTACAAATACCATTAGATGCGCCATAAAGAGAAAATTATACATGAAAATATGCTCACATTTTTATTGTGCAACATATTCCCGCTCCCATGTACCGTGCAATATACAGCCTGTGTTTACTGTACATTGTGCATGTTACCACAGATATACTCCTCTACACAACACACACTCACCGGTCCATCCATTACGGTTCTCCTTGCTAACGTCAGCTCCGTGCTGCAGCAGGACTCTGGCACAGTCCAGGTAGCCTAGCGTGACGGCCAGGTGGAGAGGAGTCCGACCACGAGGGTCCAGAGACTCTAAATCAGTCTGGAAGGGAAACAAAAGAGGAGGAAAAAAAGAGGACAGAATTTTTGAAACCAGCAGTCATGGAGAGCAGGGTGTGGACTGTCGAGTAAAATGAAGTGGGATGAGGGGAAATTGAGGTTAATTGTGTATCATTGCTGTGCTCTTTTAGCTCAGACAGGAGGGGAGGAACAGAAAAATATAATAATGATACAAATGTGCCAGTGACGAGAGAAAGATGGAACAGGAGACTGTGACAGATGCTAATTGATTTGTCACCGCTCCAACCTGGCCGCACTCCTTTATTCCGCTTATTTTCTGAGCTGGATGGATTGGGTTCAGCTAAACACAGACAGCACTATTTGCTCTGTTAAACCTGCCTCCACACCCAGAGCTTTTCATGTAGCCTTCTGTCTGCTGGCCTTCAAAACTTGGAACACAGTTTAAGGTTCAGAGAAGGTTTTCAGTTTGAATCTTGGCAAGAAAAATGTGGGCAGGTAGCAGAAATAAGCTCCTCAACCTGCTGTGCCACCCTGCAAACTACATAACCTGCAGCGTCTTTGTCGCCAAAAATACATGTTCTGAGCAGCGTTGCCGAACAAAAAGTATAATTAATGCTTGAGGCGTCCCTTCAGCTCTCAGCCCTGCTCTGTATTTAGAAGCATGTCAACAAGAGCTCATTTGTCAGTCATATTACATTAGTGTTAATCTTTCATATCAATCACACCAACGCTCTGATACACTGAATTAAAAAGAACCATGGCAGGGGGCTTTTAAAACCCTCTCAAACATGAAAAGAAGTTTGGTGGAAAGCTACGGCTAATTTTAGAAACTCAGAATACTAACTTACTGGTGCTTTTGGATTCTGGTATATATTTAAAACAAAGAAACACAAGAGAAAGGACCTTATTGTCTTTGCATCATGCTTTTTCAGGTGAAGAAATGGTGTAACATTATTTTTTTAAAAAACACTTTAGCTTTCTTGACAAGTGTAAGCCGAGTAGATGTTTGCACCTAGCTAGAGCTAGCAGGCAATTAGCTTAAATTAGCATACAGAGGGAAAGCAGGGAGAAACCGCTTACTGCACAAGGTTAAAAAATTTGAATACCAGCACCTTTAGAGCAAGAAGTATTAATGAATGAGTGTGACTCAAATAATTCAGTTTTGCACAAACTTCACAAAGTACATGGATTTATTGATGAGCCATAGTGTAGGGCTCCAGACTGTGACTAAATGGTTGCATGTGCGACCAGTAAATTTTCCCAAAATTTTTTAATACTATTGAATATTTTTGTTGTCGACAAACTTCTGCTCCACACTTCAGCCCAGTAGACAGTAATGCGCAAATGAGCTGGTTTAACTGACATTAACTCCAAAATAAGCAGAAAGGAGAGGAACACCAAAGAAGAAGAAGGCGGGCCAATGTGTGCGAGTGCGGGGGACGAATGACGGTGAAGCTTCTGATGTTTCACAAAGCCTCTATTTACGTTCAGCCTTATTTTAAACACAAATTCACCTGTCTGTCTTATCTCCATTCCAGCTGCTTCTAAGTTTAGACACCTCCTTTGCTAGACAGCAACAGTGGAACCGTTTTCTGTTGTTTTTACATGAATTTTAGGACTTTTCAGCAGCGTCTTCATCATGTCAAGAAACCTCTTCTTAGAGAAACACTTCCTGTGCCGCTGGAATGGTTTCAAAATAAAAGCCTGTAGCATTAAAAATACACCTTCAAAATAAAAGCCTGGAGGAAACGCCTGGAAATTAGCTCCTTTCACAGTGGCTATGCTAATGGCTAGTGGCTAAGTTAGAAGGCAGTCACATACTACCCTGAATTACAGTCTGGAAAACAATAATTAATAATGCTTTGAGATATGGAAATTAGTAGGCATAAAAGTGTTAAAAAGGCAAAAGATTAAGAAAATAGAGAACAACATACATAACTGATCAATCTCAGTCTCTCCAAACACAGCCACCGCAGAGCATCCTAATTGAATTACTCCTCTTTTGATTTTCCACGTTCAGTTATAGTCACCCTTATTAAATGAAGAAATCTAGTTATGAAGGACAGGATCTCTGTCACATGTTGTTAAAACATTACATGTAAGGCATATTGGTTCCAGAAATCGGTTATGGGCCTTTCTTGATCGCAAATAATCGGCATCAATTCCAAATCAGTCGATCTCTACCAGCAAACACGTTCAAAGCACAGTTTGGCAGTAATGCTAAACTTAACTAAGCTATCTCCTGGGAAAAAATCTGTCATTAGACACACCCTTGTCAGTTTATGTTTGCCATAGATAGCATTTCTGGCAGTAATGGTTTCTGGCAGAAATATGTGATTAACCTTTGACAATACTGCTGAAAATTTGCAGCAAGGTAACATTTTCGGAAGCAAATTTGATCTGTGCCAAACTTTGTGAAAAAAACTTTTACTTGAGGTGTTCACTGTTGAAGCAAGTTAATGGCAAATTCGTGCTTTAATGTTTGAATCTGCTGGTTGACTGATCTCATTTTACCTGTGTGTGTTTCCTCTAGGTGCTCTGGCTTCACACCACAGTCCAGAGACATGCGTGGGTAGCTTAAAAGGTGATTTAAAATTGGCTGTATGAATGTTAAATGAATGGCTGTCTGTCTCTTTGTGTTAATCCTGTGATGGACTGGCAGCTTGTCCATGGTGCACCACGGCTCTCGCCCAGTCTAAGCTGGGAAAGTCTCCAGCCACCATGTGTCCCTGTGAAGGATACGTGGGTATGGCTAACAGACTGGACTGTTTGTCATACATTTACCACAAAGTTAGCCATAAGTCCACTCCAAGTTTGCTAAATACCTTATTTGAAAGCTAAAGTACGAACTTTCTGCAAGTTTGTGGCAACACTGGCATGAGTTAACCCAGGGGTGGGCAAACTTTTTGGCTCAGGGGCCACATTGACTTTTGAAATTCGACAGACGGGTCAGACCAGCATCAGATGGTTGGAGATTGTGCAAAATAATATGAATTTCATGATAAAGACAATACTGACAAAGCAAAGAATACTCACATTCAGTTTTAGTGGGAACAGTGTTGTTGGTCACCCTTTTTTACCAGTGCATCAAAGTCTGGTGTAATTTGGTTGTGGCAATTCTCAGGATCGATCTGAGGTGTTCATCAGTTAACTGGGATCTGAGGTGTGCTTTGTTGATGTTCATCACGCTAAACATCTGCTCACACACGGAGGTAGATCTGAACAACACCAGCATCCTCTGTGCCACCTTCCCAATGTTTGGAAGCTTGGCTTCACTTAGTGAAGCCTAAAAGTCATTCAGTGTAAGGGAGCTGAACGTCTTTAAGACTGAGTCACTTTGAAGATTGATCAGTTCCAACTGCAACTCCTGAGGTGCTGCTTCTAGGTTTTGTGACAAGGGACATGATACCAGCTGAAGTGTCTTGTCATTTTTTTCAAAATCAGAGAACCGACGGCAGAATTCTCCATGTAGGTCTTCTAGTGATTCCTCATATTTCATCACATGTCCACTGGCCTCTGTCAGCGTCGCCAGTGTAGGGAAATGAGCGAAGGATTTTTTTTTGACATTTGTCTTGAGAATAAAGTCAGTTTGGCTTTGAAGGCTGTCACATTTGTGTACATTTCGTGCACAAATTGATCTTGCCCTTGCAGCTTCACGTTCAGCTCATTCATGTGCTTCAGTTTGTCCACGGTAAAAGCAAAATCACAGCCAATCTCTGTCGCACAGCTCAGGAAAATCATCGGTTTTCCCGATTACCTCCAAAAATGAGCTAATCTCGCCTTTGAGCTCCCACACTTGCTGACATACTTTCCCCAAACTTAACCAGCGGACATGAGAGTGGTAAAGCAAGTCCTGGTGATCAGCATCAGTTTCTTCTAGAAACTTAATGAACTGACGATGCTGAAGCCCTCTCCCTGGTATAAAGTTAACGAGTTTTACGACTGGCTTCACGACATGATCAAGATGCAAAACAGACTTACAGAGCATACATAATCCTGATGGATTATGCAGTGTAGGGAAAATCACATCCAGCTCAGGGTTTTCCTCCTTCACCTTATCCTGGATTCTTTTCAGCAGCCCGACGTTTTTTCCTGTCGAGTTTGGCAAGTTTACACCACGGCAGCTTCATCCTCTGGATGACCCCAGACATCCTGTCCTACAAGTCTTCTCCTCGTGTTTTTCCCTTCATGAATTCCATGGTCAAAAATTCCTCCGTTGTCTCAAAATGTTCATTAATCCCTATAATAAATATTAAAAGCTGAGCAGGGCCTTTTATGTCATTACTTTCGTCCAGTGCTGATGAATATAGCTTGAAGGACTCCACTTTTTCATTCAGTGAGCTGGCTAAGTCTTCGTCCATCAGTTCAACATGGCGATTAACTGTCCTGCTGATAAACAATTTTTTTCAAATTTGTTTTTGCTCTCTGGACACAGGAGACCTGCTGTCTGTACCATGCATTCTTTCAAAAACTCCCCTTCGGAGAAAGGCTTGCTAGCCTTTGCTATTTTAAATGCTACTTGCCTTCATGCTTGACTCTAGAATCATAGTTTGCAGAAAAAACGTATTTTGCTGAGTGTGTAAACTGGCTGCCAGCCTCTGAGCCATAGCTGTCTGTTCTTGCGCTGACTGGATGCTAGCGTAGTTAGCATGCTTTGTGGAAAAGTGCTGGCTGATATTGTATTCTTTAAAAAAAAAAACGCAACGGATTCACTGCACATAAGACATACAGCCTTTGAACGGACTTCAGCGAAAAAATATTTAGTAGTCCACTCCTTCTGAAACAATCGACATTCACTGTCGACTTTTCTTTTCTTTGGTCCACTCATATTAGTTGCAAAGTAGAAGAATAGAAAATAAACCAACAAAGGTCACTTGTGTCTGGAGCGCTATCTAGTGGAGACAACAGAAATGTCGGGTACTGCAGGGGAAGGCCAAATGAATGTGGTCTTTACTGTAATTTCGTCAATTCTAATATCGGCAAAATTACTTCACGGGCCGAATTGAAAAGCCTGGGGTCGTAGTTTGCCCATGCCTGAGTTAACCTTTGCTGTTTGCCAAAAACCTGAATTATTTGTAAGGGCTACAGGTCTTGCTTTTCATCTGAATTTACTGAAAAGACAACCAGACAAGACAATCATCCATCCTCTGCCACAAATGATAACATATGATACAAAAAGTACACTATGTCATCATTGATCAGAAAGATAAAAAATCCTACAAGTGTGACCATGTTAAGCAACGAATTAGGATCTGTGTATGATTATCTGACTCGTGGTGCTTGTACACCTAATGAGAAGTCGTGTCTCTATGCCCATCTGATTTAATCAACTACTGCCTGTACTGCTCTGCATGAAGCTGCCCATCCCTCTCTTTCTCCATTCCCCTGGCTTTTATATGCACCGCTGTTTTCATGTTGCATCTCTCTGCAGCACACTCCTTCAAAATCAGCAGCTTTTACCATACTGATCTTAGATCTGACATCCAATTAAACAGAGCTGCTGACGGCCACCATTATCCCACTCTAGGCTGATCCAAGGTCAGTTTTTGTCAGTCCGTCCAGCGCTTGAATTCTAATTAAGGATTACTTTAGGAGGTAAGTGTAGCATGTCTCAGAATCAGCACTTTGATGAAGACTTCGGTGAAGCTGCTGAAAGCTCTTTCTAGGAACTGAAATGAGACCACTTAGAGCGGATTGTGACTGTTTGGTGTAGTTAGAATATTTATATGTATTGGAGATATAAAAAAATACTAGCTGAGCAGCAGACCAAAAAAAAGTACAACCCTGCATGAGGAAGCTCCCATGAATACTTACTGTCCTCAGTGTTTAATATCAAAAATGACTGGCGGCAATGGTCCAACATAGGTTAACAGAACAAGTGGAACCAGAAAGACTCAGCATTTACACACGTGGACAAAATTGTTGGTACCCCTCAGTTAAAGAAGGAAAAACCCACAATTCTCACTGAAATCACTTGAAACTCACAAAAGTAACAATAAATAAAAATTTATTGAAAATTAAATAATCAAAATCAGCCATCACTTTTGAATTGTTGATTAACATAATTATTAAAAAAAACAAACTAATGAAATAGGGCTGGACAAAAATGATGGTACCCATAACTTAATATTTTGTTGCACAACCTTTTGAGGCAATCACTGCAATGAAACGATTTCTGTATTTGTCAATGAGCGTTCTGCAGCTGTCAACAGGTATTTTGGCCCACTCCTCATGAGCAAACAGCTCCAGTTGTCTCAGGTTTGATGGGTGTCTGCTCCAAATGGCATGTTTCAGCTCCTTCCACATATGTTCAATGGGATTCAGATCTGGGCTCATAGAAGGCCACTTTAGAATAGTCCAACGCTTTTCTCTCAGCCATTCTTGGGTGTTTTTGGCTGTGTGTTTTGGATCGTTGTCCTGTTGGAAGACCCATGACCTGCGACTGAGACCAAGCTTTCTGACACTAGGCAGCACATTTCTCTCCAGAATGCCTTGATAGTCTTCAGATTTCATCGTACCTTGCACACTTTCAAGACACCCTGTGCCAGATGCAGCAAAGCAGCCCCAAAACATTACTGAGCCTCCTCCATGTTTCACCGTAGGGACAGTGTTCTTTTCTTCGTATGCTTGGTTTTTGAGTCTATGAACATAGAGTTGATGTGCCTTACCAAAAAGCTCCAGTTTGGTCTCATCTGTCCAAAGGACATTCTCCCAGAAGCTTTGTGGCTTGTCAACATGCATTTTTGCAAATTCCAGTCTCGCTTTTTTATGAGTTTTTCAGCAGTGGTGTCCTCCTTGGTCGTCTCCCATGAAGTCCACTTTGGCTCAAACAACGACGAATGGTGCGATCTGACACTGATGTACCTTGGCCTTGGAGTTCACCTTTAATTTCTTTGGAGGTTGCTCTGGGCTCTTTGGATACAATTCGAACGATCCGTCTCTTCAATTTGTCATCAATTTTCCTCTTGCGGCCACGTCCAGGGAGGTTGGCTACTGTCCCGTGGGTCTTGAACTTCTGAATAATATGAGCCACTGTTGTCACAGGAACTTCAAGCTGTTTAGAGATGGTCTTATAGCCTTTACCTTTAAGATGTTTGTCTATCATTTTTTTTCGGATGTCCTGGGACAATTCTCTCCTTCGCTTTCTGTTGTCCATGTTCAGTGTGGTACACACCTTTTCACCAAACAGCAGGGTGACTACTTGTCTCCCTTTAAATAGGCAGACTGACTGATTATGAGTTTGGAAACACCTGTGATGTCAATTAAATGACACACCTGAGTTAATCATGTCACTCTGGTCAAATAGTTTTCAATCTTTTATAGAGGTACCATCATTTTTGTCCAGGCCTGTTTCATTAGTTTGTTTTTTTAAATAATTATGTTAATCAACAATTCAAAAGTAATGGCTGTTTTTGATTATTTAATTTTCAATAAATTTTTATTTATTGTTACTTTTGTGAGTTTCAAGTGATTTCAGTGAGAATTGTGGGTTTTTCCTTCTTTAACTGAGGGGTACCAACAATTTTGTCCACGTGTGTATATTATCAAGCAGTTACTGCAGTCTTCTATTTGTCCTGTCTGCAAGGGAAATGAAGAAACCACATGGGATACACGCTAAAATGGAAGAGTAAATGAATGCAGAGAGACACAATGATACATGTGCAAATGATCACATGCACAATGCTTAAAAATGTTTCAACATGGAGCAAATCGAGTTTAGTAAAGCATAACTCAATAATAAGAACATGACACCATGGTTTTAATGTGTTAATGAATGCACTATCTCTGCACAATCTCTAATCTCTGGACAGTTCTCCAAAAGAGAAAGAATAGGAGAGAAAGAGGCCGACATAAATAACGTGGGTAGAGATTTCTGTTGTAAGAAAATGCCTGTCAGCAACAACTGTAACATCTAAGACGGGCGAAGATGGAGAGAGAGCGGAAAAGAAAAGAGCAATGATAGCTCTTGCAAGTGCAAACAAAGATAGTGGGAGGAGGGGTGAGGAGAGAGAACAGAAGGAAGAGGAAAGAGAGAGTTAGAAGGAAGCTGAAGGAGACAACAACATGAGGGAGCCTCTCAGGAGCTGTGGAGGCTGGGGAATAGCGGGAGGGAACGGAGGGCTGGAGCGTCATAGCAACACAGGGGAAGAAAGCGAGCAGTCAGCTTTGTTTGTGTGTGCTGGATAATGAACGGGGTCCCGGTGTAACATGCAAATGGGGCTACTTTGTGCATGTATGTGTGCGTGCACGTTTTATTGCAAGCAGCGTCTCAAAGCACGCCGCAGACGACTCATGCTTATGCAGCACAAATGTGACGACCCGTCAAAGTCACAGAAAGCACAGTCGAAAGTAAGGTGTCCATCATTTAAACAACATGACAGAGAGAGAAAGCTAGTGAAAAACATGAACTGAATATAAATGCTGAGTCTTGAAAAACATTTCCCTTCCAAAAATGGAAATGGTATGTTGGACAGAAAGCATTCACATATTGTTGTAAGCACATGAGATATAGAAAGAATGGAACAAAGATTATGGGTCTAAAAAAGAAAGACAACTTGGCTCTTGTTTCATTTTTGTCTTTTTATGGCACTTGCACTGTCTTGCAGCTGTCTCTTCATCCACGGCTCCCCCTTTGAGTGGCTGTGTGTAATGTTGGTGATTATCAGTTTAAGCATATTTTACAGCTCGCTTTACAATTCATCTGGAAAAGTGGAGGCTGAAATGCAGCACGGAGACCGGGGTGAAAGAAGGGTGCTAATCAGGGAGAGGATAAACAGAAACATGTGGTGAGGTGAAAGAAGCCAGAAAGTGAAGGGAGGGAAAGACAAAGTAAGAGTGATGACAGAAGAACAGGAGGGTGTAGAAAAAGACAGGTCAGAGAAAGTACAGTATGCTGCCAAAAAACACTAAGTACAATGCATACTACCAGTCAAAAGTTTTAGAACACCCCCATTTTTTATTGTAAATTATGTATATTAAAGTCTCATTGTACTCTGAAATGAAATCATTGCACAAATAAACAAATTGAGTTAAAAAAAAATATCAATTTAGAAACCAAAATGTATTATAAATTCATCAAAGTAGCCACCTTTGGCAGATGTAACAGCTGAACACATTCATGGCATTCATTCCACAATGGAAATCAAATATTCTTCAGAAAGTTCTTTCATCTCTGTAGCAGAAGTTCCCATAAATGTGTGCTTCTTGTAGGTTGCTTTGCTTTCACTCTTCTGTCCAGTTCATCCCAAACCAGCTCCATGGGGTTTAAGTCTGGAGACTGTGTTGCCACTTCACGTTTTCAAGCTCACCATCTTGATCTTTTTTCCTACGATAGTTCTGGCATAACTTGGACTGATGTTTTGGGTCATTATCTTGCTGTAGGATGAACCATTGACCAACTAGGAACATACCAGAGGGTACTACATGGTGCTGCAGAATGCTGTGGTAGCTGTTTTGGTTCAGGGTTCCTCTCATTCTGTAAAAGTCACCCACCCTGGATCCAACAGAACAGCCCCAGACCTTCACACTTCCTCCTCCATGTTTGACAGTTGATGTCACACACTGAGTAACCATCCTTTCTCCTACAAAATCCTGCATGATGAACCAAAGATTTCAAATTTTGATTCATCAGTCCATAATACCTTCTTCCAGTCTTCAGAAGTCCATTGGTGGTGTTTCATGGCCCAGGCAAGCCTCTGTTTCTCATTTTGACATCTTAACAATGGCTTTCTTGCTGCAACTCCACCTGTCAAACCTGCAACTCCAAGTCTTCTCTTCACAGTTGAAACTGAGACTTCTTACTACGATCACTATCAAGCTGTGCTTGAAGCTGTTGTCCTGTGAGCCGCCTGTCACCAAGCTGTTGACTCTCAGAAACTTGTCTTCTGATTCTGTTGTGGCTTTTGGTCTTCCAAACCTCTTCCTGTCAGTGATTCCTAAAAGTTTCTGAACCTTTTGATGGTGAAGAAAACTGTACTAACTGACACCTTGACTTTCTTCACAATTTCTCTGTAGGAAACACCTACATTTTTAAGTGTTCTGATGGTCTGTCTCTCTTCTATTGCAAATGACCTTTTCCTCTTCATTTTTATAGCAGCACACTACTTTCTGCAATGTAATACTGTTCAAATAATGCTCTGGAGGGTTTGGTGCCACGGTGTGTTCCAACACTAATTTTATGCAGACAGAGGGGGTTGTAAGTAATCAAGAATAGTTGGGACACCTGTAGGATTCAGTAGCACCAACTTTCAAGGCTTGATCAACCTCCACTGCTGCAGAACAGCTTTAAGTTGTTAACCCATATCTTCTTCCCTGAAAAAGGCCTTTTTGTATAATTCTGAAATGTACATTATTTTTCAATTTTTTGGTAACCTTACCTTTTTTTTAACCTCTGACTGTTCACCACTTACTTTTGTATTATCTCAAGCTATTCATTGGACTTGAACTACTTGAATTTCAATAAAAAAGCTTAAAAAATGGAGGCGTTCTAAAACTTTTGACCGGTAGCGTATATAACAGAGGATGACGGGAAACAACAGAACAATCCACTGAACTGTATACTTCCCTTCTCCTCCAAAATACCTGACGTAGCCCCTGTCTGCGTGAAACAACGATTAAAAAAGAAAGAATAGGAGAATATTCATCAAGTGTCTTCTTAGCTTTTATTTTTTCCTATAGCACTTCTCTGTGATGCATTATACTACTAGGCATAACATCCATTATGCTGGTCGTTGCAAGTCAGTCTAAGTAAGCATGACAAATGAATCCCTGCAGTGTTATTCAGCTCACATCAAGCTCTTGGTGTTTAAGAGCTAGCTTTATTCAGACGTTTTATTCAAATTTAGAGCTTGTTAACTGAGAGCAAGTTGTTGCCACAGATGTTTCAAAGGGGCCAGTTTTGAACCATGTTTTGGTCCAGCAACCTCTCCATCATCAGCTCTCCTCTGTGTGTAACCAACATTGAAACACAACACCTTGTCAAATCTGCTAAACAATACCAGTCAGCATATGAGAAATCTGTTGTGATGACACCTCCGAGCGGCATCAGAAAACAGCGTCAGTCTCGTACCGCGGCTTCAGTGATTTGCCGTAGTTCATTTGGTCCAATTTGCATCAGAAGCAGTCGGTAAGGAGGGGGAAATTGTGACAGACGGCGGTCAGAGTTAACAGAACACGCAGAGAGATGTAATTTAAAATGTGATTTCTAGATAAACGACAGCACAAACTTTACTGGTAGGGTAGGGGTCATATTTGGGCAAGCGTTGGTGACATAAAGCGACGTGTGGACTGAACATTTTAACGGGCTTAACTCCAACACAGTGGCATCAGCGACACACACACACACACACACACACACACACACACACACACACACACACACACACACACACACACACACACACACACACACACACAGAAGTACCACTTAAGTCCACTCAGAGCTAATGTCCTCCCACCACAACATGCTGACCTGCAGACATACTGACATACTTACTCATTCACATGTAAACAATGCTCAGCTGGAAAACAAAACACGCACACACACACACGCACACACACACACACACACACACACACACACACACACACACACACACACACACACACACACACACTGAGTCAAATAATGATGAAGAACACTTCCCCTTCCCCCATTTACAAAATGGGAACTCTCATGAGGAAATAGCTGTTTACAACTAAATGGCCATGCACTGTCTACACACACACACACACACACACACACACACACACACACACACTCAGACACATACAGGTCAGTCTCGGTGGCTTGTGTGGTTCTGTAGTTACAGAAGGCACATTACATCATCCCCACTCATCTCCTGGTTTCCATTCTACAGTGAAATCACGATAGAGGTCATATTGTGGTGATAAACGATGTGTCACACTGTGTAAAGTAGACGTTGCACAATTTAAGGTTTCACAATTGGAAATTGCTAAAACAACTGAGATATAGACAGACAGACATTAGGGAAGTGTTTACGACACAGAGACTAAACCATGCACACATATTCCCTTACCACGTAAAGATAAGATGCAACCAATACATTTTTCTCAGTGCCTCAACAGGCTGTGACAGTGAGGCAACATGCATGAAATGCCTTTTTTCACAGCCGACATTTTGACTTGCCATAGCAAGAAAAGTAGCCTAGCCGCGCTAGACCCAGCTCTTAAGACATAAGGGTCTAGGAACGCTCGACAGGGAGGGAGGCGGGCTAAAAGGTTGTCTTTCAAATCACTCTGCAGCAATTGGGTAGGTATACAACCAATCAGCGCAACGAATAGGCTGACGTAGTTCCTACAGCACCGGATTGTGGCTAAGTCCCATTAGCTTCCCAACCAGCGGAGCCAACTGGTATATTAAGGATTTGCCATATCCCGTCGGCATAAGTCCAAATACGTCTTTCTTCTCAATGAAACACTTCAGTGCTGTCCTTTGTTTATCTTTCAAGTTGAATTTTAGCTTCAAATCTTTAAGGGTTGTGGCCAAAGCCGAGTCGAAAGATAACTGTTTATTGTGCGCCGGTTGTTTCTGTCAGAATCGTCGCGCCTCTGTCGTCACTTAGTTACGCCCGCCTTCTGACTCTACACTTCATGGTGATTCGTCCGGCCAGTTTTAGGAGAATCCAACCTCGAGCCTTATGGAGGGTAACTAGACCCACCCTGGCAGAGAATTAAATTCATTGCCGTGGGTTGTCTAGCGCGGCTAGGCTACAAGAAAAGCACAGGTGAAACAAATGTTTGATTATTTGTCTCCCTATAAGCCATTATAGCAAGCCAGCATGCACAACGTGGGCCCTGGAACTAAGCTGAATGAATGCAGTCATATTTAATGCAACACCTGTGGTTTTGCTGCATTGAAGAGGAGCCTGAAAGTAAATCAGCTAAATGGAATTCATGTTGGAATATGTGTTGAAATGACTTCAGAAATAGAGGTGTAATTGACAAAAAATACAAAAGGCCTTTTGGTTTTGCTGAAATAATTAAATATTTAAATCGACATGAATGTTTTATTAATTATAACAGGGAATCCAGTACAACCAAAGCAACTGATAAAACCACACTGTACATTCGACATGTGGTGTAGGATTATGTTAATTAGCAAATATTTTCTTTAAAATGCACTGTAAAGTTTAGGGAAAACTTTGACATTTTAGGAAATACGTATATTTCTGTATTTCTGAATTAGATGAGAAAAATTGATTGCATATCTTTAGGCTTAAATACAAAACAAGAAAGAAAAACTGGCACAAATCTGCTTGTGGTACAGGTTGTGGTTGAATAGTCAAAAAAACGTTTCCAAAACACTTCCCTATGACCTTGCTGAGGTCATAGGGAAAAAAAACAAAACACAAAAAACAGTAAGATGGTTTCCCCCTTTGTAATCGATGGACCAGTGTAGCCTATGGATCTCTCCTTAGCATTCACACAATTTGACCAGCTGCCACTAATGTACTTAAACGTCATATAACCAAGTTAGGAATCTTCACAAAGCAAAACACGACTATTCAATCACATCCTGGGTTCATGACCTCACTCTTGCCTTGTTTGCTCTTTGTCCTGGCCACAAGCTGTAACTCTCTCATGTTTGCACATCCAGCCACCGTCTCCTGCATTATAGTAACCACCTGATCTTCCCCGCCCACCCAATTGCCTCATTTTCCTACCTCGCTGCCCCATATTTATACCGACCACTCGACGCACTTGTCGTCTACCCTAAACTAATTTCTTATGAACTTAAATTGTCTTCAAAGTTGTCAGTATACCTCGCTTCCATCTAAAGACACCAACTCTGAACAGAACCAGACTAGCTATTCCCTCCTCTTCCCACTCTATGATAAGCTAACTCACTGCTGGCTTCATCGATGTATTTACAGTACAGACATGAAGAGCCGTATTGATGAAATGAAATGCAATGCAAGCGAATAACCTCATTTAAGCATTTAACCATAATCCATATCAGACAGATTAATTATGTAATTAAACTTTTTTTTGCTGCTGCTGCTGCTGAATAAATGGCTGAGTGTCAGCATTTGCATGAAATAATCAAGTCTTTCTTCCCTTTAGAGCCACAGTCTAACCTTTTGCTTTGGCAAAGGAATATAAATGAGAGTGTAGTGTGCAGGCACTACAGAGCAATTTTTTTATCTGTTGTTCAGCCAGGGAAATAAAAGACTGTAATGTTGCATTATTCCATCTGTGTGATTTCTGAACTTGTGATCTCCTTCTAAAAATGGGCAAAGTGTCAACATCAGCATCATGTCAAACTGTTTCATTATAAGAAGAAAATGTTCTTATTATAATGTCATATAGTTCCTTGTTTTAAGAAGAAACTTTTGCATTTATGAGATGTGAGAATTTTTTCCCCACTGTGGCAGCTCTGCATGTGTTTGCATAAAATTTGGACCTAATGGAAGCAGTACGTTCATGCTTTCGCTTTCTTGCCTCTATGTGTCTTCTCTCTATCCTTATGTGTCTTCTTCTTTAAGGCCTTCGCGTGTACTTTTTTCTGTCCTTGCCCTATTTTACTTTTTGTCATCACCTTCACAGTTTAATCCTTTTGCTTCATCAACTCTTTCGTCTCTGTTTGCTTCCTCTTTCTCGGTTCTGTCTCTCCTCAACCTGCAGCTGCTCTTTATAATCAAACTGTGCTTTTTTTTTAATGCTATCCTCGCTCCCTCCCTCTGTTTCATTTGTTCCTGGCCCTCCACAATAGTGAGCTCAGTGGAGGTTGCATTATTGATAGGCATCTCTATCTGTGGCATCTGCTCCTTCTCTCACTCACCCTCCCTCCCTTTTTCTCTCCCCCTCTCTCCCTCACTCCGTGTGTGCCTGGCCTGATGTGGCTTGGCAGGTACTTAGGCCAACATCAATCTTTCATCCAAACACCACACACACACACACACACACACACACACTCACACACAATTGTGCTTATTCGCATACAGCAGTTTTCCCAAAATGTTTGTGCATGGGGCGCACAGGAGCAGAGGGTGACGATGGGAAGGGGGAGTGTAAAAATAACTTTTCCTCCCCCCCGCCTCCCCTCTCGCCTCTGTGATTATCCATCCAGAGGAGACTTTGACAAATACTAGACTGCCATGAAACCCTGATCCATTTTCATTGTGACGCTGCTTCCAAAATAAAAGGACGGTATGAAACCTGCGTCACAGATGACAGGGTGAGCGGGACAAATGGTGACCCCCCACCACCACCCATCACACCCATCTTAAGACGCATCGGTTCATTCCCACCGTTGCAGGTGCATTCAGAGGCTACGAATTCAAACTGCGGAAATAAAACCAAGTCATCAAGCGAAAGCGCTGACCTACATTCCAGCATATTTAATGTTCCTCTGTTTCACTGCACTTTGTTTACTGCCAGCCCCGATCTCTACAGATAGATCTAGCAGACAGACAAGAAGACACCGAGAGCACAAATGGCCTGAGATGCTGATTGACCTGTCAGAATCGTAGCAGAAGCCAAGAGAAAGCTCCTCTGATGGTTATCTGAGAGGGCTGACACCTATTTGTTGCACTGAACTGAAAGACCTCACCAGAACACAGGGAAAGATGCGCACGCAGGCCGTCGGAGGGAGAGCACTTATTGCATAAGATGCAGTGACACTGGCAGAACAAATCTTTTGTTTGAATGAGGCAGACAGTGCATACAGTATAAAAAACGCATAATCACATAATGTCGCCCGTTGGAGTGAAACGCCACAGCTGTCACGTACTTTCTTCTGTGCATGTGTGTGTGTGTGTGTGTGTGTGTGTGTGTGGAAGTGAATTATATAGTAATCTCAGGTTAACCCAGCGCTTTGGCAAAGGACAGTTGCAGTTTCCTTGGGATGACAATAAAATCAAAGGGGCCATTTTCTCTTAGACATTTTTGCATCATCCTGCAAGAAATTGGTGAGGTGAGGATAAATAAAGGATTGTTATTTGTGTATACTCCTTTATTCACTTGCACTTGAGAAGCTTAAGTGTATTGGTTATGGTAAAATGGGGGAAACAGCAACTTTAAAACAAAAAAGGGGCAAATGGCACCACAAATTCCTAAATTTCGAAGTGCCAGAATAATGATTTGGACATTTACTGCCTTGTTTGATGTATGGATTCAGCTAAACTGAAATGTGCCACAAAAAAAACAAAAAAAAAACAACACCACAAAAGGTATACTATTTGACCTGCAGCTGAAGTCAGGTACAGTTTCAATTGAATCACATTCATCATTCTGCTTTGGTGAATGCTGGCTTATTTTTGTGGATTCTATCGATTTTAAATGAAACTTTGTCCCTTTAAAGTAGCATTTGAATTTCAGTGAAAGTACAAAAATTAGGTTTAGTCATCTTTTAGCATTGTGAGTCTAAATTTCTGTCAAAATTTCAATAATTCAATAATAATCCCTTTTTAGCTAGGACTTAACCAGTGTTTTCTTTCAGTCGGATTAGAGACTAAAGAAAAGCACATCACAGTAAATCTAATTACAAGAATCCAGTTTTGTGGTTCATGTTTGGGCAAAGCAGATACTTTAAAATTAGAAAAAATGGAAACTTCAAGCTGACTTGCCTTCAAATAAAGCTGCAAGACAAACTGTTTGAGTGGAATTAACTGCTTTAAGTACATCTGCCTTAATCCAATGGCATTAATATTACTTCTTAACTTAGGATAAATGTCATTCAATGAGGCAATTAATTCAGCTTGATCCAACAATTCTCTTTTTTTCCCAGTGTAAGCATGAATAATTAACAATGCTTTTATGAGGAGGAGTTTATAACATGATTTCCTTTGGCAAAACATCCCACAAAGATAAAAAACAAATCTAAGCTAGGAGGTGATTTGGACAACAGAATCTACCTATGCATCCATTCACTGCTTTTTGGCGGGCAACTTGCATAGATATCTCAAGGTGTCCTCTCAGGGCTTTAACCACAGGTGTGGACTGGGACATGAAATGACTGGTTGCCTCATCTCGAGTGCTTCTTTCCCAGCATAAGCAGGAATAGCTCAAGTCTCAACGGAGCTGATGTAACCAGCTGCTCTCATGAGATATTTGACCTTTCCACCTGGGACAGCTGCTTACCCGCACACCCTAATGAGAAAAGGCACCTATTTCCACGAGGAAAGCACGGCCTCACATTTGGAGGAACACTCATGATAGCCCTCAGACACATCAGTGAGCACACAGCAGATTGCGGCACAGTTGAGGCTGCAGGCAGCTGAGGCTCTCCGACTAGCCAGTTATATTTTCCTCACAAGTTTTTTCCAGGGTGTGAATTCCTGGTAATTAAATCCAATTCGCCAGGCAGAGAGCCACAACTGCCATCAGATAGTGATGTCTGCCACAACAATCTGACAACATCCCCAAGATGTTTTCTGCATGGTTTATTCCTTGGTGGCAAGTCATCGAGGCACTGACGAGCAGAAGTGGAACGTCACTGCCACAAAATCGTATTAAATTATCAGATTTAAAAGGAATCCGGTCCCTCACGCTCCTCTTCCCCTGTTTACTCCACATCGAAGGCATGATTACAGGGCTCAGGAGTTGCTCAAAGTTGCTCCCAGTTGAGGTCAGGACATGTGCACCAATGCTGAGCCCTGGCTGGGTGATGATGACCTCTTGTGAGGTGCTGGCCGGGCCGCAAAACCACATAAACGATTAACACAATGGAGCACGAAACCTACAGTCAACACAATCATGGTTGAAATATTCACATGAGGGAATGTTCTGCCAATTCTCAAGGTGACACACAACCAGTAAAGCAGAGAAGCACCACAGTATCCTCCCCTACTGGTTGAAGTAGTGTGACCGTAACCGCCCACAGAAACGATGCCAGGAAAATTTGATGTCAAAGGAAGAGCAAAATTGATGACAGGAAAGATTTCAGGTCCTGCCTTTAAATGAACAATAACTGCTAATGCTTGTTTTATTAGCGGTATTACTATCAATCTGAGTGTCTTTCTGTGTCTCCCTGTTAAAAGCTTTCAGTGGCTTAACTAAATCTGACCCAACCCGGGCCTCGTGGTATCACTTTGTGGTTTTGCTATGCTGCAATTTGGACTCGGATTTTATTACTCGGGGGAATGTGAGAGGGGTGGGGATGGGTTTGATGGATAGATGGTTCGGAAAAAGAGGGATAGAAGGCACCAAGGAAACTATAGAGTGAGAAGAAGAGAAGAGAAAAGAAGATGTTGGTAGACAAGTGTGAGCACACAGCAGATGGTCGGCGTAAGGATTCAGCTTAGAGTGGAGGCAATGAACCCATGAACCTTAATTTATAGCTCTGTTCCCCCAAGCCGGCAACCCAGCGTAAGATTTTATAATGCTGATTAGCACCTTGCCAAGGGCATCATAATGAAACCATGCTCCGAGAGGAATAGATCTGGGGTCAGACTCCGAGACACGGAGAGGACAAGAAACAGCAGTAGAGAAATGTTTTTGTCATTTCCTGCCTTTGTCCTGACAGAGACCATCACACCTCACATGGCCCTGTTCTTTGTCAATTACACTGTGCATTTATGTCTGTGTGCAGCACAGACAGACTCTGTTCATGGTCAAAGTCTGTCATTATTTCCTCCCCACCTCCTCTCCACCTCTCTACACTCCGTCTTCACTCCCGTCATTACCTTGTTTGTGCCTCCGCGCCTCGGTTCAGTCTGCGAGTGTGGCCTCCTTGCTTTTCCTATTCCACCTCTGTCAGTTCTCTCCTGAGCACGAAGCTGGTAAAAACAGCAAAAAAAAAAAAAAAAAAAAAAAAATCTAATCTCAGCGTCTCTCATCCTCTCTTTTATCACCTGCTTTGCTTTCTATTTTGCTGGTTCTCTGATCATTTTTTCTTTGTGGTCAGCTGTGTGTCTGTGGGATTTATTTAACCACTCCTATGTTGCGACTCCCCTCGAGCTTCCCCGTGGCAACACTTCAGCCCCTCACTCACTCGCACAAACATACAGATACATACAGCAAGCATTGGAGAGTCGAGCACTTTCACACCACAAGCGCTAAACAGGAATTTAACCCTTTGACGCACAACATGGGCCAAAAGTGACCCATATTCAATGGATAATGGTATCTCTTGACCCATGTTGTGCATCAAAGGGTAAAAGATCCCTTCCTGTGAAAATCAACTCTTTTTAAACGCCTTTTTATCACAGCATATGGTGTTGTATGCTGGAAGACATGATGGGTGAAATATACAATGAGTGCCATGTCTGAGTATTTTCACATTGACCCGACAGTGCACTGATGACATGCTCAAAAACACAGATTCAGACTTTCAGGATTTAATACATGACAAACCTTAAGAACCAATCTTGTTCAATGGCAGGATGAGGCTGTCTGTATCATTATTCTTATTCAAAATCAGTTTCAAATCTGAACACATACAGTTGAATCATTTCAGTGTTACAAATTACCAAATGAGGAACAGTGTTTGAGGAGACATGAAGATGAGCTCAAGCTGCAGCGAATGTGGAGAGATGAGCGGAGAGAGAGGCAGGAACTTCACAGATCCACATATTCTCGAAGAAGCTTAGGTGTTCAGTCACATCTAAGGGCCAATTCATGTTTTCCGTGTCCGTGTGGGCACACCAATGTAGACTTTGAAAGCAGAGAGTGGTTCTATTTATACTACAATAGGTACACGTCAATGTCAATGATGAAATATACAGGCGGAGATGATGGAGAGTCACCTCGCACACTTGCTCCTCAAACAAAACATTTGTTTTAAGCACCACTTCTTTTCCTGACAAACATCCGTGCACTGACAAATTCTGAGATGCGTGTGGACGTCTCACGGATTTGGGTGAATGAAGAAATTCGGAAAGCAGGTGCAGAAAGCATGAGTTGGCATTAAGCCACCCCCCTAAAAAAGCAACAACACATGTCTAATTATGCACATTTGATACAAAAGGAATAAGTTTTTGGAGAGGATTCATGTCACCCCAGCCAGTCACTGCATTATTGGAAGTTAATAAGACTGTGATCAGAAACAGTGCCGGATATTTGATGCATGCGCATGGTGAAACGAAATGAGTCTCATCATTTTACCAAAGGCTGGGCAGGCTCGAAAAAGCTCAGAAAAGGAGACGGCCGTTTTTTTTTTTCTTTTCATGAGGTATAATACAGAGGTCAGTTATATTATACTCTTCTTCTTCCACAGCTAAGTGGAAACTGGATTCATCAGAGAATAAACATTATTATGCAATATCTGCACTGTACTGCTTTTGTTATGCGGGCTGTAACAGCATGGCCATAATGTGACATTCTAATGCCTTTTATGTGATATCACAGAAACTATCAGAGCGCACAGCTGTAATAATATATTGTTGAAGCTAGGCTGATGCCCATGTCTCTCTGATATCCTGCTTCTGCTCCTGTCGTTTTGCGTGATTGCTGTTCACAATAGGAATCCGCCTCTGTCTTCACTCCCACTTGAAGTGGATGACAAACTCACTCCAGTTTTTCCAGTGCATTTGCCAAGTGAGGGTATAATCCTTCTGTTATCCATTCAATCAAATACAAAAAAAGCTGAAAATAGTTACAATGAACAGCACAGTAGAGTCCATATCTGCATGAACTACATTTACTTAAGCCAGAGTACGTGTGTAATTCTGTCTCTGGTTATGAAAAAAGAACTGGATAGTGTTTCTGCAAATTCACATTTTTTTAACAACTTTTCCCCAGAATATACTGCTTACAAAAACAAGACATTATGTTGGTTTTGACCATATGCTGCTTAGTGGCTGATAGTAACAGCCACACATATAATGCATACAAAACACGGTTAATAAACTACAACATTTTGCCTCATCGTCTCATCTTTTTTCTATCCAAAGTACCACTTTTTCTTGCTCCTTCGTGTTCTCTCTCATTTTGTTGACCTAGCTGGATAACATCACAGTGGGTCAGTGAGAAATAGGTTGGTGGCCTTGATTTTTACGTTAGCAGTATTCCAATTCTGAGCATGGAAATCTAAGTCTAGGCCAATGCATATCACGCAGTGTCCTGGTTATGCACAGCAGGCAGGCCAAGTAGACTTTGGACGTACTTGGCAAGGTTGTACTGCTGTCCTGAATCACTGGAGCGGACATTTTAGAAGCTCAAGAAAGATGAACATTTTACATTTGAATGACTCATTCATTACTTTTCAAGCATCCGACTTCCATAACTTGCTTGCAGCTATGAAAAAAAAATCTCTGCTGTCAAAATGAGTTGAAGCGACCGGAGCCGTGGGAGTGTCACAGTTATCCAAAATACTTCTTGGCACCTGTCATCAGCATCGCATATGTATGTTTCACAGGTATGTCAGAGTTGGAGTCTGTCCTTTGTGTGCTGTCCTAGTTTAAGCAGCATCAGATGTAACCAGGAGGCTGAGTTCACCATAACAAACTGTATATGGAATGAGTTGTAGGATCTGCTGCTGATTTGATGGTAATTTTATTAGTTACGTAGCTGATATGTGCATGCAACCATACGAATTTCATCAACAATGTAAGGGGAACAAGAAAACAAATACTGTCAGCTTTCATATTCGGCTGTACTTCAGTACCTGCCTCCTCACAACTTGCTCGGATCTTTCATCTAACGGTTGATAACCGAGGTTTACAGGAGGAGAATGCCCCTGGAGCTGGCGTGAAAAGAGCCAGGAATAATGGTTGTTCTGAAAAATGAAATACGTCACGCTCGCTGACTTTCTTCACTTTTTCTATTTTGTCGGAGCCTTTTTTTGACACCGTTAAACAGTTTTAAAGCCGCATTCAAGTAAAAAAGTATGTCATCTATGAAATCCAATTCGGGCAAGAAGACAGAAGAACTAGATGGTATGATTTACTATTGTTTGAAACGTCACAGATTTAGATTCATACAGGGTGTTCAGGTTTCATCAGTTTGTTACTGCTGTGGCACACAGCATTATATAAACAGGACGTTTGCCTGCTATGATAGCCGTTGGAGTTGTGCACTTTAGATCCACATTAAGAGTTACAATAAAAAAAAGTTATGTTCAAACAAGAGGGGGATGACTGGTCATGCTGTTTTATTAACGGTAATCTGCACTTTGTTGCCTGAGATGTTTATAGATTTGTGTTTGATCTCAAATGGTACAGAATATAAAATACCGACAAGTCATTATATTTGGCTTAGTTTATAAAAATATTAAGATTAAGGTATGACTTAAAGGTTCTGGGTTCAAATGCACTGCGGATGGGAATAAAATTTGCATCATAAAATATTTATAGATACAAGGGTTCCTGAAAAATAAATGACTATGGGGCTGTGAGGGCTAATTTATTGGGCCTATATTTGTGTAAACCAAACACATAGCCAAAGTTTCAGTTTAGAGAACTTGATGTCAAATTTTACCCACTGTAAAGTAATGTGCAAGGTGTTAAATTAAAGGCACAAGCAAAGAGGTCAAAAGGTAAGGAAATAATAAGCCAGCAGTTCTGCATTTAGAGACCTTCTCTAGTGAAAATCATGTTTTTACCTTATTAGCAGCATGTCCATATTTAGTTTTGTATGCTGAAAGACACATCATGAGTGAAATATACAGTGGCTGAGCATTTTTGCCAATTCCTCCATCTTGTCAGGTGGGGCTTTCTATATCGGTATTCTTTATCAGAACTAGTTTTTGGTTTAAACGTGTATGGCTGAATTCCTCCAACATTGCATCTTGCCATTGCATAACACAATTTCACAGTGTTTGAGCCTGCCTATAGATGAGCTGGTGTGCTTGAGGTGCAGCAGTGGACGGACGGGTGGAGAGAGAGGCAGGGACTTTATAGATCTACACATTCTAGAGTTACATCTAAACCATTTGAAGGACTAATTTCATGGAGAACAAAAAACGGAAACACTTAATTTTGATACATAGATGAACATTTTTTGGGGTTTAATCCATGGCCAGAGAGGGACTGAGAGGTTGTGATTATAAACTAATCTGTGATCAATGTTGGAAATACTATATGTTCTGCTTCATTGATAATTGCCCCATAGAGTTATATCATTACTGAGTTACTTTCAGAAAAGGGTGTCATTCAGGCTGCATGTATCATTGCATGTTTCAGCCATCAGACCTGTTGATGACGGATATGTGATCTTTTCTGGGACTGAGTTGATAAAGATGATCTAGTAAACCCCTAAGAGGTCAAAAAAACATCAGCATAAATCTCCCAGTGCAGATGAAGCAGTTGGGACGTTGGTCACCAGTTCTGGAGGCAGCCTGATGTTGGCTAAAGAGTTGGACAGTAAAACTGTTGACCAGTGGGTGAGGCTGAAAGTTAGGGAATCGCTAAAACCATTGGGATTGATCCCCTGGAGACGAGAAACATCTGTTCTGCATTAAATTTTATTACAACCCATCTAGTGCTTGTCAAGACATTTTAAGTCATTGTTTTTAAGAGACATCGCATGTTTAGCTACTGGCAAAAGATGTGCATTACAGATACAATTCTAATGAAACCAAACAACCAGTGAAGAGTCTTCTGCTCATTTTGATTAAATCTTGAGCCAGTGTGAGTCTAAAAATGATGTGAGGGTTTGAAAGGTTTTTGTCTCACACATTTTTTTTTTTTTTAATCTCCCCTTTCTACGAAACACAGCACACTACTATCTAGCACTGACTTGAATACCAGAAGTCTGCTCTCACAGCCTCTTCACTGTGAGGTGTGCCATGTATGTCCCGGTGGTAATTATGGTTAAAGGTTAAATGTCACCACCACACTCCTTCTTTAACGGTAAATGTAGGGATCATGGTAAACCAGCCGATGCCTGCCTCTACTTGCAGTGCATTTTGGTGTAAAGAAAATGCTCCCTGTATGATGATTTTATAACCACGAGAAGGTAAGGATGTGCGTGCGTTGGCAGGTGTGTGGGCAAGTGTGTGTACACATGTGTAGAAATGTGATGTCTTGAGACCCGCTGCATGAGGCACGCACTCAAAATCTGTTGCTAACCTGCAGCACATCTCTTATATAATGGAAAGTGCTTCCAAAAAAAAAGTCTCAGTTCACAAGCATGTATGCTCCTGCATTCGATTCTCACTCTCTCAGACACACATAATAGTATTCTTATCACATTATCTGGCCCCTCACACTAAGCCGATAATTTCACGAGGAAATAATCGTCCATGCTTGTGCTTATTGCATACATCAAATGTGAAGCCCACAAGGTAACACAACACCTCAGTGATTCTATTACTGTATTTACTGTGGTGGTTGGCAACTGTTCGCCCACATGCTACAGTATCCGCATTGTCTCACCCACTCACAAATGGTTTAGGTGCTGGTGGGAAGGTGGAGAGCCCACAATTTATTTATTTTTTTGAGTAGATGTAGCAAATAATGCTTCTTACACACAGGCACAAACACACACACACACACACACACAGAGAGTGAGACACTGCAATACCACCAGGATGCACTTTGAATTTTTCCAGGAATAAACTCCTGATAACTTCCCATGCAAATTTAAAATGACTGGCAGGATGGATAATTCACACACCTTATGTAGCACACAACATGTAAAAGCCTGTGGGGGTCACAAAATGATGTTTAAAATGGGAGGGAGTGAGAAAATATCCAAGTCTCACGACACGGTTCAGGCTACAAGTGTCTCCCTCCACCCAGCAGATAACAATTAACTGCGCTATTATTGACCAGGCTCTTAATGAGGTGCTCCGTGGATGGCGTCCACACCACCAGCATTCACAGCTACGGATCCACACACACACACACACACACACACGCATAAATAATCGCCTGTAATAAAGACCCAGGCCTGTGTCTGAGAGCTGAGATGTGTTTGATCGCTCCTTTCTGTCTCACCTGCTCGTTCGTTGCCAGCTCCTTCTCCAGCTGTCGGTGTTTGTTGTGCCACACCAAATAGTGGATCGGATAACGACTCTTCTCCGGAGTTTTCTTAGCAGAAATCATCCTCGGATCATACTTTGCCTCCTCCTCTGTCTTCGTTGTGAATTGCAAGAACACTTTAGTCGGGAATTCACGCTATACAATCAAGCCTATCATCCTTCATCGAGCAGTGATGCCCAAAGGCGTACAGGGGTAACCTTACGCGTCAGGCGCAAAGGGAGGATGATTCACTACTCGCTCTGCTCCAGAAAGCCCCGTGAAATCATTTATAGAAAGAAAACCCCCCTCGCTTGATTGTCTCAGTAGATCACAGGCTACACCTTTATTTCTTGTCCACCAACCCCTCGCCTCTCTCTCTTTCTTTCTCCCCTGCCTACTCCAACACATCTATCCTCCTCCTCCTCCTCTCCTCCCATCCGGTGGTGACTGAGAAAGATGCGTTGACAAGCTGCAATGAAATGTGCGCACACTCAGCCAATCCTCTGTCAGGGATGATGCGATAAAACACATGCATAATGAAAGAGAACCGCAGAAATGGGGAAAAAAATATGTTTAAAAGGAAGTGCCATAACACCATACAAGGATCTTATAGTGATCTGTAGCTTTGAATGCATCTTTTTCTAGGTGAAAAAAAGTAGCCCAGCCTTACTGTTGTTAGTGTAGTGAATATTACACAATGAATATGTACTATTTTGCTAGTGACATTTTTGAATAATAATTGTGACACAACGGGATTTTAGATTTTTAGATTTTTGCTGCGTGCTGCATAGGTGCTCCCAGGATTCTTAAATTTGCATACTAAGTTGTATCAGAAGTGTATTCCTGGAAAAATTCAAAAGTGCACAGTGCAGTAGAGGCAGAGGTGCTGTATCTGTGTGTAGAGTCTTTTAAAATATATATATACATATATGTGTGAGCATATATAAGCAAGCTATGTGTGTGTGTGTGTGTGTGTGTGTGTGTGTGTGTGTGTGTGTGTGTGTGTATATATGAAGAGCTTATTTGTAAAAACAGATAACTCCATTTTATACATTTTCAGAAAACTTTTTTATTGTTTACTTGAGATAATAACAATAACAACAATAATTTCTTATTTTTCTATTTTGTCATGTATTTTTCTACTGAGTTAAATCCAGTCAGCTTCAGTTTGATTGATATTATCTCAAGTAAATAATAAAAAAAGTTTTCTGAAAATTTATAAAAATGGAGTTATCAGTTTTTGCAAATAAACTCTTCATACCACCAGAGACTAAGCCAAAACAGCAAAACTGATTGCAATAATGGAAATAAAAGGCATTTAAAGATTAATTCAAGGCTGAACCAGTCCATTATAGTGTTTTGGTCATTTGTACTGCTTTATTTCTGCTCAAAACTTTGTGTTGGCTTCTATTCAGTATGGTTTATTGGTTGAAAGCGCATTTTAGAAATTTGGCTCTTTTTTTGGACAAATCTGCAATGTTTGTGACAGATCAAAACAAACTAATTATTACTACAGTAGCAACAAAAGACTGAACATGTGTATGTATTTGATTATTTATACAGCTAAAAACTTGTTATAAATTTATATATTGAAAATGAGCATTTCATGTTGTTCATAATGAGGTTAAAAAATTACCCTGGTTGTGGTATTTCTGTTTAAAGCCGAATAATTGGCCGTAATATTATGTCTAAGCATTTTTTTATACATATCTAACAACATTTTTCTCATTGGGTAATAAAATAGTAGAATTTAATACATCTTCTACTATGTTTATCTGTCTGTTAAATGCACCTCACCTCTAGTAGTGTCAGGATTAGCCCTCTGTGCCCTCCATAGGTAGGCTGCAGGCTTTTGGGTGTGTGTGCACAGACTGACAGGTAGAGAGCTGCCGTCTCTCGGTGAGTTGCAGGCAATGCAGCGAACAGATTTACGGTAGCAATATTCCGATATGAGACCCACAAAAACAGAATAACTATGTTCACATAACTTGGGCCCAGACTTGGAGTTCGGCAGTGAAAGTGGGCGAAGAGACCGCAGGAATTAAACGGGAAATTCTGCTGTCAGCTGGCCGGGAAAAGCCGATCACACCGCCCGGCTTCCGGGGATTCAGGGGCCGCATCGGTTGAGGGCAGACGTCGGTCGGTAGCTCGGGGGGAAGACGGGCGAATTTTCACATCATCGCCGACATCCACCTCTCGATTTCAGCCACTTTCGAGATGTCAAGAAAGCTACAGAGGACAGAAGTCTGCGCCGACTGCAGTGCGCCAGGTAGGGGGGAGGAAAAAAACACAAAATAGACCATTGTGCTGGAACAATACGTCGGTGGGGCGACATCGTGGGACAACAGGGCCGAGGTTGCTGTCACTGTCAGCGGGTCCGCAGAGCAGGAAAACGGCCAGGGCTCCTAAGCATCGTTTAGGCCCAAAATAAACAGTGAAAAATAGGCGTGTTATCACAACGGGGAATATCTTTAGCTTAACAGCTGCTGAACGTTGATGTAACTCATTGAGCAGCCTGATATTTGTTTATATGTGACCGAGACCATATGTGAGGACGAGCAGTTTATTTGCTGCAGTGGAAGATGAGTGTCAGATTAATGCTGCCTTCCTACTTGGAGAGACGTTTGTTTTGATTTTTGTGACCGGGGACAGACTTCCTAACGCGTTAGCTTAGCTTGGCTAGCGAGCTAGTGATTTTGAATCACTGTGCCACTGGCTGTTCTTAAGACTTTAGCTTCAGCTGAATGTATAAACATACAATATCAGGATTATATTTAAAAACGCTGGTGACTTGCTTTAGGCTTTTTTGCTTTAGGGTTTTGTGAACCTAACATACTTAGCTTAGCTGCGACGTTAGCTACTTTAGCTAACTTTTGCTAAACGGCAAGTTAATGCCAAGCTGAATCAGCTAACGCCTCAGCTAACAGCCAGTAGTTTTAACGACATCTGCCATAAGTTTTTGGTATTTACAATAAATTATGGAAAAACCATATTCGGGAAAAGTTTCTATTTGTTTAGCTTGCTTATTTCTTCGGATTTTTTTTGTCTTCTCCACAGTTTACACATTTATTAGTCACTAATGCTGAAGAAGCTGACGAGTGAATTAACTGGAAAGCTAAAATGGAACAGTCATCATAATCCAACATACGACTGAAAAGAAGTAAATTCACAGAAGCAAATTCTCTGAAGAGACATCTTAAAGGGGATATTTAGCCTGATCCAACAGGAACTTGAAAAGAGTAGGTCCAAACTTATCAGATAAGAATCATATGTGATCCATACTGTGAAGGCCAGAGGCATCTCCACTACAATGAGCATTTATTTTGAAGGTTAGATTTACCTGGTTTGGTCCCATCTGTGTTGTGCATAGTAAGGATAGAGGTGATGCCAAAACAGGGCTTGGTGTTCCCTCCCTTTCCCATGCCCTGCAGCCTCACATGCACTCGTGTTTAGTTTGAAGCACTTGATCATTGGTGATCTGGTGTGTTGCTTGCATCCATTCATGTGTACATGTAATAAGACAGCTGCTCCCTCTGATTATAGCTGTGTATGTGTCTGTACAGACTCTTAGGGTTCAATACCATCCTAGTTACACTCAGGGACTGATTTATTACCTGCTGTTACTATACATTTACTTTCATACTTCAGCACCAGTGTTTCTTGTGTCCTCTTAAAAGCTTTTTCCACTTAAAAATTCAACTAGCATTGACCAGGCCCAATTAAACCCCTTCCCTTGATTACAGTAGCAACTTACAGAATAATTAATGTGCTGAGAAATTAATCCTGTTTGGGGAAAAAAGGAAAAGTGCTGTAAGACAGTACTGTGTTTACATGGATTTCCTCAGACAAAATTGTTTATTTTTTTTAATGGTGGGTGGCTTGTTTGTGTCAGCGTACCTGTTACTAGCTGTGTGTTTCTTCTACCACCATCAGCCCTCTGCATGCAGCCCCTCCTTACGACGACGTGCACACACGCAGTGCATTCTGCAAAATGCTGACCTAGCCACTGGTGACAGGCCACCTCCCTACTGCCCAGCTTTGTGTCCTACTAGGGGATAACTCGATGGCATGGCTACAAAGGACGACTGATACTCCCATTTCTAGCCAAGCCTCAGGAGGCTTTAATGTCACACCATGGCAATCTGCACAGTTTATAGCAACAATGAATCATGTCGTCATGATAATAAACTCTTTATTGAGCACAGATGCAGTTGTCTGAGAAACGGAGACTCTTGTGAAAGTGTTCAGAAGCAGTTTCACAGTGATGCTGAATCCATATGTTTTGTTAGATTATCAATCCCTGCTGTTGATGCTGCAACATGTTTTGTAAAATCTAAAATGTTAGAGTAAATAAAAAAACTATGCATATAAAATAAATTAACCAAATAGTTACCTGAGCCCACAAGTGGTCTGACTATTATTAAATTATACTGCATTAAAGTGGCTATTTGCAGCTGTGAGATTACTCCAGTGAAATATGAATCAGCCTATGATAAGATTAAACTAACCTGTTACCAGTTGAAATATGTAAGTGTGTGCTACTGCAACAAGAGCTTACCGCATTTAAAATGCTCTAAGTTACCATTAATACTCATTATTGCATATTTATGCAGGCTCAAGTGACACTTATAAAAACAAGTGTCAATACCGTATTTATGAATTAGGCTAACTTTAGGCAAAATTATGTCATGCTGCAGGTTTGGCCAATTCAGCACTGCTAACAGTCTATCCAGGTCGAACAGCGTAATGGTGTAGCCTCGTATTGATCCAGTGGGCCGAGCAGATAGACAAGCCTGTGGGAGTTTTTATATTTATTACACAGATTAAGGAATTAAATTGCTGCAGTCCGGCCTTTAAAGCCTATGGACTACTGTTCTAAACTAGGCTATAGCTCTTGTCAAAGCCATTTTGCATTTGCTGCTACTTTTTCTGCAGGCAAAAAGACTTAAAGCGTGTCAGTTCATTTGATGATGGACTATTTTAGCTCCATTAATACCCTAAGCCCAGACAGTTTTATCCCAGCCTGAGAGCAACTAATGCAGATAATAGATATGTGTGTGTTTGTGCATGAATCATGTGGATGCAAGTGTGGAGAGAGATGCTTGTTTTCATATTGCAGGCCGTGTTAGTTGTGAGCCACTCATCCCATCAGGGTCCTGAGGGTGTAAATATGACCCAGGCTCTCTGACTCTTCAGTGTCAGAGCACTGACAGTGGCTTTTGCTGCTTCCCTTCATGTCCTCACCTCATTCACACACTTATTTCTTCCTATTTAAAAATAAGTTCCAGGTGCTCAAAGAAGTGAATCTCTCCTGAGGCCTTTAGACATCATTGCAATATTGCACCAAATAGACTAAAACAAATACCAGATGTTGGTATGGAAACGTCAGACACTGTAAGAAACCAGCAACATTTGCTGAAGCTAGTGATGCAGCAATTGTCTTATTCCAAGCTGCTTATGACTGAAGGATCAGAGCTTAATTGGTGTGTGCATGCTTGTAGAAGCATTCACATTTTGAGACTATATTTTATCAGAATGTATTTTTTTGTAGTTTTCCTATACTATAATGTTTAGCAAAACGTCTGCTGCCTTGACTCTGACTTGGCTTTGACCTTCAGCTGCACTTGCTGCCCGTTGTTGGTTACTTTTTGTAGCATGCTGAGATTTTAAATACGTCTTATCCAAAGCCTTCCACTGGTAGATGCCAGCTCACAGAAACTAGCTAGTAATTTGTGTATCTTTCGTTGATATAATACTGACAAAATAGCCATAGTAAGATATCAATGTTAACAATTTTCACATCTTAATGCTGTAAATGATTGTAAGGCATTCAGTCATTATAAAATTCAGTGGTCTTAATTGTCCATTCTTTACAGTGACTCAGCATTTGTTTGAAAAAAATATCTTAATTACAACCCTGTTGTTTTAATGCAGCTGTTTTGATTTATTGCTGAGGTGCATATCCTGCTTTGCTGTTAATGTGCATTCTACAAACAACTGCACATTGGCTTGAAAAATGTTCAAGGCTTACAAAGTTTTAATGGCCACGCTTCACTGATCTTAATGCTTAATGCTGTTATTCATCATGTGTGCACATGCATATCCATGGATTCATTAAACACTAATAAAGGAGCATATGTGTGTAGAGAATACACGTTACTGTGGAATAATGGCACCATAGCAGTACAGTAAACTGTAAATTAGACCACCGTCTTTATATCATATGCATAAGCTTTAGAATGCAGAACTCAGAGTTGGGGTGTTAGTGCAGCATTTACAAAGTGGACTGTTATGATGAAGCACTTTCTTTGCAAGGCTGAAGTCTGTCACACACAGTATGTTTACAAAGACTGTAATGCCATCTGTCTATCTCTGTTTGCCTGTCAGATCCGGGCTGGACCAGTATCAACCGAGGGGTCCTGATCTGTGATGAATGCTGTTCGGTCCACCGCAGCTTAGGCCGCCACATCTCCGTCGTCAAGCACCTGAGGCACAGTGGGTGGCCTCCAGCACTACTGCAGGTAAGACTGAGAAGAGAAGAGTAAGAGACGAAAAAAATGGAAATATGGAAGGGCTCGTAAAATACAAGCAAGTATGGTATCCAATGCTGAAAATAATGCCACAAAAAGGAAAGACTGGTGTAGGAATCTGACTCAGCACAGAGGATGTGAATCCATTCCCACAGTTTGTGTGGCTTCTGCCCTGTGAATTTTAAATTCTATGCCTTTCCGTTTTTTTGTTCATAGCTAAGTATGTCTGGTGTTGTCCGTTTTTGTTTGTGTCAGTCTGTCCAAAATACAGGTTGAGTAGCTCCATGTTGCCTCGGCTTTATTCTGTAATTAAGAAGCCATGAAATGAGTGTGGGAGTTTTTTTGGCTGAATTGGTTCTATAACCAGTTTTGATTCCAGCGTTGAACACACAAACAGATTTGCATTAGGGATGCACTGTGGCCTTACTTAACAAAATGTGCTCCATCATCACTGAGTCACTGCTGTGTGTGTGTGCATGTGTGTGCTTCAGATGGTTCAGACCTTGGCCAGTAACGGGGCCAACTCCATATGGGAACACAGTCTCCTGGACCCTGCTCAGGTGCAGAGCGGTCGTAGGAAACCGAACCCCCAGGACAAGGTCCAGTAAGTATCTTCCCTGCAAGATGAAAACACAGAGAAAAACAGTAAAACACACACAAACAGAAATTATTGTCCCTCTCTGAATGTAATTGGTGTTTTCAGTGGTGCAAAGGAATTGCACCCAATTGTTTCTTAATGCTCTCTAAACAGTTTTCTTAAAGCAATGGATCACCTTCCTAATGAATATTGTTGTGCTTGCGTAGAACCTTTAGTATCACTAAATATAAAATAGGGTTTGCCTGCTTGGTGTTAGTGCTTTTTGGTTTATGGCTATGGGAGAGTCATAAGATCGAGAATTGGGTACGGAGGAAAAATATTTGCTCATTTCTTTCACATTACACAAATCTGGAAATGTAGTGTACACAGCATCTTAAAAGTTACTGCATCTTACATCAAATTTATGTGTTTGTAACACAAGCAGGGCAGTAGTAGTAACCCATCAGGTCTGGTTTATTATGGAAATCAACTGTCCTCTACTGTGGGGAGTTTCTATATTATTCAACAATGTTTGTAATTATGAAGTAAAATGGGCAAGAACCTTAGTCTCACCTCGCTCAGAAAGAACAATGTTGCTGGCGTCTAAGCATTGATTGCAGAATTTTCATTAGATGAAAGAATAGGTGGGCTTTTTCTGTGATTTTTACTCGGCACAAAGGATCAAGAGGAGAAAGAGAAAAGTGAAATCAAAGCACAAACTGCTTCTCAGTCAAAATACAAATCACCTTCCCTGTGCTAGCAAAAAATAACAAAGGTTTTTGTGTTTGTGTATGCACTACAGGGCTTTTTGCAAAACAAAGAATCCACAGTTATCAGAAATAAAGCTTAATGCGCCCGGTGTGCTGCGTTTTCATGCATAAATTGTGACGGCATGTATTTATCCTCGCATTAACTTGCTGTCTTTTCGAAGGCCTTGACCTGTGCTAACCATCTTACCTTCTCCTGTGCAGTCCCACCAAGTCAGACTTCATCAGAGCCAAATACCAGATGCTGGCATTTGTGCACAAGCTGCCCTGCCGTGACGATGATGGTGTCACTACTAAGGATCTCAGTAAGGTAAGAGCTCTCAGTATTTCACAGCAGCAGAGAGATATTTGTGCCTCGCTGGTGGGCAAGATTTTTTGCAAGTACAATATAATATAATTTATAGAGAAATTATTCTAAATTTAAAGAACACTTTAGTTTGAGGTAGCAAAAATCTATTTCGTCCTCGATAAATTTATTCCTGTGTTTTCTGTTATCACTGATCACATAAAACTAATCAGTCACAACATTAAAAGCGCTGAAAACAATTTCTGTGATAATGGCATCTGTCAGAGAGTGAAATTTGTTGCGTGTCGCATGAAGTTGAAGCCTTAGAAGCAGGAAAAAGGGGCAGGTGTAAGGGTCTGAGTGACTCTGATGAGGAAGAAAGAGTGATGATTGTGTCAAAGCATCTCCAATACAGCAGGTCTTGTGGAGTGTTCCCAGTATGCAGTGGCTAGTGTCTGCTGAAACTCGTCCAAGAAATGAAACCTAAATTACCGACAGGGTTATGGACAGCCAAGGCTCAGTGATGCACATGGGGAAGGAAAGCTGGCTTGTGTGGCTTGATCACACAGAAGAGCAACTACAGCACAAACTGGTGGAAACCCTCGTGCTCCTGTGATAGAATTGTGTCAGAACGAACGATGCTTTGCTGCTTGCAGTGTGCGCCAATGCTGACCCCTGTCCACCGCTGATAGTGCCTACAGTGGGCACATGAGCATCAGAACTGGACCATGGAGCACTGAAAGAACGTGGTTGGTCTGAAATCTGTTGCTGGGGAAACCTTGGGTCCTGGTGAATGGGGGTGCTACTTTGACGTGTGTCACCTACTTTAACATTTCTACAGACCTCGTACACCTCTTACTGTCAGCGGAGTTCCCAGATGGCAGTCGACTCTTTCAGCAGGATGATACAGCCTGCCACACTGCAAACACTGCTCAGAAATGGTTCCAAATTCACCTCGCTATTTCCAGGACTTTAAACATCAGCTGCTAAGGTTTTGGTTCCTGATACCTCAGGAGAGATCTTGTGGAGTGTCTGCTTTATTTCACCAGAGCTATTTCAGTGGCACAACACAATATTAGGCAGGGAGTTTTAATGTTGGGGTTGATTGTTCTGAGGGCACAATGATGACTCAGTTTCACTCATTTCCCCTCTCAATGTCCCTGCCCAGTGTTTTCTAGCTTTACATTTCTGCACTGTGCACTCTCAGGTTTGCTGAGTTCTTTTTTGATCTACCATAATGCTAGGCTATCAGGAAGTAGTGCCAGTAGTGTTATTAGTTACCTGTGCACAAATATAACTCCAAACACAGCAGAGGGGTGCGCTGTAATGAGTTCAAGTTAATTAGTCCATATGGACGTAGCCATACTGTAGAACAGCATGTCCAAGCACAAAGGTTGTTTCATTTCTAAATGCCGATCGGAGACCTTGCACATAAAGTCGTACATGTGCGCTCACACAAACACATGCTCACTCGCACTCATAAAACTCCCTAGCAGGAAGTGATCTGAATGACGCAGCAGGATGTAATAATGATCTCCAGTGCTGGGGAGCTCCCCTGGACTAATAAAGGAATTCTGCCTGTTTCTGTCTCTCCATGATGTTTAATCTTTATACATCTAACTCTGTGTTTTTTTCCCCCCTCTCTCTCGTCTTTCTACGTGTCATCTTTTTTTCCTCTTTTAGCAACTTCATTCGAGTGTGCGGACGGGGAGTTTAGAGACGTGTCTTCGGCTGCTTTCCCTCGGCGCTCAGGCCAACTTCTTCCACCCGGTCAGGAAAAACCTTGCTGACTCATGATCTAACATTCAGCCATGCTGTTCAGTTATTCTCTTTATGTGAGACCTCCAGTTTTGATTGCCTTTACGTGCGTGTCCACCTAAACCTCCAGGAGAAAGGCACTACCCCGCTCCATGTTGCAGCCAAGGCAGGCCAGATCTTGCAAGCAGAGCTGCTAGTCGTGTACGGTGCAGATCCTGGGGCGCCTGACATCAATGGACGCACACCCATGGACTATGCGAGGTACAAGACTATACAGTTACACAGATGACTTTCAAATAAAGGCTCAAATCAAATCATGTTGTTGGAACTGACTGATGGAAAAAGTAAAACAGAATAATTTGTGTGTGTGTTTTCCAGGCAGGCGGGCCATATAGAGCTAGCAGAGCGTCTGGTGGAGTGTCAGTATGAGCTGACAGACAGGCTAGCTTTCTACCTATGTGGCCGGCGTCCAGGTAACCCAATGCACCAGTCTGTGTGTTCACCTCACATGCCCTTAAACATAGCAGATGACCTCAGGAATGTAGTGTAGTGTTTGTCCAGTAATGATCTCTCCTCTCCTCTCCTCTCCTCTCCTCTCCTCTCCTCTCCTCTCCTCTCCTCTCCTCTCCTCTCCTCTCCTCTCCTCTCCTCTCCTCTCCTCTCCTCTCCTCTCCTCTCCTCTCCTCTCCTCTCCTCTCCTCTCCTCTCCTCTCCCTCTATAGATCACAAGAATGGCCATTATATCATTCCTCAAATGGCAGACAGGTATGAACCAAGCGAATATCCTTTTCAGTCATGTTGATTCTAAACACCCTGTTGCACGGTGTGGTTTGATTGCATGTAATAATCTGTATTGGTGTACTCGCAGCTGCCTAGCTTGCCATTTTTCTGTGACTGCTTCGTTTCACTGCATCTCTCCGGCATGGATTTGTTGACCCCGCTGTAGTGTAGTGTTCTGACCACAGGGTGGCACCGTAGTATATGTCACTCCACCCATGAAGTAGTTAAATAAAGGAGGTCTTTGGCGTCTTTATTAAGCTGGCTGTTTATTGTAAAATCCCGTTACTCCGATGAGTTAGATGCTTGAATTGTGCTTGGTGTACTAATGCCGAACTGGAGGTTTGATTTGAGCGATGCAGAAGTGCACAGTCAGGCCGTGATAAATCAACTTCTGCATGACTTGGCACAGCTTCTTTCAAATATTTAATGGGCCCTGTTTTTTTCCCCAACTGTAACTCAAAAAAATTAGTTTCACAAATGTTCTGCAGCTAAACCAAACGCACCTCAAAAGCCGTTTGTTACTGAAGTGGGTCTTACTTCTCAGCTGCCGTCTAACTCCACCTGCATCTGTTCTGTTCTGGTGAATGGTTCTTCTTGATAACAACAATTAAAGCTGTTTTGATGTGGCTTCTCTTCCCCTTCCTTCCTTCTGTCTGTCTGTTTCTTCCTTTTTCTCACTCGTTTTCTGTTCTCTCCATTTCGCTGCGCTTGGTGGAGCCAGAGCTCGTCCTAAGTGCCCGACACAGAGGTATCTTTACTTTCCTTGTTCCTTTTCTCCAGAATCTCTTCCTCCATTTCAGGCCCCTCTCTCTCTGCTACCCAGTCTTTGTGTACTGCCGTGTTGTATGTCAGAATAGGGCTCCCTCTTGAGTGGTTTTGCAGAGGGAAGAGTATTTGGCATTGAACTGTTATTGCTATAAAACAGAACTGTACATTTTGATCAGAAGAAAGAAGGAACAGAGTAGGGAGTAGTTTGAAAGGGCCTTCAGTGAGCCCAGTGTTTTTGTGCTCAGGAGAATCAAAGCAGGCATTTCAACTTTTGTGAATCACACATAAACATGTATTGTAGACAAAAAAACAGAAATTGTCTGTAATCAGTCTGTATAGCCTTTAACGTAAAGCCCTTTCATGTCTTTGTGATCAAACATTGTATACGGCAACATACAGTTAAAAAAAAAAAAGGTTCTGATTGTCATAAGTCGCCATTAGATCAAGCTGTCTTTATCTGACACCCAACACATCTCACCCAAAATGTACCCGCCCTCTTCCCTCTTTCTTGCAAAACATCCTTCCCACCTCCTCACCTCTCGCTCCCGTCTCCATCTCTGTATCTTCCTCACTCCCCGTCTGTCTCTTTATTCCACTGTACGTCTGCGATACCTCTCTGATTGTGAACTTCTGTGTTTTGTCTAGCCTGGACCTTTCAGAATTGGCCAAGGCGGCCAAGAAGAAGCTCCAAGCGGTGAGTTGTATCCTGCGATTCACACGGCTTATTGTATGTTTACATTGCAATTCCACTGGCAGTCAAGGGCAAAGACTGTGTCAGATTATAGACAGTGGATTGAGATGGTTTTGTTCAGTTTCTGGAAGTAATGTAAAAAGATAAGGTCTTTGTTGGAAAGAAATGGGCAAAGTTGGTTGGTGTAACAGCCAGATTTTCTGTTCCTCGCTGAAATAATGTTTGTTCTCTCCTGGGCCATCTGTCAAGCCCCGCAGAATGCTTGTAATTCAGAATCTGATGATCGCTTATCAACATTTGAAGGGCTTAAGTCATAAATCATGACAGCTTTAGTAAAAGAAAAAAAAAAGTGTGATGGTTGAGTGAAACTGGGAGAGCATGCCAAGTGTAATCTTAAAAAATCCTGTCCAGATGTCTCTATATCATTCTGTTTTTTTCTACTCACCCTTGCTTCCACACTCATTTGCGTTGCTCTAATAGTATGTATGTAGATAGGCATGTAAGAATTGACATTTAATGTATCTGGGGTCAATGTGTGTGTGTGTGTGTGTGTGTGTGTGTGCGCGCGCAGCTCAACAATCGGCTGTTTGAGGAACTGGCGATGGATGTCTACGACGAGGTGGATCGCAGAGAAAATGATGCAGGTGAACGTCATCTCTGCTCTACTCATTTCTTTATATCCTCTGTAAGGTAGAAATATCTGTGTGTGTAAGTGTGTGTTTTTTGTCTTTTTCCCGATATGGAATAAAAGTTCATGTTCACAACAAAGGGGAGATGTAGCGTCACAGTGGAACTGACGCAAACTTTGACAGGAAACCAAGGGGAAGAGAAATAGATGTGCAGAGGAAGAAAATAAGCATTGAGACAATAGAGAGTGAATTTGAAGGACAGAGCGAGGAGAAAAGGAAAATGACTGCAGAAGAAGAAGGCCAAATGTAGAGAGAGAGTGAGGGAGGAGGAGAGTCGGAGTGAGGAAGCGCCTCACAAATTCTTGAGTCTCTCTCCTCCTCCTCCTCGGTTCTTTTCCTTTTTTCCTTTTCTTCTCTCTCTTTCCTTCAGTAACAGCAACAGTGAAAGCGTGCTTTTTGACAGAAGCACCACAGGTAAGTGGCAGGGATACACACATGCATACATGCAGACACACACACACACACACACCAGCTGTACACAGTGGGCGGTCACAGAGCACAAAACAGCTTCACTGTACTTTGTTTATGTGTGGGTGGATGGACTGGACGTTGGATGTGGGTGGCTGCGCATGCTTTTAGTCAAAATGATCTTGTTGCTTTAATATAAACTCAAGCACACACACTCAGACTTATTTTTTGCTTTATGTTTTTGTCTCCAGTGTGGCTTACAACCCAAAACCACAGCACTCTGGTAACAGAACGTAGCGCCGTCCCTTTTCTACCCGTCAATCCTGAATATTCTGCCACGCGCAACCAGGTAAACACACTGCACACACACTCATGTATGCACACATGCATGCATATACCATGCATGTTTGGCTGCTCAGTCTCCTGCAGCACATACTAACCTGTAGACAGTAACTAAAGTGAGGAAAAAGAAGAGAGAAATGCAAAGAACCTGCAAGGGAAAAGACAAAATGAAACCTGGTTCCATCTCAGACAAACTGACAGTGTGTGTTTGAAAGGAAGCCGAGAATGAGTGTGAAATTAGCAAGGGATGTTCTTCAGCTGTGAGAGAGAGCAATCCTTGTGCCCCCTCCTCTTTGCCTCACTCTCTGTGTGAGAGAGAGAAATCCCATATGTCCACTCGCATAGTTTCTCTTCGTCTGTGCGGCTCATTGGTGTAAACACTGACTTTAACAGAAGCGTACACATACAGAAAAAAAAAAACACCCACATCGCCACGTTTGCTCTGCCTTGATTGGGCAGTTTGCTGTGGTCAGGAACTGCTATTTATTCATGGTGGAAGACAGAAACAAAACACGGCACACATTTAGAGTTGAACTTTTTACCTCACTTTGTCTCCCGCAGTGGCGTGTTCTGAATGCATCAGCTTGGATCATGATTCCACTCTGGCAGTTTGGAAGAAACTGACCTTTTTGCTTTCTTATACGGATGCCAGCATGCTAGCCTAATTGTACGGTTTATGTTTCTTTGCACGTGTTTGTGTATGTGTGAGCACAGCTGGGATGGTGTCCATTGGAGTGTGTGTATTACGAGAATGACTATGTTTTTCCACAGCACATGTTAGTTGACCACAGTCGTCACTCAGGCACTGAACCGCTGAATGTGGGCTACATTGTATTGGTATTCCACATGGCTCATGATAGAATTTTACAGACTTTTTACCGAATGTCAGACAGTCATGCCATTGCATACATGTGTTTTAATAATAAGTGCTAATTCCTGACTCGTTCTTCTCTTAGGGCCGGCAGAAGTTGGCCCGCTTCAACGCTCGGGAGTTTGCCACGCTCATCATTGACATCCTTAGTGACGCCAAAAGGAGACAGCAGGGAAAAGGTCTCAGCAGCCCCACTGGTGAGACTGGAAGGAATGGGTGGACAGATTAGGATTAGGGATTAACACTTTTCTTTTCTTTTTTTAGAAAAAAGTAAAAAAAAAAAAAAGTGGTTTGGATACATGCCACATTATTGAATTAGACTAATACATTTCTGTACAACAGGAAACTTTCAAGCTTCATAACATTTCTGCTGACATTTTCGAAGCAACTGTGATTCTAGTTGGTGAATTAGAACCAATCCAACAATTTGAAGTTACATTGTAAATCAGGTCAAGTGTTAAAACTGCACAATTATGGCAAAAAAAATCAGTCAAAATCAAACTAATCACAATTATTTTGATCATACTGAGATCACAATGGCCTTTCCTTATTATTTATTGATTTCTGGGCAAAATATTCTTATTTTACTTTCACATTCAGATAAACGGAGCTCTGCCTTCACTGACATGTTGTGTGACAGCCCTGTAAATGTAAAAATCTTTTCATCTAAATTCAGCTTGAAATAACGATCTTCTCCTCCTGAATTAAGCATATTTTTAGAGGCAATAAAATTGGATCCAAAACACCTCACTTACTGAACATCTGCCTGTCACTAGACGCAACAATTTGCTCATGCTCCCTTAAGTTAGATGCTAGCTAGGCGGTGGTGCACAGAGACAACTCCAGTCTCCCCACTTAGTGACTGCAGTGCAGCAACTCAGACAGGTGCAACAATGACTTTAGAGTCAAAAAAGGTGTTCTTATTAGCATAGTGATTCTATTTACCTGGGATGTTTTCTAACACTAAAACTATAAACTGTGATTAATAGTTGATAAACACTGCGACCTGACCGGATTGTATATTTTTGAGTAGAGAAATTTATTGTTTATTTTCATTGTCAGGTAATTTTTTTTCTTTTCTGTTAAACCTTCATGCAAATCTGCAGTGGGAAAGAAAGCTGGACTCAGTCAGCGGGGTTATTAGTTTGAGCCTCTTCAAAGGAGACGTGTAAATAAAGAGAAGGGTTGATATGAAAAAAGTGTATTAATTTTGGTCATTTTAACCTTTTTTATCCAGACCCACTGGATCTGGGAATTGATGATGACCAGCATGACTATGACAGTGTAGCTTCTGATGAAGATACAGACAGCGAGCTGAACATCCAGAACAACAACAACGCACAACGGAGCAACCGTGCAAAGGTATAGTACCTGAGCAAGCACTATCTTTTTATAGATCCAGGCTACATTTCACCACAAGCACACCTACCACCAAGATAGCTTTAGTAAAATCCAAATTGTTGTTTTTTTTTTTTTTTTTCAACAAAATTTACTAATTCACAAATGTCATTTTTACATGATACTTAACAATTCAGTCATTTTCCTCCCACCTGATCTCTAAATGTGTTACCGAAGCAGCTGTATTAGCTAGCAAAGCTTCTCCATTGTATCCTCTTAAATGACTGCTTCTCCCAGCATGCTTTGCGGGGAAGTGGCCAGTCAGGGCTGCCACATAGTTCCTGAGTGACATCATCAGCTATTCTGGGTCCTTGTCAGAGAGGCATTGTTCATACAGAGAGAGTGAGTGTGTGAGAGGGAGGAGAAGAGGAAAGGGAGGAAAATAGAAAGGGAGGAAAAAATGGGGAGAGGTAGAAATGACAAAGAAAACAACAGCTAAACCAGTAACCATCATATTTTCCTGTAGACACATTTAGCTCACTCTGCAAAACTCTGACAAAGAGCAAGTTAGAGGTTCCCCTCCCATCTCCATATGAGGATTAAAGAATTGTATGGCCTATTATTAAGCAAGAGAATGAAGTAGAAGTCATTTATGTAAAATGTGGATGAATGATCAACACAGATCTTTGAAAAGCCGTGTATGAAAGATGTTTTTAATGGTTTAGTTTTAGGGAGTGGTAGAGGGATGAATTTGAACAGGCTTCAGAGTCACAGGAAGTGGGGGAGGACAGTGTATTGAAAGTGAGAACTGAGGCTCTACTGTCCATATGTGGGTGATCCAGCCCTCTTCCTCTCTCACAGCCGTAAGGACTGTTTTTACACGGCTTAAAAGGCATCAATTCATAGCATATATCCTCACATTACCTCTGCATAAAGAGCCGCACAAATTACACTCTGATATCAGTACAATCCTCAGAATCCCACAACCTGGTGGCGGGTTTAAAACGCATGTTTTTTTTAAACAAAATGACACTGTTTACCAATGCCAGAAACAGACTGACTTTATAATACTGCTTGAACGTATCACATGTGACATACGGTTCTATGAGGAAGAGCAAGTTGTTGTAAGATTCAGCGTGGTAAAATATCATCCAAAATTAGATGTGCAGAGCGTGTGAAAAGCACAGGTTGTAGAGATCGTAAAACATTTTTAAAGGCGTAGTAATTTAGCGAATCTATAGCATGTGGAGCCCCATTTTTTTGGAATATTGGTAACATCTGTGGACACGTTTTATACATTTTTATAACATTGTAGCCATGTCATAGTGCACAGAATTGAGTTCGCTCTACTTCTAGTCATGGCTGTGCTGTTTTTGTAGATGTGCAGAACTTTATAAAGCAGAGAAGAATGAGGCAACATGTGACAGGAGCAGAAACTACTTGGAGATCAGAGGGTTAAATTAGAATGTATGATTTATATATCACTGAAGGTAATGACTCACAACTCCCATAATGTCAATTTCCTCACTTTGTTTTTTTCTTGTCCGTCTGTCTGTTTTTCTACCTGTACGTCCACCTGTCCATATGTCGTATCAATTCAGAGTATGGACTCGTCAGACTTGTCAGACGGTCCCATCACCCTGCAGGAGTATCTGGAGGTAAAGAAGGCTCTGGCCTCCTCAGAAGCCAAGGTGCAGCAGCTGATGAAGGTCAACAACAGCCTAAGCGAGGAGCTCCAGCGGCTGCAAAAGGAGGTAGGGAGTATGGAGGGGAGCAGTATGAGAGGATGGGCAGGGAGCAGCCAGGCAAATGAGAATCTTAGTGGCAGAAGACAGTTAAGGAAAGTGGCAGAGAATGCAGAAATCCGGGCGTAAGACATATAACAGTTACATTCTTTTTGTGTGTGTGTGATTGTATTGCCTTTAATAGACAGGAGCAGTGAGATAGACGGAGAGTAGAAGTGACATACAGTAAAGGTGTAGCCGGCTGGGAATGAAGCTGCTTGATGGCACACGCTCCCTAACCACTTGGCTGTCAGGATGGCTGTCATTTGACATTTTATTTAATATTAGTGGAAAGCATCAGGGAATCTGGAAGAGGCAGAGCATGACAGGATGCAAGAAAAGCTGAGTTGTTTATTAGAAAGATGAAGGAAGAGCCTAAAACATAGAAGATGGAATATAAAATCAGATAGCTATGATATATTAAAGAACACAAGTGACAAAGACAGCTTGGTAAAAGAGAAAGGACAATTGATTCAGACAGAAGCAGGGCAAGATGATGGAGAGACAATTGAATATATTATTGTCTTTGCAAGTTGATTTTTTTTTTTTTTTCTGACAGGGTGTCATTTTCCTTCACTGCTGTTTCTGGAAGATGTATTTGGTGACAGCTTACACTGTTATCTAGAAGCTAAGGCAGACGCCATTCTCATGTGAAGCTTGGGTGCTCCAAATAGCCATTGCCATTTTATTTGTCATTCCTAGTTTAGTTTTGATAGCGCTCATTTGTTTTTCATCGTTGCATCTTTTGGTTTGCTGTAGATCATTGTTGTTAGCTTACTGTATTAGTGGCTGCCAGTGTCGGCTTATGTGACCCACGGTTCATTCATGTGTTGTTTTTGGCACTTCACAGAGGATTTAGTGACCGTTTGAGGCAAACATGCATTTTCCACGAGCAAACACTTGGGAACATAAACTGCAAATGACAAATAAGGGCGTCAAATTAGGTGGTAGTTAACAGTACCTCAGTGTAAATGAGCCTTCATGTCCCCTCGTTGACCCCTGAGGGCAGCCTTTGTGTATATATACTGTATATATACGCAAAGATTGTCTTCAGGCATGTACTTTAGCCTTCCATCCCCTTTCCTGAAGTCTAATCCCTGCTTATTGAAGTGTATTTACAACATATCCCACCTCCTTCATCAGTGACTCATATGAGTTGAAATGTGAAGCCTTTTTAAAGAACCTGTGATTATGGATGCTTGTTTTTGACTCTTCAGTTGACCCCTCCCCCCTTCCCTTCAACCTCCCCATGTTCCTCCTTCCTTCCATCCCTCCCTCCATCCTCTCATCCCTCCCTGCTGCCTTCCTCCTCTCCTGTAGATCACCCGGATGCAGACAGAGAACAGTGCGCTACGGGGGGGCCAGCAGGCTGGGGGAGCAGCTGGCCATGGGGTAGGGGGGCCTGGTGGTGGAGGGGGAGGTGGGGGAGGTCACTGGACAGGGGGTGTGATGCGAGGAGGAATAAGTGCAGGAGGACTGGGTGGGTTTGGACAAGGAGCGGACCCCCAGGGGCTCTCGGTGCCCTCCTCAGTCGCCCCCCACTCACATCCCCACCGGAGGGAACGGCAGGCCTTCTCTTTGTACATACCAGGGGCAGCCCCTAGCCCCACGGCCCATGGTCCCCCAGCCCTGGACTCCCTGGCAGCCCGCCTGCAGCCCCTCAACACACCCAGCGTAAGTTAGAACCCCCGCCCCCCCCATCTGGCCCCTCTCCACTTTCCACCTTCCTTTTGGTGGCCCTGATTGGCTGTCTCCAGCCTAATTAATGGGTGGTAGTCCAATCCTGATCTCTCTATTTTCCCTTTCTCTCTCCCTGCATCTCAGTTCCCGATCCTTCTCTTTGAAAGGTCCAGTTGTGCATAAACCCCAAGATCAAAGTGTTTAGCTGTGTCCAAAAATGATTTGACCCTAAGTCTGACAAAGGGAGAAATGCAGAAGTGTGACCTGAAGGAGAAAGATGAAAAAAATAAATAATTGTCGTCTGTTCTGTTGCCTTGCAACGCATCTGATGCTCCGTGCTCTAGCCTGCTCTGCACCTTTTGACCTTTTCAACTCTTTTTGACCTCCCAGTTAGCTCTCCTGTTGCCGGACAGCTGCTTAATCTGGAGATGCTGGGATCACACACACACACGCATGTGCACGCACACAATCAGAAGTATATTTCCAGTTTGACCGCTACATTTGGAAAAATACATCTTGACAGTTTTTTTTTGTGTGTTTCTGATACTGCAGACAGTCAGGTGACCAGTTTAGCAGTATTTAGCATTTAGCAACGTTCACAAAGCTGCACTATACAAACACACAACCACTCACCATCACAACCAGCCTCTCCCAGTCTCATGGAGACCGCCATGGACAATAAGATGGCGTGCACTTCACCATCTCTTTACACAAAGATTTACCTGTGTGTCTGTTTTCTTCCTGTCTGTCTCTTCACCTGTCTGTCCTTTGCTCACTGCAGTGCAGCCGTGCATCCTCTGGATGTAAGCATTCTGTCTGTCATTGCATTGTTTGCCATTTCATCTTAAATGTAGGAGTCTCCCACACTAAATCACTTCTGCTTATTATACATTCTAGTCTTGGAGATCAACATTAGTCTTAAGTATGTGGCTAGTGATTTTTTTTTTTTTTTTAGCTGCTGTGTGATCACCAGATAGTTTAGTTGACAGTATTCTTAGAATTGTATTGTTAGATAACTGTAGTCCTGATTGAATGATGGGTGAGCTGCTGAGTTGATCTGGCGCTGCTCTCACTGGCTCGTTCATTTTCTTTTTCTGCTGTTTATGAAAACATTTCCTCTCTCTGTCCCCACACTCTTTCTGTCCCTGCCCATTTCATCTTCCATCCATCTCTTCCTGCTGCTCTTTTCTTTCCTTCTCCCTCTGTTTTTGCTCTCATCTCTGTTCCTTCATCTCTGTCCTCCTCTCTCCATCCTTGTGGACCTTTGTCTCTCCAGGTAAGGAAGGGTAGTACAGGGGGTCCATCGTCATATGGAGGCCAGCATTTATCTGGATCTACAGAGATGGGGAGATACATGGTGAGCCGTTGCTGTTTTATCTATTTGCTTATCTTCTGACCTTTATGATTGTGCACTCAATTCATTCAGGAATCTGAGATTGTACTCCTGTATGTTTTGTGAAATCAGTCTTCTGCAAACACTACAAGGGTTCTCTTGCATTTCAGTTCTGGAAAATCCCTCACATCTGGTCCAGACCACAGATGTACTCGTATTACTCATTTGGCAGCACATTTGGAACGTTGCCCAATTGTTTTTTTTTTTTCTTTTCTTCAGATAAACAGCCAGAGTAAATCAAATTCACAGAAAAGCTGCTGAACACTTCTGATATATATGACATTAGGTGAACTCCAGTGTAAATCATTGCATTTAAATGGAAGGTAATGTGTGATCTTTGTAGAAGGAGGCATCCTTGAAGCTCTGCAGAAGTGAGCAGCACAGGAGGTTGAATGATGTGATAACTGTACTGAGCTGGTGTCTGTCTCCTTAGGTCGCTAAACCAGAGAAGCATGGCAGCGGCACTGACAGTGACTATGACAACACACAAACATACGACCTCTCGCTAAGGTCAGACTCATTGCAAGTTGTTGTGCACACACTGCTGTTATTGTTGATTTTGTTACTACAAAAATTCTAAAGTGATGGATCTTCACTAACAGTTAATAATAAGAAACAGAGGGCAAGCAGACACTCTGTTAAGATGCTGAACATTCCGTGATTATACTGCAAAATGTCATCTGCAGCCTTTCATCTTTGATACATAGTGTTAAAGTACATCTCTATGTTCATCTTCCCAGTATGGGCCGCAGCAGTGAGGAGGAAGGGCGTGGCGAGTCTGAGGAGGGAGGTGGCGGGGATGCAGGGGAGCCAGACCCCACCCTACCCTGCACAGAGGACGTCATACTGAAAACCGAGCAGGTGACCAAGAACATCCAGGAGCTGCTCAGGGCTGCTCAGGAGTTTAAACACGACAGGTGAGTGGTTGACAGTAACTGGAAACATTCTGTTTGCTGTTTCCTATAAAATAAACCCACTAGTTATGTTTTATTAATGTAACAGAATTACTGTTGCAACAACACATCATCAGTAGGGTAAAACTAACCTGTCTCACGACGGTCTGAACCCAGCTCACGTTCCCTATTAGTGGGTGAACAATCCAACGCTTGGTGAGTTCTGCTTCACAATAATAGAAAGAGCCGACATCGAAGGATCAAAAAGCGGCGTCGCTATGAACGCTTGGCCGCCACAAGCCAGTTATCCCTGTGGCAACTTTTCTGACAGCTCCTGCTTAAAACCCAAAAAGTCAGAAGATTCGTGAGGTCCCACTTTCACGTTCTGTATTCATGCTGAAAATCAATGTCAGCATGTCTGTGTGCAGCCCCGAATTTCTAATCGCACTACTAAATAATGAACGAGAAAGTAGTAGAAATAAAGTAACTATGCATCTGTGATATCTCCAACTGTTTGTGTACATGTCTGCAAGGGTGTGTAGTCCTGTACAGGATCAACACAAAAAGAACTCACATTTGCATCAGTAGCAAGAACTGCTTGAAATTCTGTTACATTTACAAACAAGGAAAGCACTCAGAGGGCGCAGGACTCTGCCAGAGCTGCTCAGTCGTTGTATAATCTCCGACGGATAAGTCCTGATCAGTTCGCAGCGGCGGATTTATAGAAGAATCTCAATCATGTGATCATCAGCAGGCAGCTGATGTCAGCGTTCACTTATCATAGTTACAGTGACGCCGTGCTGCTATCTCACAATGACACAGAAATCTTTAACAAATCTGTGGATCCAGACTATAAGCCGCATCACTGCCAAAATCACCAAAATCTAATCAGGTGGTCCTTGTATCGTTTCTGACCTTCTCTGAAAATTTAGTCTAAATCCAGTATTTCTTTTTTTGAGTAATGTTGTGCACAGACAAATAGACGGAAGGACAAACGCATGCCGATCGTCATATAGCTCCGCCACGTTCCTTGACAGAGTTATGATTATTAACAGCTGCACAGCACAAACACAGTTGTCTTGATCCCACTTAAAAAGGCTTATTTTAAAAATCCATTCTTCATTTAATTTCTACTTCTTCTCTGGAGTCGGGTTGCGTTGGCAGCAGGATGAGCATATTTGTCCAGATGTCCCTCCAACAAACAAGCTTTCCAACTTCTCCTTGGGTATCCCAAGACATTCCCAGACCTGATTAGAAATATAATCTCTCCAGAATGTTGTGGCTTACAGTAAACTCATTCTGGCTGCTTCTATTTGCATCAATTGCCAGTCCACAAGTCCGTCCCCAAGATACTTCACTCCTCGCTCCCGTTGTCCACTCTTAGTGGGCTTCAAAGCTTTGCACTAGTGGTTGTGGAGATAAGGTTTAAAATGTCCAACATGAACAAGAGTATCATTTAGCAATATGCAGTCTTGTTGCCTCAGTCAGTGTGTACATGACTAAGTTAAAAAACTAATTTTCTCCTCAGCTTTGTTCCGTGTTCTGAGAAGATCCACTCTGCGGTCACTGAGATGGCTTCACTCTTCCCCAAAGTAAGTTCCCAATAGCTTTGTTTGCTTTCTCTTTGTGTATCTCTTTTTCCTCTGTCTTCTCTCTTTCTCTGCCTTGATCTGTTTACATCCTCCGTCCATTCTTCACAAGGGGTGAGTTTTAATTGCCTCCATCTCTCCGTAGCGCCCGGCATTGGATGCAGTCCACTGCTCTCTCCGCCTCTTGGCTTCCAGTGCCTCGCGGCTGCAGGTGGAGTGCCGTAAGGCGGCGCCCTCGGAGCCCGGCGCCCCCGCCGTGGACTACCAGCTCCTCACTCAGCAGGTCATCCAGTGCGCCTACGACATCGCCAAGGCTGCCAAGCAACTGGTCACCATCACCACCCGCGAGAAGAAACAGTGACCCAACAAATGCCTAGATGGAGAGGGAAGAGGGAAAGGATCAATGCACAGGGGGGGGCTTCTGGGAGAGGGGGAACTGTGATCACACTACAGGTGGGAGGATGAGGGAGGGGGAGTGACTGGGAGTGTAACGGACACGAAGAAGAAAAGAAAAGTTTGGACAATGCATGGAGAGGGAAGCAAAAAAAGAGTTGATTGTTTGATATGAACACTACAGTGAACAGAAAAAAAGGGTAAATTCTACAAATGTGGAAGTGAAAGTAGGGAAGGACGAGTGGAAGGATCCAACATGGGAACTACAGCTGCAGCAACGTTAGCAAACCGTTGGAATCGGATGTGTATAATGAACTGCTTAAACTGTGAGAAGCAACTACAACGGTGGCGATGTACAGTGGACCGGATCCCGAAATGTTACCGCTTTATTTATTCTCACTTGTCACTCGTCGTCCCTCCCTCTCCCCGTTTACGCGAAACCGGGGAGGGAGGTTGTGTGTGTGCTGCGAAAGAGGGAAGTAGATGAACCAACCGTGGCATTCTCCACACCATCTCCGTCCTGTGAGGAGTCGGGGCGTTCCTCCTCTCCTGTCCTCTCTGTCATTTGACCCTCTGTCTCTTCAGCCTGAAACGAGGTCCCTCTGTTCCTCTACGCCGGCCCTGTCAGGATGAGCAGGCGGCGCAGAGAAGGACCTCCTGGAATCCATCGAACTCCACTCCACACCCAGGCTCTCAGATGCTTCCACCTGGGTTACCTTTTTCCAACCCGTCACCCCCCTCCTCTTGTTGGTGGTACACAGCATGATCTGGCATGTTTTTATTTCTCCTTTCCTCTGTCTTCTTTTTCTTTCCTTTTAAGTTTTTTTTTTTGAATGTGCAGATCGGATCGGTTTGCACCTCCTGAGGACAAGAATACCTTTTTTTTTTTTTTTACTGACTTACGAAAACACTTACACTGGAATAATTGTGATTTAATGTTATTGTTTATCATGCCTGTTGTTGTTTTTTTTATTGATAATTTTACTGACTGTCATTTTGATTTAACTGTTTATGTTTATTTCATTGTCTCAAATATGATTCTTATTTAGTGGAATAGGGAGACAGTTGGGAGTACGTGTCAACCTCTTACTGGGATTTAAGTAAACATGCACACATAAAAAAAATATCTGTGAAATGGTCCTCGACATTTCTCAAGATCTCCCTTTCTGGGTGACAGTTGAGGTTTTTTTTTTTTTCGTGTTGTGGTATGTCTTGAGGCCAAGGGGGGTTGAACAGTTGCCAAAGGAGAGAGTGCGTGTTCGGGGACATTTGTCGTCGGTTTTGATTTTTCTGTCAGAGCGGAAGCCCCTTGGTGCATTATGACAGTACCTGGATCAAAATGCTCGTTTTTTTTATGTATCCTCAGCTGTCTTTTTGCGCTTGATTTATCTTACAATTTGCCTCATTTAACAGAGCCAGTGGAATCATCTCAGAATCAGCCTCGTAATCATTTTCGCAGTGCCAAGCAGGATAAAAGAAACATTCGGTCCCGTCTGTGTGTGAGGATTAACCCCTGCAGTCTTCCTCGCAAGCTAATTTACGCTTATATTACACAGCAGCTATTATTTACATGCATGCTCGCAAACGCTGAGCCCCGTTGGGTTGACGCGACATACCGGTATGTTGCAGTTAAGCTTTAAGTAGACCTGTGGAAAGCATCGGATCTGGCAACCTGGAAAGTGCACATGGCCAAACGTTTTTATCTCTTTTTTTTAATGTGGGAAGATATGCTCATTTGCAATAGATTTAGCCATCTCAAGTGTGCTTGGTTTTAGTTTGCCATGTATTATTTTCTCTTTTAAAAACTGTCTGGCAAGCACAATCGAGCCCACGCGCTGTTTTCCAACTTCTCCGTCACGGCCTGTTGGCATTTCAAGCTCTCTGTCTCTGAACTCAGCCAACAGGAGACAGCTTTGGGAACAATTTTCTGTTAGAAATGTAGCGCATTTAGCCTACTGAACATTTAAAGCTCGCTGTACTGTGCCGAACAAATATGGATAAACCTGTAACTAAAGATTCAGGTTGCATCTAAAAAGTTCTTCCTCGCTTCTGAAGGACTGTCCTGTTTTAGCTGAGGGTCACCACTACTCCTACTTCTGTTACTCTACCATTGATTTCTCCAAGTGTTTGCAGCTTTATTAGGTCTTGCATTGGTCTAATCTGCAGTCAGAAGGCTTCTGCGCATTAATTACTCACTTGAAACGTTGAAGGGTGAGATCAAACAGCAGTTGCATCTCATTTTTTTGTTTCGAATCGCTGCCTTTTAGCAAGAAACTGCCCATACTTCGAGCTCATACCAGACCACCCTCAGCATTTCCCCTCCTACTTTATTCATGCTTTGTTTTTTGTTTTTTTTATCCTGTGATCATTATTTGGGAGCTCTAACTATCTGTCAGTCTTTTACATAGCTGCACACGTCTCCTGTGCTTTGAATCATGTCCAGAAGACTCTTGAAATGTATCATTGTTTGATATTGAATGCCTTTGCACATCATCGTCGTCATCGTCATCTCTCGTTTGACAGGCTTGAGTTCCAGCGATCTTGTGCCGACTGCTGAAACAACAGAAATACTCCACACACAAAGACACACACACACACTCACACATGCAGGGGCCAGTCCCTTCGATCATGATTGCCCAAGTTTTAGAGTAGAGCCATATATATGAACATATATTTTCATGCTATATTTTATACTAAGCTATATGTTAGGGTTATGTTTGTGAGATGTTTATCTCTTATTTGTTTTGCCTAAATGGGCTTCAGGCTGTGAGATCTGTTCGCCAAATCTTCATTCAGCTCTTAAGTCTTGACACCTGATGTACTTGTAGATATTTTAAGTGTTGTGAGTGTGGTTATGCTGTGGTATTAGCCTCCTACGTAGACATATTGTACATATTAATGATCCTACTAGAATCCACAGGCAGTGACGAGTGAGTACAACAGATTGATGGAGGCGATTACTGAACAGCGTGGTCTTAGTTGCACTATTTTCAAACACCAGCTGGGTGAAGTAGGATCTACATTATGTACTGCACTCTCCCAAAGGTCTTAGTTCAAGTACATTAGGTGCATGATGCAGGATTTGATTTGGGATAGGTAAGTGGGACAGGTCTGAAGCGTACTTTGGCTTAGCACTACAGTCATCTCAAAAACGGCAGGAGGAGGGTCTCAAATGCACATGGCCTAATCCTTCCCCGGAGTTAGCGGACACTACGTCTGGTGCCTCTAGTGTGAATGTTTAAAGCTTCCCGTCAGTTCATGTCACACTTGACAGACTTTCTACGCCGTCATTATGTCCAGAATTTAGCACATACTTTCCCAAATCCGACACACGCCCTGAGCTTATCAGTTGGACCAAGTCATGCACAAGTACAAACATTCAACTCGCAGCCAGAATCCTACAAACACAGACACACTCTCTTGATTCTCAGCCGCAGCAGTGCACTGTGGCGCGTACTGTTGCTGTCCCTGTGTTTCTTCACAGTGCTACATTTTGGGAGATGGGTGACGGGAGAGTTATCTTTTAACAGAAGACGTTAAAAACTGTATAAAGTAGAGAAAACAATGACTTAAAAAGGTCAATCGTAATGGAAACTCATAAGCTGTACATTTGTAATAAAATAATAAAACAATTTAATTGTCTTGGGTCTGTCTGCATTTGGTTTCTGTGTGCGCACGCTCACTCTAATGGAGTGTTTTGCCACGTGTAAGGACAGTTTTAATCGAGGCTAAATACCAAAACCCTTAACTCTAAATGGAAACATGTTAACTAATAATAATATCACTGGATCTTGCATCACGCTCGTATAATTAAAACTTTTGTATAGTGTTTTTATTGTGGTTCAGTTGACTCAAACTGGTAAAAATGTTGTCAGGCAAAGGCAATAATTTCACAATCACCAAAACCTTCTTTTCAGCCGTCTTTTACTTAGCTTGAGATTAGCAGGATTTAACTGTTAAGTGCCACAAAAAACAACAAGAAAAGCACTCAGCGCGTTGTACTCTGCCAAGGCTGCTCAGTAGAATCATTTTCGGTGGATGAAATCTTAATGAAATTTGTGGCAGAAATCACGGCACCATAGAATGTGGCCATTTAATATACAATCCAAAAATATAAACGCAACACTTTTGTTTTTGCTCCCATTTTTTATGAGATGAACTCAAAGATCTAAAACTTTTTCCACATACACTATCACCATTTCTCTCAAATATTGCTCACAAATCTGTCTAAATCTGTGATAGTGAGCACTTCTCCTTTGCTGAGATAATCCATCCCACCTCACAGGTGTGCCATATCAAGATGCTGATTAGACACCATGATTAGTGCACAGGTGTGCCTTAGACTGCCCACAATAAAAGGACACTCTGAAAGGTGCAGTTTTGTTTTATTGAGGGGGGGTTCCACTCCTCTTCAATGGCTGTGCGAAATTGCTGGATATTGGCGGGAACTGGTACACGCTGTATACGCCGATCCAGAGCATCCCAAACATGCTCAATGGGTGACATGTCCGGTGAGTATGCTGGCCATGCAAGAACTGAGATGTTTTCAGCTTCCAAGAATTGTGTACAGATCCTTGCAACATGGAGCCGTGCATTATCCTGCTGCAACATGAGGTGATGTTCTTGGATGTATGGCACAACAACGGGCCTCAGGATCTCGTCACGGTATCTCTGTGCATTCAAAATGACATCAATAAAATGCACCTGTGTTCTTCGTCAATAACAGACGCCTGCCCATACCATAACCCCACCGCCACCATGGGCCACTCCATCCACAACATTGACATCAGAAAACCGCTCACCCACACGACGCCACACGCGCTGTCTGCCATCTGCCCTGAACAGTGTAAACCGGGATTCATCCATGAAGAGAACACCTCTCCAACGTGCCAGACGCCATCGAATGTGAGCATGTGCACACTCAAATCGGTTACGACGAACTGGAGGCAGGTTGAGACCCCGATGAGGATGACGAGCATGCAGATGAGCTTCCCTGAGACGGTTTCTGACGGTTTGTGCAGAAATTCTTTGGTTATGCAAACCCATTGTTTCAGCAGCTGTCTGAGTGGCTGGTCTCAGACCATCTTGGAGGTGAACATGCTGGATGTGGAGGTCCTGGGCTGGTGTGGTTACACGTGGTCTGCGGTTGTGAGGCTGGTTGGATGTACTGCCAAATTCTCTGAAACGCCTTTGGAGACGGCTTATGGTAGAGAAATGAACATTCAATACACGAGCAACAGCTCTGGTTGACATTCCTGCTGTCAGCATGTCAATTGCACGCTCCCTCAAATCTTGCCACATCTGTGGCATTGTGCTGTGTGATAAAACTGCACCTTTCAGAGTGGCCTTTTATTGTGGGCAGTCTAAGGCACACCTGTGCACTAATCATGGTGTCTAATCAGCATCTTGATATGGCACACCTGTGAGGTGGGATGGATTATCTCAGCAAAGGAGAAGTACTCACTATCACAGATTTAGACAGATTTGTGAACAATATTTGAGAGAAATGGTGATATTGTGGATGTGGAAAAAGTTTTAGATCTTTGAGTTCATCTCATAAAAAATGGGATCAAAAACAAAAGTGTTGCGTTTATAGTTTTGCTGAGTGTAGATGTACCCACAAACAAAATGAACCTTGCACTGAGCACAGACGTGTGTACATAAAGTGTATGTTATGTATGGATACAGAATTGCATGATCTAAATATGTAGCAGGCGGCGGGAATTTATGGGACTCGGAAACACCCTTAGAATTGATTAAATTGTGTCCACAGTGGTTGATTAGTAGTAGGATTGCAATCGTGATCGTCAGCAGGCAATGGAAGTAGTTTTCACTCATCGTGACGCCGTGCCATTGTCTCACAATGATACAGAAATCTTTAACAAATCATTGATCCAGGCTGCAAACTGCATCACTGCCAAAATCTAATCACTTGGTCATTGTACCATTTCTGACCTTCCCTGAAAATTTCATCCAAATCTGTTAGTCTATTTTTCAGTAATGTTGTGCACAGATTAACAGAAGGACAAACACACGCCAGTTGTCACATAACTCCACCGCATTCCTTGGCGGAGTAAAAAAACTTTTTAGCATTGATCTTGTTTTAGTTTGAATTTGATATTTGAAGATTGTTCATTAATGAAAGCTTTGCCATTTTTGGATGTTGACACCGAAATGATTTTTACACGTTGTATTTTTTCTAAAACGTCATTTATTTCAAACTGAACCTCTCCTCATGAGGGAATATTTTCAAATTTCTGCTTTCAAACTTCAGTAATTCTCTGATCACAGTGAGCCTTTAGTTTCCTGGTGGAGACGTGCTGCTAGTTCTGCTCAAACAGACTGAATTTACATGAAGTCCTAGGAAAAAGAAAACCCCAAAAAACAGACAACCTCATACTGAAGTACATCATCTTAACAATATGGCCACTTCAATCCCTTATAGATTTTTGAATCCATATCATAACAAACCGTATTACGCATCAAGCTTTAAACAAATAGTACCATCTTTCTGATGTGGTCATTTCTTGGGTCTTCCTCAACTTCTGAGATAAATGAATAAATCATGTCACATTGGTGTACCGAGTCATAAAAATTTGACTGCAGAAAAGCTGAAACCTTCCTCTCTATCAGCTTTTCACTGCCTTCCAGCATGGCAGTATGGATCAGGTCTAAGTAAAGGATTTCTCAGCAAAGTCAAACAGCACAAATCATTGTAAAAAGTCCTGATCAGTGCATATCTCTTCCACAGTTCTTATAAAAATAAACAAATATTAGCCATCTTTTTCAAAAATGTTTGTTCTCTAAGAAGGTTATAATCTGATTTTAGGTTTTCACAATTCCCAAGCATGATTATTGGGATCAGCTTTAAAAAAGTAGGACCACAGCTGAAACTTGAGTCATGGTAAAGTTTCTAGTTACAGTAAAATGAATCAACTGTTCAGATGCAACATTTTAAAACACTACTCAACTGTTAATTTTACACTTGGTCAATTCTCTCATCTTCAAAACGCAGCATGTTCGTATGTCGACAAAACCACACAAAGTGTTGCCTACAACAGCAACTTACATTTGTACAAAAAAAAAAAAAAACTGTTACAGATAAAAGCAACATGATATTACTATAAAACTACCTACAAAAACAAAATACTAAATGTAAAGCCTGAAGACTAAGCGACTAGCTGCGCTAATGCAGCACTCAGTTTGGATGTTTAGAAAACTTTTTCTTTCTCCATTTAGAAGTGCTCCCTATCTAAATCAAAATGCCTCCAATGAGAGAAATCCTCTGTCAAATGACTTTGTGAAATAAATGTGTGGAACTGACAGACCCTTTAGCTGCGACATTATGTGGTATTTCACTCTAAACTATCAAGTTATATAACAGGACTTCTCCTGTTTGGATAGATGTGGTTCAGTCCAGCTCCATCAGATGAACAGCACACTGCAGGTAGTAGACAGGTCCAACAAACGCAACAGATCCTTCTCTTCTGGGTCCAGTCCTCATCTCCTCGACATGCACACGACTTGAGCTCAGTCTTGACATTCTTGGGAATGCTCCCTTTATTGTTCTATGGATGTTCATCCGAGCTGGAGGAGCTCGGCAGGAGAACGCACTCCTGCCTTCTGCCCCTTTTCCGTCTTCTCTGTGCAATTCGCAACCTCCTGCGGATCACATCTAGAAGAAAAGCATACAAACAAAACATTATACGCCATGTGAAAGTATGCTAAGCTAAGAGGGTATGTTTATGATTCTCTTTTTTTCAAAAGACTTTGTAGTTGGGTACAAAAAGGGGTTAACTCCATGGAGGAACTCATTATTTATCAGGACCAAACAGATCTTTGTGTGGTCCACTCACCTGCCACACTGTCGTAGTCCTGCCGTGGGTCATGCCAGTACAGACTGGGTGTAGTTCTCCAGTGGCGGTACAGACGAGTGTGAAGCACCGAGAGTGTCAGGAGAACCAGCAGGAAGCCCAGCGCTGCTGCTGCCCACACCGCCTCATCTGTCCTCGGGGTCTTTGGCAACCCTTTATTTACAACAGCAGCTTGGGCCTCGGCTCCAGAGGCCTTGCTACAGTCACACTGTTCACCTGCTTTGCAGCTGTCACAGTCAAAGCTGGCATACTGGCTGTCGTGTGCTGGTTGTGGCTGAGACTCTGATTGGGATTCAGCAACAGAATCAAAGCCAGCGTTTTCACTTTTGCGGTGAGAGTGTCTGTCCCGGTGTATGTCTTTAGTCTCCACCTCTCTTTCTTTTACATCTACTACTTCATTATCCTTCATCTTGCCTTCTGCTGTGTAGTCCTTATCAGACTTTTTCTCCTTAGAGTCATTCACTTTCATGCTGTGTTCATCAAAGTCTTTATCTTTGTGTTTGATTGAGTCTGTACCTTCATCTTTGGATCTGAGAGTCTCAGCTTCAGGCCTGGCAGTAAGGTTGTGCACACTCTTCACACTATGTGCGAGCGCATCTTTCCCAGCAGAGAGGTCTGGGTTTCTGAGTTTAGTTGGTTGAGGACTGGGCTGGAGTGCTGCTCTCTGTAGTGTCACTCTGCCTTTCTGAGACTGAGGAGTCCTTAATGAATGAGTTCTAAGTGTTGTTTTAGGTGTAAGTGAACACAAAGGTGCTGTGGGCCTGCGTGTAGGACCCTGATTTAGATTTTCCGACTTGGACTGAGGCTCTTCCTGTGCATTAGAAGGATTTGAGTGAATCCTTTTTTCTGGAACAGAATCTGCTGATGGTCCAAGTGTGGTGCTATAGTTGTGGACATCCCCTGTCCTCTGGGAGACATTTCTGTTGGTCTGACTGGAGACATTTGTTGTTGTGGTATGTCTCTCATTTGCATTCTTGAGGGCAGCTCTTATCTGCCTGCTTTTGCCTCCTTCTTTAAACTCTTTCAAGTGCTCTGCCTTCATGGTGGGCTCTAGATCTGCAAGTGTGGCTCCAGTCAGCAGAGATGAGATGATCTGCTCACAGCACTGCCTCAGAGACTCCTAGGGATTCACAGTGACAATTACTTATTTCAGCGTACACATAACAGGCTGAAAGGACTCTTTTCTGCTTGTTTTACTTGGCAGCATGTAAATTTACACAATCACAAGTTTCCCAACCTTCATTTTTCTTGGTTGTTCCTGCCCTGCTGACCACGTCAACAGCAGGTTGTATTCCCTGCTCTCGCTCACACCGTCAGACTTATCTTTTCTGGTTTGTGCGGTTTCCAGCCAATCGCAGATGTCTGCCGAGGCCACGGTGGACAGCTCCAAAGTACGGCCCCAGGACACCAAGGCCAGTGGCTGAACATAGAGCAAAGAGTGAGCATACTATCACTTCCTCAAAACTCCCCTGAGAATTTTCCAAGTCACAGTATGCTCAAGCACCAAACTGCCCTTCAAAGTTACTTCTGCCTTCTGACAAAGTAATGACATAGTGGGAATATCAACAAATTTCCAGCACAGTGTAAGTAACAATTAAGTCATATGAGAAAAATGGCGTATAAAAACATACAACAAAGACATATTCATTAGAAACATGTACACCAAACCCCATTAGACATTGTTTCATATTAAACTACACTTTAAAAATACACAAGAAGTTAATTTATAAAGAATGAAAGAAGCCTTAACCACTAAAATGTGCATTTCCCAGTTAAAGTCAGAGACAGGTCTTATGCCAGAGTGTTCCCACTATTTCACTTCAACATACTGTAAACCTCCACAGCACACATCCTGAAATCTTAATCTTTTGTTGACTGTCATTTGGTCTAATAACTGTGGAAGGGACAGAGTGTTTAGTACAAATTTATAAAAGCCTTTCATCCCTAAATAGTGGATTAAAAGATACCTGATCTGAATTTTTTTTCTTCTTTTTGTTTTTTTGGCCACGTCAGCACCTAAGAAACCCAATTCTGCAGGAGTAAGATTAAATTACATCTTCAGTTGTTTGAAAGTCCCTCTCCAGTGCTTAAAAATGTATCCTTGTATATCAAAGTTAGATATTAAGATCTTTCCATAAAAGTAATTCTTTCCTGTCTTACAAAGGCTTAATGTAACTTTACACTGGCGCTTCAGCTAGAACAGAGGTGTCAAACATAAGGCCCGTGGGCCAAAGCCGGCCTGCCAGAGGATCCAATCCAGCCCACAGGATGACTTTGCAAAGTATAAAAATAACAGAGATGAAAATGAATACAGTATGAACGAGTCAGTAGCTTCAGGATGACAGAGTTAGGTTTGGTGGAACTCCACTGTTCATGAGCTTCCACAACTTTTATGCATTTTTTTTATGTACAACTTTTATACATTTGCAAGACAGGGGGACAACGTAACCTTTTCCTTAATAGTTCCCACTTTAGTTTGTGTGGTGAGTCAGTTCAGGTGGTCAACATTACCAAACAGATGTGGAACTGAGTGTAAATTTAAAAACATTTCTAGATCTTGACAAGTTGTAAAATACTATATTGTTGCGTTCCAGATACCTGCAACTAAATGTTCTGTCCTTTTGTAGACACATTGCCAGTTGTAATACACAAATGATAAACTGAGGCATAATATTGTAAAAAAAAAAAATGCACTTATTCTTTTAAAGAAATTTCAGGTTGTTCATAATGTTCTGTAAAAAGATATTTCATGAAATGTGAACATTTGCAGAATGTACTTTTATGCACTAAAACAAAAGAAAAAATTTGGAGTTGACGTTATTTATGAGTTATTATGTTAGGATTTTACTGGTGTGGCTCATTCGACATCATATTGGACTGTATGTGGCCCCTGAACTATTGCCCGTAGGTGTGAATGCGAGAGTGATTGTATATGTAGCCCTGCAACAGACTGGCGACCTGATCCGGGGTGTCCCCTGCCTTCGCACAAGTCAGCTGGGATAGGCTCCAGCACCCCCCACAACCCTCGTGAGGATAAAGCGGTGAATAGAGAATGGATGGATGGGCCCCTGATCTGGAGTGTGCAGGTCTCTCTCTACTCACCCCTCCACCACTTGCCACTTCCCCAAAAATCTATAATCAAAGTTTCTGAATTTCAAAATATTTTAACAAGTAAAGGAAAGCTCACCCTCGCTTTGTCAGAACCTTTCTTACCATGTGTTTATTGAGCTGCAGATGAGGAGTAATGATGTAGTCAGGCAGACAGGACCGGGCCAGGACAGACAGACGGTGACGCTCGATGAGCGGTGCACACGGATGGTAGAGCAAAACAGTAGCGCCATGCTAGAAAGTACACAAGAACCTACTGTAAGCACACATGACTATTACTCCACGACCACAGAGTTTCCAATGACCTGATCAGTAACCAAGTCCACATAATAATATAACTATTTTCTCTTCTTCTCCTAATTTGGTTTTTATCAAATTCCCGTGGGAAAAATGTCTGGCTTCCTCTGTGAAGAAAAACAGCTGACAACCACCAACTAATATCTGAAACCAGCTGTGAACTACAAGACATGACGGTGTACAATGGCCCATTAATACAAATCCTGTTTGTAAAATCCCTAATTTCCAAGAAAACCCATGTTTAGTGTCAGCCTGAATACCAATGATCCAAACAGGTCAGTGCTGGCAGTCTTCTTTGTTTAACTCTTGCTTTAAGTGGCACTGAAACAACACATCGATTGTGTCTGAACTCCAGACATGTGCAAGATTGCCAGTGTGGGAAACAAATTAGGAAAATTTAGAACTCAAGAACTTGGTCTCTGGTTTTTTACTGTCAACTACTGAACTCCTCTATGCTGCTATCATGAACACTTTCAAAACTATGGCATACTATTTTCACAGTTTTATCCTGATGTTGTGAAGTAGCAGCTTTGGCAAAAATAGGTGGGGAGGAAATACGGAACTATTGGTTATATTTTTTAGGGTGTCTAATAAGATGGAGTCAAATAACCCCTACAGTCATGCTGCTGTAATAGGAATTTCCACATGTATTGATTTTGTTGTTAAATTGATAAATGTATAGGATTTTGTACCCACAGTACATTACAGAAACTTACAGATACTGAATGTTCCTACAGAATCAAACACGCCGTCTACACGCTAAAAGATGCTTAGCTACTTACATGCAAGTTGTTGAGCCACCGTTGAGGAGGACAGTACAAGTACTCTCCACTCTCTGCCCTCACTGGTCTGTACGCTCCACTAAAACAGGCATTAGCAGACAAACAGAACCATAACTTAATATCTTTATTGGCCCTTATACTGTATATAGTGTATATATTACTTTATTTCAGTGAAATAAAGCATTGACACCAAGAAGACAATGGGTAAAGTGTAGGTGACACTACTAATTTGTGTTAATGAATGAGTCATTTAAAGAGAAAAATATGTGTCTGTTAAATTACTTTGGATGTTTAGTGAACCTATTGCACCATATATCTGTCCACTTACCTGTTGGGAATGGTGTGATGGTAGGAGATAGGTTTATCCATACAAATCTGCCTGGCTGGCTGCAATAAAATACAAATAAATTAGTAAGTTATTGTTGCATTTTTTTTACCAGTTTGTTTTACTGAACAAGAAATGTGTTTAGTTATCTCATACTGAACTAATACATTTGCAAGGGAAGGCATTTGATTCATTTCATGCATTAGTTATATTTTTGTGAATACCATATTCTGGGCATATGGTATTTGCTACTACTGACTGATCCATGATTTTAGGAGACAGCCATGTAGTTAGAACTAACAATTCTTTTCATTTTTGACTAATCGATTAGTTGTTTGGTCTAAAAAATGTCAGAATACGACGCAAAATGTGTAAACCTGTGCAAAACAGTGTTTGGAAAGCCCAAGATGACATCCTCAAATGTCATATTTAGTCAAAGATTCTCCTTTGCAGAGGAGTAAAGACACCTAAAATATTAAAATTTAAAATGCTTGAATTAGATTCTGATTTTTTTTTCTTCACAAAGTTACACCACCAGTAGATAAGTAATTGATTGACTGTCGCAGGTTGTACGTATGGAGGGTCAAAGGTTGGGTGACACTCAATAAAAGACAGCAGCTGCTAAATTAAAGTGCTTGGTAAAGTGTTTACTCACCTCAGGATCATACACAGTGTCAACACTAGGAAGCCTCTGTGGATAGGAATCAGAGTGAACACTGGATAAATCGCTCCAACCTCAGACAGCACAGAGCACTGTAAAATATTTAGGCTGTGAGGTGATTAGAAGTGAGCCAAGTACATTTGGGAGCTGATTTAAACTTGTGCCAGCGGGGTTTATCCAAACAATTACTTTCCCAGGACTGTTCAAACTTCCTGGCACCCATTGTGTTGTAGCAGAGTGGCCCACCCATCTGAGCTGCTGGAGGTAATGTCTAACACAGATGATGATGATGTGTGTGTGGTATCCATGGTTACCTGAGCAGACTCTGGCCAGGTCGATGATGCACAATCCCAATCGACAGCACCTATTGCAGAGAGGTCCATGTCCAAAGACACCTACCACACACACACACACACACACACACACACACACACACACACACACACAAATGGACTGGATTTTAACCCCTGCAATAAATCCATATAACTCCTATCTAGTGAAAGTGACATAACCACCATCAGGTAAAAGGTATAAGATATACAAGGTATTAACAACGTACCTTTCCATAGTCGCATCCAGGTCCCGGAGGCTCGGATTCACCGCACCGACTCACACTGACCAACAGCGCGGCCAGCACAGCCACCGTCACCCGCGAGGATGTCGCTTGGCTCGGCATGGTGACAAGCGTGGACGGACCCGCATTTAGCTAGCTGTCATAGGAACAGGAAGCTGTTGCTCCTCTACCTACATAGCCGGTTGACAAACACACGACCTTTTCATTATCCCCAAAACATAAACTTTCTCGGGTAAACGTCCATAACAGAGGAGCGGTGAGAGGTGCGAAGATGGGTTAAAATAGTAACCGTCCCTCGGTGTCGTCACTCCGTCGTTTTCCCGCTAACGTTAGCTAGGTATTTTACATTATGGAGTTATTCGTGAGAGACATTTATCACAGACAAACGTAAGAAAGCAGACTACTGTGGACTCCCAGAACTACTTCACCACCGTTTGATACCTTGTCGATAAGTTACCTAGTATTACTAAAACATAACGTCTTCCTGAGAAATTTCAAAATAAAACAGTTGCGCCTTCACAACTTCACAGCTTTTTATTTATTTTATATAAATATAGCTCAGTTAAGTATTATATAGTAATGTGCAGACGACCAGTATTTGCGTTGTTATTATTTTAATTTTAATGTTTACTAATCTTTTTCTGACACTGTGTTAATATCCCATTTATGGAATAAGAAATAAAATTCCGGAAGTGTGCGGTGTTTCTGGATAACTTTACGCAGCTGCTTTTCTACGGAAGCTGTAGAGGAGCAAAAGGCAAAGGTTTAACTCGTGGTAAATGACAACACTCCCCTGTGGATTTTACTCTGAATATCCTCTAGGTGGCGACACAGCGGCAATTTCTGCTTTAAACCGGTGCTTATTCTGAACTCTTGTAATTAATATATACTTGCATATGGATACATTACTAAAGGGGAAAAAAGTTCCCTTTTTGCAATTCATAAATCACAGTTTCTGCTTTAAAATTAGGGCTGACACATTACTACTCCGCCTTGTGTGGTAGGTGTGATTTATGAGTTACATCTTTGATAAATTTGCGCATACCAGTCTTTGACATTGGTGGGCTTTCGACCTGTTGACTGCAATTCCTTGCAGACTTTTCAGTCGTGCATACTTTGCAGCTAAAGCTATCATCATGTCACCATGAGCAGTAAAACAAGTATTACCTGTTGGCACAGGTGATACAGACTCTGCAGCTGCATAGACGTTAAACACAGTCGGAAGCCTTCAAAATAAAACCAACTGTACAAACAATAACCACTGAAATAAAAACGTACAATTACTTATTTTTTCAGAAAGAATAAAATTATTAACTATCACACTGAGTTGGTAAATTAAAGGGCATATTCTTACTTGCATAATAACATATTTTCTGTTACAGTGATCTTAATTTTGAAATGTGTTTTGGGAAGTGGCTTCGAGTTTTGTGTTGGGACACCTTTCCTGTGTCCCCACCCTGAAGATCCACATACACACCTTACTGCAAAACCCCACAGGTGGGACTGCCAGAGGAGACCTGGTCCTGGACAGAGGAGAAGTCTGGACCTAAATGGAGTCCACACTCCCTAAAGGTTTGATCTCTATGATTGTGATTTATTTTTTAGCAGTGTACTTTTTCAGTTTATAGTTTGATGGGTGTGGGCTTAATTTAATTCATTAAAAAGAAATCACCATAAAGTAATAACTTTAGGAAGAGAGCAACGTGTTTATTTGTGTTTCATAAAAGCATTTCTCTGACTGATATGACATACTTACGGAAAGCAAAGATTGTCTCTTCTTGTCTTCTGCTGTTGGGGTGTGGCACTTTATGGAGTTGTTAAAATAGTTAAGGCTCCCGAGAGTAACCATTCTGCAGGAACCTTTGTGTGAATTTTACATTTTATGTTTTTTTTTTCATATGTTGCAACCTTTCTTTCCATTTGAGGAAGTTGGATAGTCAGGATGTGCAGCCACACAATGCCCTCATTTGTTTTTATTTCAACCAGCGCAAGAAAAATAGGTTGCTAGAACAGCTGATCCTTCATCTCTTGAGTTTTTTTTCAGGAATCTAAATGCAATAAACAAAACCCAGATCTCTCTCTCTAATGCTATTACCCTGAACTGGTTAGCTCCAGGTGGAGCGGGCGCTGCAGGCGTCCAGCAGCCGACAGTAGTTCCTTCTGGTGGGTTGCAGCCTCTCACCAAGGCAGCAGAGCCCACAGAGCCGAGCAAGGTAGAGGAAGACAAGTGTCAGCCAAAAGGCCCTGCAGGAACAGGAGATGAACAGGTGAGAATGAAAACTATTCACAGGACACGCAGCATTCTTTTCACTGGATCAATCTATATTACTTTCTGCAGTGTTCAACAAAAGTCATGTCTCCTTTATCCAGTTGTTGTAATTTCATAGTACACTGAGTGTTACTGTAGTATTTGTATGCATTTCTTTCCCCACCAGGCACTGGATTCTTAAGCTTGTGAAGGACACAGAAAATAACCTCTGCTTTCTCGTTTGTCTTGTATCAGGAGTATTCATTTGACAGCTCCTCAGACAGCGAGGACAGTGAAGATGAGGGTATTGGCAAGAAAGACAAGAAGAAGAAAAAGAAGAAGAAGGTGAAGAAAAAGAAGAAGAAGAAGGTAAGCGTGGTTGTAGTCACCCTTCCTCTCGTGTGTGATGAGATGAAATCGTGTCACCACATGACAGTCAGTGGATTCTGTGGCCACTTTAGGGTGTTGCCTTGATTTATGTGAGGTGGAACTTTGCAGAAATCATGAGTTCTGACTTCTGACATGGGAGAAGTTTATTATAGGTCCCACCTCATGACGGCCAGTCAAACAGGAGTTGATCAGGAAAGGAATTATTTGTTTATCAAGCGGATCAACTGTCACTTTAGCTGCGGTTCTCTCATGGCATAACTGGAGTAGGTGTGTGTTTATGCTTGCTCGTGGCGTTTTCTTTGTGTGTTGCCAACTACTTCAGGAGCCCCTCCCTGCTGCTGTCAGTCACACCACATTTTCTAAGTAACGATGACAAAGACTCGCTCTGGAGTGTTTGTAGTGACTCATTGATTAAGACTTTCATTTCTCATTTTCACCAACAAAGGAGTGTAGAAATAAACTATTTCAAAGTTTTCACAAAGTTGGGCAATAACTTCCCTCCCTGTTTCTCCACAGGACTCCAGCTCATCCTCGTCATCTTCATCCTCCTCCTCTTCCTCCACCTCCTCCTCTTCCTCCTCCGATAGCTCCTCAGACAGTGATAGTGAGGTAAGTTAAGGATCGGCATGTGCTGAAGTCATCTGACATGTTTGAATGATCCTATTTAAAACACTGTCCATACATAAAGATAACACACTTGAACAACTCACAAGGAAAATTAGCTTTTTCAGTAATTTTGTCAGCAAAAATATCAATAACTATTAATATTTATCTGTGGAAAAAGTAAGCATCAGAAGCTACTATTGCCCCCGTGAGACAAAACAGCTTCCTGTTAGCAATTTGCAGTCTCTAACGCTGTCTTGCTGAAATCTTTGACCACTCTTCCATTCAAAACTCCTTCAGCTGCAAGATGTTTGACAGTTTTCTTGCATGTACTCTTCATTTCAAATCCCCCCCATTGTGGGGATTCAAACCTGACCTGGGCTTTGATCAGGTCATTCTGTAATCCTCGTTGTCTTCTTTTTGAGCCATTCCTTGATGGATTTGCTAGTGTGCTCAGTATCATTATCCTGTTGGATAATCCTTTAGGTATAACTTTAACTTTCTGACAGATGGCCTCTCATTATATGGGATGCAGAATTCATGGTTGAATCAGTGACTGCAGGATGCCCAGTCCCTGAAGCAGTAAAGCAACTTTTCTGTCTTAGATTCATCTCTTCATAGCACATTATTCCAAAATGTCTGATCTTTGCTTAATTGTTTCCTGGTAAACTGATGTTTAGCTCAAATTAGCTTTTTCCTTGCATGTCTCCTATGCAGCTCACATTTGTGCAATTTCTTTGTGACTGTAGATGCATGAACCAACAGTTACAAGAGTTACCTGTAGATCCTTTGATGACATTTTAAGATTCTTCTTTCTTCTCCTTTCTTCTTGGAGAACTTGTAGTTTTGTTCCTGTGACTCTTATATTTATTAAAATGCAGGAAAAGCTACAACATAATATTTCACATATGCTTGAGTTTATCACCTTTATTTAAATTCACTGTTTCAAAGAAGGCCGGTTGTTATCGTTCAGCTTCACTGGGTTTTTACTCGTTCTGTTTTTTGCATGACGGTAGAAATCCACTGCTTCCATGCAACTCCAGCCTTGTTCTAACATGTCGTACACAAATTGCTGGCATACATACTTTTCAGTCATGGCAACAATGCATGCTGTGAGTATTTGTAGACGACTTGATGCTTGACTAGCTAATGTACTTCTCTTAATGTATTTTTAGTTCGTGTCAGAATATCTTTTAAGCGAGTGAAAGGGACTGCAGTTTTGTTTATGTAAATCCTTGTAAGGTCCTTCAACTAGACTTGTATCCTTGGTTACCAGGACAATTTCACATAAGCTCATTGGCGATCGTTAGCCCATTCTAACTATGTGACCTCAGGTGAGGATATTGTCTCAAATGAACTATACAATCTGTTTAGAGTGTAATTAGAAGGGGAAAAAAGTTGTTCAGAGTAATTTAGGAATCTAAAACTTGCAGTTTTTTAAGTCTTTTGGAGAAATTCAGGGATTAGAACATCATTTGTCTCCAGGCCTGCTTTATTAACACTTTTATCTTTTTAAATAACTCTAAACCAAAGATCAAATATTTAAAGTAAATTACTTTAGTAAGGCCTGTCTTCATGTGACGGTAGTTGTGTGATTACATGGTGTTTTCATTTTCTGAGGGTGTGGGTGAAACATCAGGAGACTCAGGAAAAGCAAGCGATTCCACTCGTACAAGCTTTTGAGACAAAAGGCAAGAACAAAAGACAGAGAGGCTGGCATAGAACAAATGGTCTCCCGCCCACTTGTTCACCTCTGACGGGACTGAGAGCTTGTAAAACCTCAGTGTAAATTTTTTTTATAAGAGCAGAAAAGCTGAAAAGCAAGTGTACATAGGGCTGGAATGCATTTCACCTGGGGCAACAGGTGGTGGCTATAATTTGTTGGATCTGATAATACGCAGTATTCTGAGAGAAGAGGAACACACCCCGAAGAAATGTTTGAAAGACCTTTTGTACAAGCTTAGAAAGCTAATCTTGACCGTAAAGTCATATGTTTATGTAGCTTTATGAGAATAGATCAGATTTCACAAGACATTTCATGTATTTGTTGGTTTGTGGTCATGCTTATCTCTATTTACATAGTACTAGTAGCCTATGCTCATTCATATGCAGTGCTGTATGTGCCATACACGGTATTGTGTGTACATGCCATTTGTTATGTGTTTATATATTCTTGTTATTGTATTATTCTATTACTGGTAGCAGCCACCTCTCCTGATCAAAACTTCATCTGTGTCTATTCTTTAATAGGTAAAAGAAAAGCTCACTTTGCAAGCAAGTTCCATGCATCAGCAGACATACAATAAAATGCATGGATGAAAGAATTACTATTCAACATTTCCTTGCAGGATGACAAGAAGAAGAAGAAAAAGGAGAAGAAGAAGAAAAAGACTGGTGACAAGGAGTATGTCTGGGACAATATCGTCATATCTCAGCCTGGTGAGTGAAATGTTTGTTACCACCCATATGGTCACTTCTAAGAATAGTAAAATTTTTCAGGTGTGTGTTTAGAACCGCCCATAAAAACTTTATCACTTGCATTTAGTTTCTTTCATTCCGTTTAATTGATAAATTAATGTGTTTGTGATTAAAGTTTACTGAATGTTATTGAACAAAACTGCATGACTATAAATTCTCTGTTCAACTGCATCAGTGATCATATGCGATCTGAATCAAGTATTTGATTTTGATTTTTGTTTGTTTTGTTTTTTACATTTTAATGTATTCACTATTTCCAGGACCTGATGGGCAAATTGAGCAGGTCTCTATAGAAGGTGTGAAGCTGGGCCAGGTCAGATAAAACTCAAAGGACTTTTAATTTTAAACATCTTGTTGTTGTAAGACATTAATTCATCTCTGTAATCATTTTTGCACATTCTTTCTTTTATTGCCTCAGGATTTGAGCTCATCAGATGAAGAGGATGACAAGAAGCAAGAGAAAAAGAAGAAAAAGAAGAAGGACAAAAAGAAGAAGAAAAAGAAGAAGAAGGTATTTCGAACTTCCCCAAACCTACAGTACATCAGATTATATGCAGTCGACTAGGACACTTCACTATATGTAAAGAAAACAACACATTGATACATGAAATACATGTTTTATCTTTATCTTACTAAAGTTTTGCTTCCTCTATCGTAGGATTCCTCTTCCTCCTCATCTGACAGTTCTTCCTCTGACAGTGAAGATGACAAGAAGAAGAAAAAGAAGAAGAAAAAGGATAAGAAGAAGAAGAAGAAAAAGAAGAAGGTATGAGTTAAAATAAATACAAGTCTTGGCTGTAAACTGTCACATCTGTCAGTCTTGTCTGTGTAAATGCATAAAAACATCTGAATTGAAATATTGTTTTATTTCTTCCTGATTTCGCAGGACTCTAGTTCTTCTTCTTCTGATAGCTCATCTTCTTCGTCGTCGTCTTCTGACAGCGAGGATGACAAGAAGAAGAAAAAGAAGAAGAAAAAGGACAAGAAGAAGAAGAAAAAGAAAGACAAGAAGAAGGTATTTCAGTGTGGATGTCATTTGTAGAAAGCAGCCTCTCACTGCTTACATTCATATAGTTGCTGTTTGCTGTATATTTCTATGAGGGCTAGAAGGATTCTGCAGAACATTGAGTTAAAATGTAACATTTAAGACACGTACATTTAAGATAAATTGAACTAAGAAATGCAGTTGCACTGTTACAAGATACCTATAGTTTATATTATCATACCACTGACTTAAGAAGAATGGTATGATTTGTATTTTTTTAAAATATATTGCATAAATTTATTTTTTTTTGCATGAATGGCAAACTGACTTTTTTTAATCGATACAGGATTCCAGCTCTTCATCCTCATCCTCTGACAGTGACAAAGACAAGAAGAAAAAGAAGAAGAAGAAGAAGGATAAGAAAAAGGTAAATTTAAAACAGTATTTTTTTAAAGCTTAAATTTAGACAGAAGATTTTCAGATGAGGAGCAAAGCTGCAAAACATGTAAACCTTCATTTCACATGTGACTTTTTTTTTAGTTTCTGTATACAGTAGGCTTACTATTTTAGTATGTCACACATCTAGTCATAATTTTTTTTTCAATCCATGACTAAGAAAAGATTTCTGTTTAAGTCATAGCAGAAAATAACCAATCTCCACAGCTATGTAGACCCTTTCTGCAGAAATGACTGTTGCTTCTGCGCTTGTCAGGGCCTGTTAGAGAACGACAGGACAAGATACGCAGGGCTCTGTTTTAATTATGTCCAGACCTGGGGAATATTTGAATACACGGGAAGGCATTATGCAATTAGAATGCAAAAAAAGATAACAACATTGTGTTAAAGTTACAGGAATACAAGATGTTTTCAGATAACAGATTAGCAGGATTGTCATTTTAGAATACACAAATAAAGAATGATATACTACCATGCACACACACACACACGCACATCACAGAAGATACTTAAGTTAAAGCCAATTTATTGATATTTCTTTTCACTTGTGTTCATGTGCAATGTTTAGTATTGAGATAATCAAAAAGGAACAAAAATAATCAAGTTATGTTCCCTTAATTTTAGTGATACGTGGATTCATTGTAAATAATATGAAGTATAATATTTTAAAGTCTTAAAGCCTTCCCAGCACTTCACATATGTCTGCAGTAGATGAAACCATGTGTAGTCAACTTTACAGGAATGAAAGGTGATCCTCAGACAGCTAAAGGCACAAAAACTTCCCATTGTCTGTGATAAAAGGTGGTCTAAGCTGACATAAAAACAATGATTTCATTAATAATGCTTTTGCCCGAGTGCTTGCTTTGCACCTGGAGGAGAATACTAGCAGTCTTAACACCTCTCTATATTTAATCTTTCAGCTTCATCAGGGTTCAGTGTACAAAGTGATCTTGAGCTTGATTGTTTATGTTCTTCTACAGGATGAGGAGCAGAATGAGCTCAGCACTGCTACTCCTCTGTCTGCAGCAGGTGAGTGTTTCTGCGTTTAACTGAAAAAGACAACAAAAATTGTCACTGCCACCAAACATAGTGATGATCCAACATTGTTGGACTTTCTGATTTCTGCAGATGGTGAGAGTGCAGGACCGAGTGGAGAGGGAGATCAAAAGAAAGACGGTGAAGTTAAAAAGGTGAAATACTCACACACAATTGCACAACACACATGAGCTAGATTTGCTCGAACTCACAGAAAATCATAGCATCTTTTGTCATGACAGGCCAAAGCCAAAGACCTTAAAGCAGGAGAAGGCAAGCTGTCTTCTACACTGGCTGGTATGTGTGACACCGAATGGATGAAAATCCATTAGAGGGTTAGAAAGGTGTCCATGTTTGGGTTGTAATGGCGTTTCCTGTCCATCAGGGGGAGCAGAGGCATGTCCTGATGGCACTGAGGAAGGCCACATGAGTGATGATGAGGGAGAAGGAGGGCAGGAGAAGGACAAGAAGAAGAAGCTGAAGAAGAAGAAGGAGAAAAAGGTGATCGATGATTCACTCTCCGCATTCACTTTACACCATGACTGATCAGCTAGCTATATTTATTTCTAGTTGAACTTTTCTTCATCTGCTTAAAAAATGTAAGACACCTCTCATGTGTTTGACCCAATTCAACACTATGCCAGCCTCCTTGGAGAAATTGTGTGAATTCCATTGCAAGACTGACTGCCAACACTTTTGATTTCTGATTTGGTTGGACAGCACATCTTAGAAAATTAGTTAAGACAGATTCCAACCCGGCTCTGTCGTACCCAGCTAACTCTAATGCAGCTGATTGTTTTTTAATGTGCGTTTCCATTGTTCTAATCCATCATCACCACCATGCGCTGCTGCAGCATTTATGACATGTTATATTCACAGTGGTTTCATAAAAAGGATTTCTGTGTTTTGCAACAGGATTCTGGCTCATCCTCATCCTCAGACAGCGATGATGATAAAAAGGACAAGAAGAAGAAAAAGAAGAAGAAGAAGGTATACAAATGAGTGAACACTGTTTGTCCGCTAATGGACAAGCTGCATCTTAAAAACAAACATGTCATTTGTTGTATTTTGATATTTTTTACATTTGGTACAATGAGGAATAATGAATCGAAAACTCTCAATTTTCTATAGCTGCATTTCTTTCTTAAACCTAAAATGATTGTAGATGTAAAAAAGGATTTTGGTGTTTTATTTGATCCACAGGATTCCTCCAGTTCGTCCTCCTCTTCATCTGATAGCTCCTCTTCAGACAGTGAAGATGAGAAGAAGAAGAAGAAAAAGAAGAAGGATAAGAAGAAGAAGCAGAAGAAGGATAAGGTTTGTGAACTGACAACTCTTCTGTATGTTCCCCATTTTTTGTGCTGTTCTTTAGTGGCTCTGTTTCATTTTGTGCTCAATCATTATTGGTGCTCCTCTTTTACAGGATTCCAGCTCTTCCTCCTCCCCTTGCTCCTCCTCAGATAGTGATGATGACAAGAAGAAAAAGAAAAAGAAGAAGAAGAAGGTAAAAAACTGTGATCACATGTCATATGTTGTTCTGTGATAAATGTGATAAAAGTGTGGTTCAACAGTGAAAATAAAAAGTAGAGTTTTTGAGCTCATTGAAAAAGATGTCCTTCTTCTCATGTTCTTTCTAGAAGTCCAGCTCTTCTGATGACAGCTCCTCTTCATCCTCATCCTCTTCTTCTTCTGATAGTGATGATGACAAGGTCAGATGACTACATGCAAACAGATTTTTCGCTGCTTAGTAAAGGAATGATTTGTAGCTACGTTTAAACAGCTGCACAATTCATCATGTGCACCATTTATTTCTACTTTAGAAAAAGAAGAAAAAGAAAGATAAGAAAAAGAAGAAGAAGAAAAAGAAGGTGAGAATGTGTCATTTTTCTTTTTTTTTTCTCTTTTCCATTTCTGGTGTTTTGTGAAATGGAGAAATCCATATTCCATTATAGTCTCCAAATGCTTAAACCCCGGTAAAAAAGTGAAAATGAAACACCTTGCTCTTGCCAGCAGGACGCCACTGTGTCTGCTGTGTGCTTTCTATTAATGACATATGTATTTTCATTGTTTGTTTTTCTGTCCAGGATTGCTCTTCTTCTTCTTCTTCTGACTCCTCCAGTGATTCTTCTAGTGATGATGATAAGAAGAAGAAAAAGAAGAAGAAAAAGGATAAGAAAAAGAAGAAAAAGAAGGACAAGAAGAAGGTAAAAAAAAGTGGATTTGCTGAATTGCCTCCTGCTTGTAAGTGTAAGTTTTAGCTCCTATCTATGTTAAAAACTACAGTAGAGTAACACATTTCATATATTTACACCCAAGGACTCGGATTCCTCTAGCAGTGATGATGACAAGAAGAAGAAAAAGAAGAAGAAGGACAAGAAGAAGAAAAAGAAGAAAGACAAAAAGAAGGTAGTTTCGTGTGCGATGAAGAAAAATACATTCATGTTTCACTTTTTTCCCCAAAAGCAACATGATGGAGTGCTGCGTGCTTTTGTATTTGAACAGGACTCAAGCTCCAGTTCATCGAGTTCATCTGATAGTTCCAGTGACAGCGACAAAGAGAATAAAAAGGACAAGAAGAAAAAAGAAAAGGAGAAGGTACGTTGGCAATAAAATGATAATAGTATCTGTTGATGTAAGAGAAGAGAGGACTAAATTTTATTGTTTCCCTGCTTTGTGCACAGAGTTCAGGCTCTTCTGGGAGTGAAACTGACAAGAAGAAGAAGGTAGGTTTGCCCTTATTATCAGTTACATGAGAACCTAGTGGCTAATTACAAGCTTTAATGTGTTCTTGAGTCAATATGATCCTCTAGCTGAAAGTTTCACACATATTCCATTCACCTTGTGTAAAGTTAACTTGGTTTTCAACATATAGTATCCTTAATGTGGGCTGTTGGTGTTGATTTCATTCGAGGACTGTCCTGATGCTAAGCAAAGCAGCCAGCCAAAGGTGGAGGGTTCAGGCTCAGGCGGTCGTGGGCTCTCCGCTCCCATCGACAGCACCTCCAAGCCGGCTGGTGCTCCTGTCGTCTCTTACACTTCGCTCCCCGCCAAACCTGTTGTAAAGCTGGATCCTCAGAGCTCCTCATCTGTCTCCAAACCCGTCCTAAAGCTGGTTCCTCAGAGCTCCTCATCTGCTTCCAATCCCGTCGTAAAGCTGGTTCCTCAGAGCTCCTCATCTGCTTCCAATCCCGTTGTAAAGCTGGTTCCTCAGAGCTCCTCATCTGCTTCCAATCCCGTTGTAAAGCTGGTTCCTCAGAGCTCCTCATCTGCTTCCAATCCCGTTGTAAAACTGGATCCTCTGAGTTCCTCATCTGCCTCCAAACCCTCCATCCCTAGCTCGTCCCTGAGTACGGGAGACGGCGCCGCCATTCGTCGTCCTGCCAGCCCCATGGAGGCCCTGATGAACAGCCCGAGGAGGTATGGAGATCGCTCCACTACAACCCTCACCTCACATGACCTGCTGAGAGGCCCGAAGCCTTACCAACAATGAGATGTCATAGAACTAGATAGTTACTGATTAAAAAGAAACATGGCTTACGTAATATTGGAGGCAGTTGAAGGCGATGGTGAGATGTGCTTTAGATATGCTCTCAAGGGCTCTGATATGTTATGTATGCAAGAAAATACAAGATGAGAGAGATATGGCAAGATATGATGATTATGTTGGAACCACAAAGTCGATTTATGGGGGAAATGTCAATTTACAAACAAATGTTTGCTTTGGGTAATAAAAGAGCATGGTTTCAATATTGTGTTGTGTGCTGTGTTTGTTGGTGTTATTATTATCATTAGAAGATCTGTTAGGATTTCACTGACACTGGCTCAGAGGATGTCTACTTTTTGTACTTCTACATCTGAGGTACAAAGGAAGAACTAACATAATAGTCACTGTGTGTGCTCGTGGTTTTGGATGTGAAGATTGATACTGTTGAATCTGAATGAAGATGGAAACAAGAATAAAGCCTCTTACAGATTTTTTACCGATATAAATGTTGCTGATTTAGGTCACAGACAATAAATTATGCTGCCAATATCATATGTAATAAAGTACTGATGGAAACAGTGTACAAAGAATGAACAAAGGGTTGCTTCATTGCTCAGTTCATGTACCTAGTCTGCTTTCTCCTACATTTTCAAAGCTTTGTCATGGTGATAGTGTACCTTCTTTTTAAATAATAGTCATTATATCAACAGGTAGTGTAATTATAGAACATAGAAACTGTTTTAGGAGTATCCAACATCAGTTTTCTGTGTTAGAAAGATCCTATACTGAGCCGCAAAAAGCACAGGTTGTGTCCCAGTATTTTATCATAATTACAACATCCTCTCATAATTCTACAGCTATAGTTAGAGAAACACAGAACACCTAAGGGACTAGTGTGCACTATACTAACAAGAAGAGCACTCAGAGAGCGCAGTACTCAGCCAAAGCTGCTCAGTCGTGTATCATTTCTGATGGCTGAAATCTTGAAAAAAAAATTGTGGCAGAAATCACAGCACTATAGAATGTGTCCATTTAATACAGATGTACCCACAAACAAAATGACCTTACACTGAGCACAGACATCTGTTTTACATGTGTATGTTATGTACGGATACCGAATCGCATGACCTAAATATGTAGCAGGCAGCGGGAATTGATAGAACTCTGAAACCCCCCACAATTTGAACAATTGTTCTTTTTTATCATTTCTGACAGATAAATCCTGATTAGTCTGCAGTGGTCGATTTGTAGTTGGATCGTAATTATGTGATCATCAGCAGGCAGCTGACATAGCACTAACTTCTTGTCATAGTTACAGTGATGCCATGCCGCTATCTCGCAATGATACAGAAATCTTTAACAAATGAGTGGATCCAAACTATAAGCTACATCACTGCCAAAATCTATTCATTTGATCCTTGTGTCATTTCTGACCTTCCCTGAAAATTTCATCCAAATCTGTGTCTGTTTTTGAGTAATGTTGCTAACAAACAGACAGACAGACAAACCAACGCTGATTGTCACATCACTCCACTGAGGCTGCATCTCCTTGGTGGAGTAACAGTCAGAATGTATTCCATATTTTAAAATATTTCACCTCGTTTCTCAAAAATACTACTATAACCAGTTGTGGAAAGGACCTAAGTACATATTCTAAAAATGTGTGCAGTTCCATACTATTATTTCACATTTTTACTTTCATACTAACATTTTGTATACTGCAAAAAGTTTGTAAAAATATCAAAACTATGGAACTAAGGTGTGATAATTTGAACTTGTTTTTACTTAAGTCATTTTATTAAGAATTTAAGAATAATGTTATGAATTTTAAAATAAATGCATTTCAAACGTCCCTTATTCTGTCCTCTAAAAATCCTTAGAGAAGTCTTCAAAAGAAAAAAAAATATTTTTTTTCCGTTTTTTACTTATAGGTTGGGGAAAAAAGGTTTTCAAAACTCAGCAATGCTATTTTTTGCAGTGCAAAACAACATTTTAATGATGTGTAACTATAATATTAAACATTAAATCAGAAACACTACATTATACTTTACATTTTACTTCAAATTATTCACATTAAAAAATGACTCACCATTTTGCAGGTTTGTGATATGCACATCTAAGTTGGGATATTTCCCAGCTACACTTGAATCCAGCTTCCCAGCTGAAAATGATTCACCATCAGAATCAGGCAAGAAAGGTGTTTGGGGGGCGTGGTTTGATCAGGTCACGTGGTTCTAGGTTCGTCAGAGTTAGAAAAGCAGACGCGAGACTTCCGTGGTCACTTGCTCGAAGACGCGCAGCAGCAGGAGTCATAATGAGTTTCGATCTGTCAGAAGGTAAACTCATATTGAAGGCGATTTTGTTTGGTAGCAGTGTTCTGAATGTTACTGCTTGGTGTGGGTTATTCTAGGATGTACCTGAGGAACTAAATGCGAAGCTAATTTGATACGAACTTGATTCTGAAAGCCTTCTTTAATCTGTCTCATTTGAAGCTGTGAAGAAGGAGGATGCACAGAAGAATGAGTTTAAGTTTCCATGGAGCAAAGACAAACATGAGGTAGGACATGTGCATGTAAACCTTCTAACAAAGATGCTCATGTAGTTCCAAAGAGCATTTCAAGACTGACTGACAAGTACAATAGTGTGTGTCTGGATGAGAGCTAAATGAACGTATCCTACTGTTGATTGACGAACTTGTCAAGGCACGTATTAGAAAAACTGACATTTAGATGTTTCTGTTGTAAATCTGCTCCATCAGTGCTGTTTCGCTTTCTGCTCTTCGGCACAGTAGCCAGTGCAATTCTGATTCTGCATTTCGCTAATACCTGGTCTGGATACACAACATAGGCAGTGATTTATTCAGTGTTACAGTTTTAATTTTTTTCCTAGGACAAGGACAAGGATAAGTCTGACAGTAAAGACAAGCCCGGCAGTAAAGACAAGTCTGAAAAGAAGCACAAGTCCAAGAGCTCAGACGGCAAGACGAAGGAAAAAAAGAAAGACAAAAAGGGTGAAAAGAAACCAGGCAACGGCACCTCCTCCTCCTCCTCTTCATCTTCATCCTCCTCCAGCAGTGATGAGGTAGATCTATTCAGCAACTGAGTTTCAAGAATCTCTTGTTTGTTGAAAGTATGAAGCCTCAACATTGTTTTAGTTTACTCCTGCTGGAGCTGTGGAACAATGAACACCAATGGATGGCGTATAACTTTCCCTTGGGACTCGGTAAAGGAATGATTACTCGATTACTAGTTCGTAAACATGTCCAGTTCTGCAGTTTGTAGAAGACTTTGCAAAATGCAATAAAATGCAGCTCAGTGGGTAACATGCCTGTCACACCTCAGTGTAAAAGTAGACAGTGGAACCAGTGATATTTATGGAACATCCACAACAGGTCTTTCCAGCAGTGCCAGTTTTAATCAAATGTACCACACCCTCCTGTGTGCGTATGTTCTATACATTCATAGCTCAAACTGTTGTCAAGTGTTTATCTCCCAGTTCTGCAGGTTCATTTTTTTGTCTGTTGACCTGCAGCAGAGCAAAGGTGTTATCAGCTATGAGCTAAATCCCTTTCTCTTTGTTGGAACATTTTCTCTGAAAAGCCAGAGCAACATGTCTGTCATATTTGGACGAATACTTTCCCATGTGAATGACTGAAGAACTGCCCAGTCCAGGGTGTGAGAGAAGAGAAACCGGTCAGATAGGAACATTTTAATAGAGATGATGTCCTGTCACCTTTGTGGAAGTGAGCATGTTGTTCTCAGCATGCTGTGACCTGACTTGACTCCGTGACCCCCCCCCCCCCCCAACCCTAACCCAAAAAAAAAAAAAAAAAAAAAGTCTGTCATTTGGTGCTCGTGCTGCTGCCAAAAGGATTCATACATTAAAGATTGCAGCTGTGGCACTTAAGACGTCCTTTAATAAATCATGTATCCTTTCTGCGGTAACAGCATTGTCCTTTTTGTCATTTCAGAACTGATGCTTCCTGCAGGACTCGGACTGCTCTTTTAGCCTCTTTATTATCTTGTTCATCGACTAAGGGACTGTCTGTGGTTGTATTGTACCAACTTTTTTTGTAGATTAAAACACAATGGTCTGGTGTAAACTAATCTGATAATTCCTTAAAGTAAATGTTCTGACAACAGCACGATGGCTTCAGGATTCCTCCTTTCAAACATATATTTTCCCCACAAGATGGCAGTGCTGTCCATTTTTAAGGTCAATCAAGCTTTGAAGTTCAAGCATGAGATTAGGAAAGAGTTTTATTTTCAATATTTATACTATAAGAAAATACACAAATACAGACAATGCTGTTTTGTCATTGTGATCAATTCTCAAACTGATATTTATAAGGGTTTTAGGTGCACAGACTAAGCATCAATCTTGTTGAAAAGACAATAAAAATGTATCTGGAAAAAGAATAAATAAATGGATTGCTTTATTGATTAGGCGTTTTATTATGGAAGTGTTTAAGAGGTTGTGCAAATAAAGTTTAAAATGGAAAATCTGGCTCCTAAGCTTAGGAGTCAGATTTTTTACTCAAGTAATACTCTACAAAGTCTCTACTACATTCAAGTGCTCTGCAATTAATTTTTATTCAAATTTTAAAAAAAAAAGTAAATATGACTGATTAAAACCATGTTTTTTCCTCAGAGTGATGTCCTACGTTTTGGACCTACAGATCCTATAATGTGAGATTTGAGGGATATAAATAAGTAGTCAGATGTTGCCATGGGACCGGCTCTGTAGCTGATTTCCAAAGAACAGAAAGCCTGGTCCAAACCTCATCAAAACAGATGCTGATGGATCTGTGAAGCCAACTGCACAAATGTGGGCTCTAGTGCAACAAGACTGGATGCCAAGTGCCAAATATACCCTGTATTAGTTTGCACTGGCAGATTGGCTCTATTATAAGAATGCCGAATTAGCAATGAGCCACGCCTGTTTGCAATTTAGCCTCCAATGGCAGAGCAACTGTCACTGAATTACTTTAACACTGCTGAAAACGTAAAATAGGCAAGTTATGCAGAATGTCCTTTCTCCATTCATTCCAAGTGGCATCGTAGAATTTTATTCACTGCAGACATTGGAGATAACTCGCCTCAAAGGACTTATTTACACACGTGGACAAAATTGTTGGTACCCCTCAGTTAAAGAAGGAAAAACCCACAATTCTCACTGAAATCACTTGAAACTCACAAAAGTAACAATAAATAAAAATTTATTGAAAATTAAATCATCAAAAACAGCCATTACTTTTGAATTGTTGATTAACATAATTATTTAAAAAAACAAACTAATGAAACAGGCCTGGACAAAAATGATGGTACCTCTATAAAAGATTGAAAACTATTTGACCAGAGTGACATGATTAACTCAGGTGTGTCATTTAATTGACATCACAGGTGTTTCCAAACTCATAATCAGTCAGTCTGCCTATTTAAAGGGAGACAAGTAGTCACCCTGCTGTTTGGTGAAAAGGTGTGTACCACACTGAACATGGACAACAGAAAGCGAAGGAGAGAATTGTCCCAGGACATCCGAAAAAAAAATTATAGACAAACATCTTAAAGGTAAAGGCTATAAGACCATCTCTAAACAGCTTGAAGTTCCTGTGACAACAGTGGCTCATATTATTCAGAAGTTCAAGACCCACGGGACAGTAGCCAACCTCCCTGGACGTGGCCGCAAGAGGAAAATTGATGACAAATTGAAGAGACGGATCGTTGGAATTGTATCCAAAGAGCCCAGAGCAACCTCCAAAGAAATTAAAGGTGAACTCCAAGGCCAAGGTACATCAGTGTCAGATCGCACCATTCGTCGTTGTTTGAGCCAAAGTGGACTTCATGGGAGACGACCAAGGAGGACACCACTGCTGAAAAAAACTCATAAAAAAGCCAGACTGGAATTTGCAAAAATGCATGTTGACAAGCCACAAAGCTTCTGGGAGAATGTCCTTTGGACAGATGAGACCAAACTGGAGCTTTTTGGTAAGGCACATCAACTCTATGTTCATAGACTCAAAAACCAAGCATACGAAGAAAAGAACACTGTCCCTACGGTGAAACATGGAGGAGGCTCAGTAATGTTTTGGGGCTGCTTTGCTGCATCTGGCACAGGGTGTCTTGAAAGTGTGCAAGGTACAATGAAATCTGAAGACTATCAAGGCATTCTGGAGAGAAATGTGCTGCCTAGTGTCAGAAAGCTTGGTCTCAGTCGCAGGTCATGGGTCTTCCAACAGGACAACGATCCAAAACACACAGCCAAAAACACCCAAGAATGGCTGAGAGAAAAGCGTTGGACTATTCTAAAGTGGCCTTCTATGAGCCCAGATCTGAATCCCATTGAACATATGTGGAAGGAGCTGAAACATGCCATTTGGAGAAGACACCCATCAAACCTGAGACAACTGGAGCTGTTTGCTCATGAGGAGTGGGCCAAAATACCTGTTGACAGCTGCAGAACGCTCATTGACAAATACAGAAATCGTTTAATTGCAGTGATTGCCTCAAAAGGTTGTGCAACAAAATATTAAGTTATGGGTACCATCATTTTTGTCCAGCCCTATTTCATTAGTTTGTTTTTTTAAATAATTATGTTAATCAACAATTCAAAAGTGATGGCTGATTTTGATTATTTAATTTTCAATAAATTTTTATTTATTGTTACTTTTGTGAGTTTCAAGTGATTTCAGTGAGAATTGTGGGTTTTTCCTTCTTTAACTGAGGGGTACCAACAATTTTGTCCACGTGTGTATATTAGTTTGTGTGCAGATTGCTTCTTAATAGGGGTAAGGGGTAAATATTTCATGAGGGTCATTACGCTAAGATGACCCAAATTGCTTTCCGCTTCAAGACACTAGAAATTTACAAGACTAACAGAAGCAACAAGTGCAAATAGTCTTCTCAGGGCCCTTTTAAGATTATAGTCAAGATCTTACAATATAAAAAGAAAAACAAATCTTTCCTTTTAGCAAGCACTTGGTGACAGTAAAGAATAGAAACTCCTTTTTAACGGGAAAAATCTCTGACAGAACCTGGTTTAGGTTGGGCAGTCATCTTGCTCGACTGGTTGGGGTGAGGGGAGGGAAAAGATGAGCAGTAAAGAAACGACACAAACCTTTTGGGCCTTCACAGCAGTGTGGTAGAAGTTTGATTGGGGTCATCGGGTGGGCACTGTTCTTCCTTGGTGTTTCATTGATAGACAACACCTCCAGAGAGCTGAACAGTGACACCTGGCGTCACTCTTGTTTACTCGTGCCGGCTCATGCATCTTACTGCCCAGTTCTGATTCTTCGTTTTCAGCCAGAACCACATGCTGGTCCACTCAGCAGCCTCTGCCAGTGACCTGATAACCTGTTCTCTGAATCCCATCCATTTCAGCAGCCAGGTGGTTAATATGGCCCAAAGCCCATGCAGGCAATGCCCACTGGTGTTCTCCAGCCCTTTAGTTCTGCTTCACTTGCTAGATCAGACTACTTAAAGTGCCTCTCTGGTCATTAAATAATTTCTCAAATTGTATCTCACTCTATAAAATTTAAGCATTTAAATTTTCTTTCCCCCTGAAAATAACATTTTACTGATTTTGATATGATTCTACACTGTTGCTAAAATACACAAATTCAATCAGGATTTCTACTCTGAATAAGGACAATGACACAGAAAACAGCAGCTTGCACATTGACAGGGTTGCTTCCATAAGTTTGGGCTTGTTTTGTATAAAAAAAAATCTTAATGTTTTTGAGACTGTCAAGGCTGAAATGCTCAGCCATAATGTTGACTGGTTATTTCTTTCTTTTAAAAATATAAAAATAAAAAAGCCCAATATAAACATGTTAGCAAGCTTAAAAAAAAACACTTGCCACTGGAGGGCATCTTGAAGTGTTTTTCACTCATACACTTTGCTAACTGCATCCTCCCATGGCACTGTTAGTTCTGTGATGAACACAGTCTTTTAGTGGGCTGACCAAATGTCTGGTCTAGATCTGCTATCATCCTCTAATCCTGGGCTGTATCCAGTATTCTGGATTGTTTGCTTGCAGGTGCACGGTTTGGTAGCTCTCCTGCTGGTACAAAGGCCCAGGAGTTGAAGGAGAGGATTGTTGTTAGTGCTCCTTTCTTTCAACACTTGTGCCGGTGCCCTTGCTTTGGGTTGCTGTACTGTCAGAGACAAGTAACTGAGATAAATACACTGTCCCTCCAAAATAAATAAATAAATAAAAATGTTCACACTCTAATGTTTCACTGGACTGCCTTCAGCTCTGAGAATGACACATGTTCACTGTAACATCACTTTGATAAGCTTCTGCAATATAAAAGCATTTATTTCTGTCCAGAGTTGTATTAAAATTTTCTACCAAGATCTTATTTTAATGATGGGAGAGCTGGACCCCTGCGCAAAGTCTTTTCCAGCACATCCAAAGGATTCTCAATGGGGCTGAGGTCTGGACTCTGTGGAGGCCAATCCGTATGTGAAAACGACGTCTCATGCTCCTTGATCCATTCATTCTCAGTGTGAGCCCCATGAATCCTGGCATCATCATCTTGGAATATGTTCATGCCATTAGGGAAGAAAAACTCCATTGATATAAAGACCTGGTCATTCAGTATATTCAGGTAATCAGCTGACCACATTCTTTGGGAACATAACATTGCTGAACCTGACCAACCCCAGATCATAACTCTAACCCCTACAGGCCTACAGGCTTGTAGGGACTAGTCATGATGAGTGCATCACTTCATCCACCTCTCTTCTTGCCCTGCTGCCCCCATGACTGTGGAACAGGGTAAATCTGGACTCATCAGACCACATGACCTTCTTTAATTACGCCAGAGTCCAATCTTTATGCTACCTAGCAAATTGAAGCCTGATTAGCCTCACTGATCAGTGGTTTTCTTAGAGTTACACAGCTGTTTAGTCCCAATCCCTTGACTTCCCTTCACAGTGTGTGTGTGGAAATGCTCTTACCTTCACTATTAAACATAACTCGTCTACTGTTGATTTCCTACGATCATCTAAGAGTTTGTTTCAAACACATTTGTTCCTCAAAGATGACGGTTCACCACTATCCTTTCAGGTTTTAATAATGTGTTGGACGGTTCTTAGCCTGATTTTAGTAGTTTCAGAAATCTCCTCAGCTGTTTTCTTTACTTGATGCAGGCCAGTAATTTGACCCTTCTGAAACAGATTAAAATCCTTTCCATGACCACTGGATAAATGTCTTCCAGCATGATTGCTTAAGAAATGAGAGGCTAGTCACTGCATCAGCTGGGGTTAAATAAGTTGGTGCCAGTTGAAACAAATTTATCACTGCAGTAATTATCCAAAGGAAGGCTACCTATTTGCTGAGTTAAATCCAAGTGGCGTCTTTTTTTGGACAGGCAGTGTATATGCACTATGTCTCTGTGTGCTCAGATTAGACTAAGTTTGGACTCCAAGAAGGACGAATGTTGATAGAAAATGCAGCAGTGAAGCACTAACTGTTTTAAAGTTGTTGTCTTTTTTTTTTTTTTTTTTTTAAATCCATGAGCTGTGTGTCTGTGCCACTGGTGCTGCTCCAACTGCTGACCTTGTTTCTAAGGAGCCAAAATTAGTGGGCCAAATTAGAGTAACTAGCTTCCCCTTGCTTTTGCAACACCTGCATGCACCTGGCCCTTTCAGCTCACACACACTGTCTTCCCCCGAATCTCTCACTTCATTATACCTCATGCTGTTACATATTACTGGATTATTTTTAGACACTACTGATTCAGTATTGTACTGTATAAGCATCATTTTTACTGCTGTAGCTGTTTGAGGAGGACGTGTGGAAACTATTTTGCACACTGTGTGGGTAATTTTGTTTTATTGAAAATGTCTTTTTTGGAGTGTAAATCTGTAGAAAAAAAGTCAGAAAGGTGGAGCAAAGGTGGCATAAAATGGACATATTCAAGTATTCATCAGATTTAATCCTTCTGCAATAAAAAATATCTTAGGGCAAAGGTGATTACTGTCATGCCAACAAGGGCCCAACAGCTCAAGGAATACGTAATGCAGCACAAAAACAAAGGATCACTCTACCTGACATCAATATTCAAGTTGTGGTGAACTCCAGCCAGGACTGTCAGGAGAAGAGAATTACAACATTTAGCATTGAGGATCTCCTTCAGGTCTTCTGAATTTTTTATGGCGGCGCAGGAAAAAGAAAAATGGAGCGGTTTCAGAAAGTAATCAATAATAAATCAAGCATGTATCTTTCGGAGCTGCTGAAGAAAGCAATTTAACCCATTCATCATGCCGAAACCTTTATTTTATTTATCCTGTAAGGGAATATTGAAGGGAGGAATCAGTAAGTGATTTAGAAAAATTTGACTCGTGATGAATTGACTTGGCTACGAGGTACATGATTTAGCTGAGTCATGGCTGCCAAAAATGGTTGTCTCATCAGAATAACATGGTTTCTTTGTGTTTAATGATTTTTGATTCATTTTTGTTCATTAAATTAGCATGGTACATATGGATTTTCATGCAAACCCAAATCTATTTTAATTATTTTAAAAAAGTTCAAGTCTTGTTTTCTTCAAATGATTTGACGTGCTCTGGTTTCTGCTTTTTAAATATGAGTATCTGCAACTTTTCTTTGTCCTATATGATAGTATGGTCAGTATGCCATTCAACACTATTGAACACCACTGACAGGTGGACTGAACTTCATTGATTGTTTTGTTACAATGGCATCTTGTCAAGGGGTGGAATACATCAGGCAGCAAGTCAAAACTCAGTCCCCGAAGTTGATGCGATAGAGGGAGGAAAATGGAAAAGTATCTCTAAAGTAGGAGGATTTCTGGAGTGTTCCCAGTATTTAGTGGTTACCATTTTAACAATCCTCTCCCCATACAGTAGGATAATAGTGAAAAGTGGCTAGAATACTATCCAATGTTGAAACAACACTGCGGATACAGGTCTGGTTATTCGAGAGTACCTACCCAAAGTGGTTCAAGGAAGGGCAACAGCTGAACTGACAAAAGGGTCACGGAAACCCATAGCTCACAGATGAAGAATGGATACACAGCTTAATGGACACCAAATACTGCACATCACCAAAAACACACCATCCCCACTGTGAAGCATGGTGGTGGCAGCATCATTCCGTTGGGATGCTTCTCAGCAGCAGTCCCTGGAAGGTTTGTAAAGCTACAGGATGAAATGAATGCAGCAAAGCATAGGGAAATACTTGAATACAACCTAATGCCGTCCGCAAGAGAGCTGTGAAGATTTGCTTTCCAGCAACACAATGACTTGACGCACAATCAAAGCTGCACAGAAATTATTTAAAGACAAGGTGGATGTTGCAGTGTCCAGATATGCAAGGCTGACTGGGACCTATCTTAGTTATGCAACCACTCAGTTTTACGACTTTACTTTGTACAACTTCATTTTCACTTTGACATTAAAGAATACTTTTTTGTAAATTTGTGTCAAAAAAGCCACAACTCTCTCAATATTGAAAATAATTAAAGAGGGAAAACTTCCAAGGTTCCAAGGGGGGTGAATAGTTTTTTATTGGCACTGTGTCAGATATATGCTCATTAGTCTCGGATTCAGAATAGTTCTGTACAACATTAAAACATTCTGCGTTTGGGTGACAGAATTCCTTTCCTTCATGTATAACACCACACTCTATGTACCACTTCAGACTTTTAAGATTTGACCCAGTACATTTGATATATTTTTCTTTTTTCTTTCACTCTGATGCAACTTGCATATACATCACAAAGGTTTACAAGACCATTTTCAAGAGGGGCTGAGGATGCTTCTACAGTAAGTTTAAGTTCGTACAGAAAGAGAAAGAGAGAGACAGATGAAAAGACAGGGTGATGTAAAGACCTCAGGGTGTCCTTAAGAAGCTCCAGCTTACACCTTACTTGTCTGCTGTGGCAGTTAAACCTCTGAATTGCAGCCGACGGCTTCGGGGCAGACGAGGGGATGGAGGGATGAGTGGATGGATGGATGTATGGGTCACTGCCCCCAACATGATTTTCCCTTTGATTTTAATTCTGAAAATCAAATCAGGGAGAAAAATTCAACCTACTGCAGAAACAATGTTTTTCTGTTTGATATTTTAATACCACGAATCTGTGCTAAAACCAGGAGTCCAGTAAGGTAGAGAAGATGTAAGCAGCCATTTAGTGCTGAGGTGAGCTAAGTGTGATCAGTGGATCAGAGTGATGAGGAGCCTGAACATATTGTTTGATGCACTTTCTTTGGAGGCTTTCTTTAATCACACTGAGTAGTTCCTTTATCCTAATTGGGGGAGAGAATTCAGAACTACTTCAGTCACACTTTTTCCCTTTTGATGTTTGGATGCTTTGAAACTGTGCTTAGACCAGTAGTCCAGGGAGATAGAAAAGATGTAGGCATCCGTTTAGTGCTGACTAGAGATAAGTGTGATCAGAGTGATTAGAGGCCTGAACGTATTGTTTGATGCACAGTCTTTGGTAGCTTTAATCACACTGAGTAGTTCCTTTAGCCCATAGCTGCTAGAGGTTCTCCCTCTTATGCTGTTCTTTACTGAACAATTCCCACATATTTTTCAAATTAATATTCGACCACTGTGAAAAATTTGTCAAAAATGAGCCCATGACATAATTAGAACATGCTCTGTCATCAAGGGTTTAATTAGCTGTAACTTGTTCACAATATCCTTTTTCTTTAGGCTCCAAGATGACTATTACCTACTGACTTTACATGTACAACTGAAGCACAAACTAATGGCAACTACATTTTATTTTCCCATGTCTTTTAGGAGATTCTGTTATTATTAAACCACTATGACAAACTTCTAACAAAACTATCAATGCCAAAGCTCTGTTGTGTTCATTTCATGAAGAAAACAGCTAATGATCATTTCTAAAGTTGTAGGAATACATTTTCATCTTTTACAAAGCCACAAGCCACCCCGCATTATTGTTTTTTCCTCCAAATTACATGCAATTTCTGAGAGTCCTCTCTTTTCATGCACAGAACTCTGCAGCCTGTTTGTGTTGTGTTATGCGTGTTCTCTGTTTCTTGCTGCCAGTGACGTGATTTGAACTCAGAGAAGAAATCACCTGAGTGAGACTCAGTGTGGGCTATTTCTGTTGCACTGACACGGCACTGATATTTACATTACAAATTATGAAAATGACTCAGAATGTAGGGCCTAATATAGCATCAAAGAGGCTGATGGATTCTATCATTATGGCACCAAAAGCAAATGTTTCACAGCAGAAACATACAGCCTTGTGATTTATCATAGTATATAGGATTTCTTTTTTCATTATTATTTTTTTTATACATGCCATGGATTTATTGCAGTATGGAATATGGACGCTATAAATAGCAGACTATGCTCAGATATCCTCTTCTCTTGTCTCGGTTGTTCTTTGGACGCACCGCAGGAGGGCATGAATGTGTCTTTCTTTCTCTCTTTCTCTCTCTTGTCTGGCGTCAGCGGTCTCCCAGCAACAGCCGGGCTCGAGCTCATCTCAATCATTCGCTCCTGAACACCGTCAAGCCGCGCAGACGCAGTGAGGCTGCAGCAGGCCAAGTGGACTGGTGCCTACAAAATAAAAGCCCTTTGAATCCAGCCTGGACACTGTAATTCACACTGCTGCGTTGGACAACACTGTCACATTAAATATTGAGTTTTCACTCAAGGTAGCAAACACGGTTTGTAAATTAGATAGCAAAACCAATGACTAAATTAACAGCGAGATAAAAACAAAACAAAACAAAAAAACAACTCTGTTTTAACACATGCACAGTATTCTAAACATGCACACCATGCACATATGGAAGTGCGGTTTCTCTGGATTATTTCTGTTTCCGAAAAGATATAATATTATCAAGAAATCCCAATTTAATTTAAGTAAAGGAACATTATACAATGGAGAAGGATTTTTCTTTTTGCTTTAAAAAAATGTGCAAAATTAATTTTAAAAATTCCATAACAAATCATATTCCTAAATTTGGTTTACGCTTAGTCTAAAATAACAATGAATATGTTGAAAACATGCTAAATACAAGCAACTAACGAAAGACAGACAAACGAAAAACATTTTGGCCATTTATATATCTACCTTTTTACCTTTTCTAAGTACTTTCATGAGCCTCACATGCATCTGTGAACTTCTGTTGCTTTTTTTCTCAACCAGTTTTAGCTGGAACAGCCACAGTCTCCCTTGTAGTGTTTAAAGATGTGTTTTGTTGTGTCTCGTGCATTTCTCATGCTTACGGAGGGCAAAAACCCATAAAGGGATTCAAATCTGTTCAGCCAGGGGCCCAAGTCACTGTTTGTTCACCTTTGATGTCTTTGCGGGTTCCTCATGGAGTATTTGGATGCATGGGATTGAGCCTTGTCCTGTGTAAATATCATGTTTTTATTAAAATACTGCAGACTTCTTCCTGTACTGCTACTTAAAGAAAGTGTCTTCACAAAACTGGAAGTAGTTTTAGGAGTCTATTTGCTTCTTGAAAAGATCCAACCCATTCATTGTTGATGATGGCTGCCCTTCGTCGAACATCACGCCTCCTCCACTTATCAGCCCTCTCATTTGTGTTTATAGCTTCTTCCTAAAAAAAAAAAAAAACATATTTTTTTTGTCTTTTCTTGCCATTGCAGCATGTATTTTGAACTTGTCTGCTGCTTTGATTTAACCTTCCTTACATTGCAGTGCTTCTGGAAACGTTGCATCTTGTGCTTCTACAGATTCCAGGCATGTTGCAATTCTGGAAAACAATGACTGTGGAGGCTTAATGCTTCAGCGTGCAACATGGGTCAAAAGTGACCCAAAACCAATGAAAAATGGGTATCTCCTGGACCACACTACGCATCAAAGGGTTAAAGCTTCCATCTTTGCACTTTTTCTGTCTCAGTGCATTTTTGCAACCCCTGACCCCCACAGATAAATTACTTGATTGTATGATTATGCCTTTAAAATAGAACAAACAAAGCATTGGTGGATCAGTGGTAGGATTCTTGTCTGCCTTGCGGGCCCGGGTTTGATTCCCGGCCAATGCAGCACATTTTTGCAGGATCAATAAAAGATCTATCTATCTATCTATCTATCTATCTATCTATCTATCTATCTATCTATCTATCTATCTATCTATCTATCTATCTATCTATCTATCTATCTATCTTCAAAAATTATTTTGACAGATGTTGTCATTTCACCGTCTGGTGTAGCTAAAATATGCCGAATATTACGCACACCTGAACATAATGAATGCCTCACTTTAAGCCACACCCCTTTCTCAGTCAAGTGATCGGGTCACCTGAATCCCATTAGCTAATACTGACGCTGACTATCGAGTTGGAAAAATTTGCTTAAATCTCATATTGACCAAGCCACAGATGTGTCACATTATCATGTGTACACAGCCCTGTCTTCACTTTCATTAGGCTTTTTTTTTCTTTTTATTGACTTCTTAAATACAGCGAAATTTGGGATGCACAAGGGCACTGTACGGTAGAGGAAGGAAGTGGTTTAATCGTAACTTGCCTTCTTGCCACTTCGGTTTCCTCCATACCACCTATGTTTTGGTGTGTTTGTACAAGTTCCTCCCAATTAGTTTATTTTTAGAGAAACAAAGAGGCATCAAGAGAAAAGAGTATACTCATAATACTTCTCTCTGTTTTTTATTTTTATCTGCTGCATGTGCATTGCCTGGACTGTGTTCCTAGTTTTCTTTTATTTTGAAAGCTATCAGTCGGAGGCGGCGTTGTCTCCTTCGCTGTCTGACTTGTCCTCGGGTCCGCTCAGCTGCAGCAGTACAGACGAGAAACCATGGAGCGCAACAAGACGCGTTGGAGAGACTCACCAAGCGGACGGGAAAAGTGCCAGTTTCAGATCTGTTTATAAGTCACTTTCAGCGACAGTGAGCAGATTTCGGAGAAACTGCAGGTGGACATTGAGTTTTTTCCCCCAAGCGTGCGTAAATTGAGTTGAGAGGTCTGGAAAGGAGAATAATATTGGAGAGGCCAGCAGCTACCAAAGAGCGGGCGCAAAGGAGTTCTAACAAAAAAAGAAGAAAAAACACAGGAAAGCGCCCCAAGGGGAGACGAGCGCCAGGTGGATAGAAATGATTTTTGTGTTATTTTTCCACACGCATCTGGACAGTTTTGGGAAAATGTGGCTGGTGTGCGCTGCGTAAAATCTCCGATTTCGTTGCAATTCTGATGCCATTACAAGGAACAGTTACTTTTCTTTAAGGAAACTGAGCAGAGCTGAGATTTCTCTGAAGAAGGAGGCACTGAGCTCAAAGTGAGAGCCAGTCACTGAACAGTTAGGAACCATGGTGAAGTTTCACAACTCAGACCTATGGATAGCCTGGATGGTCATTTTCTGCATGGAGGGTGAGTTATATGACGCTTACACACTTGTGTCCCCAACTACAAGCACTGCACTGTTATAATAATAATGATAAAAATTCAAAAGGCTTACAGCTTTAGTATCACGTGGACAAATGGTTTTTACAATACGTCTGCATCGGTAATGCAAAAACAGATGTATCAGGAATTAAATTGTGCCTCAAACTCAACCTCTCCAAGAGCGCGTGCCACAGCCACTTGATCCCACTCTTCCTTAATACTGTATGTTTGGATGAGACTGAAAAATCCCCCACATGTCCACATACAACAACAACAACAACTAAAGCACCGATTTAGGTTGACTTCCCCCCCCCCCCCCCCTTACTAGTCGCCATGTCGTCTCTCTCCAGAGCACTTTTGACTGTGCACATCTTATCCATAATGCGCTCTGCTGCGCCTGATGCCGCTTTTGCGCTTTACAAAACCCAAAGATTGAAAAACAAAAAAACAGTTTGTCTTTTAAAACCAAAGTCCTGCCAGTGATCTATGAAAACAGTAGGCTGGTGGGAGTGCCGGTGTTTTGAAATAGAAACGGAGCAGACGGTGGGAGGGTTGCGCTGGTAATCCGTCCGATTAACGTGAAGTGTGGTGACCAGGCAGCACAGGAGAGCAGGCAGCCCCAAAGGAAAATCAGTACATTTCTATAGTTCTCCTCTGGGAATTATACTTTGTGCGTGTGGAAACGGCACGACTGGTGACCTTAGATTACTCCTGCTGCAATCTAACAGTGTTCTAATTGTCAGTGAATGTAAGTTTAGTGAGTCTGTCACACTTTATGTAGGCTTTAAAATGGGATAAATCAGAAATTATGAAAAAGCTTTGGTTCATGCAAAGAATTTTGGGAATATAATGCAAAAAAACATTCAAAACTAATCAGTAAATGAGTCCAATTTGTTTTCTAAATGTATTCCTGCAAGTGTGCTGCTGGATAAAGACAGTTAAAATACTTCACTGAAAGTGCAGCTGTAAGTTTAGATAAAATAATCCACAACTTTTCTGTCACATAATGTTCAACTGTTTATTAGAAAAGTGGCAGAGCAGAGCAGAGTGAAGAAATGGTTGAATGTCGACCAAGTCTCCACAGAGCCTCCTGTCAGGACACAAAGAGCTTTTCCACTGAACCATGCAAACACACACACACACACACTGGCCTGACATGTGACAATTTGGACAGAACAATTGTGTGAGATTGAATTTAGTCCTGATTGCCCAGGTGTTTCACTCTGCTGCTTGCTTATTTAGCCGTACACCTCTGCAGTGAGTGGTTGTGTGGTGTCTTGTCGGCTTTACTCAGGGTTACACACACACACACACACACACACACACACACACGTTTGTACTTCTATCTTAGTGAGGACATCCATAAGCGTAATGCATTTCCTAGAGCCTAACCTTAACCATCACAACTGATTGCCTAAACTTAATCCTTACCCTAACCAAACCTCAATTCATACCTGTTCTCTAAAAACAAGTCTTCACCCTCAAACATGGCTGTTTCAAAGTGAGGACCGGCCAAAATGTCCTCACTTTGTAAAAATGTCCTCACTTTGATAGTTAAATGCAGAAAATGGTACTCACCATGTAGCAAGTACAAGAACACACACACACACACACACACACACACACACACACACACACACACACACACACACACACACACACACACACACACACACGTAGAGAACAAAATCTGATTTTTCTCCAAGTCTGTCTGTTTATCTGATGAAATGGCTCAGGATGAAAACAGTGGATTTTGGTCACTCCTTCTCTTTTTTTCTCCCCCCAAAGTGATCACATGTCTATCCAAGACAGAAGAGTGTAGCTCTGCACCGAGTGAAGGTTTCAGTCCACATGACTTTAGAATCATTGTGAGTTCAGCAGCTCTATTATCAAGCCGACTTGCTCAGAAAGAAGCTGCCTTCGCTGGACAGTGTTTCTTCTCCGCTCCTGTGTCTTGGTGGGGAGCTGCCAGTGTTACTATAAATAAATTCTGATGCAGCAAAGTCAGTATTGATTGTGGTTGCTTGTTTTGGCTGTGTGTACCGACCTCCACTTTTTGCATGTCAGACATTGTCACTAGATTGATCAGATCAGTTTGGATCAATGTTAGCGGACACTCAATTGTTTTGAGTTATTACACTGTGAGATGTGACATGTATGGCTTTTACCTCACATGTTCATTTCTGACTTCCAGGAATTCAATCAAATTAAAAAAAAAAAAAAAAGATTTCTGGCTTTAAGGCAGATGTGAAAAGAGGAAAGTTTCCAAAACTAGAAAACTGTCAGCGACAGACGGAGGTAAACTTCATAAGTGACTTGGACAGGCGTCAGTCACGGCCTAGTTTGTGGCAGGACCCTTCGTACTTTCAGCATTAGTTAGAGGACATGTCATGGCCCTTTCAGCCGTCAACGGTCCCCAGCTACACATGAATATTGCATCCTCTCTTCTCAGTTAGCAACGGGCATCTCACAGCTACACTGGAGAAAAGTTGTTTTGTTTGGATCTTCAGTACTGAAAGCATTTGACTAAAGTTACCAAAATAAAGAATACAGGCTCTATGCTAATAAACCGATTGGTTCGGCTGTCATGACAAACACTGCCGGCAATACCAGCACAGAGCTGCTCTGTTCATGATGCCCCGATTTAATGATCCACCCAGAACAACCCTCAAGGGTGTGGCAGGGGCCGATCAGGGGGGTTCAATCAATTCAGCAAATTAAATCCAAGCAAAGGTGGTGGCTCTGAACTTTTCAACCGCTTTTGTTTGTTTTGGATGTTTGCATAAGACATCTTCTAGAACATTTTACATTTGCATACGCAGAAACGTTCGGATTAGCCTCCGGGCTTCAATCCCGCTGTTTGGAATAAAGAGTCCAGTGTGAACAAAAAGTATTTGAGCTTTTAAAAAAATAAAAAGGACAACATGGAGTGTTTGTTGAGCTCATTGACATTCAGGGCATTTGTGCCTGCATCAAAGCTGAACTTAGACCAATTCTCTTCTGCACTTTCTCTGTGAGCTTGTTAACCTTTGAGGCTCTGCTTTAAGTCCCGGTGTGAAATTAAGCATCAAGCCTGTTTTATGTTGTTTACATTGTCGTGTATGTTCTGGTTGCTGGCCTATTTCTTCAGTCAGTCTGTATGTCTCTAAAATATGACTCACATGTCTTAGTTTTATTGGGTTCACATTAGAAGTTGGAATGGTTTTGTTTTCTCAATCCACAATAAATTCAGTTGACAGTGAATTGTGTCTTACATTTACCCATTATATCTGCATCTGTTTTCAAAAACAGCAGGTCCAATAAAAAAGCGACATGCATAGCTTATCTGTAAAGCCATGTTTATTGGGATGTTTCTGTTGCTGCTTGAAATCTGCCTTGTTTTGTTGAGTTAAATTTATTCAAAGATGAGAGTGAACAGAGTGACAGGAGAATAACACATTAAAGAAGTGGCACAGCTCAGCAGACCATTTAACACGCTCTGTTTTTGTAACCACAGGTGATCTTGCACAGATTTTTTATTTATTTTTTGGTAATGCCATGCAACTAGCGCCTAACTTAAAACACGCCTCTCCTCCTGCTAATGCGTATGATAAAAAAAAAAAAAAAATCTAAAATCCCGTCTGTGTCAGTTTCATCTGATAAGTAGTGTTTTTTTTTTTTTTTTCCCCTCCTCTTTCCGCCTGCTGCTAAAAAGGAGCAGCTGGAACAAGAGTGTTGGACAGATGGAACTTTCCACCTCGATTATTTTTCTCACTAAAAATAGCCTCTCAAAAAATTAAAAGACCTCTGGGACCGCTTGCAAAGTGCATGTGCGTGTGTGCATGCGTTTGAGCGACAGAGGCGCAGGGAACTTCAGACGACGTGGTCCTCAGATGATGGCAGCAGCGGCCATCCTGGGAGTGTAAATGAATAAATGATGGGCAGATATTTGGAGGAGAGAGAGCTCAGCATTTGCCCGGTCCCATGGTCTCTTAAGCACACATTAAACTAGGCCCCAAAGAGTCCACAGGCTGCTGTGCAACACGGCAGTTGGCCAAGCATCTGGGGCAAACATCTGATGTGGTCAGTCCACAGAAGTTTGGAGGATTGGATGTTTGGGGGCTTTGAGGTTTCGGGTTTGGTTGTACCTTTAATCAGAGTGGCAAATGAGGGGAAACATGAGTAAATCATGAGCGCGTAGGGAGCAGGGTGACGATGCTGTTGATGCAGCAGTGGAATCAGTTGAGTGTTTGTTTTTTTTTTTTACTGCATTTGGGTTAGATGAGGAATGAGGGTGTTTGGGAAATGGGGTGTCACTTATCAAAACAGCGGCTCATTTGGAGGCAGTCAGTGCATTTGTCAAACTTGTTTTCAAGTCGGGTTTGTCATTTAAAACGTGTAATGTGGCAAACACTTTGGTTCCCGGTGCACGATCGTTCATTTCAGACGAACTGCTTTGTTACTGCTACATCACTCTGTAAAGAGGACATTGTGTGACGGAGGCTTTTATTTTATGACACGTAAGGCATTTCATGAGTGAATCAAAGCCGTGCTGCGGTAATATGAGCAGGAACCGGTTTTATCTCTGTGCTTCAACCACAAGATCGATGCTCTGAGCAGCAAGATAATTTCTCTGTGGATTAAGCGTGATAATTGCACCATTGTTAGAGCTGATGTTAAGTTAAGAATCTGCGAAAGGAAGCTCTGCTTTAAAACTGAAGGGTGGAAATGAATCACTGCAGTTCTTCAATATTGCTTTGCTTACAGGTGCAGAAGGATGATATCATTCAAAAAGGTGAAGAAAAAACCCCATGACTAGATCACAAAGCATAATGGAATCTACACGCTTTAAGGGTATATAAGAGTATCTTGGTCTGTAACGTACTGTGACGGGTTGTAGCATTCAGATGGGAGTATCTTCTAGCTTGATTTTCCTTTCGAGTGTGTATGTGTGTGTGGGATGAGCCCTGGGCTTATACATATTTAAAGCGGATGTCTTCTTCATGTCGTGGCACCCTGAAGATCCTCTCCTTGAAATGAGCAGTTTTGCTATGCTGGCTCTTGAGCTTTGACAGGGCCTTTGCTGACAGGACTTGCACATCACATCAGTACCTCAGGAGATGTTGGGTACGTGCAGACACAACATTAAGGTGACCACTTTCACTTCTACAAAACTCTGGAGGTTTGAGAAGTGACGCTCAGAGAGCTGAGCCTCTACAGTCATAACATCTGCCATTTTAAACAGTTGTAAGCTTAGTTCTTATTTATGGTCAGTGATTGTTCCAGAAGCTCTGAACAAGCAAAGAAAGAGCAAAAAAAAAAAAAAAAGACTCTTCAATCCAGTAAATATGAACAAAGTCATGCGTGTAAGTCGGCGCTCTAAGCTGCACTCATAAACCGGGGCTTTCCACAGAATGTGATCTAACAGAATAAGTATTGTTTCTTTGAACTGCACGCTCTTTCATGTGCCATATTATCACTAAAATAGCCTTAAATTTATGTAGCTTTTTTTTTTTTTAAATTGAAATCACAACCATATAGTAGTTGTCATTTGAGAAGGCTGGCGCTTACTGCAACTGCACAATGACCTTTTCTTCCTCTGTTTATCCCCATAAAGCTGGTTAAAAATAATGCTGCTCTCTTTGTCTGTAAAACGTTTGCTCAAACTTTCATGGCCACAATCAATGTTAATTGACGCACAATTCACAAAAGCCCTCCCACACCATTCACTTTCCTGTGTGGGTGATATATCGCAGCTTTCAGTTAGTGACTGCCAAAGAGTCGTTAAGTTGATCTCTGGTATTGCCAAGAATAGTTGCCGTGTTTATCATTGTAAGCCTTTATGAGCTCAGATCAATGGCGAAAGGAAATGCTCCCGTGCACACATTATTCCCACAAGTATGCGCTCACAGGGTGTTTGGTGTTGGTTGCTCCGGCCCTCTTATTCCCTTGGCAAATAAATTAGTCGATCCCAAAGGATCAAGGTTTCCCTTGGACTGTAATGACCTCATCAGTTTGATCCACCAATCACAAATCTCCAGGTTCCAGACAGTCAGATTGTCTCTTAGGTTCATTAGGCAGATGCCCGCTCTGCAGTGGGTTCGCTTTTGTCTGCTCAGCTGTTTGTTCTTTGTTCTGTACAGAGTAAATTTGCCACTTGGTAAGTTCCCCCTATTCTAAATGAATGACAAAGGGTATATTTAAACAGCAGCCTTACTGTGCACAGTTAATTATCCAAAGCACAGAAGGCACTAGTGGCTATTGTTTGTAATTAAACCCTTTGACTTAATTTCCTCCCTAGAATTGGTAATTAATTCCTTCAAATAACTAAAAAGAGCCCTGCAATTTCTTAACTTTTCCTGCCACTAATCATGATTTCTTCTTGCTGTGATGCAATCTAGACAATACACTTAAAAAAACAGAGAAGTCATGTTAAGAGAAACATGACAATGAGGCAAATACTGCAACATGTCTCAGTCCAACATCAAATTAAACTGTTGCAGATTAGATAAGAATGGCAGTAATCATCACTAAATTAAAAGAACAAGACGTAAAGTAATAAGGTAAAAGTTCAAACGGAGAACTGAACTTGCTCCTGTTGCAGCTGTTTGGGGTTTACTGTCACTGGCATCATCTGTTCAGCCACCAGCTGACCGATAACATCCAGTCACATCCATCCAGGTGTTTCAGATGATCTTTATAACCGGTCAGCTCTCACTGCTGCTTCCACCTACTGACTGTTTACGATCACTGGGACTTCACTACCATGTCTCCATCACCCATTCATTACAGTGCAAATTGTGTCAGGATGGCAGCACCCATTTCTAACACATTTGGACTTTACTTTTGTCCATCTTTAGCCACTGAAGCTTTGGCTTGCTGAGGTCTGGGTTCATATATGTTGAGTGTTGGGTAAATTTGCTGTGACTCAGGCCCTGTTTACACGAGGACGCTTGCAGGTAAAAACGTCAAAATATTTCAACAAAACACCCTATCGTTTATACGAGGACGGCATTTTGGAGGCTTAAAAATGCAAAAATTTGAAACCGGCCTCCAGAGTGGAAAAGTTGAAAACTCTCTGCCGTTACGTTTCCGTCTAAACAGCAAAACGAAAAACTTTGCTGGAAAAAAAAACTTTGCCGAGATCTGACCACGTCGCGTACGCGATTACATCACATACGCGCGCCGGTGCTTTGGTTAACAAAGTAAACAAAGATGTCGTTTTGGGTTTTTGTGGCTTTGTAGTCCAAAGTGGTTCGAAGCAGTAGTTCGACCTCTTCGTCTGTCCAAACAAAGTTCTTCTTACTAGTCGCCATCTGACATTTACTGTGGCGGAGATCCGAAAAGGGAGATGGTATGCATGCGCATAGACATGGCGGAGTTTTATCACAGCGCCACCTAGCTGCCTGGCATGTATATCCAATCGAATTCCACACACTATAGAGTCACCATATATACGCAGATTTCCTTCAAAACCGCTCGTCTAAAAAGTGAACACAAGATGCCACTTTTGCGTTTTCTGTTAAGACGGTCCTCATATAAACGTAGCCTCAGACTTGGTAGTGATTACCCTCAAAGAGCAAATCTTTTTCCACCACCTCTAGCTGTAAAACCATCTGCCAATATTGGTCAGTTAGTTGATATGAGAATCTCAGAGTGCACATAGAAAGCACATCATTTAGTAGTAATCCGAGAGCATGTAATTTTTTTTAAATAGCACAAATTACTTATTTAAGCAAACTTTTATCTTCTTATACCTATCAGATCTAGTGATATAGAGTGCGGACAGCATCAGGAAATGTGATGGTGTGGCCATGGTGTTACATTTCTCACCTGAGGCTATTTCAAAGCACCAGTGATTAGCGCAGCGTACAACAACCAGAAACCACACTACTCCTCTGAGAGAAGCAGGCAGTCTATTCCCAGTGATAGACAGATACGTGAAATGTTATAGTAGCGGGTGCTGCATCCCCAGTAGGCCTAGAGCAAGGATGCAGATTCAGCTGTGGGTGGTTTTAGGTCAGAGCTTCCTGGCACGAGTGTGTCCTGAAGCAAGGACTATTTATAGGTATTTTCAACTGTACTCCCTGGTGTACAGTGGCCTTGCATCACTAATTTGAAATTGATTGTTAATTGATCCACACAATGACTAAATGACCTTACAGCACTTGATGAACCCAGGGGGCTGAACTGGCTGGTGTCACACTGAGAGAGAATGCAGATCCTGTGACCTGCTTTGAGCGCATGGTGATCCGATCTTGACCAGATAATTGTACGTTCTCCGAAAATAAATGGCGGATAATTTCATATGCTAGATGAATATAATTTGGTAAATTGCATACCATTCCACTTGATGGACTCCTCTGTAATGGCTGCCTCTAATGTTAGGTGCTTGACTGAGAGCACCCACCGATAAATTACTTCTCTTCTTTGAGTTTTTAAAAGCCTTCGAAGGTCAAAGATCTCAGACATGCAGTGATTTCTAAAAAGAATGGGAAAACTAGCCAGCATTTGCAAGCTTCCTGCTGCTGTGTATACAGTCTTTCCTTTGTGTTTAAAATTTCCTTAACTATGTCTTTATCCCCCTGACAGCGGCATTTCAGTGAAATCCTTTGCTGCTTTATCTTTTAAGATGAACTAATCCCACTTCTTCTAGAGTGATGTGGTCAGGGTGAGCATGAACTGAACTTGAAACCCTGTGCTTGTTGTCCTGACACTCAAAGATGTTATGCTGCTAATGGAGTGAAAATGCAGAATACTGCATAGAGAATAGTGTGGAACTAAGTGAAAAGGGGACAGATTCTACTGCATTAAATATGCCCAGGGCTTTTCACCACCATAGGTAATTTATAAACTGACTTTTGGGCTATAACAGTGCTGTTGTACTTCTGCATTTCTCTAATTCAGTTTCTCTACTCTCAAAATGAGAGAATTCTGTAGAATTCCAATATTGATATATTGGTGGATACTTTTTTTAAAAAAAGTATATATACATAGGGTATGATAAAGTCAAATTGAAAAGGAAAAATTATGGGGTCATTGTTTGTTACCTTTCCAGCAATGTATCTCACACACTAGTTACAGCAGCATACTTGGAAGACACCATTTGACTCCGCACCACTGTCTCCTCAGTTGTGATTCATACTCCCCCAGATGTGCTGCAGACTGTGCTTAGAATATTGTAAACGATGGAGTCAGAGTTGCTCTGCTAGGCAAACTATGCAATGGCACTGATTCTAAATTACTCCAAGCTTTTTGTTAGGGTTATGTTCTGTAAAAAAAAAACAAAAAACTTTAAAATAGGCACACATCAATCAATTAATCAATCAAACCTTTATTGTCATTGCACACTTTCGTATACAATGAAATTTCATTTGAGCTGCCCTGCCAATGGCAGCTTGGGCTGCTGCACCTTTAGGAGCACGCCTGTCTTGAGGAAAAGGAAAAACAAAGACATTGGGATCGGGGTAGGGATAGCAGAGGGTAAAATGGAAAAAAAGGTTCGTGATACCAAATGAGACCTCCAAGGTTGGGAAATTCAATTTGAGAACAACATATGCTACCGTTCAAAAGTTTGGGATCACCCAGACAATTTCATGTTTTCCTTGAAAGCTCACACTTCTATTCATGTGCTAACATAATTGCACAAGGGTTTTCTAATCATCAGTTGGCCTTTCAACACCATTGGGTAACACAATGTAGCATTAGAACACAGGAGTGATGGTTGCTGAAAATGTTCCTCTGTACCTCTGTGGAGATATTCCATTAAAAATCAGCTGTTTCCAGCTAGAATAGTCATTTTCCACATTAACCATGGCTAGAATGTATTTCTTAAATGTTACCTTCATTGAAAAAATGCTTGTTTTTTTTTTTTTCAGAAATAAGGACATTTCTAAGTGACCCCAAACTTTTGAATGATAGTGAAATATCTCTAGAACATATCAGTTGGGGTCTACAAACAGGAAAAAAAAAACACAGAGGTTGTCCAAACTCATTTAGAATAAACGTAGGAAGGTGAATGTTCAAACTGTTCCTCTTGTAGTCTGTGTTTCATGCTTAAAACAGACTAAAATGACTAGTTTGTACTTTGACCTCTTGGTTCAACTCCCCCTGTAGAAATTGGTCAGTCGCTGCGTTTCTAAAGTGCTTTTATCCAAAGTGCTTGACAATGACTGTCAGGAACAGTTTGGGTTTCATTGTCATTTGGACAGAGAGAGCTTTGGGTCAAACCAGTAACCCCTTCTTTAGTGGATCTATGCTGCATCTACACACGTGGACAAAATTGTTGGTACCCCTCAGTTAAAGAAGGAAAAACCGACAATTCTCACTGAAATCACTTGAAACTCACAAAAGTAACAATAAATAAAAATTTATTGAAAATTAAATAATCAAAAACAGCCATTACTTTTGAATTGTTGATTAACATAATTATTTAAAAAAACAAACTAATGAAACAGGCCTGGACAAAAATGATGGTACCTCTATAAAAGATTGAAAACTATTTGACCAGAGTGACATGATTAACTCAGGTGTGTCATTTAATTGACATCACAGGTGTTTCCAAACTCATAATCAGTCAGTCTGCCTATTTAAAGGGAGACAAGTAGTCACCCTGCTGTTTGGTGAAAAGGTGTGTACCACACTGAACATGGACAACAGAAAGCGAAGGAGAGAATTGTCCCAGGACATCCGAAAAAAAAAATTATAGACAAACATCTTAAAGGTAAAGGCTATAAGACCATCTCTAAACAGCTTGAAGTTCCTGTGACAACAGTGGCTCATATTATTCAGAAGTTCAAGACCCACGGGACAGTAGCCAACCTCCCTGGACGTGGCCGCAAGAGGAAAATTGATGACAAATTGAAGAGACGGATCGTTGGAATTGTATCCAAAGAGCCCAGAGCAACCTCCAAAGAAATTAAAGGTGAACTCCAAGGCCAAGGTACATCAGTGTCAGATCGCACCATTCGTCGTTGTTTGAGCCAAAGTGGACTTCATGTGAGACGACCAAGGAGGACACCACTGCTGAAAAAAACTCATAAAAAAGCGAGACTGGAATTTGCAAAAATGCATGTTGACAAGCCACAAAGCTTCTGGGAGAATGTCCTTTGGACAGATGAGACCAAACTGGAGCTTTTTGGTAAGGCACATCAACTCTATGTTCATAGACTGAAAAACCAAGCATACGAAGAAAAGAACACTGTCCCTACGGTGAAACATGGAGGAGGCTCAGTAATGTTTTGGGGCTGCTTTGCTGCATCTGGCACAGGGTGTCTTGAAAGTGTGCAAGGTACGATGAAATCTGAAGACTATCAAGGCATTCTGGAGAGAAATGTGCTGCCTAGTGTCAGAAAGCTTGGTCTCAGTCGCAGGTCATGGGTCTTCCAACAGGACAACGATCCAAAACACACAGCCAAAAACACCCAAGAATGGCTGAGAGAAAAGCGTTGGACTATTCTAAAGTGGCCTTCTATGAGCCCAGATCTGAATCCCATTGAACATATGTGGAAGGAGCTGAAACATGCCATTTGGAGAAGACACCCATCAAACCTGAGACAACTGGAGCTGTTTGCTCATGAGGAGTGGGCCAAAATACCTGTTGACAGCTGCAGAACGCTCATTGACAAATACAGAAATCGTTTAATTGCAGTGATTGCCTCAAAAGGTTGTGCAACAAAATATTAAGTTATGGGTACCATCATTTTTGTCCAGCCCTATTTCATTAGTTTGTTTTTTTAAATAATTATGTTAATCAACAATTCAAAAGTGATGGCTGATTTTGATTATTTAATTTTCAATAAATTTGTATTTATTGTTACTTTTGTGAGTTTCAAGTGATTTCAGTGAGAATTGTGGGTTTTTCCTTCTTTAACTGAGGGGTACCAACAATTTTGTCCACGTGTGTATGTGGCGACTGTGGCTCAGAAGTGTTGTCTGATTGCATCCACTGATACATCAGTGAAGTCCAGCTGTTTAATACAGTCTATTTTTTTCCCTGAATATCAGCATGTGATTGTGGCAGATTGAGTTGATTTTCTTACTCCTGAAGAAGGTTTTCTTTTGGTTGTTGGTCGCCCTGTTTTTACTTGGTTGCCGTGTTAATGTGTTTCAGGATCCCAGCAAATGGAGGGGGCCAAGGCAAGACACGAAGTCTTGAGTCGTAATAAACCTAACAGTTTCAAGTAATATACAAAATTCCAATAAATCCAACTGTAATATGCGTGGCTAACCACACAAAGCCTCCTTTTTTAAGTTCAAGGCTGGCATCACACTTTATAAACCACTACAGTGTTATTGTCTGCTTGGTAAGGACACCAAAATGAGACATCCCTGCAGGAGTGGAAGGTGAGCTCTGGATGCGACACACCTTGGCACTCGGTAAATGTGTGTTAACTGCCTGAATCTCTCCCTGTAGGAAAGGCTGTGCAGCAGCTCTCTGTAGTTTCATTAGAAGTCCTTGTTTTGTACGGTGCCCTGGAGCCTCACTCCTCCACGAGCTTTATTCTCCGGCTCTCTCGCGTCCATAATACAGGTCCAACTTCTTTTTCTCTCCTTATCATGACCTATATCCCTCCACATTCATCTTTATCCTCCTTGTATGCTTGTATTTATGTCTGCTTCACATTAGCCAGTTATCCAATTCCACTGTCTTTTACAGTCTCTCTTTTCACTCTCTATTTCTCTCTGTCTCTCTCCTTTCACACAGTCAAAAATTCTCTCTCCCTGCCTCCGTTGCTCTGTCCTCCCACACACTCTGTCGACGCACAAATGACTTTCCAGGGATGAGGATGAGACTGAAAAGTGGTCCCCGGTTGTTCTGTCCTTGCAAACAACGAATGAGCATGTCAAATCTGATGCATGTGAACATCCAGGAAGAATGGCGCATTAGGCACACAGTGAGAGTGAAAGAGAGAGAGAGTGAGACAGAAAGAGGGACAGAGAGAGAGAGAGAGAGAGAGAGAGAGAGAGAGAGAGGGATCCCATCTGTGCATTGTTACAGCAGACTTCACCCTAACATTGTCTCTGTTGTATCCAGTAGAACAGGAGGGGGCACCAGGTGGGACTTTGACAAAGTGTGGAACAGACACTTGCACAGTTTATGCGTGTGCGCACACACTTTCAGATACGCTTGCAAACACAGACATACCTTTGCAGTGCATGCACATGCCTACACAAACATATACAGAAACACTGTTAGTTGCCAATATGTGTCCATAGGGCACAGGCATGCACACGCGCACACACAGACACCTGAGACCTCAAACAACTTCATACAGAATTACTCACAGTTTGTACATTACAGAATCTCAGTCTGCGCTTATCCTACTGAGGATGATTGATGTTTGCATTACTGCCCCGTAGGGAAAGTCAGATTTTTGTCATTGCACTTATGCAGTTTTGCATTACTTTCTATGAATTTCGGCGAATGATAAAGACTAGTGAGCTTTCAGTAGGCTGCCAGGATGATGTGCGGTAGTCAAAGTGGTAGGACCTGTATCCAATCGAACTTTTTTGTTGCAGAACTATTTATTTGAACTGTTTGTTTGCCAAGAAAGGTTTAAAATCTAATGAAAAGTCATAGCTAAAATGTAGCCCGATTTTTATCTTTTGGTTTCATCATGGAACACCATAGTCTTCCCACCTTCAGTATACTGCATGCAAGAACCTACTGCCAGGAAGTCACTGTTTTGTCTTGAGATGGTCACACTGACTAACACACTGAACCGAAGTATCGTAATGAAGAATCCAGTAAGGGGGCAGTGAAGAGACGGTGGTAAAGAATTTCGGAAGTTTGTGAAGTGGACGGTTAGTAGCTGGACAAACCTTCACCTCAGCCTTCATAATTAGAATCATTTTCTGCTATAAATTATGGGGACTGGTCTATTTAATTTTAAAGATCCCATATTGTCTCACTTCTCCTCAAAATAGGTCTCTCAGTTTTTCAGCTCAAAATACTGCAAAGAGAGTTCATTTCACCATGACTGTATGGGCATCTGGTTTTAGTCTTTCTCTAAATAGGCTGTTTCAGCGTCTGTAGCTTTAAATACAACTGAGCTGCTGCTCTCCACGCCCTCTTCAGGAAGAAGACTCTCTCTGCATCTGTGACTGACAGCTAACAGTAAAACAGTCAAATGAGTGTGAGTCGGGATATTCTATTGCTTTTAACTTTCCCACTTTTCAATTATTTGATGCGGAAATATCCCAGAATTTATAGCATGTGTATATGGTGAGTTTGTCAGACAACATTGTGATTACAGAATCGGTACTTGCAGTACACAATTAGTTTAGTGGCTATAAAGTGACTTCTGGTTAGCAAATAGTCTTAACAGGCTGTGTTTTAGTCACTATTTCATACTCATTCTGTTGTCTGACAGCAGAAACAGAATTAAATGTAAATGTTTAAACATAGCATACAACAGAGCAGGAAAGAGACGAAATGATGTTGGCACTGGCTGAGTTTAGGTTTAGCTGAAGCACAAAATGCTCTTAAAGGTTTACCATCTATGAATGCCCCTCAGTGTTTCCATTACTGCAGAGGTCTGACCTGTGGGCATACAGTCAAAGGTAATGGTACATTTAGCCAGATTAGCTGCATGATATTCTAACACTAAGGATTTTCCTGCTGTTGTGGTGACATTGTTATCGCTAGTACAAGTAATCCACTAGATCTTCAGATGTTGAGACTGCATGAAGACTGTTGTTTAATATATCCTAACATATGGGACCTTTAATATGGCGGCTCAACAGTGACTCCTGTATACAGGAGTATTAATGGTCAGCAGCATTTTTCTCTTTACTCACTCGGATATTTTCTGAGCTGCTTAGCTTGATGACACTTTAGCCACTAAAACTTGTTGACACCTTATGGTAAACTTTAAAGGTCAGATGAAAAAGAGGAGATGACCTCTGTCATTTTTTTTTTTACACCCTATGAGACCTGCTTCTCATGGCATACATGTAGGCAGTGTTAGTCTAACAACAATATAAAGGGCAGTGATATTGGGGGGGCACCATATGCCGCTGTGCCCCTTCAACCCTTAATCCATACTTCCACTGTCTTAATCTGGTTGCCCCCCTGACAGCCTGGAGAGTGGTGGTGTTGGGGGCAGGGAGACACTGTCCAGTCCGCTGCACACTGCTTTGTGTTTGTAATGTACTCAATATGCAAATCCACTTGGCCCCAGATAGTTGTAGTGTCAAAATATGAGAGGCCAAATTCACCGTCGCCAACACTAGTCCACACACGAACACACCGACATACCTACTCGCCCACACATGCTGACACAGAAAGATCCTTCAGCCCGCCCTCCCTCATGCATTAACATCACCAGGGTATTTCACAGACTTAGCTGATAATGCCGGATAGTAGTATTGTCACAAACCACGCTGACATACTGTTTGTGTCCCTATTTCTCCACTACACTACAAAAAACCCCTCTTTTAAGTAGATCCCAGCTTTGCAGGAGCTTTAAATAGGCGTAACATAATAATGGAATATCAGTCTTCATGCACATGACATCAATGGTGGCAAGGGTTGAGGGCAGAGACACAGAGACCTGACACTGATTATATTTTGACACCTTCATAAATACAGATAATAGCTCTGTGATTAAAGGAACTCGCTCTAAGATGCTTCTAGAGAAGTGACACTGAGTGCTAATGAGCATACATACCAAGTGTCAATGAGTGGCAAGACTGGTTGCTGTTTAATACCGCTCATACAGCCGCTATACAGTCACTTAGATCACTTTGCAAGACCGTGTTGTTCTTCTTGTTCACAAAAGAGGCTTTTGTCACCTCGAGCCTAATGCTGTGTCTCATTAAAGGTTTTGTGTCGACTGTCAGAGTTGCTCTGAGAGGTCGAACCCTTTCTATTTCTCGACAGAGATTTCTGCAAGCTATTAAAAAAACACCAACAAATATTTTAGAATATATGAAGAGTAGAGAGTTCTAATGGAAAATGAAACTGGATGTGATCCTCTCGCTAAACAGAAAATATGGCTGGAAGGGTGGCAAAAGATGTGCATAAGAAGAGTACACATAAAGCACTGACTAACTTGGTCCATGCATGAAAATATCTGAACACTCCTCTATAGCATTATTAAAGGTAAAATTGATTTTGACTATTTTGTATTGCATCACTTGGTGTAATGTTCTGAAAAAAAGGAGAATATTGATTTCACACACTTCGATTTTCTCAGCCAAATAAAATGATTATATTATAATTGTACTGTGAAACAAACATGTTAATGTCTCGCCTCACTGTGGAATTACAAAAAGAGAAACGCTGATCAGGATGCGCTTTCTCTATTTTTCTTTTTTTTAGCAACAGACACCTTGAATCCATTTGTATCCCCAACCTTCTGTAATTTGGAACCCAAAGTTTATTAGTACACAAATAATCCTTTGAAGTGTTACATTCACATGCAGCTTCCTCTTCACGTGCTCCATATAATGTCTGTTCAGTTCCTTTTGAAGTTTTCCCCTTTTGTTGCCTTTCAACATTTAATCACGGTCGATATAATTTTGCTTGGTGGACAAGAGTTTATAAGTGACAACTTTGAATGAAAAGGGGAAAACTTCCAAACTTTTTATAGGCACAGTACCTTTTTTTTTTTTCTTTCTCTCTGCTGTGATTGTGTTTGAATTAAACGCTCCTTGTTGCTTTTATGTGACTGAGGAGGCTGTGACTTATACTCTGATGAGCCGGGGCTGCTCATCCCTGTCCAGCTTGCCTGCTAAGAGGTGATTTGTGAATATGGAACAATGTGTAAACTATTAAGCAAAGGTCCAAATCATCTGCTAAGATGGGCTTTGCTACAGATTATGTCTGTCATTTGGTCGGTGACCCTATTTATAGATTATAGATAGCTTTGGCTTTATTTGATCAGTTCAATGGCACACGAGCACAAAATCGCATGTGAACAGAGATGCGTGCCTCCTGAAGGGCAGTTGTAGGATGACACGGGCAAAATGTGATTTACCTTCCATCAGTTTTTCCTCTTGTTGTATGTCTATACGTTTCTGCACAGTTACCCATCGCAGGTAGAATGTGTTGCAGAGAAATCCAGCTCTGTTGAGTGATACCTGATCGAAGTCAGCCAGTCACCTTAAGCATGTCTCAACAGAACCACAGAACACAGTCTGATATTGTCAAGACAAGCTTAGACAGAAACACACACTTGAGGCAGACGTGTTTAGTCACACAGGTAGCAGACACAAAGCGAGAATGATGGCGTAGCAACAGAGGCAGCTCTCGACACGGCTCTGAAAGGCTGGTTTCGATGTTAGTGCTCTTTAAATTAAAGCAAGCCAAGAGAGTGTGTCTTTCCTGTGATAAGTAGTGGATTGGATTTGAAGATTTTCACACAGGTTTATCTTCCCGGAGGGGCTGGCGGCTCTAAAGATATGTAGCTTGGTAGGATGTGCTCTGCTGCCTGCTAATTTCCTCTTGATTGTGGGTGACAGTCTGCCAGCCAGCACCCTGTGATTGGAAATCGTGACAGGGTACATAAGGGATGGTGAGATCAGATAAATATGATTGTGGGAGCTTGTTTACTATTTATATGCAAGCGGAAGCTATTTGAAATCAGATGCGGTGCAAAGCGGGAGCCACTGAAGGGGTCAAAATGTGTGCAGTGTGATCAAACTGAAGCAGAACTTTGTCTGAAGAGAAAAATATTTTCAAAACTGGTGATTGGTGGCCTAGAAATATTGGCACGAAACTACATGAATGTTGATAAAACGGCATCATATTAGAAAATGTAATATTTAGACATTTCAAAAGTTTGTTCTGTGTATGTTTGTTTATCAGGTTGTCAAAATTAGTAAAATAATATTCAAATATGTAAATATCTTGAATTTATTAGTTTGCTCCTGTTATGACTTCTCAAGATGTTTGAGCAGGATTGTGGCTTTTTTTTTTTTTCAAATGCACTGAATTCACAGCTTTTTGGAGCTTCATGATGTTCTTGAGGAAACTGAAATAGAATGTATGTGTAGCAATAATTCCTTGTGTGGCAATAATGCAACTGATTGTCGATACCTTGGAAAATAGATTGGTTTAGTATTCATTGTAGTTTTTGTTCCTACATTTTTTTCTGACTTGTTTTTCTCTGTATTGGTGTCTTGTCTGCCTCTGTGGCTTTTACACATTAGTTGCATGACATAATAATGAAACCAATAATCATAACTCATCAATGAAATGATTATGAATGAAATTTGTGCCTTAACCAATGTGCTGTCGTTTCTGTTTGTGCACTGTTAAAAAGCTGGGTGTTCATAAACAAACCTGGGTCTGTACATGTAAAACAAACAATGCGCTTACCATAAACTATGCATAAAATATGGACTGAGCCTTCGGGTCTGAAAAGTGAAACCAAGACAGAAGTCACTCACATCTGCATTGTTTTTCTTAGCCAACAGAGGGGTGATCTCATTGAATGGAAGCCTATAAGAAAATGACTTCACATCTTATTGATTTGTTACCTCAATAAAGATCTTACCAAGGATTTCAGGATCTCTGTCACTATTCCAAAGACATTTTGAATACATCATGATGTTCAGTTTGTAAATTATGGGTGTATGTGGAGGAAAATGGTCAACAATAGAGGGTATCTTTTCGGAAGGGGCCACATTGTGATTGATGGGTCGCTGCTGTATCACTGTGGATACTGAGATCCATCATCTGCTTGTCACTACCGTTCCAAAAAAGCAAGATGGAGATAGCCAAAATCCAAACTCTAGGCTCACAATGATGGTCCCCAAGTTAATGACTGGCATCACAATAGATACATCCATCTTTAACCCTTTTACTCACAACAAGGGTCAAAAGTGACCCATCTTTTGACCCGTGTTGTGCGTCAAAGGGTTAATGTACAGTCTGTGGTTCCAACACAACATTATTCCAATGTGTCACAGGTATGCTTGTACACAAGAAGGGATGGAAAGGGGAGATGGGAGGAAAGGGAGCAGTGGGATCATAAATCGAGTGAAGCCTGACCATTTAAACATGCTAACCAGGTAAATGCTCACAACTATGCTCCAGAGTCTCACAACACAATCAAATTTTTAGCCTTATTGAGGTCTGATAGTAGCTCTGGCATGAATTTTTGCTGTACTTGAAATGATTAGAATTATCTACTCTTGAAGACCAACTTTGCTGTCCAGGAATTGAGAATCAAAGAGGCTGAGGCATGTCCAAAGTAAAAATACTTAAGCACAACTTCAAATAGACTCGCTAAATAAAATCAAGTATCTTTGTGTTGCACAAGTGCAAATTCAGAGTTCAAAGTGGTCAAAAAGGGTGATTGTATGTTTGTGTTCCGCTGTTCCTACAAATGGAGTCTCCTGGCAGTATTTATTTATTGTCAAGGCCTCCCATATACACACATTAATGCATACGCACATACTCACTCACACACGCCAAGATGTACACATCCACACAATGTCAAACAATCTAATTAGCTACCATCTAGTCAATTGGGGTAATTACCCAGAGACTATTAAGTCGTTTTCTCCCTGTGCACTATCACAACTGTAATTATGGCAAAGCAACAATGATGTGCAATTACAGTTCACTGTCATCGCTCCACAGTGACGTGATGTCAGTAAAGATGGCAGAGGGAGTGCTGGGATGATAGAGAATCACTCTATATAATATTAAGGTGGATAGAAATTGCATTGTGGAACAGAGGCGAGCTCAGTCAGAGAGTGCAGAACAGGGAGTATCCTCAGAGGGACCCTAGAGTCGCAGTCTAACTCTCCATAAACATATCTCATAATCAATGGCAGAATATCAAGTGATCCATCTTCTCTGGCTTGTAAACGGTTGACATTTTCCCTTTATTAAAGCTGTGATATGAAACGCAGGATTTTAATGATGACACGAGATGATCAATGACTCCATTGTGCTTGGCTGGAGGGTACTTGAATAACGTGGGGCATTGTCCCGTTTTAGAACGATTTCTCCATATTTAGAGGCTGATATCCCCCTTGGAATTTGGCTTTCCAATAACCTGAGTTGAGTGTGGGTCTCTTCCTCTTTTGTGCATTGTAAATAAGTAGAATAGAGCTGCGTCACGCTTTGGGAGCAGGAGTGGAGACGGGGCGAGGCAGAAACGGAGAGGATGCAGCATGTCTTTATTACTGTACCACTGGGTGACGAGAGACGTGGTGATGTGTGCCACCTATTAGAGCACAATGGGGAAAAAATTACTCTTTGTTAAAATGAGGATAGTGTGGAATAGCGGGCCCCATTGAGACTGCCGTCAGTGTTTCTGCACAGCCACATGATAGCTATTCACCATTGTTACAATAAAACACTGCTTAGATAAAAGCTAATGAATGCAGGTTGCATTGAGGAGCCGAAGCAGGAACAGATTACACCGCCGCTGTGCACAGCAGGGAAGGAATGCAAAAATGACACCAATTTTAATTAATCCTTGTTTAAATTAAGATGAAGAATTAATACTGTGAGCTGGCCGTGCAGATGAGATTAGGTGCGTTTGATACATGGTTTCATAGCCGGTTATCAAAAGCACTGTGAGAACATAGAGCGGAGGTTTGAGAGCTGAACTCTTAAAGAATGTAAAAGAGACAAAGACGGGACCGGTTGACTATAGATGGAGAGCTGAAAGTGAAGCTGAGAGAGTAAATCAGCGTTATAGACAGATTTCACACCTGGTTTAACAGTCAGTTTGATGCAGGACTCAGGATAGACGAGTCGGACGGTGCACAACGGTCTTCAGGCTGCAACCCTGTCTCTTAGGAACTGTGTGTATATACTACTAATTTGTTTTACCAGTTATCTTGAGAGAAATGTAATTGAATCCAGTATTCTATTAGGTGCGGTTGTTTCTTTTTTCTAGGCAACAACGTGCTACGTTCTTCTATGGAGCTCATAAGCAGGTGGTCTGGTTGGATGGTGAGTGTTCAAAGTGCAGGACTTTGACATTAAGATTTATATCCTGAGTTTCACAAGTTGTTAGGATCATGCAGCAAAAACAAATTGATGTTGTGCCTCAAGACACTGTTGATGTCAGTGTACTTCAGCAAGACCATTATGTTTCCTAACGAAGTACACCTAGTGCCTAAACATAGCCACGATGCTCAAGTTGCTAAGTGCAGACAATGTAGGGGAAACAAAGTAACTGGATTGTCAGAACGAAAATGTTCATCCTCAACATCTTGTAACTTGCTCAGTTTTGTTTCCTAGGAATTGCATTTTGACTCTGTAAAGCTGACTATAAGAAGTTGAGTAATGGAGGAAAAAGTGAAAAAAAAAACAAACAAACATGTTTTATACTATCAGTGTATTTACAAATTGCCCAGACATGCCAATTAATAAAGGCTCCTCATTATGTTACATGGAAAACTATCCAGTTGCAATTATAGGTCTTCAAACTGTATTTCTGTTGCAGTTTACTTGTATAGAAAAGTAATTTATTGGAGACTGAGGTGACTTGCAAGATATGTAAATATATGACTTTGTCTGAAACTGCAAGAACAGTATAAATGGTTTATACCTGCTGAAAATGACTTCAAAGTGCAGAGCAATGGAAAAGACCTCTACCGAACTCCTTAAATAACTGAAATATGGGATGAGACCGTAGCTACATGTTTGCTGCTGTTATCGTCAATGCTGCTTGTTATTAGGTAATCATATATGTGTTGGGAGTCCTCTTCATCAACACAAGTCATGATCTTTTCACAAAACCTAACCACAGAGTTTTGGTGCCTTAACAAATGGTGACTGAAAGCAAAAAATATAATACAACAAATTGGAGTAGTAAGTAAACAACATGGAAAAAAACTGTGAATCCTGGTTGAGGGACCTGTGTCTGGTTAATGAGGGATTTGTCAGCCGAAATACCACCAACATTGTTGAAAAATTGTGCTTGTGGAGTACGCAGAGCATCCAAAATTGACACCGGGGGTCATGACCAAATGTCTGTGAAAAGCTGAGTGAGACTGTTAATGTTCTGTTGTCAGTGCCGTAAAATGACATATTTTTGTTTCAGTGACAAAACCCTCTAATGTTGTTCTGACAGCATAGCGATCATTCCCAAACCCCAACCAAGTGTTGATTATCATTAGCATGACAATGAAGCTCCCCAAACCAAAACAAAGCACTAATTTGCATCTAACCCATAATTTCCCTCAACCTGAGCAAATAATTCAGTGTCAGAATCTTACCAAAACTCAAGCACGGCATTGCCACATCATAAAAGCAGTTTAAATTTTACCATTGATTGAGAATAGCTGTTAGGTGGCATTGGAAAAGACATAGTTTTGTGTTTAATTTGGTGTTTCCTTATTGTATTAATTAAAATGAAAGCTGAACTATAATCTTTGAAAACATATTAGCTGTTGTGCACATTTGTGAGGTAAAAAAAAATACTGATTTAGACAAAATGGTTAAAGTGGAAACATCATTTTGATGCAATGAGTTGGTGTAACAATGTTGGTAATTGCATCAACTTATTATGCATCACATAAACTGAAGTTCCTGCATTAGTTGATTTAGAACTGAATTCAAGTTGAGGAAACTGGCCTGATAATTTCCTTTTTTCACACTTCGTGTTCAAGATTTCCTCCCCATTATTAACATGCCTCAGTAAATTCAAATGATGAAGGTGTAATTAAAATAACTTCAACTGTAGACAAAAAGCAAAATCCTTTAGCTCAGTGTAGTTTGTTGGTTAAACACAATCTTAACCTAAAAACACTGATGCAAACTGTTGTGTTGATGTATTTTGTTGAGCGCAAACATTATTTATCAGAATAGAAATGAGATTGGAGAGCTTGCAGCAAAGAGGAGCAAACCTGAGCTCTGGATAACAGGATAAAGCAGAATGAAGTCGATTTGAAAGTTGAATTCAGTGAAACTGGGGCTGCTAAGATGACCTCATCCACCTGCGGTTATCTGTTTAGTTTGTGCCTAAATGAATTTCTCCACTCCTCCTCTTGTATTCTACTGTTGCCATAAGCTTGGAAACATCTGCAAGAATTCCCCTCACTATTAACACTTGTTTGCTTTGCGATCCCTTGATCTTTTGCTTTCTGTTCAGAGGGCAGAGGGCCTTTAACAGCCAAAACGCTTGATTTTTCCTGCATTTTCTTGTCTTTCTTTCTTCCTACCCTTGTGACTAATAAATAATAAAATCATTATTTTTATCCATAATTTGCACTGCATTTCTCCCCTTAGCCTGGTGGAGACTCAGGTGGGCTTGAGTATTAATAGCTTCCCTCGTTTGTGACGTCAGCTGAAATCACACATGCGCCTCTTAACGCTCTGATGGTGTTTTATGTTAGTTAGACACATCACTCTCAGCTCTTATTTAGTCAGCGCTAGATGTAAAGCACTTATCAGCATGAAACTGGAACAAAAAATGTTATTTTCTCTCCTCCTCCCTACCTTTCTGCCGCTCAGCTGCAATGACGTTCATTTTCAAGCCTTTTCTACCTTGTTTTCCTCACAAATAGTGTTTGTCCCTCTTCTATCTGTTGCTAGCCTGCTCCCACTTTCCCTCTTATCACTTTTTTTCACTCTTCTAAATCATTCCGCTCTTTATCGTGAATGTCAAACAGTGTTTTATTCTCCCCCTTTTTCTCCATTTCTCTGCATGTATCCATGTGACTAATCTCTCTCTCTCTCTCTCTCTCTCGCTCTTTCTTCATTGAAAAAGGCCTGCATACTCTGCCTGAAAGCTTTGTGGGGTCCTAAATGCTAAATGCCAGTCTGTCTCTGCCAGGCGCCCGCTTAATGCTGGTCGCCTTGGTGATGAGACCGGCAATCAGGCCGTTCTGCAGCAGACACTGAGGGGTTTGTGATGGAGTGTGCATGTTGGTGCGACTGTGCATGTGTGTTTGTGTCGGCGTACAGTAGATTTGTGTGTCTGTTTTGCCCCCATATCTGTGTAAAGACACGTACCGCATGTAAGGGAGAGAAAGTGAGGGACATGTATTCACTCGCTCATTATCATGTGAATGCATTATGTTTCCTGTCAACATGCCTCTGCCAAACAAGGGCGTCCCTGTTCTCTCTGCCAGGGCTCGAGCGCCACATCTGCCAGGCCCCAACGTGGTGCGCTTCTTCGCTGGCACAATTCACCAGGAGTTTAGCTCCACAGACACTGCTGTTGGCCTCATCTCCATGCAGTCCATCTGTACTGGCATCTCAGCAGCCGGCGAGGAATCGGTCTGTGGGAATGAGATGGGTGGACTTCATTCAGAAACATTTAATGACTGATGGACGGCTTCTTACGGATGCTTGTGATAAAATCCTGACTTTTAAGTAAGGCAAGATGGTGTGATGTGCACTGCAGGATGTCATTCTAATTATCAAGTCAAGATGGAAAAAATGGCAGAAATGACTTGCATAGATAAACAGCTCTACTTTTACCACTGAGCCTATGTGAATTTTTGGCTTAAAATAGGCTCATAAGCACTTTAAGATAGATAGATATTTCATCAATCCCCAGAGAAATTCAAGGAAATTTAAAGCATATAATACTGATATTCATATACATACTTTTCAGTAGAAGGAAACTATAAAGAATGCATCGGAAATGCTACCCATTTACACAAAGGAAACTGTCTTTTTTGAGCTGGAGTGAGCAAATATCCATTTTATTGTCTTTTGATGGCCATTGTTCTATTTTTGGCCCAACTCACAGAGAAGCTTTTACCTCACATGCTTCAGCATTATTTTAAGGCATGCTCAGTGGTATTTTTGTACCTTAAATTACTACTGTAGATACACACGATACATTTTTATTTGAAAATTCACAATGCTTCTTTTGCCACTCACTCAAATAGACAAAACAACCTAGGCTTTTGCTCCTACTGTGTATAATAGTCAATACAATTAGTTTCCTAATTACACTTTGGTAGGAGGCATGGTTGTCCTCAGTTGACACACGAGTATCCAATATGTGACCTGCAGTACAGTTCCCAGCATCACTCTTGCTCCCAGTGAACAACTACTTACTCTTTGGTTGATCTCTGATTCGTGCGGTGTCTGAGGTCGGTAGTTCAGGCTTGGTTCAGCTTTGGCCTTGGCTGCCCTCTCAGCTGATTGGCAGGTGACTGAGCTCATTGTGTCTGGCAGGCGGACGGGCCAAACATGACGTCCATCATATCTGTCTGTCTGCACAGCGGTCAGGTTTGGAGTCTGGTCGCTGAGCTCAGGTGGCTGTGGCGACAGCGAGGAGCCCAGCATCGGTCTTCCTGTGTCATAAACAGTGGCTAGACAGAAGGTCTCTGCAGCAGTACTCTTTTTAGTGACAACCAGACTTCAGTAACCTTTAAATCAAGGTAGGCGAAGCATTAGAAAAAGCTCATACATAACACAAAACGGTACATGTTGGCAGGCAGGGTTGAAAGGCATGTTATCTTTATAGAAAATCACCAACATTTCTACGTTTATCAGAGTCAGGAATTGTAAAAAGAGAAGAAATCCTGTGGTTTTCAACTGTACGAAGGTTATTGAGCTACTCATCTGTGAAAATGGAACCAAATCTAAGTGTAAAATTGTAATATTTCATCACAACTGCTTTACATGTTTCATTTACAAATATGCCAAAAATAAAGAATTTGTATTGATTCTCTAAAAATCACACAAAAAGATCTGTGCTTCTCTGAGCAACTGTGAAGCCATTTTTATCTTGACTATGACCAACAAACGTGTTAAAATTCAGAGACTTTTCAGTTTGACTGGGCTGTACCACAGTCTGTGTTTACAGATTAAATGATGTATGTAGAGCCACTATTTTTCCTCAATATTGGTAACACCCGTAGGCACTTGGAAGAATGCTCCATGTTTTGATTCCAGTTTTTTTCCATTTTTTTGCAAGATGAATAAATAAATTAAACTTTCTATTTTATGGGATAACAATTTTGTTGTGCTTCATATAAGACCTTTACTTCTAGCCAAGTTTTCATACAGGTGCATAACTCAATATTGCATTGACAAGTGACCCCGCGGTAAATAAAAAAAATGCCCAGAAACTGCCTGGGCTTCAGAGGGTAAAGCTGCACTGCTTTTAGCTTTTGTAGATATCTTTAAAGGAAGTAAGACCAATAAGTAACTGAGCTACAACTGTATGTCCTCAGGTGTCCTCTTCAGTGAGGTCTTCATTAGGAAATGAAGATTTTTTTTTTTTAACCCGAACAATGACTTGTGTGTAAAAAGAGTCAATTAAGCAGACTCATTAAAACCCATAGAGCTTATTCTGAAATCCTTAATCATCTCCCAAGATGATTTAACAGCAGGAGAATTGCAGGAGGACCTTCCCTAAGTCCAACCCTTTACTTAGAGTAGAACCACCAAGCTGATGGCCTTTGCCATGATCATCATCAGCCCACAAATACTGTACAACAGTCCGCCTACATCGGAGCCAGGTTTTAGCTGCTGTTGGGCTATTGATTGGACTGACAGAGACCAATTCTTTGATACTCAGGCGTCGAGTTAGAGGTCAGTCATGTGGTCTGAGCTCTCTCATCTCACTGGGACCAATTTAAAGACATGAATAGCTGAAGGTCATTACAGCACGACTCCCTCTGTTCATGCAAACCTGTAAAGCTGTGTGTGCTGTGTGCTGCGGCAGGTAAATATGCGTGCATGAGTGTGGAAGGAGGATTTATATGCACATTTCTTCATGCATGTGTGTGTTCTGTCCTAAAGTGCTTGTGCAAGCAACATTGAGATGCTCCAAACTGCATCTGTGAGCAATTGCATGCGGCTCTCACACACACCTATTATGTGTTAGTATGTGAGCATACACGAGACGGATGCATTTACCCAGAAAATGGCTCCGCTGTGGCTAAAGTCTCATGTATTATGAAGGCCACGAGTTACTGTCTGTGGTCTGAACTCAGGTGGAGGTGAACTGAGTGTCTGAAGTGGGCTTTTAAGAGCTAAAGCCCTCTAGGAATAGCAAGCAAATCACAAGAAGTAAAATGCAGAATTAGCCTGGACGTCAACAGTTTGATCCATTTGGGGGAAAAAAGCGACAATATTTTACCCTGAGCACGGTAGCTCGACTGAGATTTAGAATTTTGATAAGTGATACCTGACCAAAAGGAGGAGCAGACAAGCACTCTGTCAACACAGTTCAAAATGAGTATTAGATGTTCTCATAATGAAGTTATTTCCATCTTAATTTTAGGATTTGGGTCATCAGAAGCAGTCTGAGGGTACAATCAAACCTGGTTTGTAGATTTTGCCTGCTTTATTTCAGTTTAAACATCAAATCAAACTCAAATTTACCTAAGTTAGAATTCAGACAACACCTCATTTTGGTGTTCAAAACTGATTTGCTGGGAGGCCTGATTAAGTGAGAGACTGTGAAAATGTTCTGGCTACCTCAACTTCCAGACTGCAAAACGACCTTATGATCAAATCATATGTGAATCCATGAAGTTGGCTCCCGCAGTCTAGCGCTCTGACGTATCCGTGCCAGACCGGGCCACTTTAACGGCTTTTATTTCCTTCACACTTCCTCCAATTAAAACATGACTTGTGACTAAAGGACAGCAGTCTGTTGGTGATATGTACAGTATGTGCGAGTGTGTCGAACAGAGACGCGAAGAAGCAGACAATTTGGGCGAGTGTTTCTTTCTCGTCTCGGGCCGTCAGCGTGCACGTGTGCATCTTTGCTTTATGTGGGCTTTGTGTGTCTTTGTTATCTCGGTTTATTGGATGTCTGCGTCAAGAGTTCTCAGTTCAGATATTGGGTTAATTGACCTCTGGAGACGTTTCTCTGCTCAGTTATAATGAATGTTTGGATTAAATGATTATTCTGCGTTCGCTTTAGATGTGAGCTTTGTAAGGGCTTTGAGTTCTGAGGTGGCTCATTATTTTTTAAATGAGACATTTGAACGTACCGTCTCTCATATTTTGAAAGTGTCTTTGATGCCTGTGTCAGATAAATATTGCCAGTGTGAAGCGCCAGATAAAATTTAGACCAACTGGCTTCTGGAGTATTGAGATAAAGATTGCGGAGTTTGCTTTTTAAATGTGATTTTAAGGTGATTGTGACCACAGAGATTTGATCAAAATAAAGCATATTACTCCCCAATCATTAATCTAGGTTGACTAAAGTACACTTGAACGGATCCCATATGAAGAAATCTTCAGGTAATAAGTCCCCCCGCGAAATGGATATCCAGTGTTTTAGCACAGAACTCTTCATTTGTTTTATTCACGTGCAGATAAATTTTATATGAGCAATATTAAAAGGTCTGATCATCAATGATTAATAGTCTTTGTGCTGTAATGTAGGTTAGGGCCCATGAGGCTAGAGAGTCGGAACGTAAAACAAACAAATCATTCTCCATAAAGGAAAACATCTTTTAACGCCCTCTCTTCTGCAGCCTGCATCGTAATGACCTGTGTTCCCAATAACAAAGAGCCGACGATGAAAAATGATCAATGTGAAGAAGTCATGAGGGGTTTTTGCTACTTGTGTTTAAAATTTATTTGAGGCGCTCTCAAGGATGGTGTGTACGTAGGTGTGTTTTTTTTTGTGCTAATGCTAATTACGCATACACATGAGCGGCCGTGCACGTTCACTCAGAGGCATTTGCACCTACACAATCAAAGAAAGAAACTAATGAAGTCTTTCTGAAACAAACAACTTGATTAACACCCAGGAGGGGTAGAGAATCAGGTGTGAACACCGTGGGTCATGAAATCATGTGTGAACGTGTGCCAGAGATGTGTTTTTAAAGATGCAGTTTGTGTGGTTTTAGGAAGCGCTCCACCTCCTGTGGGAGTTTGTTTGGGTTCAGCATTGCTCCTCGCTACCTGGTGATCAACCACTATACACAAAAAGAAAGATGAGCGTAGGTTTGCCTCTGGGAGACACATGTTTTGCTTGAAGCCGCATTTCTTCAGTGTCCACTGAGCAGTTCTCTTCCTTTCCTTGTTGTCTTCACCAAGATAGAAGTAAAAGCTGTTTATGAAGGAGACTAGAACAACAGAAGAGGTATTTTTGACTTCAATAATAATTGGATGTAATACCTTTGGTTTCCAGGAGCGAATCTTTGCCTTTACACACATTCAGGGAATGATACACTTTCATCCACAATGAAGCTTTAAGAACATTTTATTTCCTTCGCTCCTCTAAATCCTTACTTTCACTGCTCAAACACTGTGTCCTCAGGAATGCAGGCAAAACTAAAGCTGCCCCAGAGTGATTTGTTTTTTGTATTTTTTTGGTGCTGGTTTGCTCCAAGAAGAAGAATAAAGAGCTGCATGAATCCACATCATTATGCTACAGAGAACAAGCAAGAGCTGGGAGTTAATATACAAATAAGGGGAAAGATTAGAGCACATCAGGAAATAGTTTGATATATAAAGTATACCATATAAATTATTTAAGCAAGAAGGTATTGCCTATTGTTCCCTATTTGTTTTTTGTTCTATTGTTGTCATTCTTTAACTTTTTTTTTGATTTACCAAACAAGAATGATGTGTAGTGCAGATTTAAAGTCTTTGATTTAACCACTAAAAACTCGTCTGTGTATCAAAGTTACGTAGTGTGAAGTTTTTTTTCCATTAAAGTAATATTTTTTTTCCCCCTAAAGTGGTTTAGATGTAACTCTACACTGTTGCCTCTATTAGAATGCGTATTAAGTCTAATATTGGAGTAATTCAGTTGTACATTTTCAAACCGGTTACCAATTCTGAAGCAGAATAATGCGACAGAAAGCCCTACCCAGCAAATTAAAGGATTGGTTCATGAGGTTTGTGACATAAATCCTTTGCTGTCTGAATCTGTGTTTTTGAGACCATACCAAACAACTTCAAGGTGGGAATTCTGAGCTGTGATGTTGGCTGCTTTTTTTTCCCCATTTGTGACAGTACATTTACCATAAAGAAAACACCATATGGACATGTTAACAAGCCCAAAAGCTTGATTTTTCACTGCAAAGGGTCTTTAATGGACCTTTGTCAAAGTGTTTTGTTCTATCTTGAATTAGGATCCATCTTCTGTCGGTTATTTTGTCCTTTTGACCCAATTTCTTACTTGTCAACTATCTTTAAAATCTCTTTATTATTCCATTTATACTCATTAAAGCCTCTGAGGGAAACTGCTAAAGACCTGCAAATGAATATCTACTAACACAGAGACACACGTTTGCACCGACACCAGAGATGCATACATTAAGGCAAACAGTGATGTCACATAGAGACGCAGAAAGGCCAACATGATGCACGGGAGAAATGTGCAGAGATTTGTGATATGTGGTCGTCAAAGGATTTTTCTACAGTGGTTAGGGGGGTGGTCTGGGCTACAGCTCGGGGGGTGGCGTGGTCTCCATGGAAACTGGCATTCCCTTGAAGGTGCTTGGCAGCCACAGCCAATTGTTGAGCTTGGATAATGGGTTGAAATTCTCCACAAAGTGCCTCAGAGGTTGACATTATATTTAACCTGCTCGGCATAGACTCACGCAGTGACTAATCACGTCGTTTTAGAAAGGTGGAAAGAAAGAACTTAATGGCGGTCTGACAGGGGAAACACGATATGTACATAGCCTGTTGCTCACATCATCGCATTTTTATTTCAGTTCTTTTGCTCCTGGCTGCCAGTCTCTCTGTAAAATATCACTTTTCATTCATTAAGAAGCCACCTCTTGCATCAATAGTCATCGATCGCTCTTACATTCTTGGTAGAAGAAGTCTAGGGAATCAGTCCTGTCACATCCAGACTGTCTACTCAAAAGCAGACGTTTTCTTTATGTGAGATATATTAACTGTAAAATAATAAGTGCTTTCTCTGTTATTTCTGCACTCCCTCCACCTTTCCCATGAGCCTCCCATTGAAGGAAAGTGGTCAAGCACCGCTGCTTAACAGCTGATGGAATGATTGTGCCTGGGTGCCGCTGAGTGCACATCGCTTCAGCCGTATGTGGCAGGTAATGTGAATACTCGCTGCTGATGGCGCTGTGAGCATCAGCTCCTGAAAAGGATCAGTCAGACGAAACATCTGCCTCGCACCTCTGCCCTTTCCACCAGCTCATGCAGAAAATGCGGTAGATTATTATTGTGTGCTTGTTTTTCCTCCTGCTTTATTTGATCTTGTCATACTTGAAGGGAGTGTAATGTAATAGGCTTCTCTGTTGAGCAAGTGCTAGATAGTTACAAGATTATAAGCACTCAGCTCTCTAAAAAATGTTGTTTGCATTGATGGCATAAAAGAGCAATACTGAGGTGTTGCTTGTGCCAAATAGGCAGTATAAGGAAATGTAGTTGGACTTATGGGATTTGGGATTTGGTCCTGGGATATAAATGTTTCTGTTATGCATTTTTGGGAATTGAATAAACCTGCACATGAAAATCGTGGTGCGTTCCTGTGAGCAGCAGATAATAAAGCTTGTTTGTATGCCACAGAAGCTCCTGTTGTTTCCAAGGTTCCTGTAAGACCGTCTGGGTGGTCAGCCTCAGTTCAGCCTGAGAAAATCAAAGGTTTTCAGCATTTCCGCCCGTGTCTCCTTTTTTTTGGTGAATACTGTGAATAGAGCCACAGTGTACGACAATGAAGTAGTGTTTTGCATGAAAAGAAAAAGAGAGTGACTCTTTGAAGTTGAAAAGCATCGAGAAGTAGTTCACTTACTGCTCTTATAGATCAGAAGTCTTCAGAAAGTACAGTTATCAAAGAGACTTAAAAACCCAGCTAGATGTGCATTTCTTTTTTTTTTTTTTTTTCTCAGAAGATGCCATGTCATATGTTTCCATGCCAGTGAAAGGCTTTTATCACTGATTATAAGATTCAAAGCACTTTCAGTCGAGGTAAAGAATCTGACACACTCGCTGCGGCTGAGCAAAATGTCACTGATCAATCCAGCGCTGGACCATCCCTCCGAGCAGATCATGTTATCAGACAGCAGATGTAGCAGGCATCTGTTTGCACATGTACAAACCAACTAGGCGACAGGTCTTTCATCCGGCAGATATGAGCCTGTTTGTTCCAGCGCATCGGCTTCAGATTGGAAACCAGTAATTCAGGGCACCGCGGTTTGGGAAAGTGCGGAGAAAATGTAGTTTTACTGGCACTGCTGGTGGACTCCATTTGGCACTGGGAAGCAATAAAGCATTCATTTAAAATTCCACAGTGAATCCATTCTTTTAATATGTTTCAAAAGGAAGATACAGCCATATCTACGAAGTGCTCTGTGGCCAGTAAGCTGAAACAATGAATCATAGTTACTTTAGCAATACACCTAATGCACCCTCACACCTCTGTAACAGTCTTTAATCAAATGCAGATCAAATGCATAAATCAGATGAGTTCATTGCAGGCAACTGTACCAACGACAGCAGTAAAGATGATATTGGCAGTCTGTCAAATGCAAGTCAATGCAGTCACATTCAGTTGCCATCTGCTTTTATTTTGCCGGGGAGAGATTAAAAAAAAAAAAAAGTTAATTTGGGTGCACGTGCCATTAAAGAACAGCTGATGGTGACAGACAGGTTTTGTCTGTATGTAAAAGCTTAAGGTGCAAAGATGTGGTTTGCACAGGGTTGCCAGGAAACTTCTCTATAATATGTGTGTTGCAGAAGTGCACACGTGACATGTATTCAACACATGTGGATGATGACTTTTTTTTTTGTCTGATATGCATCCATGCACAATAATTGCTTTAAGCCTACTGCCAGGGAAGGATTTAATTAATTGTCCCCAGTCAGGGCAGATAATTAGTCAATAACACACACAGACACACTCGTACTTCCTCTTATGCACACATAGAATACGCCAATATGTTTGCCATCCTGACACTAATGCTGAGACTAGAATGTACCGACTTACTTGCTGTTGTAAGGAACATAAAGTACAAGACTTGAGTGATACGGCTCAATAGGCAATTACAGAGGAGTATTGAGAAAAGCTGCAGACAGGAACCGAGCATGGCGTGGGTTCTGTTCGCCCGCAGAGACACAGTACTGTTGTTGATTTTTTTTTTTTTTTTTTTTTGTTTAAACTGCTTCATCAGTGCGGTAGCGCGCCGCATGATCTGCTCAGTCGCACTCATGCTCACTCATAACACAGCAGTAATTATGTTTTTCTCTCTCTATTTTTTCCAGGTTCAAGGTTTGATCTCCACACAGGGAAAGGTAAAGTAAAAAAAAAAACAAACACAACAGCTTACTTCCAAATCTCTTCCTCTGCTCTCTCTTTTTTCCCCCCTTTCTGCACACTGGGGGAGGAGACGGGATGATTACCAGGCATTCGACTGTATCTGCAGTTTTGTGTGTTCACATTGTGCGTGGAGGCATTATTGGGGAGATTTGTGGACCAGTTTGTCGCTGTCGCACATATCCGTACGCATAGTTAGTGGAGCAGGCTGTTGTCCTAATCACAGTGAACATAAAATGTGGATTAGTGGCGTCTTATGGTATCAGTCATAATCGCACACAAACACATTCTGAAACACTCCAGCACACAGGCACCTGCTGCAAAAATGAAACTAGTGCATGTGGTACATCTTCACATGAAAGCCATTTACGTGGTTTCTTTCAGAAATATCATTATTTGAAGTTCCTTGAAAGGTCCCATGCTGTGTGTGTGTCGCATGTGTAACTAATGACTCAACAGGATATTTCTCCCAAGTGCTTTTAATGAACACACAAGCATGTCAGAACATCAGCATTTTGCTCATCCTGAGATTTATTGTGCTGTTTATGACTGTAAATTGAGGCCGTTTTGGGTTTTGCCATGCAGACAGTATTTGATCATGATGGCGATGGTGGACCTACAGCTCTTTTTGGTCTATTTCTGGCAGATGGAGTCTGTAACGGTTTATGTCTGCGGCCTTCCCTCTGTAGATCCCAGAGTATTTTAGTCCAGAATAATCCCCACCATCTGCTGTCTCCTCTGCTACATTTTAGCGCTCAGTATCTCTCCGTCTATCTGCCACTCTTGTTTCTTTTCTATTGCATTTCTCTTTTTTCTATGTTTTTCTGTGATCTCTCCCTCCTTTAGTTGTTTTTTTCAGTTGCGATTCCCCTCTTCCTTTCCACCACCATGTACTTTCTCCTCCCTCCACTCAGTCCCAATCTGACTGCTCCTTCTTTCTCGTCGGTTTTAATTTTCTCACTAATTCCTCTTTCTTTCCATCCTCTTTTCCATCATCTCCTCCCCATGACCTCCTCGTGTAACACTTGCTTTTCATCCGTCTAGTTCTCTCTTGATGCTTCTGCACTCTCCTTATTTATTTATCCCCCTCTCTCTGTCCTCACACACATGTCCAACCACTCTCCACGGACATTCAAATCCTAATCTGGGCCTCTACGATCACAAATTACACCCTCTGGTTTCAAATCGGAAAGTCCTAAAAAATCCCCTCTGTCAGGAATGTACAGAGTGACAATTTTACTGCATTATTCCAACAAAACTACTCCTCAAGTCGCACCACTAGTTGTAAATCTATTGCAGAGTTTGTGTGTACAGATGTTCACAACTTCACCTACTTTCAGATTGTAAAATCAGGATGCTGAATTCACACTTAAAGAATCTTTCAGATGTAAATCTGAAACATTAATTGCTATGCACATTAGTCAAGGTTACTTTATAAGTTCTAACAAGATAAGTTTACTGAAAGAAACAAGTACTTTAGTGAGCGTAAGTAAAATAAGTTCACTGTGCCAAGTTATATGAAATGATTGTCGCATGAACTTAATGTACTGTGAACTCAACTTTAGATAAAATGTATCTATTATTCCTTAGTTTTACTACCTTAAAAGTTCAAGGCCCAAAATGTTAAACCCTGAACCTGTCAATACTCAAGAAAATCAAGTCCATACTATCAAATGAGGCAAGTATGTGAATGAAAACTACACAAAACTCAGTGTAAGGACGTAAAATGAAAGTCAGTGAAACACTTCAATTAAGTAAGCACAATGTTTGCTTTCATAGTGTGCAGACCTATTCATACTGCTTCAAATTTCAGTACACTGGACAGGACATATTAGTTTAAAACACCTATTTGGAGATGTTTCAGAGACAGTGCTCCTCATCCAGCCTTGCTTTGTCAAAGAATCTTTGAGCACTTTAGCAAAAAAAGAGAAAAAAAGCCACCATACTTGAGAAGTTTGAGACAATTTCAAGGCAACAAGATGAAAAGATTTTTGTCTCACTTTAATACTTAATACTGCCTCTGATACAAATTTTGTGGATTTGTGAAGTGGATAAAAGATGAAAAAGAAACCATCTTGAGAGATAACATTAAGATAGTAGTTTTCAAGGATAGAGAAAACTGTAAGAAATTATCTTCCTGCTTGGAGATTCTAATTTGAAATGTGGAAGGCTCTCGTCTTTCCCTTACAAGCACCGCTAAGGTGTCTGGGGAGAAGGTGCTTGACTTTCAGCTGCTCTGCTGCAGTTTTTAAATGGTACATGACTACTGCAGAAATCCTCAAGTGTGTATGACTGTATCTCTTTCTGTTCTCTGCTGTCCTCTCCCAGATTGATGCCTTCAGTGAGGCTGAACTGTTTGTCAAATATGACTGAGAACATGACAGCAACATATCACTTAGCGCACAGACACATGGAGTCGTGACACCGATGATCTCCACAGAGAGAGAGAGATTCAGTGTTCTATAATGTGGAGGGCAAAGTGCAAGGTTTACTCTCCCTGATTCACATGTACCGTACAGTTTGTGTCCCTGGGTGGCTCAGTGGCATCAGACAGGTATGACATCAGCACTGGTGACTTGGTTGTCAGCCATGTACAGCACATCTCAGTGCCGGCACACAGCTGGATTAACAATGGCAGAATGGATTAGTGAGCGTGTGTGTGTGTGAAAATTAAAGCATCGGACAGAGACTGACTGATTAAAAAATAAAAATAAAAAATGTGGTGGTGACTCTTGTGTCAAGTGGGTATTTGATAAAGCCTTGAACAGATATCGATAATACCCCAAATCATCGTATTTTGGCTCAACTGCTAATGACATCTCAAAAACCATGCACTGCACATGTACATGCAAGATCTCTCTCTCTCACACACACCCACAAGCAAATCATATCCTCGTCATCTGACCTAAATCCATTAGCACTAGCAGTCACAACCACCTCCTCCTGCTCCTTTCCCTCATTTCCCCCCACATTCCTCTTCCTCTTTCGTTCTTTCCCAGGCATTAGGTACCATATATGGGATGATTCCTGTGCAAGCTCCTCCAAGGACAGAGATGGTTAAACTACACATATAGGTGTCCATAAAACTGAGGGCACGTGGCGTTCACGTCTCTAAATATGAACTAATCCAGTCGGCCTCCCTTCACACCACTGAGACTGTCACATTCATCAGTTCTTACAGTGACAGCAGACTGCTAGATAAAAGCAGAGAACAAAACAAAAGACATGTGATGGCAAAGATACTGCTCCTGGAGATAAATGTCTCGCTAAGTTCCTTAAAGCACACCAAAGGCCGTGCGCGTTTGGTTGTGCCTGACAGTTTGATTGCCAGCTGGGCCATTTATGCTAAAACTGCATGTCTCTCCGCTGCTGTAAATTGCTTTGGATTGCTGTTAATAGCTACTTTTTGTCATTTCCCTGCGAGACCAATATTTAAATCTGCCATGATGTCATTCTTCTGTTGCTCTTTCATCCTCGCTGCCGCAGTGTGTTTCTTGGATTACCGAATTTGAACATCGTGCGGCACTCTAAGATTGTCAGTAATGAATATAAGTCATGCAATCTGCTTGACTATTCAAAGTGCTCCTAATTGAAATGCTGAAAAGACAGCTCGGGCTAATCAGCTTAGAGATGTAGTCCACAGTTGACAGATAATAAAGAGGATCTTAGCGCTGAAGAGTCTATTACCACCCCTGTAATGAGAGTTCATATACTGTCATCTGGGAACAATGGGGGGACGGGGAAGTTAGGAGCCAGAGTGTAGGAGGCTGGGAGAAGTAAAAGGTGGCAGGAGGATGAAGAAGCGGCTCCCATTGTTCAGAAAGAGGGTTAAAATGGGAGAAACCTCACATCAAAAGGGCTGAGCACCTATTGCAAAAATGAAAGTTTGTAAAAATGAGTTTCAAGAGGCAATTGGAAGGATGAGACTGAGGTAACAAGGTGGGCTGATATATGCTCTCAGACTGAGTGGGTATATGGCAGCATAGATGTATACGCTGAAGCAAGAAAACCATAAAACCTTAGTCACTATAATTTGTATATTTGTAATAGTTTTTTAAAAGATATTGTGAAACCGAAGTGACAAAGCACAAAGGGTTGCTTATTGTGATGAACCAACAGAGAATTTTCACCTGAATCTTCCGCTCCCTTCAGCTCTACCAAGCCAATTTCATTTCTAGGGCATCAAATACTGCCGTTATGTCAAAGCTGCTGGCATCTCGAAGATATACACAAGGTGTCCTTTGGCATCACTGCCAAACCCATCAATTTTTGACACTGACGTTTAGGAGTTTTTCCCCTTTGAAGAGGGCCTCATAAGGACATTGGAGGGAAGGTGATGGTGTCGGTCACAGGACTTTCACCCAAGAGACTGAGGTTTGTGTCCAAAGTAAAGTTACGATATCGGCAGAGAACGTTTAACTACTGTGTCATGATGTCTATTTCTGATATTCACAGATGTGTATATGTCTGTTTGACAGCCCTGCATGTGGGAAAATGCTGCACATTGTGTTCAAACGTGATGCCAAGACGTCCTGACAAAATTACCACATGTGACAAGTTGGGAGTGAAAAGTGCCAACTCACTACTTACCTGTCTGACTGTTTGTGTTGCTCTTGCTGCTTTCGTAGCTGTTTACAATGAACAAAACCGCAAAAACAACTCATACCTGCCAAGTATTCATCAACAAAAAGCACACAGACACGTTTCATGACTAGCCAGTGAATGCAGTGGAGCTTTTAGCAGCTAAACATTCAGATGCTTCCCTCAGGAGACCAAAACGGAGCAAAGTCTTGACCTTTCAGTCACAGAGAGTTGCATTAAATTATCCTTCATCTTCAAATTGTTATTTTTGTATTATGTTGTTTTTGTATATGATAACATATTTCAGCTCTAAGTGTTAAAATATATTGCTTCCAATATGTATTATATTACACGGTTTTGCCCAAGATATTTTGGATTGACTTCCCATTAACATGTCCAATCCAATATGACTAACATAAAAGATAGAGACAGACAGATGGAGCAGGTGGAATTCCATACGTGGAAATATTTAGCGACAGTGACATAACAAAGGGTTTTGGTTGTCATTTTTCCATATTACCCTGACTACTGAAGGGAGAAAGAATCTCACAGTACAAGCTCCTGTCAGTAACAGTTCCTCACCGCGCATACGCTGAGGAGAACGCAGCTTTTTTTTTTTTTTCTGACGTGGTGTCTTTCTGGAGGTTTAGTGTTGCTGTGAGTACAGTTTACAGAACAGCGCGTCAAGGTGCACTCTCTGCAGTCTGTCACTCTTCTCTCTCACTTTCACTCTGTCACATACTCTGACTGACCCTCCACCTTCACCTCTATACACACATACACACACGCACACACGCACAAAGCCTGTGTTTATGAGACAGACAGAGGTCAGGACTGTGCAGTATGAGTGGAATGACACAAGATGCACCAACACCTTTCCAAGCAGCTCACGACCGGACTAAAGAAGGGCTGCTGCCACACTGTGACTTGAAATCATACCTGACAGAGCCATGAATCTCAGCTTACAGCCCTTCAGGTCTTTCTAATTCACAGTGAAAGTAAAACAGTTATTATTGCGCTTGTTTTTGTGTGTTCAAGTGTAATCAGTAGCTGTGACTAGACTGTTGATGAGTTAATCTAAAAAGAAATTATAAATAATTTCAAAAGGTTATTTATTCATTTTATCTCATAAAACAAACAAAATTGTTCATTAGCTCTGTGGTCTCAAGCATTTTTAAGGGTGTGTTTTGCTGGTATACCATTTTAATTCACTGCGGGTTTATTTTTTAGTGAAAGGCCAAGTGAAAATTGTTAAACACTGGGAAAAACAGAGATATTTTGTTACTTTTTAACTTATTTCTCCTACCTGCTCTGTATAAACACAGTTTGAAATACAGCAGAAAGTCCCTACATTTTTATCAGCTAAGAAAGTCATGGCTATTAAGTTGTGTGGGAAGTGCAGCATTGTTTTGTTTTTTTAGAGAATCCAGTTGGAGCAGTTTATTTTTTGGCAATTTCGAGGAAATATCCCAATTTTCTATTCAGTTAACTGTCCTGACTGAATGGAACGTCACAGACGGATAGATCAAGGATTGTTGGGGAAATTCTAAATCCGATGCAGGTTTAGGGGTTCAAAGGGTTAACTGACCCCCTGTTGTTCTGCAAAAGTGGCCCCCCCTAAGCAAAACAAGATGAGTAATTCTTTTCTGAGAGTCACAAATAACCCTCCCACTTCTTACCTTTCAATTTGGAAGAATGTATTTTATAATCCTATTAAAGATGAAAGTTGAAACAAACACCGCTTCAAATTAACAGTGCGTTCCACTTTGTTATTGACGGGCCTCTGTGTGATCAGATGTCCACTTTAAATTGACCTGCCCTTGCAGTGTCTCATAGTTGGCACCGCACTGAAGCTCCCCGTAACGTTGTTTTCGCTCACTAGATGTACTAGATGTCATCTTTGCCCTCTATATCCTGAAATATGAGAATTTTTCCTCCACATGCAGGAAAAACTTTAGGCAATAGCTCGAACATGACTCCAGGCAGAGAGATTAAAGGTATAGTTTAGCATTTCAGGAAATCAGTTTTTTCTCTTTTCTTTTGAGAGTTAGAGGATTTGTATCCCACTCTCTTTGACTTTATGGCCTGAGTGGTATTAATCATTCAAAGAAGGCTTACTATCAGCGAAAAAAGCGACTAAATGTCAGAGTATTTCTATGAAAATACCACAGAATCAAACACTGAGCCGAAGAAGTTGGATGCAGTTCTCAGTTCTTCCAAATAATCTATGTTGGCTGTCTCTGCTCTGCCCTCCAGCCACAGATAGGTCTTCTTCCTCTCCACAAGTGTGAGGCGGGCAGATGCCAGCCACAGGAGCAGAAGAAAAAGGGCGCTCCTCATTAACGGCAACAACACCAACATTAATCATCACACCTTTAAGTATCTGAGACCTGCAGGATATAAACTGTGATTTGGGTTCGGAGGGTAGCAGCAATTTGGTGCGGACTAAATGTTATGTAGGCCATGACAAAGTAGCAGCAGCCATGTGTTGGTCTGTAACAAGGTCGGTGACTGCAGTGCTGTCTGTTCCAACCTTAAATCTCTCAGCAGTTCTTTGTTCAATTAGCACCATCAAAATGAATCGCATGAAAAATAGACTTGAAACTTAAACATTTTTTATAAATGCCTAAAAATGGCATAATTGTAGCTCAGTTGAATTTTGAATTGTCTACATTTGAGTTGTTGCTTCAGAATTAGTCTCATACTGCCAGACCTGTATCTCCACAGTGCTGTGTGACTGCTGGAGAACTGTCTGGTTGCACCTCATTACCGTTCTCCTATAAGTGAGAGAGGGAAAAAAAAAAGAAACGCACTCTGGCTTGTTTGATTCATTAAACCAATCACAATAGTCTTGGGTAGTGTTAAGTTCGGGAGACAATGAAAGCAGCCTTTTTTTGGTTTAACATTTGCACACAGGGATGCGAGTATTGTCATTAAAATAGATCATTCAAAGAAAGAGCCTTATTGCATGATCTAAATCTTCAGCAGAACATGCTCATTGTTGTCGGTTGCTGCTCAGAGGCTGTTGTTTTCTGTAGGAAGGACAAGAACATTTTGAAAACAGGCAAAAATCATTTAATATTTGAAGAACTGTGACACTCTTTTTAGTCTGAACAACAACAGCAGCAATGAAAATACATTGACTTATGTCTATGAGTAATGTTCACATGCGTCTCCAAACTCTTCCAAATTAGGGCAGCTGATACACACGTGGACAAAATTGTTGGTACCCCTCAGTTAAAGAAGGAAAAACCCACAATTCTCACTGAAATCACTTGAAACTCACAAAAGTAACAATAAATAAAAATTTATTGAAAATTAAATAATCAAAATCAGCCATCACTTTTGAATTGTTGATTAACATAATTATTTTAAAAAACAAACTAATGAAATAGGGCTGGACAAAAATGATGGTACCCATAACTTAATATTTTGTTGCACAACCTTTTGAGGCAATCACTGCAATTAAACGATTTCTGTATTTGTCAATGAGCGTTCTGCAGCTGTCAACAGGTATTTTGGCCCACTCCTCATGAGCAAACAGCTCCAGTTGTCTCAGGTTTGATGGGTGTCTTCTCCAAATGGCATGTTTCAGCTCCTTCCACATATGTTCAATGGGATTCAGATCTGGGCTCACAGAAGGCCACTTTAGAATAGTCCAACGCTTTTCTCTCAGCCATTCTTGGGTGTTTTTGGCTGTGTGTTTTGGATCGTTGTCCTGTTGGAAGACCCATGACCTGCGACTGAGACCAAGCTTTCTGACACTAGGCAGCACATTTCTCTCCAGAATGCCTTGATAGTCTTCAGATTTCATCGTACCTTGCACACTTTCAAGACACCCTGTGCCAGATGCAGCAAAGCAGCCCCAAAACATTACTGAGCCTCCTCCATGTTTCACCGTAGGGACAGTGTTCTTTTCTTCGTATGCTTGGTTTTTCAGTCTATGAACATAGAGTTGATGTGCCTTACCAAAAAGCTCCAGTTTGGTCTCATCTGTCCAAAGGACGTTCTCCCAGAAGCTTTGTGGCTTGTCAACATGCATTTTTGCAAATTCCAGTCTCGCTTTTTTATGAGTTTTTTTCAGCAGTGGTGTCCTCCTTGGTCGTCTCCCATGAAGTCCACTTTGGCTCAAACAACGACGAATGGTGCGATCTGACACTGATGTACCTTGGCCTTGGAGTTCACCTTTAATTTCTTTGGAGGTTGCTCTGGGCTCTTTGGATACAATTCCAACGATCCGTCTCTTCAATTTGTCATCAATTTTCCTCTTGCGGCCACGTCCAGGGAGGTTGGCTACTGTCCCGTGGGTCTTGAACTTCTGAATAATATGAGCCACTGTTGTCACAGGAACTTCAAGCTGTTTAGAGATGGTCTTATAGCCTTTACCTTTAAGATGTTTGTCTATAACTTTTTTTTCGGATGTCCTGGGACAATTCTCTCCTTCGCTTTCTGTTGTCCATGTTCAGTGTGGTACACACCTTTTCACCAAACAGCAGGGTGACTACTTGTCTCCCTTTAAATAGGCAGACTGACTGATTATGAGTTTGGAAACACCTGTGATGTCAATTAAATGACACACCTGAGTTAATCATGTCACTCTGGTCAAATAGTTTTCAATCTTTTATAGAGGTACCATCATTTTTGTCCAGGCCTGTTTCATTAGTTTGTTTTTTTAAATAATTATGTTAATCAACAATTCAAAAGTGATGGCTGTTTTTGATTATTTAATTTTCAATAAATTTTTATTTATTGTTACTTTTGTGAGTTTCAAGTGATTTCAGTGAGAATTGTGGGTTTTTCCTTCTTTAACTGAGGGGTACCAACAATTCTGTCCACGTGTGTAAATTATTGCAGGGTCAGGTGTGCTACATACATAATGCGACTACACTGCTGGATGTAGTCTCTTGCTGTAGACTCCCCTGGATGCTAATGGCACAGTCCAACCGCAAGAGCAAAACACAGGAAAGGGAAATCAAAAACATTGGGTCGTTTAAAATTTTTTTCAAATGTCGCATTCTGAATCAACAAGCCAAATGTGAAGAATTAAAAATGAAACTGAGACAGCTGTCCATTTGTGAAGCAATCAAAAGCAGAAAAGCCTAGTTTTACACCCATTTTCTCCTCTAAGTCTGCATTATTTCAGTTATATGTGCATTTTTGGAGAAGGTGTTTTCACTTTTTCATGTTTCTTCTGCACAGCTAAGAAGCTCTGCAATAAAGAGCCAGCAGTCAAAACAGCTCTGATAAGATTTAGGTCATTTTTTTCTGATGGAGATGATTTTTAGGGTATTACATTTCACATTGCAATATTTTTGAAATCCCAACCTGCGGTGTGTGAGTGAGGGAGACATTGTGAGTAAGCATGAGGTCAAACCCCGAGGCTCAGGCAGTGGTTAGTGTCGGCCGGCTAATTTAGAAAGTGTTGTGTCGGAGTAATAGGAGCTGAGAGGAAACTCCTGATACACAGAGAGAGAGAGAGAAACTGACTGCCTGCCTGACTCACTAACTACTGCCGTTATACACTTGACCACTTGCCTCAGTGCTACACTATTTATTCATAATAAGTAATAAGTAGACTTTTCTGGAAAGACAGAAGAAGAGAAGTGCTTTATAAGGACAGACAACAGATGGAGAGGGAATCTGTGAGTTTGGAGAGGTGGGGAAGGAAGAGGGGAGCTAAAAGTTTGTCTGTGATTGACAGAGAGGAAGGCGAGGAGTGTAAGAGGGAAGGAAAGAGGCAAGAGGAAGAGCAGCTGTCCTTAGATGTCAGTCTCTGAAGGCTCAACCAGGAGACATCTTTCAAGTTTCTCAACCTTGGCATTTGGACACCAAGAGCAACGCAAAGATATGAAAACACAACCCTGAAATAAAGTTGTATTCACACTGGGATGGAGAGTGTTCTCTGACATCTGTCTTATCCTGAAGTCGTGCCTCTAAATGGAAGATTTTTTCCGATGCAGCATGCAATCAGTTGACCCGCTGCTGTATTTGTCGAGGGAGCTTCACGTCCCTCGAGACCCATTTAAAACTGATTATTGCATAATTTGAGAAATACAAATTTGACCAGGGGAAATGAGGCCGTTTTCTTATTGATTGACCTTTTAGAAATTAAAAAAAGAAGGTTTTTGTGTGCCAGGAGCAGCGCCCTTGAGAGAGCAGAGCAACGTGATCCATACTCCAACCTCCTGGAGTGATCGTCATAATCACAGGAGCCAACGATGAGAAATCAGCTGGAGCCCGTATTGATTTCTGCTCAGTCTCGATTGTACTTTTGGCACACAGGGTGACGACTACATCACGGCAGTCTGTTAACACTGTAGCGCCGTTGGTACACGTGGAAACGACCTGTGGCCTATTCATCTTGTCCAGACTCGGTGCTCCTGATTTGATTTCTTGTCCTTGCAACCCTCCATCAGCTTGTGTGGCAGTGTTTCCTAATACTCTGTCATATGAGCGAGGAGCGCTGATAGGGAACACAAACACAAATGGCTCAGTGCCCCATCGATTATGAGGCTATTTGTTTTGGGCATGATTTGGACCGTGATGTAGCGCTCATGCATTATGCAGAAAATATTGCACTCTTCGCTGCAGGAGAAAAGCAATAAACGTCCCGCCATCATATGCTATTTGGGGGGGAAATTAAAGGAAAATAATGTGCTTGCTGAGCCTCCACCGATGGATAACGCTGTTTCCCACTTATTGTTTTTTGATAATGGCACTTTTGGACATCATTGCAATCACTGCCGTTATGACTTTCGTGGTTTGGAGAGAGATGGCGGGTTTTAATGTCATTATCAAAGGCAGATGTATGGATGAAATATTCAGTTTCAGATCAAGCAGCACCACCCCCCTCTTTGAATATCAATGTGAATAACTGAATTTTGAGGTAAGTTCTTTTTTTTTTATGTGCGCAACTGCTTGCCTGTCATATCTGAGCTCATCTCCTGCACAGGAACTCATTACTCAGCATGGCAGTAATCTTGTTTCTAATTTTTTATTTATTTTTTTTTTTTAGGTGAAGGCTACTGGATATATTTTATTTACACCTCTGTGAATTATTCAGATGAAGTGTTTCTAGATGGAGCTAGCTAGCTAACTGTCTTACGCCTATGAATGGCTGAGTTAGTCTAATGATCCCCATCTCTGTATTAGCGGGTGCCCGTAGGCTTTAACGTAGCCCGCTACTCATCAGAGACTTTCTCCGCAAGTGTGAGGATTCTCTCTCAGCAAAAAGTTTTTTACCTGCATCTTGCACAGAGGGAGGATGAGATTCGGCCTCTCGCTAATGTTCCAGATTCAACTCCCCAGGTGTGCGAGTGTGGCGTGTGCTTGCTCGAGTGCACATCAATCACGCGTACAAGTTGTATTTGCGCCTTCATCCTATGTGTGTCCTGCTATCTCTTCCATGCAAATCTGCCTCCCTCTTTCTTTTTGTGTTTCTTTCATCTCACCCACACTTCACCCCGTTTCATTCTGCCGCTGATTGCTGCTATCTTTTCATCCTGCCTCACCCCTCACTCCTCCTCTCCTTTCCTCCCTCCATCTCCTTCTTTATCCACTCCTTCATCTGTGCTTTGAACTGACCACAAGGCGAACCTTATCAAAAGAAGCTTCATAAGGCCCCTTAGCTTTTTCCCAGGAGTGTTTTCGTGTGTGTGTGCGTGTGTGTTGTGAATAAGGTGTATTTGTCTCTAACTGATCTCTGTGCCGGGGAATCCAACCTGTCAGAGATGACAGGATGTTCAAACACTATCCACTCTAGAAATATCTGACTTGAAGCAGTAGTGATGTTGCAGATTGAGAGGAAATGAAATTTTTGCAGTTTAGGATGGGATTCAGCGGAATTCTTTTGAAACTAAACTGTTAGATGTATAGTTTTCCTTTTTAGCTTCGTTCTTGTAGTTGGGAGAGTTGAACTGTTCAGCTTGGACTCGGGCCAGCTGCAACTGGGTCTCCAAAAACAGCAGTCATCAGTCGCTCAGTGCTGGCTGCTTCCCTCCTCCTCCCAATGCGCGCGTACACACACACACACACACACACACACTGGCCCTCCTTATTCTCCTCTCTCCAAGCCTCCAAAATTCCCTTCTTACTTCCTCTGATCTTCCGAACATCAATCCCTCATTCCTCTGAGCAAAAAACGAGGGGAAGGGAGATGACAAAAATGAGATGACAGATTACCTGCTATATATAGAGCCAGTCTTATGCTGCTTTCCTTATTCATCTTCTCCTCGCGCCCTCAAGACATTGGATACACCTTTTGGTTTTGCGACTGGCAATGCAAATAGACTCTCTCCCTCATCACAGAGCTCTCAAAATTCAATGGGCTCGAGGCGCATGTTTTTTTCGTAAATGGTACCGGACCTCGTGGTGAGAATGTGGTAGCAGGAGGATGAACACACTGACAGATTCTCAGTGAGGTTGATTCCAGAGGGCTTTTAAATGGCAATTTTTTTAATGTAGTGCTAAGCTCTAGTTATTTGCAAAATTTAAAAATATAACACAACCTTATTTTCTCAGCCAGTAAAGGAAAACTATCGATCGAAACCTGCCATCATATCAGTCAACATTTCCTTTCCCTTCCACTATTTGTCTTTTACTGCATTCTTTGCCCCAGGACACCAAAACAGCAACCTCCAGGCAGCAACTTCCTGCACTGAAAATGAACCAGAAGTTTTGCAGAGAATTTGGATTCTTCTGTAAGGCAGTTCTGCTATTTTTTTCCCCAGTGGATTATCCATTTTAATCACAATGCTCATCTCTCTGCATGCAAATGCTCCGCCACAGCAATTCCACCCGTCACCATTTTGATGGAACATTGAAGCTGCATCCATCGCTTAGCCCCGCCTACAACGGCCATGATTGCTTTCAAGAAATAGAAACAAGCCAGAACATTTCTTTCACCTATAATAAAATGATAGTGTTGTGCATCTGGACCATTATGTTGTACAGAATGAGCCTGCTAAGTGAGACTAGTGTACCAACATACTTATCTATCTAGAAAGATACAGATAGCCATGGCCCTTGGTACATCCTCTGTTCTATACTGTCCATCTGTCTAAGTGCTCATATATATTGTCATACAGCAGATGTACGATCTCCTCGTTCTGGGCGGCAATATTGTAAAGTATGGATTAGAGCTATAGTGAAAGACCAAAGATAATCTCACTGTCTTTCTTTTTTTCATTCTTACTCATGTGCTTTTTCTGCCACCTCTGTCTGCTGTACAACACTGATTTTTATTTCAAGGATTTAATTCCTATTCATATACTGAACATTTGGTTTGGGGAAACCACCTTGATTGGTCTCTGTTCTTACCTGTGTTGCATTAAAAGTCCCACAGTATGCCACTTTTCAGCAAATTAATGAAAGTCGCTCTTGTTTCTGGAATGTGTCTTCCAATTTTTTTTGCTCAAAATACTGCAAAGATGCCCAACCTTTTGTATTGACTGTATACCCCCTAGTTTCAGTTTCTAAACAGGCTGTTTTGGTGTCTGTGTCTGCTGCTGTCTACGCCCCCTTCAGGAAGAACACTCTCTCTGCATCTGTGATTGACAGCAGAGCGAAACATTTGACTGAATTAAAGCACATGAAAGATTGTGTGAGACCAAGACTTTTAAGCGCTTCTAGCTTTCTTTCTGAGTAATGATTTGACATGGAAATATTGCTGAATTCGCAGCACGGTTGATGTTTTTTATCTGTGTATTTATGTCAGTAGCTCAGTGGTGCAGAGAAGCAGATTGGAAGTGGTTCTGAAGTCGCTACTGATTAATTTGTCGTCCTAACAGGTTGTGTTTCATTCAGGATTTTATAAATGTTCTGCTGTCTGATAATGAAAATAGAAATATATGTAAATGAGAATTGCTTTATTGGAAACTGACTTCATTAAAATACAGTATATGTGAGCACAGAGAGTAGAAGAGAAATGAACAGATATAAACACTGGTTCAGCTTAGGTTGCACTGAAGCACGGCAGGTTTGAAAACACAGTAAACTACACCCAGTCCTTGTCTGTTGGTTTCAAATTTGTCCTAAAGGGGATGGCAAAAGTAAGCATCTTCATATCTTAACAGTTTTTTTCTTTATCTCACATAACCCTAACAACTAATAACACAATCAAAATGAAAATTTAACAGAGATTCTTGTATTAACTCATATATACTGTAGTATGCCTCATAAGCGTGTTTAGCAGAGTCCCAATCAGTTGTGACGATGGTACAGAAAACCACTCCATTCAACTGAATGGTCAGTTTTGAGGCGCTAATTTGTGGCGTCTTTCCATTCATAGTTGTTGAGGGGTCCCACACACACAATTCTCCATACTATCACAAGTGTGAACTGTGGGGCCCAATGTTTTTCCTCTATAACCAACATTATTTCGCCTATATACAGATGCTGTAATAAATGGATTGTCTTAGCAGTGACACAGCAGGTTGAATTTGTAATAGCAGGCAGCAGTTGTCATCACGACTGAAAGTATCACACTTGTGGCTAAAACATGGATTAAAAGACAAAATCTGTGGCTCATTATGTGGAGAAGATGATGTAACAAAGAAAGAGGCCTTCCTGGCTGATGCTGGAAAGTGTGTAAAGATGTGAGAGGTTTATTTATGCTGTCTGCAGGTGAGGATGAAGACAGTTGTGAAGAGGCAGAAACATCACAGAGCAGAGAGCAGGCGCTTTGTCATGCTTGCATGCTAGGTGATTGTTCACCTTGGGCTCTTAATGATAGAGTCCTGTTGCGAGTTTGACCATTTTCAAGGTTTAGCTGTCAGAATCAGGCCACAGACATTTGGAGAAGTTTACAGTAAATTTCTCTGAAGTGTTAAAAAAATGCTCATCAACATCCTTTAAGCCTACAGGGAATATGGTATTTGACAGACAGCCCAGCTATTTATCCAGTTTGTTAAATACCTGCCCTACAATCCGAACAAGCAGGGGAACATGACTGAACAGAAAAGGGAAAAGATGGAGGAGGAGGGAGCAGGAATCAGCAGAGATCCAATTAGAGGTTCACAACTGAATGATATTGTGACGGTGAAGTAAATTGGAGCACAATACACCATTCATATAATCAGGCTGGATCATTTCATTCAAAATATTTACTGTTGCATCATAAATCTAATAAACACAGCACTAGTCCAATTAGGTGTTAGTTGAGAACTGTACATTTGTTTGATTTTACATTTTTGCCTAAAACAAATATTGCCAATAAACAGATTTTTTTTCATCTGTCCTTTAAGGAACATATCATCTCAGTGCCAATTTGTTGCATCTAACTGGGGCCACTTGACAGCAACTTCTCCCTGCCACAGTACGTCGCTTTGCTGTGTTTGACAACAGCTACCATGTTTCAACAGAAAAACATAATTTCATGATGAAATAATTTCACAGACTGCATCATAAGATGGCTTGTTATGACTGATCCAAAAAAATTGTTTGTGCGCCACAGCCACTCACGTGCAAAGATTAATTTCTATATAGGGCTTCATTTTCTTTATTTTCTGTTGTTTGTTTGACTTGCTGTCCATCATGAGAACCTTTTTAATCTTCCACAGTGGTCCTCTAATACATTACAACCCATTTATAGTGTAATAGCATAATAGCATTAGGTACTATTTGGTACTCTTGATGTTAAAAAAAAATAATAAGTTGGCCAGAGGTTAAACACAGTCAAACAAACAAATGGGTTTGTTTACTACCTGCACCCAGAGGCCTGAGTAGGCTGCTTTAAATGTAAAACCTTTGTTTTTGTGAATACCAAAGCAAATAAGAGCTGTCACTTACACAGTTGTACACAAGCCTCCGTGCATATTTGCTCATTCAAAATTATGCTCTCTCTTTCGTGCACTCTGTCTTTTGCTTTTACACTTTCATCTCCTGTCTTGCTCATCACCATATCATCAGCATATTGCTGTGTTGTTCTTCCTCGTCTGTCACCGTAAAGTATTACTCTTCCTTCACATCACCTTTGCTTTAATCTTCGCCGGAGAGAGGAGGGCAGAAGGAATGACAGAGGGAAAAGGTACAGCCCCCCACAAGATATAATTTATGCCATCACATATATTTACATCAACTCCAAAAGTAAGGGCCTCGCTGTACACCAGTCAACCCCTCCACCTCTGACTCTGTAAATGAATTAAGATTCTACATCTCCAGTTGAATTTTTCTTCTACTACTCATGTCTTTGCCGGAAGCATAATTTTTTTCACTTTTTTTTTTTTTTTTTAAGATGAGACGCAAAAATATGTGCCAGCGAAGGCAGGGAGAGACAAATTGGAGCCGTGAAACTATTCCTTTTCATGCTGAGAGGGGAAGGAGAGCTCTGTTAGCCTAGCTGACATTCCACTTAATTTGATTCATTACTGCGTGGTGACGCTATTGTCGCCACATGCAGGGAACTGGGCCAGTTGTAGGGCTTTGAAACCTCCTGATGGAGGATGGTTCAGCCAACACCGTGTCATCAAATATGAATCAAGCCCAAGTGGTGGAGCTTTTTCCAGGCCACAGTGTGAACTGCAAATTGCCTTAACCACAATTTCCCACTGTATTTGGGAAGCAATCGTAAAAGCAAATTGTGAAAACAAATTGTTAGCAGTGATACCACCCTGAACCAAACCCATGGGGTTTATAAAAGGTGAACTGAAACACCTGTTGTCATATACAATACACTAGTGGTTTCTACAGTCTGTCAAACGTCTTTGGTGCCTCTTTAAAACACCACTGGTTCTATGTTGGAGGTGTACATGCCTCCATTTAAGGACCGTGCTTGTTGTTTTTCTTAAAAATATGACATGAATCTTCAAACCACCTGTCTGATATTATCTAGAACCCTGTTATGATGCTAAAGCAGCTATGATCTGACCTTCCAGGGTGTCTGGCAGCAGCATTCTGGCAGCGTTTCCTTTGGGTCCTGTGGGTTGAGAGATGGCAAAATAACATCCACTTAAATGCCAGAACCCAAGGTTTCCCAGCAGAACACTCCATTACAACAAGATGATTCATGATGATTCATGATTCCCTTAATCTGTCCGTGGTTCTAATGTTGTGGCTGATCGGTGTGTAGTCTGGCTGGACACTGTGGATTTTAAGCAAATTTTACTCGCATAGAAATAAGCGGCTCATTTGTTGCAGACTATTTTACACACATTTGAATCTCTACTTGAGCATTTATGTCAGCACAAATGACTTATCTATGTGGCGTTAGCATGGATAAGAGGAACAAGATATATGAGGCATTAGCTACACTAACAACACTTATTATAATATCTTCATTGTCGTTATGCTTCAATGAAACTAAATTTGTTGCAGTTGTCTAATTAAAAAAACAAACAAAAAACAAGAAATTAAAAATAAAACTTTTTAGGATATGGCCAAACTTTCATGGTTAAATGTTCCGCAATGATTCATAAACAATAAATAAACTTAAATTTGGAACTCCCATCTACATATTTCCAATTTGCATGACAGACGATATGTTCACTGGGAAATGACGGAGCAGAGTAACAATATGTGGCTGTGATATCCCTGACATATGAAGGGACTCAGATGGAGAGCAAAGCACAATCTGTCTGGGTGACTTGCTGTTGTATGACTCATGCAGTATGCATACAGTACAAACTACTGGTCGCTGGGTGGTTTTGGCTACAAGTTGCTCACTCTTACTGCTAGCAGTTCAAATGCGTTACAAGTGATTAATGATTCATGCTGCTACAAACAATCATTCTATTTTTAAACATTTTATGAAAAAAAGGAACAATTGTATGTTTAAAACAAGCATTTGTAGATGTGACATCGGTTGTGTTGTGTTCAGACTGGTGTAATTGAAAATCATCTCCACTGCCACTGTAAATGTCCAGGAGACACATGTCGTTTTGTATGCTTTGTAGCTCTCTGGTTTTTCTGTAAGCCGTTAGGGAGCGGCTCCTCACTGAGAGCCACACATCACAGCGGCTTCCATTTCCACAGATATGTATGATTTTATTCCTATATTATAAACTGTATGAATTGTATTAGCATACTAATCAAAATCCCGCCCCTGGCTCTTTATGATATCAGTAAAAACATGCATTTAAATGAGTAATTATGGTATCAGTTGTTGTCCAGAGCAGTTTAAAGATTCCACTGTCTTGGTGCACTACCTACATTTAATGTAACATCAGTAATCAGGATTTTCATACGTTTAAACTGTCTTGTTGTGCATTAGTCATTACTGACAAATTTCTTAAGGAGAACAATAACAATGGAGCTGTTTGTTCAGAGTAGTCCGTTATTTTTAACTATCAACATCCAACTGACTTCGGTTTTATCACTGATGCTTTCTTCCTTAATGACTTCTACACAGTGGGCTGCTGTTCTCAGATGACAAACTATATATCATTTAAGCTGTTAAAACAAAGACACACAGACTGGTCTGTTCAAGGTTTTAGTTGGAGCTGAATCTGCTCATTTTAAACCTTATAAAAATACTACTCACAGTGTTGTGCAGTTTTGCAGTGCAAGTTCTTGAGGGTATCGTCAAGGTTTTGTATTGCTGCGCATATCTATTCGAATACACAGGAGTGGAGAGTGGAGAGGAAAATAAGATCATTAGAAGGCAAAGCTGCCCAGAGCCTCTGGATGAATCTAAAATCTACTTTATGCTGGCGGAAGATCATTTTGATTGGCGTGCCGAGACCACATTCATTCATCATGCTACGCTTTCATACATCGCCACAAGTGATTTTAAACCTAGCCATCCACCAACTTCATCTCTCAAGCCCCCGCTTTCCTCTGCTATAAATCATCATCTAGCTACAAGCCACTGGGCGCTGAGCAAGGTGACACTCCACCCTGCTACCAACACCACTGGAGGTGGGAAGTAGAGAGAGCGAGAGGAAAAAGGAAAGCAGTGGAGAAGGAGGGAGGGAAGGGCAATAGGTTGAGAACAGGGAGATGAGATGGAGAGAGGAGAGTGAGTGTATGCATCTCCTCGGCTGTCACAGTGGGAGAGAAATCTTTGATGTAAACTCTACTAGTATTTGGCGTGTAGAGACACAGCTTGGATGAGTGTGAATCCCAGGTTGCTCCACAGCACCTCAAGAGTCAATTCTGACTGGAAATTCATGCACATAAGACACCATGCTGCTCCGAAATGTTGCTGAGCTGTGAAGACGACAGTGCAAAAGTATTAGGCACTTTGGAGGTTTAGATTTTCATCCATCATGCAATACCCTCAGGAAGGTGTCTGATCGATCCTAAATTCATTCTTCAGCATCACAACGAGGCCAACAAACAGCCAGAGTCACAAAGAACTTTCTTCAGTGTCATGATGAACAAGGAGTCCTTCAACAGACTCCCACTGAACCCTGATCTGAACCTGCAACAACCTACCTGCCAAGGAACTTGCTAGCAGAATGAATGCAAAGGGTGGACTGATGCAGATTTTTGACTGTACTGTACAAGAAGCAGTGTAAACAATGTAAAATATGAGTTGGACCTACTTGATAGATAATGCTACTAATAATAGTACACTATTAGTAGTGTTGTTTAATAGTATTGAATAACTACATGCTTTATGCAGATTTTATTATATTTTATTTTTTTGAAGTATCCAAATCGATAAAGAGATAGATAGCCAAACTCTCCAAACATCTTTATTAAAGGAAAGCATTCTGGGAACGGTTCTATTTCCTGTCTAGCTAAGACTTAGATGGCAAAAATAATGCCAGTCTCATGTCTGTATCCTAAAGTGAGCTAGTCATTATCTCAGCTGAAATTTCAGACCAGAAACAGCAGGAAACAGTTGGCCTTGACTTAGTCTTAAACCAAGAAGGAGAGGTAGAAAATACAAGCAGTGGTTTCACAGGAGGTTGTGTGCTGGAAGCAGGAGATTTTGTTTTACCTTCAGAGTCAGACTAGCTGTTTCCCACCTGCACCTAGTCTTATGCAAAATTAAAGAACCTACGCATCTACTAGAATATGTTTACATGCCCTAATGCGCAGAAAACACCTTATTTTACTCCTACTGTACATTGCTCTGACACCTCTTGCTCCATTTTAGCTGCTGCCTCTTAAGGCCCCACTGGCCAGCTGACCTGATGCAAGTGAGATAACATTAGTAACATATCATAACCCCAGATCTATGAGTATGGGCAGTAAGCCCAAACAGAAGTGGCTCTAATGAGAGAACAATGGTGAAAGTTGCTCATTGTTTATTTGCATTGGTGTCAAACTAGCCAGAAAATGCCATTAGTTCGTATATAGTAGGACATCCTGGTATATTGGGACATACAAAATCAATTTCTGGCATACTGCACAATTTTGTAGTATGGATATTGGAACACACTCTGAGTTATGTGGTGATGTAAATAAGTAACAAGAAAAATCTGGACTTCTGGCAGGTGAAAGCAGTCTTTGTAAAGTTGCAGACCTTTAACATGCACAAAAAACAAAAAACCTCTAACACAGTGAGAGAGAATAAGATGGGCTCTTTAGGCCAACCACTTGCTATCTATTCATCATATAAGAGTGGTATGAATCCTGTTATTAATGTTGAACTAGGGCTGGGCGATATGGCCAAAAAATAAAATCTCAATTATTATTATTTTTTTAGCATCTTGGATGATTAAGATTTTAATCGATTTTTGTTGTTTCTTTGCGGTCTGTTTGCTATGGCTAGTGCTAGCCATGCCACACTCCCGTAGCTTCGAGCACTTTTCCCATTCTTTAGGATGCCTCTGCCGGAGGTGCTGAAAGAGGTTAGTTGTGCTGCTACTCTTCGTTTTCACAGTACTTTTGCAAACCTTGCACATGACTGTTGTTTGCTCTGTGTCAGTCTTGTCAAAGCTGAACCACTTCCATATAATCGATGTAACATGAGGCCCTTTTCTTGCGACCAACTCTTCATCTGCTGTTCTGTCCATCATGACGGGGGTGTGAGTGTTTTGGTGGAAGGAGATGAGAGGCGGAAGCAAATGTCAGTGCACAAGTTGTGAAAGGTAGAAGAAGAATCTGTATTGTTATATATTTAAGCTCGCCTCGATTTTACGATTTGGCAAATTTTCAAATCGTCAGGTTTAATAATAATAATAATAATAATGGATTTTATTTATAAAGCACATTACATTTGTAGACAAATCTCAATGTGCACAAGAAGACAATAAAAACAGTGATAAAATAATATAATTTAAAAGTTTAAGTACAGTAAAAGCAATAACCATAAAAAATCAATCAGAAAAGAGTGCGAAATAAAAAGGTTTTCAGCCCTTTTTTAAATGAATCCAATGTCTGTGGAGCCCTGAGGTGGTCGGGGAGGGCGTTCCACAGACGGGGAGCAGCAGCCTCAAAGGCCCTGTCGCCCATGATCCTGAGCCGAGTCCTGCGCGGGCGCAGACGGTGTAGTTGGCCTGACTGGGTTCTGGCTGAAGTTTGTGGGTGAAGGAGTTCAGTGAGATAGGTGGGGGCTGCACCGTGCAGACAGTGATGGGTGTGAAGAAGGATTTTGAACTGAATACGAAGGTGAACAGGAAGCCAGTGCAGAGTGCGAAGGATGGGGGTGATGTGATCATGTTTGCGCATCCTCATCAGGACCCGGGCCGCGCTGTTCTGAACATATTGGAGCCTTTGGAGGCTCTTGCCAGGGATACCGATGAGGAGAGCATTACAGTAGTCCAGCCTGGAGGAGACAAAGGCATGGATGAGCTTCTCTGCAGCGGGACGGGAGAGGAATGGCCGGAGTTTGGCAATGTTACGGAGGTGAAAGAAGGAAGTTTTGCAAATGTGAGATATATGATGATCAAAGCTAAGATGGGGGTCAAACCTGACACCCAAAAGGTTTTAAAAAGGCGAATTAATTGAATTAATTCGATTTATCGCCCAGCCCTATGTTGAACTTTTCTTCAATTTAATCCTCGTTCAATCTTCTTTTAACAATCCCAAATACACGAAAGCCTCTTACTATGTTTACCTTGAGAAATAGTGCTTTCCTTTAGTCATTTAGGTATGATGCGTGCTCTGCAAGTGAGATTGGAAACTCAAAGAAATGCTTTGCTTTGCTTTGCTCGCTATAAGTTTCTTGCTTAACCTAGCAACTTAAAAACTCCAGGAACTTCTGTACTTTGTAAATATATATTTTTAGTTTAATGAAGAAGAAAAGAGGGAGAGTGGCAGAGAGGAAAGTACTGGCGTAGGTGGTGTGTCTGTGTGCACAGCAAACTGTATCAGCACTTGTCCAGTGTGATGAGCACATCAGCTACACAGGAGGCCTATGGGTTTAACTGTGAGCTGGTAGAGCGTGAAGACTGTACTGTACGTGCTCGTGTGTATTTGTGTCTGTGCAGGTCTGTCCTTTTGCTGCAGAATACCTTCTATTAGACCGCTGTTTTATAGTAAATATAGTGTTTCACAAGGGGGATCTCATTTAGATCTCCAAGACACTGACTTGTGAGCTTTCTCAATTTGCCTGCACAATACCGGTGATTTATACCGCCTTCATTAATCAGCTCTCAAATGTAATGAGCTCATCCAAGTGGGAGCAGAAGGTTATGATAGTAGCTTAACAGGGAGTTGGCTCACTTAACCTGGACTGCAGTGGATCTTATTTTATGTGGGATGGTATAGACAGAAAATCAAATTTTATTTAATTAATCACCAGCTGAGGTTTAATGACCCTTGTGTATTTGGACTGTATAGAAACCACTGCTGCCAGCGCGCTTGGCACAGCCGGACTGCTCATTATGGCTTGCATCGCATTGTCTCATTCAAACACAGATGAAGTCATTTACAGTCTCCCGTTTATCAGTTCTCAAACTGAAATGAAGCAGGCAGGCTGGGTGTAATGGTATGAGATTGACCCAGCCGGCTCAGTGGGGAAGGTTCAATACCGCCACACTTTTATTTCCTAGTTTACGAAAGAGAAGCAGGGGAAGGTGAAGTTAGACATTTATCAGCCCCTCAGTGGTAACGATGCAGCCCTTGTGCGGTGTTATGAGAGGAGCAGCAGGAGGGAGGAAGGAGAGGCAATACAGGTTGCTCCTGCACTGCTTCATATAAGGCTGTAATGGCATGTGGATGCTGCGGGCTTGAGGGGTCTCAGCTATGTTTGAAGAAGAGGTCTTTATGGAGTGCAGAGCGTTATTAGATTTCTGTCTTACTGGTCTACAAATCACAAAACAGATCACTGCATCAGTAGATATGGGTTGTAGGTTTTATAGATTACATGACCCTATAAATATATGATAGTACATATATATTGCAGATAATAAACCATAACTATAGCATTTTGAGCAACAAAAGTTTCACGCTAGCAAACAGAAATATTCTTCTCATGTTATTTCTTTACTTATGTTAAATAAAGCAAAATATTTTGAGTCGATGGCGTACTTCTTAAAAATTTTAACAATGCAGTAACTCATAATATTAGCTGTCCGGTATCTTTTTTTGTTCCGTTTTCATTTTGGGCATATTCGTAGTTGAAGCTGCTGCCATGATTGGTTCCCTGAGGGGGAAATTAATGCACCTCCTCTGAGGAAGTTCGACCACAATGCGTCTCTAGTTCAAATGCAAATGACTCTACACTGATTGCAATTTTTTTTTTCCATCAAGGAGAGAAAGTGAGCCACTGCTCTTGCCCCCCCCCCCCCCCCCCCCCGCAGCACTTCTGTGACACAGACTAACGCAGACACACAGACGGCATGTGAGCAGTGATTTCCTGATGTCAGCTACAGATGGCCTGTGCCATGCCAGATTAATAGTGATATTGGGAGGGGGAAAAAAAAAAAAGGAAAAATCCATGCCGTGTCTGACACAAAACCAACTTTACACTGAACCCAAACTACACATTTTAAAGCCACGTCTGAGTAGTTATTGTCACTGCTGCAAACACTGTGTTAAGTGTTTGGGTTAATTCATATCAGAATTGCACGCGTGTGTGTGTAAAAAAGTGTTCTGGTTTTCCACTGTGCTGTGATGAAAGAATCTGTAGCGAAACTGCTGAAGATAGAGAGATCTTTTGTTTTGTTGTTTGCAAGCTCAGCATCACCTCATGCACCAGTTTCTCCTCACACAACACTTGACGAAGGTGGTGAAATTAACATGAAGTCCTCGTTTGCCCCCCACTGCAGCTGAAGTGCCTGTTAATAATGTGCAATCCTGGAACAGTGCTGTCTGAGGTGATTGTCTGCTGCTTTACAGGGTTTTGATTTCACGTTTCCTCTCACTTACAGAACTGTAGTTAGACACTGAAAGGGAGCAACGCTGCGGTGTCAGTGGGCTGCCCACCACACACACCGACATAACCACACACACACACACACACACACACACACACACACACACACACACACACACACACACACACACACACACACACACACACACACACACACACACACACACACACACACACACACAGTTGTCTCTCGCTCCAGGCGTTTCTTCTGCTTGGTTTGCACTGCTTGTCCTCTTGTTGGCTAAATGGCTCTGGTCGCCTCCCCGCTTCATACTATGATAGCAACACTTAACCGTCCCTCCAGTTAGACCGGCCTCATGTATTCCTCAGCTGCGACACCGCCTAGATTTTTTTTTCATATTTTCAATCAGGAAGACAAAGAATAACACCAAAGCCAATTTCTCATGCTGCAGATGTTGCTTTTCAGATGCAGGATTCTGACACCTACACACCCACAGATGCACAAGCCTGCGCACACTGGATGGTAATCCTCACCTTTACTGTTTTTCACCAAGGGAATTCATTGTCAGGCTTCATCCACATGATCACACCTACCATATAACTGTGAAATCCAGCTTAAACTAATAACCAAGATTTTTCTATATTTATGTAACAGGAGGCTTGATGATAAAGCTTAATAATTTCCTCTGCAGCACAGTCTGCATCTTGGGGTTATGCAAAATATTCTTGGGTTTATATTGAATCCATATATCCTGAGCGCAGTAATACCCAGTGGCAGAATTAAAAGTTTGCACTTAAGCTGCAAGTTGTCATCACTTTGTATGCGCTTACGTTAGTCCCACAGCTAGCAGATGCTGGTGTCTATTTGTAGCCAGTCCCTTACTGGTTTCCCAGCAGAGTAGAGTCTAAGTGTGAATTCTGCTTTCAGCACGGTGCAAAATGTATTTTAGGGTGTAACACGCTAACAAGGAGTCAAAGTGTGGTAAAAATTATTGCAAAGCACAAACTTCAAAGGACAGGCCTCACATGTTAGATTAACAATGACGTGCAATAGGTTGAGAGAATTATTTCTGCTTGTTCTTGCCTGTTGTTATTTAGGTTTACTTTCATTCTTTGTATGTAGCCTGAAGGGAAGAATGGGCTTAAAACTGACTGCATGCAATATATTTCATAGGTTGGTGGAAGCAGAGTCGACTTTGAGCGGCTTGTCTTGAGTAATTGGTTAACTAATCAGGCATGTCCGTAATAGAATTTTAAATTTGTAGAGGACGTCGTCAGAATATTTTAGACTCGTTTTCCATAATTATACCCTGACAATAAAATTGGGGGCAAAGGGGCTTGAATTCTGTTGGTGGATTATTGACATCTGCCTGTTTAATGTAGAGGTTTGAGGGCTGAGTGTTGAGCTGGGATGGATTCCATTCATATTTAAATTTCAAATTGTGAATTTTAAAATCATTTTCTAATTAGCATATTTTATATTCATTGGTGTAACCCTCCTTTTCTCTGTGGAATATTTTACCACGTGTTTTAAGTCGACTAATGATGCAAATTTACACACAGCGAGTTAAAAGAGGCAAATGGAGGTCAGGATTTACCTAGCTTTTTGTTTATCTCCTACCTTACTAGGCATTATGTAACATTATGCCATGATGAAAATGAGAAGTACACATCAATCTCATGCCTGTCCACCTGACACAGGCCTGTCCTGGACTGTGGAACTTTGGCCTACGGTGTTTTATCCTGTCCTGCTGGATGTTGTGTGGGCAGTGTGGCTTTACAGGTTATGACCTAATCCAGCTGTTCAGTGGCTCTGCTGTGCTCCTGTGTTTGTGTTTATGTGTGTGTGTGTGTGTGTGTGTGTGTGCAGACATGGCTAGGTAGCCTCCTGCTCTGCCTTCTGCCATTCACAGTGTGGTGTTGAGCCCACAGTGGCTCATTCGCCCCACTGATCTGCCAAAATCGTACCTGACCACCGCTTTGCAGGCATTGCATTTCCCCCCTGTCATCCACCGATTCTCATCTCAAATGCAGAGCATGTATCTCGTCTCTTTTCATTCTGCTTTTCTTCCTATTGCTTTTCCCTCTCGTGGCTCATTGAGTGTGTAAAATAAAACCCGGAATCTGTCTTGATAAGGCTAAGATTGTGGGAGAGGAGAGTACATTTTCTGACAGAAAGCTTCTAGAAGCTGGGGACACGGAATTTGAAAAATGTGAGATTTACCAGACGGAGGAGATGATACTGAGTTGCAATGGAGTTGCATCATGGGAAATGTAGGATCCAGCATTTAATGAATCTTGTCCTACAAGAAAATACATTTGAGGAAATCTCAACCTCTACTGGTATAATGTTGACCCTTTTTAATTTTTTTTTAATTTTAAAGTGGAACTTGGCAAAGCTTCCCAATTTCAAAAAATGTCTTGGTGAACGACCTACTACTACTGCTACTATTACTACTGCTGCTGCTACTACTAAACCATTCACATGTTGATAACTTCATGGATTCACTATTTTAAAAGCAGTGTGCAGGGGTTAAACAATATTTTGGATCCTGAAGGAAATGTACCAATAGAGCATCATAAAAAGCCTTGCTTATAAAAAATCCTGCTTTAGTTAAAGTACAAGTATTAGTAGCGATATATAGACAAAGTATTAAAACAAAACTTTTTTTAAAAAGTTGGTATCCACTAATTTATTATCATATTTGTGTTTATTAATACTTAAACATTAATGTCTTAGCAGCATTTTACTGCTGTAACAATCTGGTTGATGATGATTGTTGTAGGAGGAGGGAAGTACAAAAAACTTACTGATGTACAAATCTGTTTGCTGCTTTTGAATTTTTTCTAATATCATTTTATTTTTGAGATATTAGATCATTTGGACATTTATTGAAATGAATCAAATGGATTAAATGAATCAATGTGAGGAAATTTAAGGGAAACATCACATCATATGTGGAGGAGCTGGTAACAACTGATCTGAAATGTGACTCGGACTTCACACTGCTTTTGTGAGACATCAGAAGCCAAAATTCCTAAAAATCAAGAGTTCAATCCTTTAAAATATGTTGTATTTTAAAAGCTTGTGATATTTATTGTGTAAAATCGATCTCTGAATAATAAGTAACTAGATTAAAATAGAAAGTAATAGTAGAAAGTGTTATAGTTCTCTTAAAATATAAGTGGAAATATGTAAAATACATGCACACAAGTACCTTAAAATTGCACATAAGTACCTGCTTGTACTTGTCCACTATGTTCCTTGTTTCCACGCAGGCAGAACTTAGTGCAAGACTTTGTGATTATAGCTGAATAGTAAACTTGCAGTACAGAACCACACAACTTCCTCGATCACATGTAAAAACTGAGGGGCTGTTCACAAGGTGTCTGGAACCAAAACACTACTTTCTTTGTTAGTTGCATTTTAGAAAGGAGCTACAGTGACATGTCAGGAGCGCAGACGATTTAGTGTGTCCAGGAGAGCATGTGACACAGAAACAAGAAATAAAAAAAAACGATGTGTCGCCATGTGAAGCCGCCCATAGCGAGAAATATAAAAGAGAGGCATAGGTCATAAATAAGCTCCACTTGACATTTAGCTCAAGGGTTCATCATTGCACCAGCTTAATCTGGATTTTGTCGCTACTTTGCATGCCTTCGCCAGTCAGCGGTGTGTAATTTACTGTACATTTTCCAATAGCAGCCTGCCTTATCACTTAGCACCTCACATCAGACTTAATGATTTCTTGAGAGACACCTTAAGATGATGGTGCTATTTTTACACAGCAGCAGCTGTGGCATTTGAACGGTGGAGGAAATTGTGTCAGAGGTTATTTTGAGAGTTTTTACACACCAAGCCAGACCATAAACCAACTTATCTGTGCGCCGCGAGGAAAAAAAAGAAGGTGAGAGATGCCTCTTTGACCCCAGTGAAACTGAGGAGGAGATCGAGTTGCCGGCGCGGCTAAGTGAGGTGGTTATTCCAAGAAGTGGTGTTCAATTTCATCTTTGTCATGTTCAAATGCCAATCTCAGCCCTGGACCGTCTGTCTTTCAAAGGCCCTGCGCTAATTCAGAACCGTCTCCCAGACGCCCCAGAATACCACTGGATTCATGTATCAAGAAGTCTCATTCTGCGTCATCACAGAGGTGTTGTAGGGGGGAGAGACGGTGAATGTGGGTGTTTGTTGTGAGATTGAGTGTTACACAGATATCCCCTACCAGGAAATTGCACTTGTGTCGCCCATTATGTGTCAAGGTGATCTCTGCTCCTAATTTTGGTGTGTATTATGATCGCTGCAGCTATATGTTATATCTAGCTGCTCCGGTGGTCCAGCTGTAATTAGCTTCTAATAGCATAAGCCGTGTCCATTACCTGATACTTCTAAAGATTTAATACACCACAGGGCCAAACAATGCATCTCTTATCAGCCTCAGCTTATCTCTCCCTTGAATGGCATTTCCATTGGCATAACATTACTCGGAGACATCCTGCCTCATTTACTAATTGCCTCCGCAAGGCTTGTTTTGTGAGCTGTATTTTCTATGAAAGCAGGCTTTTTCTTAACACGCAGACGTGCTGTAGATAATCAAATAAAACCAAACACTATTTGAGGGACCTCCCGTGTTTTTAAGTAATGAAGTAAACGTGTTTCCTAAATGTCCTTTAATATGCAAAGCACCAGCACCAGAGGACACTTTGGTTGCGAGCATGCCTAACGAGCTGAAGCAACTAACGGGCCAAAATAATTAGTCTTCACCAGCGATCACCACGCTCGTTAATCAGCTTAGAGTCAACCGTGAATGCATAAATAGCTTTCATACTAGTCCTAAATCCACAGAACATAACGAGTATGTAATTACGAGCCGGATTACAGGGAATATGCAAGTCTTTAGTCACTGCGAACTACGCTGTAATTCAGAATCTATTTCCATTGCAATCATTTGGAGCTCATGCCAAAGCTTGAGTAGGCTTGGATACAATCAGTCGAATAGAGACGCAGTAAATCAGTGTAATCAAGCCTCAGACATTTTAACAAGCAGTCAGGGTCACTGACGAGTGATGAGGGCTTAACTGTACTGTGAGTGTGAATGCCTTACAGGTTAAGCATTTTACATGTAAACAGCTCCATGAAGATTCAGTGCAGCTCACAATGTTGAGCAGATAATAGTCTCTATGATTTATCCTTGTTGCGGGCCAAACATGTTTTCCTTGAGCTGCGTGCTCAACATGATTTATGACAGAAGTTGACCTGCTCATTACTGCTCGGTTCCAACCGAGTTCACATGCATAAGATCTCTCTCTCTCTTCATTTCCCTCTCACTTGCGGGCTGATAGGTGCGAGTTTACTTATTTGCATGATGTGCTCATGCCTCTTAACTGCTTTTCTCGCTGCATATAGATGCATACAACAGATCTGATCTTCCCACGTGTGTGTTCGTGTGTGTACAGTAATCGTGTCTTATTGGTATGTGATTACCTGTTGGTGTGTGAGTGTGCGTTTGTGAACACATTGTGTGCTTTATTTAAATAGAGAGTTAGCTGATATTATGCGCGTCACGTCACAGCCAATTAAGCCCCTGCTTACTGGAGCCCCTTTAAGTGTGATTTTTCACAGGAGCGAGTGTGAAATCTCAAGGATTGGATGGAAATTACACCAACTCTATATTCAGAGACTGAAACCAGCCTCCTCTCATCTAAACCTGCTTTCCGAGGTTGCCCACCTAATGAATGTGCTTTAATTCGGGTAATTTCTGTCAAACCTGCAATTTGTGTTGGAACCGCTGCGTGCAGGTGAAAGAAAACTGAAAACATCTGCTGGTTCCTTACTTGTGATTTGATCAATTGATGTTCAGATGCTAAGAAATCGGAACTAGGTGTGGAATAAACGGATTCAGGGATCAGAATCTAGAAATATGCATAGCCAATTTTGTAGAAATGCACACACTCCTTGCGTTTTCAACAATACAATGAAGGAAAAGATGCACTCACCTGTGTTTTTCGCCACATTGCTATCTTTAGAAGAGCTTGGAGACCACTGCTCTCGCACCCTTTTCACCCTGGACCGTAGACAGTGGCTAAGTGCTTGTCTCTGGGCAGACCTCTCCTGACTCCATACTTGGCCTTGAATCTGACCCTGTGTTATCATAGCTAGGTGTTTATGATTCTCCCAGGGAGCTATCGTGGGATGTGTTTGAAGATGTGTGTGATTTAAACCTCCACTGGGTTAAACAGGATCTTTGGACAGGCTTATGGCTGAATCGCAGCCTCCCTGGGATTCATGTGTGAAACCGCGTGTGCGATGGGAAGATAGCTGCAAAGTGGAACCGACTGTCAGTTTGTATTTTTAGATGGCAAATTTGTTAACAGCCTCCCCTCTGTGTCTCTCACTCTCCCCTATCTGGTTTCTCTGGTTTGCAGTCTTAATGTCCCACCAGAGAAATTAGATCGCAAATAGATGATCGGACTTGTATTTTTGTCCCGAATGATGTGCACTGCTCTTTCAGTTTTTGTCTTTATTTGTCACAATGACTCAAAACAAGGACTGGGACATTTCCAAGCAGCTCGACTTAGAACCGAGCTTTATTCCTACAAGGTGAAAAAGCCCTTTTTTCATATTTTTTTCTGCGTTTTAATTGCAGAATGTGTGTCACAGAACAGTGTTGGTTTACTCCAGAGTATTTTCTATAATTCAATTCATCTGGAAGCTGTACGTTTTACTTGGCTCCTGAGCTGTTGTCTAGACATGAAACATTACCCAGCTGCGTCTGTTGGCCCAGAAGTGGCGTCTTTATATTTGTGTGTACACGCTTTTCCATCTGTGTATTTCATATGAGTGTCTGTGTGTGTCTGAATTTACAAAGCATAACCTTGTCAAATAGGGCCGCATCATGTGCTGATCATCCCCCCCGCCTGTCCCCAGGACAAATGTGTGTCTCTCTCCAGCACTTTGTAAGGCCTCTCTGTCTCCACTGTTAATTATGTTAGGTTAGCTACGCTTGTTTGTGTCTATCTAACTATGTAAGAACCCCCCGTAGTTAGAAATCACTTTCTGCTGATGCTATCGCTCTTGTAATGCATTAGACGGGGGATTAAATACTGACCGTGATGAAGAGGTTACAAGTGAGACATCAATCACTTTTGGTGAGATTGTTTCCGTGAGAACACTCTCACATAACAGAGGCTTCTAATTTGGCTGGAAAATTCACTGCTTTTCTTGCACATTTATGTTTTTGTTACACAACAGCCAACTGCTTCCCCAGACACACTGGCTGGCAATGAAACAAGGCAGGGTTTTTTTTAAAAATGTTGTGTTGGTAATTTATTTTTAAAGGTAAGGAATTCAGTTTTATGAATAGCAAAAATATGCCACTTGTGTATTAAAAGTGGAAGTATCTCTTTATAAATTCCATCTATTGTGTATTTCCTGCTCACTTTATGACCTCTGAGGCTCCAGATGTGTCATATTTTCCTAATAATGATAAACTCTCACCTTAATGCAAGGTCCTGGTCCAATTATTATCTGTGCTGTTAAATAAAGTGAAAATCCCATTGCACTCAGACACCCTTTAGATGTAAGGCAAATTTAAGCAACACAGATACAGTACTGTATCTCCTCGTGCTTCGCAACCCCCAGCCGTGCTGCCTTTAATCTTTGGTGCAGCTTGTTCTTTGTATGAAGAAAGAAGGAAAAAAACCCTGCATCACCCAGAGCAGAATTTTCTGAGAATTGGTTGATGCTAATTGATATTCTAAACTTGCCTGTCCACCCCTGAGGCAACCCCGTCTCTATTAAACGATACAGGATAACCAACAAAACTTCTTTTCTTGTCGATCTAAGCAAAATGTTTCAGAGCACCACCAGAAAGAGTGAAGAATTCCTAGAGGACGAGCTCCACAGGAGAGAACATTTAGCATTTCTCGTATTTCTGTTTTTCTATTAGAGGCATGTTATTAGGAGATTAGGAGACTCCTCAGTAAGGAAACTGCTTGGAATAGTTAGTTAATGGTTTTTTTTGCTGCTGTTTTATACCATAGGCCTTGTCAAACACTGTATTAATCATATAAAAAGGCTGAGCTTTTGTAGTGTTTTTTCCTTCTCATTACACCTAAAATAATTTCCCATGATCCTTGCCACTATGTTAAAAGTGATAGCAGGTATAGTGGTGCAATATCAAATATCAAAGCAACATATAATTACAGCCAGTTCTCTCCTTTGGCGCTTGCATTAAAAGTGTCCATATGTGCTTCCGCTGAACATGCTGATTATCTAAGTGTATGATTAACCCCTTGTCAGAAAATGCCAATCATAAAATTTTTTGCTGCCATCCGATAAACATGCAACAGACACTGAGGGTGAGCACAATGCGCCCCCCAAATCCTCCCTGCATCTCTCTGGCTGGGCCTAAAGCTAACACGTCTTTCTAGGACTATCCCCAAGATGTGGGTACGAGTTTCAGCCAAGGTCACCCATTAATTTTCCAGGCTGTGACAGTTCTGTGGTACAGATGTGGGTCAAAGCTCTGAGTACTAGCTGTTCTCCCCTCTTTTTTTTCCCTCCCTGACCCTCCACTAAAGGGCCTTACGAGGAGAGGAGGGGGTGGCAAAGTTATTGTACATATATAGTCGCCAATTCTTCTGAGACGTCTCAGCGGAATTCTGGCATAAATTTAGACTCTCCTGCTCCCCACCAACATTAAATGCTGCGAGGAATCTGCAATGATCTTTCATTGATTCTGCAGTGCCATATGGAGGCCCATTAAATTGATCGCGGTGGCAGCAACGGGAGCAACAGCACGCTCCACCACTGGAAGATTTGCTCTGCATCACTGTCACTTCTCACGAGTTTTACAGGTGATGGGTGTCGCATTTTGCCCACGCTGATTGGTTTTCTCATTATTCGCTAATGGCTTAGCGGACAGACAACCAAGTTATCATTACTTCATTAGGTGGGGTCCCCACATGGGACTAATGTGCAAACAAAGAGGAAAACAGCGAGGCTGAGATGCACTTTGTTACCCTTTACAACCCTCGCTACAGCACAAAAGACGGATACTTTAACCATCCTCTTATTGTACTGCACATCCCCATTGGACAGGCTTGCGTAAAATTGGAAGATCTCGGCCAACATTTCTTTATTCTTTTTCTGTTGAGAGAGTTGAATGGTGATAATGTTGGCCTTCAAAACACATACTGTCCTGGTTTTATTCCCATTGTCTCACTTATAATGAATGAGGAGTACAATAGCCAGCACAGGCTGTGCCTTTACCAGCCTGCTTCTTCCCCAACAATGAATTCTTTTCTTTGTTTAATGACAGTATATTATCGTTTCTGTTAAAACTCATCCACCAATCCCACACCATCATTCTTGTACACTTTTTAATAGTCTATGGTGATCATATTCAGCTGAGCTCTATATGCAAATATTTCCATCAAGGGCCCCATATGACACTTTCTTCACTGTTAATTCCAAGGTTAGGTATTAAATTAGCTTATAGGGATGCCACTGCCCTGTGCAATATGTGTCAAGAGAAAAAAGATGTGTGAATTAAACATATATTAAAATATGGATGTGACAAGATAGATACACATTGCTCTCTCCTCTCATAAGAAATATCAACCCGAGACATTTTCATTTCTGGCGAAGTGGGGAGATGTGAAGTGATCCATTTGAGGAATTGAAAGTTCTTCAAATATCATTAAAGATGAACGCATGAATCATTCATAATGTGATCTTCTCTGAGCATGATGGGTTTCTCATCTCTCTCCCCCTCTCTGTCACTAATTCACTCCTTTTTTTTTGCCCCCACATTTTCTCTGCCTCCTTTTCTCAAGTTTGCACACACACTAGTGGAAGGCCGTCTTATTTTCCTTCATTTGTGAGTTCAGTTTTGCACATATTTTTCGCTTGGAAAGACTGGAAATCATTCAGCTATTCATCAGAGAGAATGACTGTTTTCAGCGCTGGGACCACAGATGGATGAAGGACAGTAAATGCTAAATAAATTGCTCCACTCTTTCTCTCGCTTGCAATTGTCAGACAAACAGCCTTTCCCTCTGTCAGACCTAAGCTCTTCTCAGACATGTGATATGTAACATTGCTGGCTTCATCAATCTGTTAAAGTGACTGCCTTCTGTCAGTCAGACACTGGTCACTTTTACATTATTGCTCCAAACATTTTGCTTTGCTCTGTCATGCCACCACAGTGACAGAGAGAAACACGGCACATGTGTCATATTTGCCATATGTGTGATGTCAGACAGAACATGTAATTGTATCGTGCATAATTTCAAACATAATAAAAAAAAGGCTTAATCTAAACTAACAACAAGCTTGTCTGAATGTCCAACATCCTTCCCATTGGACACCTAATGATAATTTAACACGACTTAAAGTACAATAAAATGCTTTTCTATACTTAGTTCTGGGAAACATCAACCCTCACAATAACGCGGCTACTCAGATGTCCAGCTGTGCACAGTTATTGGACCAAAAATCTCTATTGTCAAATACTTAACATGACAGAAAAATATTTTGATAGTTGATTTTTTTTTGTTTTGTTTTTTGTAGTAGACGGATCAGGATGAACCCTGAGGAAAAATGTTTTTACTGTAGCTTATAATTAATATAGTTACTTGTGCCGTGCAACATGTCTAAAAGATGGCAGCCCTCTCGGCTTGGAGATGCTAATATGGATCCTGCTGCAGGTATTTAATACACTCAGAGGAAAGACTCCTACAAACAGGGTTAAAATAAGCTTCTGTTAACATTCTGTCAAAACCTGGATTAAATTCATTATTGGTGAGCCTTTTTAATTTGATCTGTCGCAAACTCCTTTGCCTTCTTATTTTGTTGTTTTAATGAACAGTTTAGTTAGTAATAGAGCCAAAATTGTTGGGCGAAGCAAATGAGGCACATTGAAACTCCACATGAAACATTTAAAAAGTGTTTTTGGTCTGTGTGTGTCAACGAAAGGCAAACAAATTGCATCTTTGTACTCTCTGTGCTCCTCAGGGACCAATATTTGTGCTGAAAAATGAAAAAGCCCTCCACAAATTGCTATATGCAACTGAAAAGGACAATGTAATCTTGCGTGTGCCTGTTAAAGTGACTGCATGCAGTCCAGACTTGTACTGTTACAAGTGATGCGTCAGTGTTAATAATTTCCGACCCAGTAAGACTACTGTAGTAAAAAAAAAAAAAATGGTCAGAGAGTCCATTCAGATGCATAGCCGACAAGCTCGGTTGCCATCAGACTAATGGAAAGCAGTGCATGTCTGAGAGTTACTGCACTCATGCTGCCCTGGATGTTGCCATTGTTGGAGATTTTTTTGTCCATCTGCTTCTGTGGTTGGTGCATTCCAAAATCTACCAGTCAGTTTCTTGTATTATAACAAGTCGATCAACAAAATTCATCCATGCTTATGTAGATAAATGAAATATTTAATACATATTAATACTTAACATTCTCTTTTTTCATGCTACCATTCACAGGGTGATTCTCCAAAACCTTTCTGACTTGGATGTCAAGATTTGAAAGATTTGTGGTCTTTCATGGCTCCCAGTTTTAGATTTTCAATTGAAACAATGACAACAGCTATCGGTTCTTTTACCGAAGCATGATGATGACGTAGTGAGAAAACCATTGTCTGGCTAGTCTCATGACCACCTTACCGCCTTTTATGCTATTTTGTGTAACGCTGCAATGGATAACATCAAATCATTCAGCATGCATAAAATATAGTAAAAAATAAATGCTCGACAACTCATCATCATGTTCCAAACTAATGTGCAGTTCATTTGTGTACAGATTTTCGAGAGAGATGTCAGCATAGCCAGAGAGGCAAACATAAAGTGATTAAAAAAAATCAACCCAATGAGCAACAGCTCTGGCTGAAATAGAATCTGTAATAGGTTCTGAAATCCTCTGGAGGTTTTTGGAGTAAAAGCGGAGGAAGCTTTAACCCAAGATGGACAGCTGCATTCTGTTTTTCTAACAGCGCTGTCTGAAGAGAAACATTGCTGCAAATGCCCATAAATGTCTGACTTACGTCCATATCTGTAAAAGTCACTCTTACCCTTTAAGAGTAAGAGGGACTAATGGTGACTCATATCCCCCCACCCCACCTCAAGAGGTCAAGAGGTATATAAAAAATCTTCTCAGGAACATCTGTTTGAAGTGCAACGAGAGTGGAGTGCGTTTTTTTTTTTTTTTTTACTTTTCAAAAGACCAAAATTATTCTGAGGATTTGTCCATCACTCTCCGTATCATCCCTGGATCTTTGGAGAGGCCATGTGCACTGTGCCAGATCGGTGTTGCATGATTTAGTATATGGATAGACTTAATCCCTTTTTATCCATATGCTGTGAGGTTACCGCATGAAACTGTATATTGTCCTCTCAATCTGTTTCACCTCAGATCTTCTGGGTGTTGAAAGCGGAGCGCAGTGTAAAATAACATTGACTTAGGCTGAAATGAATGAGATTACACATGCAATATTGATTGTATCTCTCGAAGCTTATCCTAGCATACTGATGTACAGCATTTTCGCTAAAGGTATTTAACTTAAGAATGCACCTGCGTATCGTTTTATGTCTCACTGATAACCAGCTCTCTCGTGGAAGGTTGTACTGGGAATTTTAAAAATCTATTAAGTGAATAATACATTAAGTTCGAAAGGTCACAAAAAGTTCGGTCATGTTTTCCATGCTTAAATGACAATATCTCCATATTTAATCAGGGCCGATACACTTGTTTGTTCGCTGTTTGTTTGTGTGTTTGCTCCCTTCATCACCACAAGGCAGGAGTTTTATTAGAGCAGCTGGAGTCTGAACGCTCTCTGATGTGGCACTAAACTTTAAATTACAGACTTCCCTGGCCAAATGTGCTCCCCGTACATGCGCGTGTGTGTTTAAGTGAAGGGGGCTAAAGCTGTGCGCTAACCTGCATATGTGTGCTGTCACATCATCATCTATATTTGTGTGCAGAACTTTGGCCTGTGCATTTGTGTTTGTGTGTGTTTTCCCTCCCACATGGTCCAGGTGGCACAAGGAGGCATCCCTTCTGGCTTCCACTGTGAAACACACACACACACACACACACAAACGCGCACACACACAGTCGCAAGCCCCGTTCCGGTGGATGACTGCACGTTTCTACGGATGATTAGATTACGTAAGAAAACACTGCAGAGCCCTAATAGTTGGTAAACCCAGATTACGCAGGATTATCATCCCTTTTGCTCCGCCTCTGTTCTCCCTCTGCGTGTGTGTGTGTGGGTGTACAGGGAGAGTGGATGACGGGGGATGAAGCAGGAGGATGGGGGGTAAAGGGGCGATGTGTGTGGGGTAAGGTGGGGAGGGGGAGGGAGTGAATGATGCCGCAAACAACCAGAGCCAGATGGGACAGAACCCTAAGCAGCTTAGAGTCACAGTAATCACGCAGGCTAAGTTGCCGTCAATGGTGTATGTGTAGGCTCGTGTGTGTGTGTTGCTTTGCAGTGCATGTAGATTTGTGCAAGTGTATAAGTACTTCATACACTAAACTGGCGGGGCAACAGACGGATGCCCGTGCACAAATGCTGACATCACGGAGTGTGAGAAAGACAATGGAACGAATAAGAGACGGAGCCACGTCTCATGCAATCGTGATATTAGAGAAGACAGGAGAGAGAAGCCGGGGGAGAGAGATGTGCTAGCCGTGTGGGAGGAGATAATGGAGACGAGCGGGTCAAAAAGGTGGTATTATTTCGCCCCGGTGCCAATGAGATGCTACAGAAACATGGAGTGGGAAATGACACTGTATGTCACGCTACACGATATCTGCCTCGGGGGATCAGGAATCAATAACGCGCTGTCAATAGCAATCTGCTTTGAGTTTTCTGAATAAAATTGATCACTAAGGGTCAATAAAGCGCGATAATATCCACTGATATGTGTGCATTTCAGAAGAAGCCTGAGAACAAATATGGTAATACTGTAAAAGCTTTATAGAATGAACATGTATGACGCATAAACACATAAAGAGCACTCGTGTCTTTTCAAAGCATTTCCGTTGTGTTCCTCCGGAGCTTAGTGAGAGAAAAAAAAAAGCAACTGTAAATCCCAGGAGAGAAGCTTGCATAGATGTATTTACCTACATGAATATTCAATAATGGGGCTGCACACTTCACAAAGGCAAGTAATCACTGATTTATTTATTAGTGTTTTTGACGTGCCATGCAATTATGCCACTGCAGGCAAGCTGGTGGGCTGCTCTCTGCCCTGCCCTGAAGCTGTGTGCATGTGTGTGTAGCGCTGATTGAGTTTTAAGCTGTAGTATTGACTTTAAGGGGATCAATAGTGATGATTGTTCTTGTGCAAGCATAATAGCAGTGATCAATAAGTGATGGATAAATTATATGCTTCTTTCATCTGCGTGCAAGTCACTCACATTGTTTCGTTTTTAGTACCAAACCACTTCAAAGCAGTCGGTCGTTATTAGTTTGTGAGCTGTCCTGTGTTCCAATTATTTCATTCAAATGCTAAAATCAGATGCTGTTCTCAATCTCCCACTCTCACGTCACCTTACTTTACTTTCGCTGCCTTCCTCCCTTCAGCTCTTCTCTCCGGAGAAACGGGTGATGACAGCTAGCCACACTCTCCGGCTCATTGAACATTCAGCTTTGCTTTGATGGAATTCATTTGAATGTAAATGATGCTGTGATGGGAAAGCTTTCATTGGCCCCAGCGCAAAATTTCATACAGTGATACCACCCGTGTGAGCCGGTCCACAGAGAGAAAGAAAAACAACAAAACACTGCAACAACGTAGAACTATTACTTTTACCGAAGACATTAACAGCATGGTACTAATGAAAGTACATTGTCAATTAGTGGTGAAGTCAATGAGTTAGTCAATACATGACTTCTTTCCTATTTGCAGTTTGTACTCTATACTAGTAGTGACTTGTGGCTCTTATGGGACCAATAAGGGTCAAATAATGGAGTGCATTTTGTGCAAGCGGAAAACCTCTGGGTCTGGAATTCCAACGTGCAGGATCCAAAAGCTGCAGTTCCTTAAATGTCCACTTGAGGCAGGTTCCAAAAGCAAATCAGTCCTCCTAAACCTCCATGTTAAAATGCCCAACTTTACAGCAGTGATAAACACGTTTGCAGCCTGATACAAAAAACATTTTGGTCTCTATAGGCAATGTCCATTCATGAAAATCATTTCATGAACTTTTATACAACTTAGCTGTTTGTATTAAGTTGTATTAAGGCTCAGGGTTAAGCAGAATTGTTAGCATGGGTGCCGTAAAATAACGCTTTATTAGACAGAGTAATTCATTTTTGTTAGGGTCCAGTGATTGATGATTTGTCTTGAGACAAACAAGAAAAAAGAGGAAAGAGCTCTGTTGATACTGTGCAGACAACAAAAAGCAAAGGGAATTCTATCTATCTGGTCCGAATGTAATAGAAAGTGTAATTGTTTGCTGAATTCTGTTCACAGGCAGCAATTTTTGAAGTGCATGAAGAGCTACATTTATATGCACCATGGTTGAGGTGGTCAAGGTGAGGAGTGGCTGTTAAGAATGCAGGACTTGACCCCAGAGACTAGGTTGGTTTGGTTTTGGCTCCCTATTTTCACATCTTGTCCTTCTTTATTACTTTCTGTATTTTGTTTACTGACCACGTAAAGGTCTCTTGTTCAGTGTTACTTTGAGCTAGGAGGCCAGCTGACCTTGGTGTCTTGGTGTTCTGAAGAGAACTTATCTTGTCTTTCTCACGGATGTTAATCAGAGGAGCCCACATTCAAGGAGGAAGAAAGGAAGAGAGGCCCACACAAATAATTCTGAAGCTACAGTTTACCTCCTTAGTGAAAAAAGCTCAATCAAAAGAGATAGGAAAAGCCAAAAAAGACTGACCTCCACCTTTTCTCCTGCTTGGATGAGTATCGGAGGCAAACTTCATGAAAGAAATTTTGCTCTAGTCTCAGGTCATAGGCATTTATTATTTTCTATTTTTTTTATTTTTTTTTTGGCAATGGAATAGTCTTTTTTAGTAACAACTTTCACAAGAATTTGCCACCCAGACTCTCAACTCTGGTTAACATGAGGCAGCATAAACACTTTGGTCAAGGTTAGGGAGATGAACCACAACCACATTCTTTCTCAAACCTCAACCAGTGAAGTTTGATAACACTGTAGTCTCTTCAAGCAGCTCTTGTGCAGTGAGTTTGGATATTTACTTGAAGAGCAAATGAATATGTTGTCGGTGAACATTTTACTGGTGCATGCAGTATCGGCATTTTGACAACTTGGCTAATAGATGAAATGTGAACAGCATTCGGCATTAGGTTGCGTCTCCTTCAAAACATACCTGCTGTTTGCACATAAGTTTCATTTTTAGGAGGGCTGGCTTTGTCATTGTAGGACAGGGCTCTAAATAAAAGATGTTACAGGTGGAGATGCTTGCCTAAAATATGAAAGTGTGCCCTCGTTTCCAAAAAATGCCATCTGCACAACTGTCTGTGAGTACAAAAAAATTACAAAGATATTATAATCATTGTGGTCACACTTTTGCTTCTTTGCCCTGTTTGTGAAAACTAAATTAGCTGAGAATAGGGATGACAGAGATAATAACAACATGCACAAGTATGATCTTATTACAGGTTAAGTTGCGGTTACATGCTGTGCATATTAAACCTCAAGGGTGGCCTCTATTGTAGCTTTTCTCCTTACCCGCATTATGGAGTTTTATGACTGCACTCTAAGTGGGGAATCATGTAGAATAGCACAAAGTAACCACAAAATATCTCCTGAATAATGTTTGGGTCTTAATCCTCTCCTCCATCTCAGTCCACTAATTCAGCTCATTCTCTTCTTCACTTCTCACCTAGTCATACTGTATGTCACCCATCTTTCTTTTTTTAATTATGAAGATACACTGAAGGATTAAGTATTCTCCTATTGGATTAAATAATTCTCCTACTTCTTGACTATTTAAAAACCCAGTGAGGAATCTTAAAAATGCATAAAGCTGGAACCATCTCATGTGATAAAAATACATCATGGAGATACACTATTTTCACAGAACATCCATTAATCAGCTGCCAGTGGTAATACGCCAATAAAGTATTACTCCGACCAGAGTAAATCCCCACATTTATACCCATCACAGTCAATGTTTGAACCATTTAAAGTCATATAGATCCACGATTTATTACTGCCAACATCCGCATTCAACCCCTTTCCACTAATCACTGTGTTTTATTAGGCAGCTCCACCTTCATTCACGTTTCAGAGGTCTAACATGACATTCACCATTCCACCGCTTTTACACTGCCATTGATTTCCAGTATCCTCTCGATGCGAGCGTTCAGCCCGCTCACCCGAGGCATCATACATCACCCTGTATTAAGGCTTCACCTCTTATACCGCACCCCTTATATCATCATATCCCATACAGACAACTCTGCCTTTATCTCCCTCTCAGCTCCTGTGATTTCAAACTGATGCTTCTCTGAATTTCCACTCATCTTCCCCCTGTGAAAAAGACAGTTGTGTTTTTTGAAAATATTTCTCGCTACAGCAGAGGTTTTTCAAGATTTATCGGGCTTTTTCGATCATCCGCCGCTCCCGAATCCCTCTTCTTTCAGCTCTCAGCTATACCGCCTGGGCGGAGATGTGTTGAATCAGTCAAGATGTCACTTTGATGCTTTGTAAATCCCGCTCCCCTCTTTTGACTCTCCTTTAGATGGAGGTATAAGAATCTCATAATATCTTTTGGAAATCTTATGCAGTCACTGTTCTCTCTGGGGCTCTTTCAGACAGGAATAGACTGATGAAGTGTGTGACTGCCTCCACAGTAATTACGTGATGAATGCGTTCCATTCTGTGTGTAGCCCCGAGCAGTGAATAGCTCAAACTGATTATTGGAGGGGTGTGTTCTTTGTGTGTGTGTGTATGTAGGAAGACATGAGAATAGATAGACGGAAACAAAGAATCTCAAAGAAAGAGGATAGCATGTCTCATATTAACTCTCCCTTACGTCTATGAGCACACAGAACTGATGTCTTAATGAATGAATGACAGCGGGCCCCAAAATAGAAAGAAAACTGTAAATAACTGGCTTTTCTCATTAAGTCTTGTTACTCAGAAGGTGATTAATTGAGTGCCACACCCGCTTTGTCAGTTTCTACCACATATTCAGAAATATTGAGCCTACAACACCTTTCCTCGCGCTTAGAGTGAAAAGTTAAGACTAACACATCAAGCCTTCAGCATTTTAACCCCTTAGACGGATGTTAAGCTCCATTAATAATACCACGGTTTTGCTGTTCAGCTCGTATGGATTTTTCCTTCACAGCGAGGATACAGTGTGAGAGGCAGAGAGCGACAGAGCCAGAGAACAGAGCTGTACAACGTACAAAAGCCCCCTCTGAAAAAACCGACATTACTGGTAAGCCTCCAACAACCACGACTACAGCGAACATATCTGTGCTGTATTTGGAAAATGTCACAGATAAAAGGCAGAATGCACTTCGATTGTGTTCTCGAGTTATGCTCTAAAGCCAGAAGATCTTTATTCCTATGAAAAAACAATACGGCTAGAGGTAGTTACAGGGTTGTTTGTTCAGTGCTCCACCTCAACCACCTATGGTTAGGATTTGCATGACAACACCTCTGGCATGTGGAAGAGGGAATGAGCGAAAAGTTGTAAAACTGGGATAAATGCTTACCGTAAATACAAGTCCTTTACTTTTAGTTTCTATATTTTGCATATTTAACTTTGACAAATAATCTATGGATCATATGACCCATCGGTTAGGGTCAAAAAGCCACTAGAAGATCCTTATTCTTATCATTTTAGGCTGATATTGCCAGTGCCAGAGAAGAAAACTTAAGTAAAGAGTATTTCTTTGTAACTTGGAGAAATTTATCTGTGTCTTAAGTTAAATAAGCCATGTTAAACCCACTGGACTGTCAGAAAACACATTATTAGGAAGCTGAAACCAGTGTTGTTTTTTTCCATTTTTCTTTCTCATTAAAAAGCTGACATTTTGGAGATATATGGTTTTCACTTGACAGTGACGGTGTGATTTAATGGTGCATATTACTCTAAAAATGTGTTTATGTAATGACAAAGTAATTGTCACACAATGAACCTGAGCCCAAATAAAGCTGCCCATTAGACCATTTTCTTTTACTCGAACTCCCTCCACCATTGACATCTCTGTGCTAATATTAGACCATGTCCTATATTATATGCGGTTGCATATAAAAATGCAACCGCCGCCATTTTTTCCAAATGTTGCAGACCGTGGACAATTCACCGAAGAGGCTGCCAAGTGGTACAATGGCTAAAATGGATTTTGCATTGTCGTGCTTCATTTCTGTCGCATTAAATTGGGTTGAGAAAGTTTAGAGTAGGTACTATATCACCAGTGTTTACTGACTCGTTGTTATGAAGCTGTTATTTACTATCTAATGTAAAGCTTTGATTCAGCAGAAGTATAAATGTAAATTTGTGCTGGAGTTTCTCTAATGTGACCCTGGCGATAAGGATGTGGAGGCTTGATGTATTTTAAAATACTCCCAAGTGTCTCTTATCTAAAGAGACCAAGGTTGTTTTCTGTGGACTTAGTTTTATTGTGTGTCAATAGTACTTTCTATGCCTCTTTTTCCACTACAATTTGAAAAAATAAAAAAAGGCATGGTCGTGTTTCCTTGTTTGCCTCTTCCATGTTTTTTTTCCCCCAGTTTTAAAATAGTTGAAATCCTTACGTGGGTGTCTGATGAATATTCTGCCAGCTCCAACACTATTATACTGCATGCATGTTAATTCATTAATGGGAATGTTAAAAAATAAACATACCTGACCATTTTACACCATCATGAGTACAAGCGTTACCCTACGTTTTGCTTTTAATACTTCTAAATCTGATCACAAACATGACCGCGGACACACACAAACTCAGTCTGCCTTTGAGGCTCAGAACCAGCTCGCCGCCTGTCAGTCAGGCCATGGGAAGCCTCGGCGGACTCTCGCACCACAAGAAGACGTGCAGAAAAGATCAATGGGCTTGCGTTTATCGAGCAACATACACCCCCCCCCCACACACACACACACACACACAAACATACATCTCTGCCGCACCATCATCTCATCCCCACCGCCAAGTCTCTGACCGCCACCCCCCCCCGACAGCCAACGTAGTGAAGGTATTGATTTCCTCATATTAATGCAGCCTTCATGAGATGCCCCGGGCAGCAGAGGAGAAGACAGAGGAGCAGAGAATGAAGAAGAGAACGATTGGGGGGAAAAAAGTGAGAGAGCCGGAGGAGGAATGAGTGTAAAGCAACGCTCGGTGCCTGTGATACTACACATCAGGTTCACGAAAGATTTACATGTCAAATATGAGCTCGACCTAAACTTCAGTACATGCTCTGCTCTTTGAAATGTTAAAAAGCAAAATGAGGAGCTTGCTGTACTTGAACTGCGCTTAAACATAATGCTGTGATATGAATGATTTGCGTGTTCCTTTGGGAACATGGGGGGTGGTGGTTCTCAGTATGGCTCACTAGTTTGCGTGTCTTCTTTGCCAATTCACCCCACTCGCTTCTCCTCTGCATCAACAGAGTTTTTTTTTTTTTTTATCTCAGTCAAAATTGATGACCATTGCAGCACATAGTAGCTGCAGGTATTTTACTTTCTTACTCATAAGAGGGGATGCTTTGGGTGGAGCATCTCTGTTAAAAAGAAAATTTTACAGATCTTTGCAATTCTTCAGCTTTATTAGAGCACAAATACATCATTTTGGTGAATGCTTTCGGCTTACAGTGTGTCCAGTGGGCTTTAAAAGGGCTTTTAGTGTGATTTTCTGTGCATATATCTCATATCCAAGTTAAAGCAGGTTAAAAAAAATGAAACCACGTTATCTCAAAATAATACTGTAACACAATTTCATTTTTCTGCTCATTCCCTGCTCCAGTCAGGTAGACAGAGGCCAAGAATGGGCCAAGATGTAAGCTGTTATGTAATCAGTATTTGGCCTGGACCTGGTGTGAATGAACGAATGCAGTCGTGTCAGGGTGTTTAAAACATTAGTGTGTTTGGAGGTGGAGTGGATCTGTCCGCTCAGCCTAATGGGCAGCACGTGCAGCTCCTCAGCTGTTACTCTCTTCTGCCTTCCTTCCCTTGCGCTGTCTCTCACACACTTTTTTTTCTCCCCCCCCCCTCTCTGTCATGCACGCACACTCATTTTCACTCATTTTCTCTTTTCAGTGTAAACTCTCTCTTTGTGGAGGAGGAGTAGGAGGCGTGTTTGCCAGCCATATGGCAGTGCCAGCGGCGTCCGGAGCAGATGTGCCCGGCATTGGGGCTCTGCTCTATCAAGCACACGCATACTTATACACACACAGTCACACACAGAGGCTTATGCAGTGCCTGTTACCGAGGAAGAGGTCACTGACTGACAACAGCATTATCTAACTCCCAAAGTGCAGCCACGCGGCTTGCAGGAACAACAAAAGCTACACTTGACGCACCTCTGAGTTCTCAATGAGACTTTAATTTAAAATCAGTGGGTGTCCCCCTTGAAATATTATTCAGGAAATTACAGTCAGAGTGTTGTATTACTGTGTTTTGGACTTGAAGTTGCAATTTTTGGTATAATGCAGGTATCACTCATACAAAAAACCCCACTCAGGGCAGCCCAGCACTTTTACCTTTGTAATGCTTTTACTAAACGCTAAATGTCAGATGTGTCATTTTCTACTCAGCGGCTCAACAAGCTGCTTTTGACTGACTAAAGTGTGAGAAAACTTCTCTTCAGCGATCAGACTTCGGTGTTTTTGACTTCTTGGCTTCCTCAGCTGTCTGTGAGAGAGCCCTCACTGCCCCAAGATTGCACACTCAGCGCGTTTTTTTAATTTTTTTTTTAGAACGTTTTTTTTTTTTGCTGAATCGTAGAAGAGGTTTGTGCTGCTTGGTGTGTATGCGTGAGTTACAGTACAGTAAAGTTTGCTCTGAATGAAATGGGATGTAAATTTGACCAGTGTGCAGAATGAGAATGCAGGCTGGTTCCCAGCATTTGCTGAAGCAGCGTTTGACCTACATCAAACATCCAAAAGCGGAATAAGTGAAAAAAGCATGAGCATGCTGGTCAACACCTAGACCCAAGTATACATCAAAGAGATGGGGCATAAAAGAGCAAAACTCCTCACACAGAGGCACTTTTTGGAGTTTATCCTTGAATTACCATTGCAAATGTATCACAGCTTTTTTATTTACTTTTGATTAGTACAGGTTGCTTCGAGACCAAAATCTCAGAAGGAAAAACCAACATAGTGTAGTGTTCCCTTGCCTGTTGGCTAACATTTGATTCACATATAAAGGCATTTCAATCAATTCAAAATCAAAGTGTGACATAACAAAATATACTCGGATTTTTTTTCCAGTAATAAAGTGCATAAATACAGTCACATGGAAACCCATTTCATGATGCAATGAACTGAACTGGAGAAGCTTTGCTATTATTAGAAATGCTTATGTATTACCAATCACAGGATGACATAATATACTATCCTAACTCTCATATGACTTCCCTAATGTGCGCATTTACAAATGTAAAATGCCTCTGTGCACTATATTCATCCTGAGTGCTTAGAACCTGGAAATGGGAAAGAAAATCTGTTTTGAGAGAATCTATGCTGATCCATCCCCTCCTCTGGATTAACTAAAAAAAATAATCAAATCAAAAGATGCCTGCGCTGATCTATGAATGTTGTCGGTGAACAGGACGTGCAGAGAACAAGAACACATTTTTAACTAAGATTAAAATGGCTTTTTGAATAGAATCAATAGTTGCTGTTATTTCTTCTCCAAATAACAACATGCATCACTTGCCCGGCCGTGTGTCATGCCGTAGTCAGCTGAGAGCAGCTGTCCACAGGGAGATCACAAACCTTTGTGACACTGGGGTAAAAAAGCTCAGGGCAAGTGTGTGTGTGTGTGTGTGACAGAGAGACAGCTGGTGAAGTGCAGGCAATGAGTTCTCTAAAAATGTTCTAATATGTTCAAATATAGCAGAAGTTTCGCTAGATTGATTTTACGTAACGAGTGCGTACGTGTTTTAGAGTACAATTTTTTATTACTTTGTTAGTTATTAAAAAAACAAAAGTTGAGGAATGACATCATTGTGACTATAAAAAAGAAAAGTTAATGCTTATCTCTGTAAGACAAGATAAAGTAAGAAGTAGCAGCAGCTCCTCTCGGGAAATGTCCTTGGTTTGGTCGTTCTTTTCCCCTCAGTCCTCTGACTGACGTTCTGCTGTTCTCTCACAACACAACTGGTCGAGCATCTTGCCTCCTATTTTGGTTGGCTTCATAAAATGGCTTAATACCTGTTTTTTTCTGACAGATGGCACACTAAGTGGCATTTAAAAAGAAAAAACATGCCGGTGAGAGCCATGGCTGAAGGCGTTATGTCCATACATCCCATTTTCATAAGTGTGATATCTCAGGAATGCCTTCAGGGACTGTTTTCAAATTTGACACAAATGTTCGCTTGAATTCAAGGTTGAATAGATTCAAATTTGCTGGTCAAAGGTCACTTCAAGCGACTTCAAGCTCAGTACCTCAAGCATTAAAAAAATTCACACAAATGATAGTGATGACGTGGTGACATTTGAAATCAAAGGGTCAAAGGTCAACTTTGCTGTAGCATCATAATATTCTGCAAAAACACTTTTTTTGACCATTATGCAATGCCATAGCTCAGAAACTGAAGAGAAGATTGGAACCATATTTCATATTTGGTCAGATATTGAATATGTGACACTAATCTTGGGTACCCAACATGAAACTCTGATGATTGCATAGATCTTCTGTGCAGCCAAGTGTGCAAAGAATCCACATGTTAAAATACTTCAGCTTCTTGCCAGAACCATCTGTATCACTTTCTACTGCTATGGCTGCAACTTTAGGTTCTATCAGAATCAGCTTTGTTGTCCAATCAAACTTGACTGATTAGTGCAGGTAGACACTTTGAAGCAGAAATTCCAAGTATCACTAATGTGATCCTAGAATGAAACCAACACGCTAAAATTCAAAGTCTTTTTGGTAGGAAGCTGCTAATGAACATGATCTGTTGAGTACAGAGGTGTAACTGTGAATCCATTTTCTGACACTTTCCCCATTCTGTTGTTAGTGTGGGTGTGTGATTTCTACTCTCTTCTAGTTTTGGGTTGCATGCATGTCACCCTATCACCTAACCTGACTTTCCATTCATCCGTCTCCCCCAACTCTTCAGATTTTACATTTTCACTGTTTTGTGTGATAGACACTCGATCTGTTGTGTTTCAAATGCAGGTGATATAGACTCAGGGCAACAATCCCACCATGCAATCAATTTAGTCACACTTGAAGGCATGTAGCAACAATGTGAGTGGAGCAGAGTGTTTTTGGAACACAAAACATCACTCTGGTGAGCCTCTCCTTGATAGAGGTTTTAAAACCGTGACATTAGTACAGATGTAGCTTAACTACTCTTGCTTTTGGTCATTGGTCTCTCTCTCCATTCTTGCCAAGAACATTTGATTTGTAAATTTGTAACAGCAAACCTTTCCTATATTCCTCAAGTATACAATGTCAAATGTGGTGCAGGAATTAATGAGAAAGCAGCTGTGTGTTCCAGCCTCGCTCTCTGCTTCTTTCTGATAATACCCATGAGTGGCACTGAGTGGATCGAGGGTTCATGCTGAAGGTGAGCCACACAGGGACTCAAACAGACGATAAATCATTACAAGCCCTTATTGCCGGAGAGCAGCACTGACCAAATCACCTGCAGAAGCGCTGCTGCTCCCAGGTGACTCAGCCAGTGTTGGTGGGCTTAAAATCACTGTCTTCATTTGGAGAGTCACTGTAGTGAGGAAGAGCAAGAGATACATAGTAGGAAGAGATCAAACAAGGGAGAATTACTTGTAGAAGAGCAAAAGGGAGTAGGAACATTTTAAGACGGCGCATTCTCTTCTACAAGCCAATTACTAACTGTGGGGCTCCAGACAAGGTTACCTGAGGCTAAATGCTAGTTCCAGGAATAGTCTGCTACTATTATCTGCAGGCTCTGGCTGGCTGAGTGAGAAGCTTAGACGGCTGCGTTAACCTGTGCCGTGCAGACAGTGCCAGGAGTCTGGGCTTACCTGCTGACCTGTGGTATTTAGAAAGGAGGTTTGGTGATTTCTTTGATTTTTATTTTGAGAGTACAGGACTTATGCAATCACCAAAACGACTGTGTAGTGCATATTCCATTTGCTATCAACAAAAAGCACCTGATTTTGGGAGCGCTGCAAGTTGTATAACCACTATCATTCTTATTCTTAACTCTATAATAGCTATACCTGAATACCAGACACAAGCCACAGTTTGCTGCTTCACTTGGATGTCTTTGGCAGAACCAGGCCGTTGTCAGCCAGTTAAAAGAGACTTGAGGGTGGCAGCTGCCAAACAGCGAAAGATTGTCATCTTACTGGCAGATCAGTATGCTTGCCAGGATGTTAGATTTATGTGCAGACACAGTGACAGGTTTGCCAAACATGCAAGTCTGCCAGCGAACGGAGTTACTACACACATAAAGGCTGCAAGGTGGCTGGTGGCTGTCAGGAAAAAAAGTCTTTCTCTTTGGGGGAATCCAGGTCTGGTTCCTCAGCTGTCATTTGGAACAACATGCAGGGCAGCATGTGCTGGCAATTTGCAAAACAGAGTGTTTTATTTTCAGTATGTGCTGGGAGTGAGCATGTGAAGGATGTTTTAGATTAGAGCTGTATATTTGTGATTAGTGTACTCCACTGAAGTTGGTACTTGATGTTTTTTGGACATTGTATGTGTGTGTGGCTGTGTCCAGGACTGCATGTGCAGAGCCATCTGTTTGCTGCTTTAGCAGTAGTCTTCCAGTGCCCAGGCTTATCTGTGCACGAGGGCAGTGGCCTACTTTAACCTTCTGCTCACTCGGTGCACACAGCCGAGCACAGTAGTTTGGTTGATCACCCGTCAGCTTGTTTGCAATAGCTTTCCCCCAGTCCATCTGCATTCGCGATTACTTTTGGGCTCATTACTCATGAAACACATTCGGTTTTACTTGCTACTGCTCTCAAAATGACATCAATTCCTCCTGCTCTGCGTGCAGTCATTCGTGATGCCTTGAATTCCGTTACATTATTTCATTGCATGCATACATATGTACTTTGTTCACAACAAAAAGTATTTCTAAAACAAAGTTGTTCTTATTATATGTATTTAAATGGCATTACTGGTTCTGGTACAATGTGCAGGTTGGAATATTGGTTATTGACATGACCCACAACAGTCAGATCAAACTTCACAAGCAGCCCAATTTATCAGACTCACGAGGAACAAGTATCAGATATGATATATTTTGTGTACAACATACTGTAGCACCATACCATAGACATGCACAGCATTCATTTATGTAAGTAAGGAATCAAACACATTCTTCTCATTACAATTTACCAATGCCACCAATAATCTTTGCCTGAAAAACCTTCTCCTAAAAACTACTTTTCTTCAATCTTGTTTGAAGTTTTTTGAATGGGATCCGATATAATCTCGCTAAGATCCATTTAAACACAAAGGTTGTATGTGTGGCGATATGGAAATATGGTGACCAGTGCTACATGCTAAACAGCTTGGGCTCTGTAGTGCATTAGGAGCACAGTAAGCTGTGCTGGTCAGACTCAATACAGTTTAGAAAAGAGTATTAAGCTATGTAGGCTAGTCAGAAGGCCCTGTTTGGGAGTCGGCTGTTGTGGCTAATAGGTCAGCTGGGATGGGCGGGGCAGGGGATGAGGGGGAGGATGAGCAAGAGATTTTGAAGGCTCTTTCAGTGGACGAGCATTTGTAGAGGGGAGAAAAGTGGAGGAAAGGAAAGAAAAGGAAAGGAGGGATTAAATGGGCAGTGTCATGTGAGCAAACCTCCTGCCAGACATTAAGCTGACATCATCATCTGAGTTCCCTTTGACCCACCGAAATCCTTTGACCGATGAGTGTGAAGTTTCACAAATAAGAGGACACTGGTTTTTTTCCACCAGATTTTAAACCGTAGAAGCGACGTCTGCCATATGCTGCATGTATGCACAATTTTGCGTGTTTTGACATTTATAGTTCTGATTGTACATTTATAACAAAACAAACGCAATACTTTAAGTAGGGCAGTGAATGCAAGACAAGCATTGAGCTGCTCAGCTTTAGTCGATGCTGTTCTGTTGTAAGCAGAGCTTTGTGTGCTCTGTACACAGTAGACAGAACCAACATTTGCTTCTGTGTAAAATATGAATGAGGACCTTTAGTAATGTAGTCCCTATGGACTGTGGTTATAAACAAGGTCGTCCAAACGGTTCAGTTTGTTTACTGGTAGCTGTAACATCAACTCTCAGCCTTAGCTACAGAAGGCAAGTAATAGGTCTGTTGTTTTGTTATAAATTATCTTTCCACAGAGACTGGAAAGAGAGGAAATGGTTGATCTGACTCTGTCCAAAGCAAACAAAACCCACCTGCCAGTATCCCACATGCTTAATAAGTGACACTAATGCATCTGTGTGAAAGCTGTAGTGTAAAAATGACATTGTCCTCTTGGTTGGGCCAAAAAATTGTCCAGAAAATTGGTGCCGAAACCACCTGTCGTCTTTAAAATGTATTGTGTGACATATGTCATGTTGGTGGGTTTTCCAGATCTATTCTGAACTAAATTAACCATCACCAGGCTGTAGGGTCATTCTTATTAGACAGATATGGGAATAATGTTGATCTTCTGGAATAACTTTCTGCACAAAAATGAAAAAGTCCATTTCTAAAAATGTCCATTCTGTTAAAGTCCTCCATTTGAATAATTTTGCCAAATAAAAGGCCCAATAAAATTTCAAAGGTCATTAAAGAAAAAGAAAGTATTGTCAGTGCAGTGTACAGGAATTAAATACCCTCTCAGAATGCACCCTTTCATTTTTATCTCAGCAGTGCTTTGAGCACAATGCTTGATGAGTTGCCATTGAGCAGCTGGGTACACAATTATACCACCTGAGTTTCACACGAATGTCTTTGCTCGCTTGTTGGTTCACCCTGGTGCCTCGCGGGCAGTGGCAACAACACAGGGTCCGCTTCTACACAAACGCAGCTCTTCCTGAAGCCCCTGGGTCTTCAGCAAGAGAACGGGACACAGAGCTCCGTTTGTGTGCGGACACAGGTGTCGGAGCACATGAATCCACGTGTAGATGTGTTCATGACTGTGTCTAATTTTACAGAGATTTTTTTTTTTGTCCTTTCAGTGGATTAACTTCTAGTGTGGAGGTGACAGAACTAATCAGACTTGGTGTTCGAGTCCAAAAAAGAAAATTTAAAACGATGCAGATTAAATGTGAAACGTGATCAGAGCTGCTGACTGTCACGCCTGAAGCAGGAGATACGGGAATTTATGCTGGATCTTGCTCTGCTCTTTTTTTTACACTCCTGTATTTTGTGAAAATGCAGCTGATAAATGTTCTTTTATACTTTTTAAATGTGCCTGTCTTGTTTAAAACTTAGTCGTTTGTTGAGGTGTGGTGATTTGGTGTAAATCTGAGGTCAAAGCTGAGGATTTCAAACACTCAGTGATGCTTTAAAAGGAGACAAAAAGCTTAGTTTAGTGTCAGGAAAAGATGATGCATTTCACTTTTGCCTATGTATTAATGCGTGTCCTGTGGTCTTTCTTTAGTCACGTCTTTGCGCCGTCATCAATCATCTCACTTAAACAGGTGTGTGCATGTGTAGGTGTGCGTCTGTCTCACTTCCGTGTCCCAGTGAAGCTGTGCCAGAGGCTCATCACATCACAGCATCAGGGGCATCTGTTTGAAACTGAAATAAAAGTAAAGCCTATGAATAAAAGAGCCACATGAATAAAAACACAGGATGCAAATGACTTGCCAGGGAGGCATTGTGTATGTGAGTGTGTGTGTGTGTGTGTGCATGGTGTGTTGTGCATGAGAACGAGTGTTTGAGTGAGAGAGGGGAAGTGTTGTATTCGCCCTGAATTTGTTCTCCATCCCATCATGACTCCACCTTAGCTTGACTGAATAAGTAAGCACACACACACACACACACACACACACACACACACACACACACACACACACACACACACACACACACACACACACACACACACACACACGTGTACATACACTGCTCTCTGAGGTGTATGGTTTTCTCATGCATTAATCAACAGCAGTTTTGACACTTGGATCCTGAATGAGGAGAGAGAGCTGTTTTAACAGAGCCATGCAGTGGGTTCTCCTCTTCACTGCTAGCGCTGCCTCGGGTGACTTTATCAATTAGGCCTCTGTGGAAACAGCAGCATCCTCTCTGCTTTCTCTTGTCCTCCTCTATTTCACACCTCCCCCTTTTTCTTTCATTCTTCTGATTTATACTTTCTCTGTACCTCCCTATTTGACTCCTGTCTTTTCCTTCCCATGGTGCATCTTCCTTGTGATTTTTTTTTATCCTCCTCTTTGTCTATTACTGCTCAAACTTCATGCCCACCCCACACCATTTTGCTTATCTTATCCCATTCCTATCTTCACTCTGTCCTCTTTTATATCCTCCTCTACTCTCCTACCACTGCTTTGTCCTTTTTGCTCCAAACAACAGAGATATCTTCCAAATGCTCTAGTCCACGATTAACTGGTGGTGACTCATTTGTTTTGTTTATAATTGCATCTTAAGGTAAAAGAATATAGGTAACGACTGAAAACTCGTGTGTTGTTCTTGCCATTAATTCTAATATTAATTAGTTTTTTTCATGACGAATTAAAAAAAAATCAGGAGACTTCTTTATGTGAATATGTACAACTCACATATGAACATCTTGCCAAATGTCTAGATTTTGCAAGCTGAGTCTTCTGAACATATTTTTGTTGACTTTAATCGTATGTCTTTCCAGTCACAGGGCAACAGACAAAACTGAACCAAGATCACTTATTGAAAAGTTCACTTTTTCAAAAGCGGATGTAAAAGATCAAGCATCAATCACCAGCACTGTCATTAAGAGCTACCCCATTTCTTTTATTCGCACTGTGATTCAACCCCTTCTTTGCACAAACATGTTCCTAACTTTTAGGTTTTGAAAGAAACTTTACTTTTCCCCCCAAAAAAGTAAGATTATGATGGAGCAGAAAAGGAAAAGGTTTAGACGTTAGAAGAACTGCACAGTCCTTGTTAGGACACTGGAGGGTTGAGCAGCATTACAAGTCTGTAACTGGACTTCCACCCAGGAGACTGGGGAGTGCTTTCAGTCAGAGTCCATTATTCTGAATCATTTTCACTTGCTGTTTGGTTAGGTTTTGTCACAGTCACATGGCTAAGTTTAGGAAGATATCATGTTTTGGGTTAAAATACAACCACCCCTCGTTCAGTATATGACTGGTTGGCTGTAAAGGAGCAACAGTAAACCAGAATAATTGGCATATCTAATCATTTGATTTGAAATGTATCAAATCAGATTTGATACCTCAAATGTTGTATGAGCAAAAATAAGTTTCACAATATAGCACAACTGTGATTTCAGTTTAGTCGTATTGAAATGTGATTTTGGGTGATAATAATTGAAAGAAAGAAAAATAAAATAATTACAATTGCATCTAAACATAATAGACTTCCCTTGATTGTGCAAAATGCTAATATTGCATTAAAAGTGAGAACAAAGCAGATGGCTAATAAAGGCAACACTTCTCTATCACAGGTTTTCATAACTGTGGGTGAAAGATGGTCAACATCAGAAATTAGCTTCTGCTGTTTCTTGGCTGGTCTGGGTCCAGCTGAGCACTGCCTCAGGGCAGCTCCAGGCTAAAAGTTGAGTGGAAGAGGAGGAAACAAGATGTTTGTGGACAGAATAATAGAAAGATAAACCCATGGACAGCTCGTTTACATCACACCTTTTCACATTAGCCTGGAGATATGAAGCAGGCTGCAGAACTCTGATTCACTCAGCCCTGGGCATAAATAGTAAAATAACGTAGAGCACAGCAGGGTTACCACTGCTGAATCAAAACCAAACCTGGCCTGCCTTTGAGAGTAGCTCCTCAAATCACTTTTGTTGTCTCGTGGTGATTACAAGATGTAATTTACCCCTGCACAGCCACAGCAGCTCTTTTCAACTTGTCAAGTCACCACATCATTTTGTATACACTTACTGTACTGTGTGCATTTTTCATGTGGGTGGCCGGATTTGACAATGAGCGGTTCACCATTCATCCCTTACATTCCAAACCCTGCTCTGGATGTATTCTTGATGAGCGGCTGTCTACCAGACATGCTTCATGAGTGGAGCTGAGGAGCTGGCATAAAGCTTTGGCAGAAGTGTGTGCAATAATGAGGCAATGCCAAGCAATGCCGCAGTTCCTATCTCTCTCTTTTAGAAGTGTCCTTAAAAGGCCACCATACGTACACATATGGACGAGTCAGGATGTGTGTGCGCGTGGCGGTGGGTGGTAATGTCATGTGTGTGTGTTGGCGAGCTGAGAAAATGTCAAAATGGATGGAGAGCACCTGTGTGTGAGTGTGCATATGTTTGCTGGCCTTTGTGTGTGTCCTCGTTGTTGTGATTTTGTGTGTGTTGTTCTGTGGTCGTGGGAGCTTACAGGCTCTGTGCGCAGAGGTTCCCTAATCCAGTGTTTTGAAATGAGCCCTCCAGCTGTTGTGGGCTTGAGAGACTGCTGCCTTGGAGGAGGCTTAGAGATAAGATGCTCCTTCTATCTCCATTCCTTTAGGTGCTTTCTTTCTTTCTTTCTTTCATTCTTTCTTTCTTTCATTCTTTCTTTCTTTTTCTTTCCTCTTTCTTTCTTTCTTTCTTTCTCTTTCTTTCTTTCTTTCTTTCTCTCTTTCTCTCTTTCTTTCTCTCTCGTCTTCTTTAGCATGTTTATTACCTATGTGACCACTGAGAACATCCACTTCCATTGATCTCTTGCTACCAACACAATCTGCTCTGTTCAGTTCGCAACCCCTTGTATAAAATTCTTACTCATGGCTGTTAATCCTCCAATAAGAACGTAGATTGATTCTGCACAGGAAGTGAACACTGTGTACACAGAGGACAGAAGATCAGATTAGAGTAGTGACCCAAGCGTTTGTAATTTATTGCATTTATAATGGCGGCCCTCAGATTGTAGATGTCACGAGAGGCAATGGGAGCTCGTTAGCGAAATCGTGACGTACGCACTAAGGAGATTGTGCTGTACAGCGTTATTATTTAAGCAATTGAGTAACAGTAAAGAATCATACTACAGTAAATGATGCATTTTGACATTCCAATGGAATACAAAGCCTTTAAGTGAAATTGCTTGCATAATTCATTGGGATTTTTTTCATGGATATATCTCTTATAAACCATAACTGAACAGAGCAGTTCTGAGTGCTGCCTATCTCCCCTGGCCCAGCATTGAGCCTGCAGGGCCTGTGGAGTCTGCCAGCAGAAGGAAAGCGTAGGAAGTCCAGCAGGTTTCGGTCAGACATGTAGGGAGCAACAGGCAGTCTGTCAGCTAGAATATGACAGTGATATTGAAACTCAAATTTGGCAGGAATAAATCCTAAAGCCTGAAATTCTTCTCAGAGTACAGAAAAGGCCTTATATTCCATGACCTAGAGGTAATACGGATAACTTCACAGGATATATTGTGTGGTCCAATGTTGTCATTGCTTAACTACAAACCATTGAAATATGATTCTGGTGATTTCTACTACTGACTTATGGCAAGATCATCATTTTACATCATCACTAATAAGAACAATTCACAGGACATGATCAATTATCCGTAATCATATCAGTGCATCATCCTCCTCATCATGTTTCGATAAGATTACTTCCCATTGGAGTTTTTGGACATGGATGCATGCTTGCGGGGGTGATCTAACTTGATTTAGACCCTAATGTCTTTAGCTGGTCTAGAAATAGGATGCAGTATGTGCATATCTGTCTCTGTGGGTCTGTTACGGCTGACAGCTGAGTCCAGATGAGGAAGGCAGCTCCTTAGTTCCTCGGTGTGAGAGGACAGACCTCCCTTATTGCACAAGAAAACAAGCTATCATGATCGTTTAGTGAGCTGAATGCCGACAGGAAGCAGCAAATAGTGTCCAATATGACCATTTCTATCCCCACTTGTCCTGTTCATTTGCACTGTTACAGACTGTGTTCGGATGAAAGAAACGCGTTGTTTTAGCAAATGCAGAAAATGAATATCTCAAGAGACAGACTATCGTGTTTCTCCATTTAACTGTTACATATTTCATGTGATCCTTCGCTGTGTGGTCTAGATGTTTGTTTAGTTGCTAAGAGAATTTCAGAAGAGGGGCTTGGCTCTTCAGAAATCATGTTTGTTTTTGCTGTAAAAGATGCGCTGAGAGATTTGTCATGACATTTAGCTTTTTAAAATATTGCATATGTGTGTGCACATGGCAGAGGTTTTGATCTAAATTAGTTATTTTGAATAATATTGTATGTGTGTGTCCATTTTTTTAATAATTTTTTTTTGACATTCAAAGTCAGATATTCACATCTGTTTCAACATATGTGCAAGCATCTCAGATCTATTGTCTGCCTTAGACTGCCAAAATAGCGTCTTTTCTGAGCAATGAAAATGAAACAAAATTAAAAAAAAACAAACGGCAACAGAAAACAAACAAAAAAGAACAAACAAAAAGGGAGTGATCTTTTCCATACATCACAATTACCATTTTATAAAAAAATCAGGCCTATAGGATGTGACATGTTTGACACATTTTTCCCAATATGAGTCAAATCTCTCCAGTTTGTGACTGACAAATGCTGTTATCCTCTCCATTTTATAAATGTACATTGTGATATCCATCCATCCATGCGTTCAAAGTTGGGCTCTCCTGTGATAACCATTTCCTGGTAATAGTCTTTTAAATGTTTATCCCTTTTCGGCCATTCCTCGGGTATGTGTCCAAAGAACAAAGTGTGTGTCCATTTTTATCTCTCACTCACTAAAGGCAAGTTTTTCCAAAATCAGATATACAGGTGATCGTATGTAGCCTGCAGGGAAACTTTGAAGTTGTCGCATTTCTAACAGAGTACAAAGATTTATTGGAGACATCACTCAAGATGCATCTGTCAGAGTATTCTGGAAATGACTACGTCTATATGTCTGTCTCGCTGTTTTATTAGTTTACACCTTAGTACTATGTTTTTCTGTGGTGAATCAAAACACTGATCGCTGCCTCTCTCCACCTGCAGTGTGTGTGCGGGCGCTGGATGTCACCGTGTCCCAGAGCAGCATCCAGGTGGCCCGTGGCCAAGCAGCCATCCTACCCTGCTCCTTCTCCACCAGCGCTGCCCTCAACAACCTCAACATCATCTGGATGGTGATACCGCTATCCAATGCTAACCAGCCAGAGCAGGTAGGAATTACTTACATGCACTCACTGACACTTAAAACCAAAGCCAAAAGCAGAGATAATGAACTGTTGCAAAACATAATCTTGATATTTGAACCTAGAAGGCAGAATTCTGCCCCCAGTTAGATCTAAACCCTTTATTTTCAGTACTGTAATAGAAGTTTCACTGCAATAGATGTGATCATATGCTGCTTTGAATAGCAGACTCATACAGAGTCAGTGCCGCTGTGCACTTTCTCGAGATGTACAAAATGTATATTTCTGAAATGCACATAACTCATTCTCCAATGCAATATTACTATATATGCATCCTGTGGATGGCCGTTCTGCTTCCCTACCAACGTTACAGTCAAAGCAGGTACACATGACTTAATTTGATTCAAGGTGTGCTCAGATACAGCGTAAAGAGAATTTCAGAGGCCGGATGAATGCATAGAAAGTCAGTAGAAAACTACCTGGTCTCACTCCCAGCTCATCACATAGGGCTGCTTTGTCAGGACCGCTTGGCGTCACGTTTTACCACAATGTACTCAGTGTCATCACTATCAGTCTTTTTCAGGTAAAGAGAAGTTTGCACTCTGACATGTGGTTCCTATTGTGAAAGGGTGTATTTTAACCCAAATTATGATTTTTTTTTTAAACCTATCCAAGCAGTTTTGGTGCTGAAAATGAAAGAAACAGCAAAACTTAAGTACTAAAATAAAACAAAATTAGGTGAAACAAATATGGTCCAATTCAAGACATGAACTGCAGATTCCTGTATGAAAGAATCATGACTCACAGCATCCCCACTTAGCATACAATATAGACACAGGTGATACCAATGCCAAAGCACACCCTTTGTGTGTCTCTGTGATGCCAGCAACTTTGTCAGATGGCAGGTCTTGACACCCTGGGAGTGAGAACAGGAAACACAGGTGAACATGCCTAAATTTAGATGCTTAATTTTTTGTTCAAGTTGTAAATGTTTCAACCTGACAGGAAGCTCTATCAGAACTCTTGGTCATGATTATGGTGATGATATATCGCAGAATTGTACCGATATACTTTTACATGCAGCACGGACCATATGTGCCTTGACTATTTCTACAAAAAATATAAATATTGCAAATGTAGAGTAAAATCTGAGCAAACACACAACATTTCTCTTTTCGGTGCATCTGATCGCACCTTTAGAGTAGTAGTATAGAGATTACTATAGAATAATTTAGATGTAGTAGTGAGCTTCAAGGTGTGCATATAGTGTAACTGTGCAGGACAGCAATGCTATGTGACACTTTTCTACCTTTAGCTTCACTGCCAAGATTATCTTAGTGTTTTTACTGTTGTGGGTGTTTGGAAAGATTACCGTCCATTTGATCTGCACATGAAAACACTGCTTGATTTAGATTTAAATGATAGCCTTTTGTTGTTAATTTTGTCTCACTGGCCTCTTTCTTGATGGCCTTTTACTCTTGTTTTCTTTCATCCTCTCACCTTTCCTCCCTCCCTCTCTCTGTCTCACACTTTCTCCCCCCTTGCGGGACTTCTGTGATTCCATTTGAGTTGTTTAACATGCAGCTGCAGGCCGTACAAGCTCACCTGCCTCCCTTCACTTTGAACCCCGGCGCTGGTCGGCCGTCCAAATAATACAATCATCTTCTGCACTAATTAACTCACGCCCACGACAGGCTCTATATCGCAGCTGTTCTCACCACACACACACACACACACACACACACACACACACACACACACACACACACACACACACACACACACACACACACACACACACACACACACACTGGCATACACAAACATTCACACACACAAAAACTGGCATTGGACAGACTGCTGGTTTAAATGCAGTTCAGACTCACATGCATGCAAGGTTTATATACAATGTATTTACTGACTTCACACATGCAGTACACAATAAAAATTTGAATATAGACATATCTATCTATCCATCTATCCATCTATCCATCCATCCATCCATCCAGATATGTGCACATAGCAGAGTAATTCCCTCATGCACACACCTGTGGAAAAATCCTTATACCATTGTCTTCACACACACACGCACTCACAAAGGCTCTAATAACAACAGTCAACGCAAACGCGTATAGGCACTTACCCATGGATGAATGCGCATGACTTTACGATGACAGACAAGTCATGATGGGAGCTGAAAAATGCAGAAGGCTGCATCCCATTTGCCACGTTCTCATTCTGTACCTTCACCCTGTATTGCATGACATGCATGAGGTCAGTGCGTACCTGGGAAGACTGGGTGCAACCACACAAGCGTTTAAACGCACCTCGTCACAAACATCCCTCGAAAATGAACCCTCATACATATGCAACGGCAACCCAATCTGTGCGCTCACACAGAAGAAAGAGCAAACATTGTCCGATTTACACTTCTTCCGTCGGATTGTGTGCCTGAAGTTGGTGAGTTGTCTCAAAATAAAAAGTGTGCGACGAAATAAAGTGCTGTGCAGGGTGACGGAACAAGAACAAGGTCATTTTCAAGGGAGAGAGTGTCATAAATGATTATAGTTGATGCTAAAAGCCATTAAGAATTACTGAACAGAACTCTGTCGAGTTGCACACACTGCGTTAGCACTTTAGTGAGAGCACTCTGACCACTCTGATCTCTCTCTGCTCAAATGTGACTGCCCTGTTTAGATAGGTGTGTGGGAAATGATGCACAGTTTAAACAGCACAAGATTGTCAACTTCCCTGATGGTGCAAACATGATTGTTTGTTGTTCCCCACATTAATCCTTTCGTATGTTTCTTTGATGCTTTTATTGCCATGTTGTCTAAGACTTCACCCTCTGCTTTATAGCCTTAAGCCTACTCGGTTGACTCCACATTATAGAGAATGGAACTTAATGAGACAAGTGTGGGCTTCATATATTATGTTTATTAGTGTGGCAACCTGGTGCATCTGGTGTCTGCTCAGATGTTAAGTTTCTGAAGTAATTAGTGCAAAAGAAAGACATAGTCCATCCATCCCACCATCAGCTCTACCTGCTTTATCCTGTAGATGTTTGCGGGAGGGCTGGAGCCTATCCCAGCTGACGTTGGGGCGAGTGGCAGGTTACACCCTGGACTGGTCAACAGTCCATCCCAGGCATAACACAAAGACCATGGAAAAGCATAAAGTAAACATTAAATCTACCATATCTTTAAGCTGTATCACAGAGCTGGAGCATTCAGAGGAAATCCATGCAGACAGGACAGCATGCAAACACCACACAGAAAGGTGCCCATAGTAAAAACATTTTTAGAAAATACCAACAAAGCAAACCTCACATCATTCTTTTATAAAGTATTATAGTGCTATGAAAAACTATATTCAACATTTTAATAGTAACAATGAATCAATGTGCAGTGTAAGATGTAAAAGGAATCCACAGAGCTTCATCTCCTGGTTGTTCAGTTCCCTCAGATTTATGGAGATTCTTAGCATCCTGTAGTTCTTTTACATTATTATTTTTTTTGTTCTTTCGGTGTTTTCTTAGTACTGTTTTCAGTGACAGCAGAGTCTTTATTCAGCATAAAAAATAAAAAGTTTGGACAATTCATTGTAGCTGCAATACATGTCAATCAGACAGACACGATGTCAGATTTTATGCAGGGGTTATAGAAACAAAAATACAGCTAAATTGAATCCTGGATGCACATGATGCACAAATTAATGTAATTGTATTTCTGCAGTTGTTTAACTCCTTTTCAGTTGCAACATTGCATTTTCACCTTGTTTCTGCTGCTCATGTGCTCCAAATAAAATATTCAAAGTTTAATGAAGAGCATCCTGTAGTAGCCGTAGGCTGAGTATGAAAAATCTTCAGTGATCTTCTGCTTCTATTCGTTTATTTAATGTATATAATACCCATGTTGATAGCTTGAGGGTCCAGGTTATTAGAAATCACAAGATGACTGCATTACTGCGGAGCTGTTTCTATGGTCGTTAAAAGTAATGCACATTGACATTACCACAATAAATCCATTAAATGAGTGTTTAGTTATCTTGAAAGACACAAACTGGCTGGGAAGAGGCATTTCTAACAAACCACACACACACAAACCATGGGGTGTGGAAGTGAATAATGACAGCGATGAAAGCAGCGAATGGATGTGTACCATGTGCTGTGAGCTGATGAAGACTCAAACGCAGGTTGATGTAGGGTTTTGGGGAAGAGAGACCACAGAGGAAAGAGTCAGCTTTAATACTCTGCATGGTCCAGGTGAGTCGCATCAGCTGACACCTCTCCATGGCAGCCAGTTGTCTTCCAAAATAGACTATAGAGACACTTCCAAAACAGTGGGAAGGTCGTCACAACGTCGGTTTTTGTTTGGCTTCCTGGGATTTCTTAATTATCAAGGAAAAAGATAAGTTTGCCAGCTGCTAGTTGCAGTTTCATAATTCAGAATCTTCTCATCTGTCACCAAGACGCAACTCCTAAAAGGTGAAACTTGTTGTGTACGCACCAACTTACTTATTAAAGCTTTCAGAAAAATCTGAGTTTCCTGAACATGATTACAACTTGGGCACTGGTGTGATTTTGATTTGATAACTCAGCATAAGCCCCAGTACAGCTCCTTCTTTTGTAGGAACTAATACAATATAATGCAATATATTAGCCTAGCCGTGCTAGACAACCCTCGGCAACGAATTTAATTCTCTGCCAGGGTGGGTCTAGTTACCCTCCATAAGGCTCGAGGCTGGATTCTCCTAAAACTGGCCGGACGAATCACCATGAAGTGTAGAGTCAGAAGGCGGGCGTAACTAAGTGACGACAGAGGCGCGACGATTCTGACAGAAACAACCGGCGCACAATAAACAGTTATCTTTCGACTCGGCTTTGGCCACAGCCCTTAAAGATTTGAAGCTAAAATTCAACTTGAAAGATAAACAAAGGACGGCACTGAAGTGTTTCATTGAGAAGAAAGACGTATTTGGACTTATGCCGACGGGATATGGCAAATCCTTAATATACCAGTTGGCTCCGCTGGTTGGGAAGCTAATGGGACATAGCCACAATCCGCCGGCGCTCTAGGAACTACGTCAGCCTATTCATTGCGCTGATTGGTTGTATACCTACCCAATTGCTGCAGAGTGATTTGAAAGACAACCTTTTAGCCCGCCTCCCTCCCTGTCGAGCGGCCCTAGACCCTTGTGCCTTCAGAAACATGGGTCTAGCACGGCTAGGCTAGCAATATACCGTATACGACATAAAATGTATTCTTTTAACTTTTGCATCATTCCAACATATTACCATTCAATCCATAACTTTCCAACTTAAGTGTTGCTGAGCTCGCAGTCCATTTTGTTTGATTACCTGACAAGCTAAGAGTCAGATTACAACTTGTTGGCATGTAGCTCAGAGGAGTGTACCTGTGTGTTTGGATGTGTGTTCATGTTCTTGTGTTGTTTCCTGCGTATATAATCTGTCCATCATGCTGTTGTTGTGATCAAACGTCCTGACCTCTTTTGTCTGGGCTGCTAGGTGTGAGATAATCCCGATAAACACACCCACACAGACACAAGTAGACAATGGTTTTATGTTCCCGGGCTGTTGTTTATCCTCTTTAAACTGTTTGCTGGATATTGGTGTTATTTATGCTCTAATAAAAGCTGCAGGTTCATTCTCCTCTCCCACCACCTGTGATACTGATTCCAGAAACTGATTTTGTTGTTGCAATCATCAAAATGGCTTAAAGATCAAAAGCTTACTGCAGATTCGGGACTTTGGGAAAAATTCCTTCGGTGTGCTGAGTCTGGCAGTTTAATATCATCAGTCTTCCCTGAAGTCCTTGAAAATTCAATTTTGGTACATATTCTCTTCTAACTTGTGGTAGTTGAAGAGGAGAAGTTGGAGAGAGAGTTCTTAATCCCTCCAGGACTGATAAAAACTTCTTACAGGGTTATTTTCTAAATGATTTTCAGTCTGGAAAAATAGTTTTCATCAGTTCCTGGAAAGGAAGCTGTTTGTTGGTGTGTTTTTTAGGAGTGAAAATTGTGCACTTTCAGTGAAATGAACTTCTGGTGAAATTGAGGTCACAGAGAATCTGTGGTGCAGAAACGATGTTAATCTGTAATTGAGAACATCTGTCATAGTATTTTAGATGATCACATTGATCCTCATCTGAACCCAGCAGTCTGCCAGAGGTTGGCTCAAATAGATACTGGATTCACATACCCTGAAAATATGACCTTTTTCTTCCCTTGTTGCCTCTTTTAACCCTGCTTGAACATTTTTTTTAATTTTTTTTTTGCTGGGCACATTAAAGGAAAATGAACTCATTGCAATCAAAAATGCCATGTTCCCTATGTGATATTACAACTCCTCCCTGTGAAAAGAAGAGGACGTTATGTGAAGCATCCATGGCTCATACACTCAGCCTCAGCACACTTTCTCATATACAATAATCTGATACTTTGTATTGATCAGCGCACAGGAATTCTTTTTTTATTTGATTGACTTCCTCCGGGGACATTGGTGTGCACAGTCAGCAACGGTACACTGTCATTTTCACGAGTAGGATTTCAAGTGCCTTTCTTAAGGACGGTTCAGGTCAGCTGAGAGCAGCTAGAAGCCGTAACCTTCAGCTGTAGAGCTCACATCTCCAGCCCACCCCTTGATCTCTATAAATCCACGTCTGTGACTTTTCACACTGTACATTTCTGACGACGTTTAAGCTCAGATGTGGTTCTTATGACTGTGGTTTGATTTTATTGCTCCGTATAGCTGAAGCTCCACACACGGTAGAGTGAAAAATCCAAACAAAGAATGACCTCCTTCACTTTCGCTCATAGTAATCCTGCTGACTAGTTCCACTTCAACACCTCTTCATTCAGACAGGAATTTTCTGCCTTTCCTCCAAAGGCACCATAAAGGTCGCATTTTACAACTTTTTCTTTCTATAGCACAGTCCTCCCACTGTTTTTCTTTATCATCGAAACTCTGTAATTAGCTGTAACTAGAACATATAACCTTGCTGAAGATTGACTCGTGCATGCTGATTATATTTACCAGCATCTCGTGTTCATGCCAGAGGGGCCATTTGCATTTGCATACTTGCGTGTACCATATTTGCAGTTAGAATCTGCATTGTAGAAGTGTGGGAGGTCATTAAACACCACACAATGTAGGAATGTTTTGAAAAACAATCTTGTATTAAAGTGGTAAATTCCAACTTTTTCTTCTTTTTTCTCGAAATCCTTTGTCCCACTATTCACTCCGTTTCCACCCACACATTCTCTGAGAAAAGTTTTTATTTTCTTTAAATTTCCTCTTCTGAGTTTTCTTCCATTTAATTTGTTTCCCCTGTCAAGCTTTCATTGAATCTGGAGGTTTTTTTTTCTGGCTTTTGTTTATCTTAGTTTCTTTGTTTTGCACAAACAAAGCATATTGTTTCTGAACTTCACTGTAAATGTGCCATTGTTGGGCAGTAACATGGACATGATAAACTGTGAGACTTTGAAAGGAAATCTTGGACTAAAGCCTAGCTGTAAAACAAGTAGTCTGTTGTTGTACTGACCTTGAATCCACCACGGAGGGGGAAAAAAAGCCTTAAAAACACAATGACTGACTGAACATTTATTGTGGTGAAAATGGCTGCCAAAACATGTGTTCTGTAACATGCAGTTTGTGGAATAAATCAATAGTATTAGTAACAGAACATTAGCGAATGGATATGGTCCCATATTGTTCAAAACATGTCTCAGAGGATAGAAAGAGATAACAGTGGCAGCTTACAGTCAGTAAATTGAAGGGAGCTGTGGGGTTTACAGATTTATCGAGGCTTTATTGAGGCGATGGCAGCATTCCTCATGTCTGGGGCCAAGAGGGCCCTTATGGGGTCAGTCAGAAGTAGGATATGATCATGAAACTGGTATTGTGACAGAGAATATCTGAAGGTTTACTGTTGTGGCTCACACAGACTCGGAATAACATACAATATCTACTGTATCTGTGTGTAGGATTTTTGGAGAGAAAGGATAAAACAGAGGTTTACTGCTGGGCCAACAGTGGGGTATCCAGCTTGTCCAGCTAGAGTTCTTAGGGCCGCTCGCCATCTGAATGCCAGCCATGACCTCTTTTTCTGTCTGTGCATAGCCACAAAGCCAACCAGGTCACGCGAGAGGATGAGGTGATAGATATGGATGGATCAACACAGTGGACAGAGGCATGAAGACGAGAAAATAGGTGGAATGTGGCACATTTCAGTGCACGAAGCATAGGATTATTCTAATGTTTGATTTGTTCCTCAGTGCTTTTGTATTGTAGAAAACAAACACCCACAAGAACTATAAGAAAGGCAGTAGCAGACACAGGTCTAAGATGCAAGACAAGTTAGCGCCCGCTTTAATCCTCGGTTCATTCGTGCGCGCACACACACACACACACACACACACACACACACACACACACACACACACACAGAATGTTGTATGTGAGGCCGATTGATTGGATCACTTTCGCCGAGCATGCAGATTGTATTGTTAGGTCATCAGGAGTGTAGCGCTTTGTCACACCGGTCTGTCTGTTAGAGAGTGAGATAAGCACAGACAGGCAGACAGAAACCTGTAAAAATATTTGAAAAGAAAAGATGGACATCGAAGTGAGACCGCGCCGTTACTAGATTGAACAACAGTTACATGCAGCAGAACAATCGCACTTGCACACACAAAAGTCAAAACTCCTGGTGAGTGACTGAGTATACACCGAAACACACATGCAGACGAGATGCAGTTGTAGGCTCTAATCACAGCTGAGGAGCTGCCTATTCATCTGCACATAAGAGGACAAAGCGAGCAAACTGCACTCAGGAAATTGCAGCCACGCAATTTACAATCGTTAAGCAGCAGTGGAGGACACGGTCACATACACACTCATGCACTTTCATTGGAACTATCACTCTCATGCATACACATCCACACTCGCACACACGCACACACCGAAGAACACACTGGTGCTGGTTGTTTCCCAGCCTGGGTCTTTGAACAGTTCAATGAGGACTCTTTTCAGCGAAGTGAATAGTCCCTCTGATTCCCCTCCATGCTTTGTGTGCGTGTGTGTGTGCCGTGCCAGTGCGAGTTGGCGCGTGCACGTGTGACTACCAGACTAGTGTGCATGTACCATGTGTTTGTGTGGGTCCTTCATCTTTTGTGTGGGCCCAGCTGAGGGGTGAGAGCTGTTTTGCATGTGGCTCGGCCACACAAACGAGCTGTTCAACCAAAGTTTAACGCCTGAGGGAAGCTTTTAAGCAAGCTGAACCTTTATTGCTCTTTAATTTGGACCGGAATCAAGCTCACCTCAACCTGAAGGCGTGAGTTCATCTGCTCAAGTGTCCTGCCACCGTGGTTATTCTCAGAGGCTGCTGATGTAATGATGAAGAGCTTGGTTTTGCTTTAACTTCTCACTTGATTTGCTCCCCCTGTGCAGATGCATTGCTACTCTTGGATTCGTCAAATTGCAGCTTATACGTTTCCAAGTTGGCGTCTTCAATTATGCATACCATTTAGTGTATGCTTTTATCTGGAAAGCCTTACAGTACCATGAAAGCATACTTTTAGCGTGTACTCCGTCCTCCGGAATCTACCCACTAAGGTGGAAAGAACCACTTACAAATAAAAGGGTTTTTTAGTTTGTCTGTCTGTTTGTTTGTTTCTTTGAGGGAAATACAAGTCAGTTCGCTCCATTACTTAGTCTGTCCTCGGTCTATTTTCAGCCTCTTTGTAGAAATAAGTCTCCCTCTAGTGAGAGAGATGTGTAACAGACCATTGAAAGGATGTCCAAGAAATAAATGTATCTGATTGGCTTTGAGTTCTTTCCACTATGAAAATGGAACACTGTCTGACACATTTCCCAGACAGTGGGAGTAAATTTATTCATGTATTTATTTAAACAGATTCACTCAAAATTAAGCTCCTGATATTAATTTGTATTTCTCTTTTCTTTCCCCTGCATTTTTTTCTCCAACCTTTTTGTCACCATTGTCTGTCTCTGCCTTCCATCTTTTACAACTTTTTTTTTCTTCCATTTTATTCTATTCTCTTCAACTCTAAAATCTTTCTCCCATCCCCTCCCCGTGACATCCACATCCAGGTGATAATTTACCAGGGCGGCCAGGTGTTCAGCCTCGCCAACCACCTCCATGGTCGTGTGGGCTTTGTGGCCACCATGCCAAGCACAAGTGCCTCCATCTTTATCAACAACACCCAGCTGTCCGACACTGGGACCTACCAGTGCCTGGTCAACAACCTCCCAGACAGAGGGGGGCGCAACATCGGTGTCATTGGGCTCACAGTGTTGGGTAACTAACCACACATCATCACAGAATATTTCTTTTGATTAAAATGTTTCATGTTTTTAAAAAAATATATATTATAAGAACACTGTTTTGCTCCCATCAGCTACAGCATTAAACTTTTTTGTAGGTCCCCTTTGACTTCCAAGACAGTTCTGATGCATTGGTGTATTAGCACTTATATCATTGGCTTTGGGTCGTGTGGGTTGTGGAGTAGGGCCTCCATGGATTGGGCTTGTTCCAATGTGTCCTAGAGAGGCTTGATCAGACTGTAACATGGGGAGGGTACTCTTGGTCGTGTTCCTTGAGCCATTGCGGAGCAGTTTTTGCTATTTGGCAGGGTGCAATGTGCTTCTATTGGAGGTAGCTGCTAAAAGGAAGTGCTATCGCCAATTGGGAATGGTGTATTTAGTCAGGAACAATGTTAAGGTGTGGGGCACATGCTAAAGTAACATCCACATGAATGACAGGATTAAGATTTCCAAGAAGAATGTCGCCTTGTAACAAGAGGATTAGTGTTTTCTTTACTTTAGCTGTCAGTGGTTTTAATGTTGTGGCTGATCGGTATATATTAGAACACAGCAGAGTTAAACCTAAAAAGTGTAACCAAATGTAAATACACTTTGGTAACGTCATTAAATGCAAACATGTGGATTTACCCTGTTAGTGTGAGATACATAAGTGTTAAATGAAGATTGTTTTTTTAGAACAGCATTTTCTGCAAATTGTGATGCTCCAGAGAAATAATTTAAAAAATATACAATTGCCATTAATCTTTCACTGTTTACACAGTGTTTGATTATGGAGATTCGTCAGCCATTTTCAAAACATGTAATTTCCTCTGCAATTAGGAAAACATTACTTTTGCTTTGTAAAGTGGTTAACTTGATACCACCCACTCTCTCCATCTGCCAGTGCCCCCCTCGGTGCCAGCATGTCGAATCCAGGGCACGCTGGATGTAGGCAGTGATGTCATGATGATCTGCAGCTCAGAGGAAGGTATTCCCACACCGTCCTACTCCTGGGAGAAGCTAGACGCCCTACCCAAGCTGCCACACAACGCCATGCAAGGTATTACAAACAAGCTGGCCGTCGGAGTCCCCTTTTGCCCCACCTTTGCTGGTAAATCTCACACACATAGTGTAGCTCAGACTCCAACTCCACCATCACCGCCACCCGTCATGTGCCAGGCCCAAAACTACCGCCCGCCCAAAGATTCCCCTCCTCTGATCCTGCTGAGGGGTGATAATGGATGGATGGATTCAAACCTGTGCATTTATGAATGAGTTTGTGTGTCGGCAATGTGTTTTCGTAAATGAATGTCCCGTGTTCCCTCATGCTGACTACCAAAGTCAACGTCTGCCGTTGTGAGAACTGTAATGGTGTAATCGGTTCGGTCACAATGTGTGCACCTCCTCCTGCCCTCCTGTTACTAGGAGGTAAACAGGTGTATTATTTAAAGTTGCATTTGGTTTTCAGCATCAGAGATCACTGGTATAATGGACTCTCCTTTCTTTTCCAGCTGTGCCCACTGCACAGCCAAACAGTCTTCACCAACTGTACACTACTGGTCAATAGAAGCCTCCTGTGCAGAAGTCACTTTACTTACAGACAGCAGACTACTATGACTTTTCAGCTTTTCTTTCTTCTTTTGCAGCTCTTAGCACTGCAGAGAAAGATATGCAAATTAGCAGTAAGTTCATCTTAATTGCAAATTAATCTACAAAGGTGGATCATGTTTTGTTGAATGCATGTCAATTATCAGTATTTGTGAAATGCTAATTTGCATGTTTGGCAATCAGCCCTTTGAAATGGTAACATCTAAGAGAGCTTCAAAGAGGCCAAATTGTATTTCACCAAAAGTAGAGTGGCACTGGTTTGAAAGAACAAGGAAAAAGCTAAATCAAACTAAGCAATAGTGGATATGACATCTATCTACTACTGGTTAGCTTGTTCTCATGTAGAATATTTGCATACAAGACATGTGGCCTATAATGTGAGTCAGAATTCAAGGTACTTCCAGTTACATTGCAGTTATTATGTACAGATTACACTATCACTGCATCTGCAAATTGAATATGAATTTTATATATTTTTCCATTGATGCATATATTTGACATTGCACTTAAAAATAACAACAAAACAAACAAACATGTAGTGTCTGTATTTTGTGTTCTTCTTCAAATATCTAAGTTTGTTTTCTGCTGTTTGGATTTGATTCAAATTGAAATACGATCTTGGAAATCTCAGTGTCACTCCAACCTCTTTGTTTGTTTACTTTGACACAGAGACAGCAGTGACATCTGTCATGTTATTGCCAAGAGAACAAATAAAGACCCGGACCACTTCCTATACAACTGAAGTATGAGGAAGTGCTGAGGCTTTTTAAAAGATTCCAGTAGTGTACAGCTCTATGATTCTTATCTCACAACTAAACCCATTCATCATTTGTGAAAAACAATCTGCAGCTTCACTGTTGTGCTGGACATCGTATTTGCAGTCTTTGTATTAGGAGGTATATAGCACCCTCTTTTGGAAGGTAGTAGAAGTCATAAAATGAACATTAAAATGAACCAGATTTCACATGCTCAGTTCAGTCTCCATTTCCTAAATTTGCTCTGATGTGAAGTTTTTAAATAACATTGAAACAAAATATGACTGAACATTGCTTCAACGGCAGGTCCATGCATTTGTGTTTTTGTCATTTTAATTACTATGTGGCTCTGTTTGTGTGTGCATACTCCAGACCAGATGCAGGGCACTGTCACACTGAGAAACATCAGCACCAGCACCTCAGGACTCTACCAGTGTACCTCCAGCAACGCAATTGGCAAAAGCACATGTCTACTCAATCTACAGGTTGTAGCACGTAAGTAAACTCAAACACACAGATCAGTCAGATCAATGTCACAGCGTCAATGTCGTGTACAGGCAGAGTGACTGTTTGTTTGGGATGTACACGGAAAAAGTGTCTCCTTATGTCACTCAGACTCTTGACAGATGGGAATAAACCATAGCCTTCTCTCTGAGTGGCACTTGTCAAACACAGACATAAGCAGAAAAAGAAGCAAACAAACAATATCAGGACATGACCGGAGCATCTTGCACGTAGCAGCGCTCCTCAAATTTGACACCGACAGAGAAAAAGACAGAGAGCTGTTAAGGTCACACAGGGTCAGACAGTTTGGATAGCTTGACAGGGAAGACTGTAACATTGATTTTTTTATATATATATATTTTTGGAATCTGACAGCATGTGACAGGCCAGTCCTCAGTATCAGAAATATACTAGCTGAGTCTGTCTGTCAAACACAATGGTGGGTATCAAGTTTTTCTCCAAACTTTTTTCATTCGTTTTTCCGTATTACTTAAGTGTGTTCAGGTAAGACAAGACAGAATATTCCACTTTTTTGTTTCACCCTCAAAACATTTTGTTTGAAAAATGTATGTTATATGCATGTATAACATGGAATACCCCAAACTCAGGCCACATTCTTGGATTAGACACACAGAAACGTCAGACTTCTCTTTTCGCTGAAGTTAAAGTACAGAGTTCCCTTCAGACATGAGTGTATTTTTTTAGCAAGCACTACTCATGTGTAAAGCCGTGGCAGCTGGACATTGAAAACTGTCATCTGGCACAGTTTAGCGCATCTGGGGCTCCTTCTTGAAGGCAACGTGAAATCCCTCACATATCCACAGCGGTGCTCTATCACCCCTCCTGCTGTTTCAGAGGCTGTTGCTACCACCAGGAAATAGACCTATACTAATGATGTTCATGAAGATTCTGGCGTATTCAGGTGCAATAATGTGATCAATAACACTTGTGTTTATCTACCATTTCATGTCAAAATGGCTGCTAAACAAAACAAAATCACTGTTGAAGTTCAGCTTATCTAGTTCATCTGGGTCTTCCAGGCTATAAAAGATGAACCATATGCTCATCTTGGGTGCATTCCAACATCCATACTATCACATTATGTTGCATGCCGGAAATAAAGCGTGTCCCAATGTGTAGTATGTTGAATGTAGAATGCCAGAAATAACAGAATGTCCTACTGCAGCTGGTCACATTTTGCAATTTCTAGCCTTTCATTCTGGCCCATAATCCTCCACGTGGCAGACGATACATCAGTCTCTTCAGTCAGTATAAATATGCTTTAGACACCAAATAGTAGTTATTTTACACTACAGATTGAGACTGATAAATGAGCAAGGCAGTCAAAGCTTAAGACACAATATTTTGTTGAAGTAGAATCATTAATTGTATGCACACAGCATGTAGCACTATGTAGTACATAAGGGCAGCTGCTGCAGTATGTGAAAGTACGTATGGCATTGAACTACACACTACATGGATTGCTGATATTGCTGACTTCTCCACAGCCCTACTGTTTGGTGTTCTAATCTTAGTTTTATTAAATTCATGTTCATTTTGGAATTTAAAGACATCCTGAAGCCCTTTCTCTCACCTCTTAATGTAGACCTCATTAAACAACTGCTATTATTTAAGCAATGCTTACCACAAGTTTCTGATGTTTCACTTTCAGAGTCACATTATCTAAAGAAAAAAAAGAGATCTACTTCTGTATTGCAGAATTGCTTGAATTGCACTTCATCTTGGACATGAGATTCAAATCAGCTTTCTGTAATTACTTTCGTTTAGTTTTCTGCAGCTGTTCCAGCTCTCTCTTCAGTTCAGGGGGATCCTGGGTAACTTAGACTGACTTCAAATCGATAATTGTTTAAACATTCTCCTCTTGTTGCTTCGCCCTGCAGCCCAGCCTCAGAGTGTGGGTCTGATAGCAGGGACCATCGCTACAGGAGTCTTGGCTGTCATTATCTGTTCACTATTGGTGGCGGTCACACTCTTCTATTGGAAGAACAAGAACAAATACGACGAGGAGGAGATTCCCAACGAGATCAGGTTTGGGTCCGATTGCTAATTTTTTTTTTTCCCATAGTACTTTGTTTCATTACATCCAAAGATTGTTAAAGTGCATTAACAACATAATGTGAATGGTGTGAACTCAGTCACAAGGTTATATTTGATCAGTCTTGCATATGTCAATTCACTTGTTGCCAGAAAATAGATGTTACCTTTCTGTGTTTTTCCTTTGTGATAGCTGGATGATTCTGATTCTCTCCATATTGTGAAATATATGCGTTTCATTTCAGATGTTTTATTTTGCTTTATTTCTAAGGATATCCCATTTATCCACAACCACATACTCATATTTCAGACTGTGGCAGGGTGACATTTGTGGCCTGTCTGCTGAATTTTAAAAAGCTGAAAGATTCGGCAGTCCAGTAAATAGGATTTAGAGTTTGGAGCATTTAGATAAATTTAATCTCCGATTTTACATTTTTCATTATCACAGGCTAATTTATCTTTTCAAACACTTTGCGAGTTTCTGTCGGTTGTTTACATGGGCGACAATTTCATCCCTGAATTATTCCAGGAATGATTTGGAAGATAAATCATTTTTCAGATGTGTGAAGTTTTGGCTGACTGGGATAACATCTGCCTCGTTTTGGGCTGCTATCCCCCATTCACAGTTTCCACCTCTAAAGCTCTGCTTTCCCTCATCACAAAAATCACAGTGAACATATTTTATCTCAAATGTATCAAAAGCTTAACTCTCAAAATCGCTCCTCATGGAAAAAGATACAAACACATTTTGTGTCCAGCATTTACTGTATGTTTACCAAAAGTATATCTACAGTTTACTGAAAGTATGTGCAAAAGTTAATTTCTCTGTCAGAGGTGAATATGTTGTTGTGAACACTGTAATAAACATTAAGATTTTGTTAGTTTAATTGATTTAATTCTGGTAGATTTACAGAAAGATCTAAGAGTGTAAATGAATAAATAAATAGTCTTTGCATTCTCAACAGGCTGCACAGGGGAGCTCTGTTAATGTTTAATGCAGATTTCTGCTAAATATTTGAAGATGAACTAATCGGCAATCTTAATGCTATCTCTTCATATATTACTGACCTCTCATAACATCATATCTTCTGTAGCCACTGAAGCAGCATCAAGGTTTAGAGTACAATGCTTATTTCAAGAATGTTGGCTTTGTTAGAACTCTGCAGAGCAGCTATTACACATTAGGTTATGCCCAGGAACTGTGAATGCAATTAAATGTACATGATTTATAAAGCAGATTAAACTCTGAGGCTATCTGATGAGGTCTAGAATTTACAGAGATCTACAAATCTCAGCTATTTGTTAAATTTGTCTTTCTACTGTTTGCTGTTGGACAGGTGATGTGCAGTGAGAGTGAAATAAAAACGATCAAGTCAGTCAAACTAAAGATGCTACCACGCTCTGTAGAACTGAGGGGAACTGCAGATTCAGGCAATAATTCTAGATGGACTTGTCACTTCTGTTGTAATTTATTTATTGTTAATGTAAAAATCAGTTTTAAGATTTGTCGGCTCTGTCTACAGACATATGTTTGTTGAACTAAACTGACTGAGCTGTCTTTGAAATGCCTCCTACAGAGAAGATGATCTTCCTCCTAAGAGGTCGTCATCAGTGAAGGCTTTCCATGCAGACGCCTCCTCCTCAGAGAACGACACTCTGACTTCCACCAACACATACAACAGTCGCTACTGGCACAACCCCAAACCCAACTATGACACCAACTCCTATACGCGCTACAATGGAGACACTCGCCAGACCTTCGCTGCAGCTGCTGCACACGGCGCTCATGGACACGGACAGGCCCAGAACGCAGCACATGGCCACAGTACAGTAGTCACGGCCCCGGGCTCCACCCCGTTGTCCCGCCACGCACCGCCAACGACGGCAACAACGACATCATTTGCCAACGGCAGCCACACGCTCCCCCCACCCAAAACTCTGGTGGTCACCACAAACTCTGCCCCGTCCCCCCCACCATGGTGCGCAGCAACGGCTCTGTGAGTCTCAAACCGGTGGTGACATCCACACACGGGCAGCACACACACTCCTACGCCGTGAGTCAGGCCACACTGGAGCGCATGGGGGCAGTGCCGGTCATGGTGCCGGCACAGAACAGAGCAGGCTCGCTGGTCTGAAACCTGATTTGATGCACTGTTAGCTTTGAAAACGAGACTTAGTGAGTGTTTGGTTGTGATGTTTGAAATCCACTGATGAAAAACTGACCGAATATGGGCTGAAGCAGCCCGCTGCCCTTTACAATTGTGTCTTTCTGTATGTCTCAACCTTTTTATCTTAAAACAAGCTGGGATTTTACAATGCGGAGTTCATTTAATGCCAATTCCTTGATGGAGAGGACTCTATTTTGTAGGTAAGTGCTACATGGAATCTAATCATCCCCTTGTTGGATGGATTTTCCTGGTGGGTGCAGTGGGAACTTGGATCATTTCACAAAGCTGGAGTGAAACATCCTGCAAAACCTGGATTCTCAGATTTTTTTCAGGGCTGGATCATTGTGAAGATTTAGTTGATTTTTTTTTTTTTTGCTTTTTTGTTTCATTTTGGAATTTTTTTGTTGGACTCAAAGCAACACAAGGCATTGTCATCTCAGTGTGTCCATACTGCATGGTCAGACAGACGCGAGCTTGGATCCCCACATAAGTGCATGTCTCCCTTGATTTAGGATAACAAATTAAGTACGTTTTGTTTTCTAATCATTTCTTCTCACAGTTGTGATTTCTGACTGACAGCAATGTTAGAGAAGATGGGGATTATACAGTGGGAAAAAAGTGAATGTCAACATGTCTGCTGGGAGAAAGGAGGAACATAAGAATGAGACAATAGTGGTGGAAATGGCCTTAGAAGCTTAGAGGGGCATGGTGTTTTTGGGTGCAATACATTGCATAATATACTTTACTACACTGAATGCAAACATCTTAATTATGTTTTTGCACTTTTCGGAGTAATTTTATATCAAAACTGCTGTCTTATGAACAATAACTCAGTCTTACTAATAATACGCTTTATACACAAAACTTAAATCTAAACTTTTCTACACATAGAAGATACTGGTGATATATGAAGATGGTGCAAGTGCTGGATTTTCAGATTTAAACTTGAACCTGTGGATGGATTTTGTCATAGTCTTTGCTGTCTTCATCCTTGCTGTTGTCTCAGTCTGGTTCATGTCACATTAGTGCTGCTTTGAGGGTAAGACGATGTCTTATTTCCTAAATGCTTTATAAAGAGACAAGAGGAATATATATTCAAAGATGATTACCCCCCCTCCATAACGGCTAACACCTACTGTTTTCTACTGTACATATTGCAACAGTAGGATAGGTTGTGAATCAAAGAAAATACATTACACGTCTAATACATATTTTACAACTCATGTGTCTTAATTTTAAAACAGTTTTCTTTTGTTACATTAGACAACAAGCTGGGTTTGATAGACAGTGTTACTGGTTCAATGAAGGGATGTTTTTATTTTATTTTATATATATATACAGTTTCATTTTCTACTGAGTATTGTCATTTCATTACAAGGACTGAGGTAAATACAATGTGGTTTAACATTGATGGCCATGTATTTTACTATTAATAACACCTATGCTGTATATGGTAGAAAATATCACTGTGTTTCTGACCTTTGTATTTGTATTTTAACCAAATCTCAACAGTTTGAACTGTTAGTGTTCCTAAATCTAGCAATCCTCATTTTTTTGTGTGCCTGAATGCACAATATTTTTTAATAATTTCTCCTAGCTTTGATGCAATATTTGACAGCAATTATTTGTGTGACATACAGTACTGGAAAATATGTGTTTTGGGGTTGTTGTTTTTTGTTTTGTTTTTTTTGCTTTACCACAAATTTCTCTTTGTGTCTATTGGAAAGGTTTAAATAAATGTACCATTTCAATTTAAGTCTTACTGGGGCAAAGCTTCCCTTAAGGTGTTCCAACTTTAACAAATACAGTCTCATGAATTATTACTATAAATTTGTTTTTTTTTCTCTTCAATTATTTCTTTATTGAGATGACTTTTCTGACTTAATCATTGTTTGAGGTTTATCAAATTAATATTTTCATTCCATCTACAAGTAATGAATGTTAATAAAGTCAATGGAGTTAAAGTATATACACACACATATATATATATATATATATATATATATATATATATATATATATATATATATATATACGTATATGATTTATATGCAGATTGGTGACAAATTAAAGGAAAAAGCTGAATGAATGAGCGGTGAATCAGAATGACAGAAGATGCTTCCACACTGGTGCATTGCATAGTACCATAGTACAGTTAAGAAACTGGCCTCCAATCATGCTCTTTGGCACTGGTGACAATGCTGAGCAACCTCAGTTGATTCTGACTTTGTATTGAAATAATAATAAGAAAAGTCCTCAGTGATTTTAGGGCACAGATGTCAGGAGCTTCAGTCACTAAAGATTAATAAACAGAAACAGTGACGAAAGTGACACCTGCATCTATGTATGGGAAAGATATCTACAAATATGTCTGGAAACTGTGGTTGACCATTCACATTTGATGATGATGCTAGTGCATTAGTGTGAAATTGAAGTGTAACTCTCCCTTAACTGTTCCTGTGGCATACAAAACCATCATCAAAAAGCTGATGGCACAATTTAAAGTTCAGTTGTGATGAAACCAGATGCGCTGATTTACTGAAATGTGGACAGAAATGAGATGTTAACATTGTTGCAGTCCAGGAGAGCAGTACAGGCCTTAAACCCTGCAGAGAGGGGATCCAGTAGTCGCTTTTAGATGAAAGGCTCACTGCAAATGAATACAAAGTTGTAATGAGTGATCAGATTTATCCTGTGATGAAACATCTCTAATCATATTTTCAGGAAGACAATACCTCCATCCATAGGATATAAAGAGTCACTGAGTGTTCTGATCAGTATGAAAATCATGTAAATCAGAAGATTCTGTGGTCTTCAGTCACCAGATCTCCACCCAGCTGAAGACATATGGGAGATGTTGGGCCATTAATTTAGACGTTGCTCTTCACTATCATCATCAAAACACCAAATGATTGAATATCTTTTGGAAGAATTGTGTTACATCCCTTATGGAGAGTTCCAGAGACTTGGAGAATCCATGTTTCAGGATATTGAAGCTGTTCTGGTGGCCAAACACTTCATAGTTTCTTTTGGTCTTTCCTTTCACTTGTCACCAGTTTGTATGTAAGGGTTGGCATTTACTTCAAAGTTATTGGCTTAATATTTTAGACATGAATAATATTAAACAGAATTCTATATAATTCCACCAAATGCTTGGATCATGACAGCAGTAAATAGTAACCAAGATGATATACTTTTGCATTATTGCTGTCCTGACAATGATTCCCATATTTATGGATTAAATCCCAGATATATACCAAATGAGTACCAGTCAGCACCAGTTTTCTACCACAGTTTGTTGTCAGTGATGCAGGTCTACAGTGTGGACAGACCTGGATCAAACGGCAACCCTGAATTCCTCCCAGTTTTTGTCTTGCGATCATCATCAAAACGACTTCTAGTTTAAAATTTTCCATTTGACTCATTCATTCTGTATTCAGTCACAGTAATTTCTTACTACACATTGTATCAGTCTGGATGAACACGCTCGTTCCTCTGTACGTTTGTCCCACATCTGATTACAGCTACACACCCGATCAGTGTTAGTAAAAACAAGTGTATCCATTTTTTTTTTGTTTCTTTTTCCTCTCAGTGCTGTCTACTGTGAGGGAGAGCTACGGTACATACACAGATTGATTTAGAAATACAGAGAGGATGAAAGAGGGCAAATGTCACAAGATCAATTACCTCTTCCCTTCCTTTTAGTCTGACAGTGTTTTCAGAATAAAGTCTTCTGTCTGTGTGTCATTTCACTCACCATCTCTCCCAGTGTCCCTGCCTTGAACACTGGCTGACAGCATTAAAAAGGAACTCGTCTTACCAGAGAGAGTGGCAAGTCTGAAAAGCTAAACTGAGATTATTTTTACTCTTTCTCTACCCTCTGTTTGCAGGAGAGATGGAGGAACGAGAGCGCAATCAGTAGAAATCTGCTGAGGTTTTAACCCAAATCAAATAAGCATCTCATCTTCTACCCTGGCCATAGGTCGGCATGCGGTACACAAGGTGGTGTGTGGGGTGTGTATATAGACAAATGTGATATATTGCCGATAGTAAAACCAATGTGTAAATATGTAAAGAAGAAAATTAAAATCAAAAAACGTACATCTTGTTCTTACCGTTGGGTTTGAAACGAAATAGGAAAAATAACACTGGACTTGTAGTGAATAAATATTGTTAATACATTCTAATTGAGATCTTGCTCATTTCTCTGTGTGTGTGTGTTTGAGTGTGTTTGGTATGATGTTGAACTGTTTGTGTTTAGTATGCATACATTAGCCAGATAATGAAACCTTCCAGCTGATCAGACTCATGAAGCAAATGGAAACACATCACTATATTTTAGTGATAATGTTGCAGATTCTAGATGAAATTGAACATGTCTTGTGTACAGTAGGCATCGTGTTCGAGAGGAACCAGTGGGCTTGTCTCTGTAATATTACAAATGCATTTCAGGCTTTGCTTGGCAAGCTTTCTATGAAAGTCATTCATGGAGCCTTTGGTGCTGCTGCAGGCTGTTAAGACAGCCATAAAGAGGGGGAGCTGCAGAGAATAACAATATGCAAGTGTGCTGGTTTCTTCACACACTTGTGGTTTCTATTCCCAAGACAAATTGTGTAATACTCCAAAAGTGAAATGTCTTCTAAGAAAAGATTCAGACCAGATCCAGCAACATTAACTTTACGATATGCATGTTTACTGCTCATGTTCAATACACCCGCTCTGTGCAGTGCTGCTAATTAAACAGAGCAGTTGATTAAGCTGAGGGCAAACGAATGAGTGCATGTTAGTGTGCATAAACGTGAATGCTTTCTGCTCATTGACCAAGTATACTGATTCATGTTGAATTTATGAAATTGGGTGTAACAGGGGTGTTATCTTTTGAGCGTGTGTGTTCATGTGTGCATGAAATTTCTTTCTTTGCATATCCATTTGACTGATTTATACATGCTCATGATTGCTTTAACCAGTTCGGCTCTTGACTCGAATCCTCGGGAGCAGAAGAGCTTTGATGAACCACTAGGGGGCAGTGTTCACACACACATGCAGCCTCCACTGCTGCTACTCTGAGAAAGACATCTTTAATTCAGTCTGCACCCCTTCACAAGAGTTCAAGACAGTAAATTCTTAAGCATTCATTATAAAAGGCAAAGGTGTCCATCAGTAATGGATTGAGCATTAATGGACTTAGGCCTATATAAATTCAGTTGAATTGGAGAGAAATTTCTTGCAGCTGGCAGAACACTTCTCTTAATGCAGTCTTAATCAGTGCATTTGAATTGCATTAATCTTCGAGGTTTCATTTTCTGATCTGAATTTCAATCAGAATTCCTTTATTCTTCCACGAACCAATTTTAAGAATCAACAGCAGAGACCTCTGGGAAGACAGCAGCTAAAAAAAGGGGCGATGGCACTGACAACTGTGCTCATTTTTTGTACAAGATATCATCAAAAGGGTGTGTGTTTGTGCATGTGAGAGTGTTGTGTGTATATTATGTGTGTGAGCTCACACTCCAAACTAGAGCATTGGGGTTAATTATCTTCTTTCTGAAATCTGAATTATGATGAATCAAAAGAATCTCCCTTCCAATATTCCCTTTTTCTTCTTCTCCCTTGTACCACAGCTGTGTTTCATTCATTATTTATCCACTCATTCATTCGACTTCTTGTTCGTATACGTTTTTTTGTGTAAAGCTTAATGTGAGTGACCAATTTGCCACTGTGCTTTGTGGCTGTTATTTGACAGATAACATATTTTTACTACTGTAAAAAATGCCATATAGTGAATAATGAAGCACCATATTAGCATAATAAAACCCTGTAGAATGTCAGAACAGCTCTGAATGCATGAAATGTACTCACCTGCAGAAGAAATGGCAAATGCATGTACTGTGATTTGTGGATTGACCAGTTAGCTGATTGCACCATCCTTAATACAAGTTAAATATGAAGCCCGAGGTCCAGCATTTGCAATCAAACTCCTAATAGCCAGCCTATAACCAGCCTGTGCAACCTTGCAGGTAAGAGAAGACCACGGCCATGTGTATAAAAATACAACCCCAGTGCCAAGGCTGACCGCAGCACAAAGCTTTAAACTTTATTGAACTCCATGAATGCTGGCGTGCTTAATAGTGGCCACGACCTAACCTTGAACCAGGAACAAACATCTTTTAAAGTATAAAAGCTTCAGGCGGAGACTGCATGCGTCCAACTCGCTCTGGCTCTTTCCCTGACTCTTGCTCATTAGTTTGGATGGAATAATTTTTAAACTGCACACATTGAGCATGGATAAACTTTTGCACATGTTGGCCGTCACGTCTGTCTAAAAGATACAGATGGTATCTTCAAAGCACCATTGGAGATATTACAATTACTACTTGTGCATATATAAATAAAATTCCCAATGTAGCACATGGGAGGTCCAGGTTTTCTAAAACCCCCAAGTTGCCCAGATTTGCGCACCATCCATGTTTAATACTGGGCATTAATGATACTGAATAACAACACCCTGCCAGTAAGATAAACTTACCAATCCATCTCATCAGTTATTCAAAAACAAACTTTTAAACACGCTCTGTAGACGAAAGTGAAGGACTCGTGCATCTGTGGTAGGAGCGAGATAATGAAGAAAGCAATGCCACCATTTGCACATGCCTATTATCTTTGTGATGGTCCATTTGTTCATTAATCTGTGATTCACCCACTGCAACTAAAGTGAATACATTGACCATCGGGAACTAGGGAGAGGGAGAAAAAGGCAGAAACTCATTTCCCAGAAGGGCTGACAGGTGGCCAACTATGTAGCTGAACACAGCCAATCAAGCCTCTCTGGTTCCCAAGCTGAATGCACAATGCTCTTTCTGAGAAATCACTTTGGACATCCATTACAAGGCCCTATCCAAAATGTTGTCTCCTCCCGTGTTGTCTATAAAGCAGCCATCCCATAATAGCCCTGAGCTGTAGAACTGGCTGACTGCCTCTATCTTCCATTCTTTCTGTCTATGTCAGGCCTTTTAAAAAAAAAAAAAAAATCGTGGCTGTTTGTGGAAAAATAATACCATACTCTATACCTACCAACATACCTTCTTTTTCCTTCCTTCTTATGTCATCATTTCACCACAGAAAATGCGTCTTTCATCTCCTGGAATAACGCATTTCCATACTCCTGCATGAAAGGCAAGTGGGTTTAATTTCAGTATTGATATGTGTTGCCCAAGAATATGTCTCACCAGAATTACAGTAATAGAAGCAAGGAAACAGGAAACAGAGGAGTTCATTCACCATAATTCACCTTCCTCAAAGTATGTTTAACAGGCCACCAAGCCTGCTGCTAAATCAGTGAATGAGTTTCTGTTTGGCCACATTCAGCCTTTGTACATGGCACAAAACCTACAGACATCCACAGCAGTTATGATCAGGACACCATGACGCAGTACCCACCAAGGTGCTGATCCAGCAGTCCTAGGTGCTACCTCTTGTCCACACCAGTGCAGTAGTTACCTCTATGACATGCATTTGCAGTCAGCACCTCGGCCTGCTTCACCACTGACCTCAGAGATTTGCTTTTCTTTGTCAGTATTTTCTGGTTGCTGAGTCCCCCATTTCAACTCTGACTCTGCCCAAAGAGTCAACCTGCATTGTTGGCTGCAGTGCTTATATTTCCTTTGTCGGGATAGCTAAACTCAGTATTTTAAAGCCAACATTATACCACTTAGTTATTACACACAGACAGTTTCCAATGGGACTCAAAGCAGCTTGATATTTAATGCCTTCCATGCCCACACAGCCATTAAAATTGCATATACTTATGAAAGCAATCTCGGAATGTCTATTTTTGAGAACAGTTTTGATGAAAGTTGTTGAACATTTGGATTCTGATGTTCTTAAACTATATTTCCATGGTGATTTTTATAGCACTTTAAAGGCAAGTTTCAACCAAATTTCAAAGGGAGATAAAGGTAACGGAAGAAAGAAAGAAAGAAAGAAAGAAAGAAAGAAAGAAAGAAAGAAAGAAAGAAAGAAAGAAAGAAAGAAAGAAAGAAAGAAAGAAAAATAAATTTAGTCTTACATAGTGAATACAGTTGTAAGCATATAACATACAGCTGTACAGATGACTACAAAGAAAAACAAAAGAAGGGAGAAAATAGCTGCAGTTTTCTTCTGTGGTCTCATAGAGTTGCAGAAGTTCTTTAGATGTTGTTAACCCTGAGTCTGAGGTCAAAGTAGTCCATCTGGGAGAGAATCAATGGAGAATGGGAAAGAGAGAAGACAGAAAATGAGGTGATAGAAACAGATTCAATGCAGCGATGACAGGTTCAGAGTTTAAAGGAGGAGAACGCCTTCAAAAAGCAATTTAAACTTTGATCAAGAGTAAGATGAACTAAGTAAAGTTTGTTGGGTGAAAATGGATTTAAAAATGAAAAAAGAAACATTTTAGAACTTTGGATCATATATAGTGCAGTGCAACACCCATCTTTCAAAGACAAGGGGGCTTTGCTGTTTCCGTAAGACATTTAAGATAAAGCATTCAGTGGATATACTGTAAATGATACACATCCTGTAAATGTACTGTGTGATTTAGGAAAGAGCCAAAGGAAGGCTGTAAATTTATAAGACGTTTAATTTTCTGCTGGAGTTACTTTGGGCTCTTTAGCTTCCTAGGACAGGATGAGAAAACTGCCATAACAGGAAACAAATGCTGAAATGAATGTTTAAGTGAAATACAGAACATTTCTATCATCAGTCAAGAGCAGGACTGTATCTGGTTGCCTATTAAAGGTCATGGTTTTATGTTACAGATCTGCTCTTAGCTAGGTTTATTTCTCTGTTTACCATCCCTTTCACTCACCTCGACTGTTTCTTTTCCCTTCATTGCGCCTCATTTGGCAAAAATGTCGCACGGATCCTGGTTTTTCAGTCATTGCTTCCCGGCCAACACCTTGCTCTAGTTGCACCTGCTCCCTGTGTTTGTCTACCTGCTTGGTTCCACATTCTTGTAAAGCAACCCTTCGCAACCTCGAGTAAACCTGTTTGGAACTTTTCCTCGCTGTTTGTTGTGTCGTACTTTTTGGTTCTCTGATGTCAACCGTGACAGTTTATGTTTTGCAGTGTTTTGCTGGATCCATATCATGAATCACACACACACCTGCTGACACATAGTAACACACATAATTGGTATCTTACTATTAAGGCGTTAAGGATGAGGCATGAGTAAAGCTGAGAGTGAAATCATTGGTCACTGCAGACTAACAAATTGGTCTATTCCAGCTACAGTGAGCCCCTATTATTTATGACTCCAAGTACCTTTCGTTTTTCTGTACTTGAAATCATCAATTTAAAGGCTACTTTGAGGCTTACCCATGTTACTACCTCAAAAAAGGAACACAAATGCATTTTTCATGGATGTTTTCATGGGTGTGATTTAAAAATATGCCATATATAATACTGCCCTTTCACTTTCAATGCATGGGTTTGGAAACAGATAAGAAACAGCCAGCAGCATCATATAGAATACTAGAGAGGAGACCCACAGGACCTCAACTTACTACCCGCCTACTACTACCAGAACATACTGTGCATTAGAAAAAAGGATGGCGATGTATATGCTGCGAGTGGGCTTCAACACACAGATCTGTTTATGCTCACACACATGGAGAAATACAAACACGTTAATTCTCAAGATGTGCTCCGCTTTGCTTCTGCCTCACTTAGCTTGAGGCACCAAATCAAAAATTCACAGCGGGTAAGGAGGGAAGGCATTTTGTCTCTGTGTGTCTCATCGTTTGCAGAATTGTCAGGTGTAGGAAAGAGCAAAGTGAAGTCTCACTGTAAACAATGTACCAGTTCTGCACTGGTGGAGAGAGGAGATGATATTTACAGAGTTATGACTGTAGTTTTATATACGAGGAGATGGGGAATGAAAGTTCAGAAAATGAACTCTTTGTGAACTTGTGAAGGCCAAAAAAATATAGAAAAAGATTCAATGAAATGAGAAGGACATTAAAGGATGCCACATGAATAGAACCATGGAATCAGATTTTTCAGACTGCACATGAGATTCAGGTCAGCTTGTGGTGCTGCGCGCAAAACAGTTCTTACAATAACTGGTAATTAGACATGCAAGCATTGGAAATATTTATACATATATAGCAGTGACCCATAAATAACTTGCTCTGCCAAATAGTTTGCTAGCTAATTTGTCTGCAGTGTTACAATGTATAACTAGAAGAAAAATAAATCCACTCTTCAGTTTAACTTTTATCGGGATAAACATGGGCTTGACTGAAATGCCTATGATTCTCTGATCTGTACTGTTGCTTCTCTCAGAGCCTCTGGTTGCACATCTTAAGTGACAAATGTCACTGCAAAATTATGTCAGTATGAGCTGCTGTCACCAGTGTTTGGATGGGCATCCACACAACTAAGAATTAGAATTTCTGATTTACAGTTGTATGTCTTTGCTAATCAGTACAGCTGCAGTTTGCATCAGTCTCTGTCCAGATTCATGCACTATATGCGAAGAAGGATTGTTTTTGGTGGGCATCGAAGATTAATGTCATCAAATCAGAATTCAATCAAATGTGATAGATGGTCACAATTTTCTCTCTCTGATCCTGGGTTAAGATGTTGAATAATCACCAAAATTTGACCAGATTTCTGTTTCAATCAAGCTCTTTTAGTTTACACAATACATAAATGGCTGAGCATTAACAGATGAAACTGCTTTAAATAAATACAACAAATATACAGCAAGAGACAACATCACATTACTGCATGAACCGGGCCTTTATCTACTTTCTTTTAGGCCGGCAGACATGTACATGACATGTGGGTAGCTGTTACACTGAAACTTAGGACTATCTGCAATCTTTGTGGCTGATTAAAATATCTTAATATGTCACAGTGGCTGTGGATGTGTTAGAAGTGTGTAAGAAGAGGTGGAATCATTCACTTCCTACAACACTGAGCCTGTGTCACACACAGATTACCCACAAAGCCATGTTTCTTTAAGGGTTGGCCATGTTGTCACAAGGATAAACTACAGTTTGGCTGGAATAATCTGAGTGACATCAAGGCTCTTCGATTGAGTGTAGCATTAAATTTCACATGGCAGAACAACAACAACAAAATACACCATCAAAAGTTACAGTTCTTAAGGGATAGTTTTTCCCTTGTGAAACACTTTCTTTCCACTCTCGATTAGAAAAGTGACAGATGATCATCTGTTGGTACAGTAACACTATTTTAATGAAATGTTTTTTGGAGACAGCTAAATTGAATTAAAGATGCTACTGCCACCATCTTGTTGCATTTTATTCTGGTGTTGGAGTCTCTGTCTTGTCTCTCACAGCACGTTACCACCTTGCAACGTCCTCCTGTTACACCAAGAAAAAAGACGAAAGTATGATTGTATTGTGAAAAGGAGAAAATATTGCAACGACATGATGGAATCAAATTTAAGCCTTGTGTCAGGGCCTTGCCACCTGTCACATAATCAGTTTCCCAGCTGCAGGGATGCACTATTCAGGTCCCCGCTCTGTTTCCATTCTCAATCTAGTTCTATCATTTTCCGTCTATGTTTGTCTCCTCCTCTCCCCTTTCCTTTGACATCTCATTTCACCAGCAGCTGTATTATATTTGTCCAGGGGACGAACCAAAAGAAAGAGAGGTGGTGGACATCATATGATATCTTACTTTACACCTGACATGAAATGAGACGTGAGAGCCTCTGCATGTAGTTTTGGTCTTTCTGGTGCCAAAAATAAAAGAAGTGCTTAAGAAATGCAGGCTAAGAGAGGAAATATGAATGACCTTTACGAAAATTTAACTGAAGCATTATTCATTCCTTTTTTTTTTCCAGTTTTGATTTTTCCAGCACTTTGCCTTTGATTGTCGACAAAATGAACAAGGTTTTTCCATCAATGAATGTCTTTTCAAAGTTATCATTCAGTGACCTGAAGGTGACTGTTTTAAAAATCATTACTTTTTTCAGCCTTCTTCATCCACACGTTTTTTCTCTCCTTCGTCTCAGCGTACAACTCAAACTCAAGGCACTTTTTGTATTTTCTTTTACTCTCTCTCCCTCCTGCCTCATTCACTATTGACATCTTTGGGCCAAAGTCTCCAAATGCCCTTTTTTTTGTGGGTCATCAGTTCATTCTCAAAGCTGATGATCTATTCCTAGTCACAGTTTTCACCCTACTCACCTGCCTCTGCCATTTTATTTTCCTGCATTTCTTTCAGCTCAGCGGCTATTCTGCTCTCCATCGGCTGTCCCAATCTGCCTTGATTTCCCTCCAGCTGTTCTCATCTGGCAGGAAGGCAGCTCTGAGCCTTTCATTCATCTCCTCACAGGCAGCTCAGATTCTCAGCGTTTTTGCCCTTCCAGAAAGCTCAAAACCCTCTCTGTTTTGTGAACACAGTAACACTCCAGAAGGGACTTTGCTTCTTTTTACTCTCTTTAATCTTTATCATTCTCTTATGCTCGAAGTTAATACATTTACCCACAAATGAACTTAAAACTGCTCTATATAGTACTAAATTATTTTTTTAATGCTAAATCCATCATAGTGGTGTCCTAGAAGGTTTTGTAACACTTCTTTTTAATTGTAAGAGATTTCATAATACCTCTCATTGTCTGTCACACTTAAAGTTTCAGTGTGATTGCTACCATTAAATCCGAGATGGCTTATAAATGCAGCCCCGGGCAATTAAGAGAACTGCATATGCATGAAATCAAGTGGGCAGGAAACTAGACGAGACAATGCGGACAACTCAGGCATATCAGACAATCAAGGTGTCACAAAAAGCTGTCCGTGTACCGAGAGCAATAGTAAACAAATGCAGAGCGGCTGTGCAGGCAGATGGCAGGTGACACAGTCAATCAGGTAATGAGCAGAGGTGAGAGGCTCTCAGCGATGTTGGTGAGTAAACACTGAGCACACAGACAATGAAAAGTGGGAGCAAGAGGCAGAAGTGGAAGGAGAAGGCAGCACCATGACATTAATGCGGCGCTTCCGTATCCCAGAGGGAGGTTAGCGGATGAAGCGGTTGCCTGAGCGAGCAGAGTCTGTAGCAGCTCTGCCTGGCCTTTCCTTTCTCTTGCTGTGAGGCTGTTGATTTTTGTTTTTTTCTTTTTCTTTTTCCAAGGGTATCGTTGACAGCCAATCACCTGCTCAGCAGACTGGACAATACGTTGGCTGATGTCATGGAGGGGAAAAATGAGGAAGTGCTGAAAAGCCAGACAGCAATAATATGCAAGAATGGTCATGGTTATTAACCAGCAGAATCTGGTTGGAATTTGATATGATGCAGGTCATTTGCTCCACCTGTATACTGTTGGATTGTAACCAGAAGAATGCTGTCACCTCATTATTCATAATGAAAAAGCGAGCAGACCAAGTTTCCACAATTATCTGGTCCTTTTGGGTTTCCTAGAACTTGTCAAACAACAGACTTTGCTTTTGTCAATAATTACATGATTATTTAAATACACATTATTAACTTCTTCAGCCTTTACTGAAAAAAATCTGTAATTTTACAGATATATCTACATATTTTATTTTATAGATTCTTAGTCTTCTTGATACACATGAAAATTTCACAAAATAAAAAATAAATAAAGAAGACTGTGAAGTCACATGTTTAATGCAAAATAACACTAACAACCTGTAACAGTGAAAAACCCATAAAATTTAAATTTGAAAATAAAAAAGACATTTCTTGACTTAGGTCAGCTAGTCCAGGCCAGAGTCTGGACTAAACACGGAGAAGCAGCATTTAGATGTTATGCTGCAATCTAGTGGAACAAACTGCCAGTGGAGATTAAACTTTCACCAAATGTGGACACTTTTAAATCCAGGTTAAAAACATTTCTTTTCTCACGCACCTATGCATGAAATCTGCATGGTATCTTTCAACTATCTGCACCTCACTGTAATGCTCTTAATGTTTTATGTAAAGCATTTGGAATTGTCTTTTACATGAAAGGTACTATACAAAAAACTTACCTTGCCTTAAGAAAAGGCACACGTGCAAATTTATCACAATTTCACACTATTAACTATTTCATTTTCATCTATTTGATGAAACTGTTAAATTCAAGTTAGGGCTATAACTATATCTCAAGAATTAGATACAATTAATAACAATTAACAGAAAAAGAAGAACTGCTGACTCATTATTTTGACATCAGTTTGGTAAATGAGTGATATCTTAGATCTTGGAAGTTTCACAAAAAATCTGTCTGTCTATCTGTCTGTCCGTCCGTCCGTCCGTCCGTCCGTCCGTCCGTCCGTCCATCCGTCCATCTATCCATCTATCTATCTATCTATCTATCTATCTATCTATCTATCTATCTATCTATCTATCTATCTATCTATCTATCTATCTATCCATCCATCCATCCATCCATCCATCCATCCATCCATCCATCCATCCATCCATCCATCCATCCATCCATCCATCCATCTACAGTGTCTATTGGCCCCCAAACTGACTGAATATTACCTTCATTACTTTTCTTTTTCTTTCTTTCTTTCTTTTTCTTTTCTTTTTTTTTACGGTGTAGCATACAGTATCTCTGGTAAACTTGGGATCTTGACAAGAGTTCAACTTAAAAAATTCTGTTGATGTGAAGAGGTCTCTCTGTAGTCTGCTTGGTTCAACTTCAAACTCTTCATCCACCCCTTTTTTTCCCCACTTTCTCATACTCGGTCATCTTATTTCCACCAGGGAATAAGGGGACCTTTTTGAAAGAGTATGAGGCTGTCTGGTTCACGGAGAAAAGAAGATAGCAGAATGGGAAAGTGAAAGCCCAAATGACTATAATTTGTCTCGCCTGAGATCCTATAGCTCTTGGAGGCCACATTTCATTTCAAATAAAAGGACATATTCCAGGGGCTTGATAAAAGATACTGCATATGAAAATGAGAGAATTAAAGTGCATAGATGAAATGCTTATAGTCATTTCAGAGATACTGTTGTGAGGGCAACAGTCCTGCCTTCACAGCCGTGAGGTGAGCTCTCTGCTCTGCTGCTGCCCTGGCCTCTACTCACGGTGTATCTGCACACAGTGCCCCAGGTGTGTAGTACATGTATACACAGCGATACATGCAGTATTTGCTCTCTCGTCACCATCCAAGGACTGTGGTGCTGAAAGAGCAGCCACATTCGTCCGTTATTGTAGTTCAGCTCCATTCAGTGTCTCTGGATTTCAATGTTTTCCCAGAAAATGACTTTCCATGCCATTTCATGACCTTGAATGAAACACGTCTCAATGGAGCTGAGCTCAGTGGACCACACCAAAAAATATTATTTCCTTTATTTTGGGTGATACAAAATGCACACAAAAACATTGGATGTCTCTTTAACCCTACTGACAGGATGCAATGAGGTATTTTCACCTACACTAAAACTGAATGTCTCAGAATGCTTTGATTTGTATGCAAGTGTGAAATTGAATGGACTGGCAAATTAAACACGTGAATCGCATGGCAACAATTGTGCTCGATTCTTAATAGGTTTCTCAAAACCATTTCACACCGACTAATTATGATTTTTATACAGAAATTTTCTGAGGTTAAAACATGGTCAAAATAAATTCACATTCAGTGACAAAGGGGGATAAGGGAGGCATGTGGAAAGTGAAAGGTGAAATTGGATTATAGTTTGACACACAAGAACCACTTTGAGAAAAGTCTGACACTTTTTTTCCCTATATCTAATCTGCATCTTTAAAGATTCCATGCATATTTAGACACACAAACAAAGAAATTAGAAGTTGTACCAAAACATTCTCAAATCACTGTTTTCTGGGATTGTTAAATACTTATTGATTTAATTCCATCCAGATCTTTCTTTGTTTCTTTTGTCTTCCACAGCTGCTCTTACTTTCACCCCCCCCCCCCCCCCCCCCCCCCCCACTGTCATCTGCTTTTTTCCCTCTGGTTTGATCTGTTTTTTTGTGCCCTTTTTCTTCCAGACTATTTCAAGTGCAGTGAGAGTAAATCAGTATTTTGATGGACTGTCTTTGTCCTGAAAGGTGGCCTTTAAAAAAACAAACAAAAAACACATTACCATATGGGTACAGGGTGTGAAGGGTTCAGATAAAAAGACTCTTTGTGCAGCTGCAAAATAACATTATACAAACAAAGAAACTTAACATCCAGACACAAATATTCGCTAATTTCTCTCCACCGCAGAGAAGCAATTTGGACTCTCCCACCCTCCGTGCTGTTATTAAAACTGGTAACATGTACTTTCTTTCAGCAGAGTGACACAGCCTTTATCTGTTCTGAATAATTCATGACTCGTGCTACTGTTCTCCGGCATCTAAAAACTGATAGATGGTAAATGCTCAGCGCTACTGTACGCTGTGTTCTGGGAGAAGTGTTGCAACATTCTCTTATGCTATATGAATTATTAAGTGTTTGTCACTGTGTTCTGCCATCACTGAACCAAAATGTGTTTGCCTTAGGGGATCCAAAACAATCCTCAAGAAAAAAGATACCCAGACACACAAGAAATCCAATATTGCACGTGTACAACTGCTTGTAGATGGCGATTTAGCCACGATGAATTGCTGTTATATGCAAATGTTTGCCAGGCTTCTTAAATATAAATGCAAAGGTTAGGACAGAGGGAAAAAATATCCACCCATTGTCCTGTAAGCTACCCACATATTTGGAGCACCAAAACCCTCCATCCATCCCTTCATCTGCCGGTTCTCTGAAAGGGAAACAAAACACTGCAGGAAAATCTCACATTCAAACAGAGTGGAAATGCAACCCAAGGGGTAGCATGAGGCCAGAACAGTCTCTTGGCAGAAGAGGAGGTCAGAAGAACAGACTGGTCAGGCTGGAGATCATACAATATGTAGGTTCTTCGGCAAAAACGAACTACTCGTTTGCTCTCCATCTGTGTGTGCCACCGTCAAACTTCCAACCAACCATGATGCGCTGGCACATGTCCCTCTCATTAGGCTCCGCAGATAAACTCTTCTGCACTACGTGGCCCGATTTTATGATAATACGCTATCATTCTTCTGCAGAAGCTGTGATCGGTTCTTTTTCCGACAGCAAAAGTGTTCATCATTTAATCCACAGGGAAGACTGATCCAAATGCCCCCAGAACCATCCCTATCAAAGCCTCCCCTGAAATATTGGGAAGCTTGGAGGAACAGTATCATGTTGGAAATGTCACAGCTCATAGTTAATGACACTAAAGCTCCCTTGTAGCTGGTAGAAAGTCGGCGTTTTGCTCGAGGGTCCTGCAGCAGCGTGGGTAATAACATGGCAGGTGAAGATTGCTGAAAATCTTCTGAAATTACTCTGTTTGAGTAAAGATTTGCAGATTTTCTGGAGGCTTTATGGAGAGCAAGTGCATCAGCTCTGCAAATGTGTAAAAAGTGGAAATTATGCCTTATGACAAGGAAAATGTTGGCCCTATCAAGTTAGCTGACTATTCAGCATGTGGGTTTTCTTTATTGCTGTTTCCCTTCCTCATATTCAAGCACTCACTGTCTGTCCCTGATGGTGAAGCTGTTGGATGAGGCAGAGAGGCTGCTGCTGCAGGACCTTAATTGATGTCAAGCAGATGATGATGATTATGCATGCAGAGGTTTCAAAGATGATAGCAGCGGTATGCTTTCTTGTGAAGCGAACATTCAAGTACAAAGTGTGTTCACAATATCGTAAATATGCCCATCCTTAATTTACTTTTCAACACTCTCTTTGGCCCAATCTGACTATCCATCCATCCATCCATTCTCTATACACCACTTTATCCTCACTAGGGTCACGGGCGGTGCTGAAGCCTATCCTAGCTGACTCGGGCGAAGGCAGGGGACACCCTGGACAGGTCACCAGTCTGTCACAGGGCTACATATACAGACAAACAATCACACTCACATTCACACCTACGGGCAATTTAGAGTGATCAATTAACCTCAGCATATTTTTGGACCGTGGGAGGAAGCCAGAGTACCCGGAGAAAACCCACACATGCACAGGGAGAACATGCAAACACTATGCAGAAAGATCCCAGGCCCACCCCGTGATTCGAACCGGGATCTTCTCGCTGCAAGGTGATCATGCTAACCACTGCTCCACTGTGCAGCCCCAATCTGACTAGCTTTCAGCAAAAAAAATACAAAAAAAAAAAAAAAAATGGAATTCTTCATTAAATCTTTGGGAGTGTCCACTCTGCAGACTTTATCAGTTCATCGCGGCTTTTGTCTTTTTGAAAATCCCCTCTTACCGTAAATGAATGACAGCATAAACCATAAATAAAGAGGAGGGTGATGGATTAAAGCGGAAACAGCATAAAGTAGTGAAGTGTTGGGAAGCTGTGTGCAGCCAGAACAGCTTTAATGCACTTCAGCACTGATTCTCTAAATCTCTGACACTCTACTGGAGAGATGAACACCATTCTTCCACAAGATAACCCCTCATTTGGTGTTTTGATGGTGGTGATGGAGAGCGCTGTCTAACATGTCACTCCAAAATCTCCCACAGATGCTCAATTGGATTCATACTGGGTGACTGTAAAGGCCATACCACACGATTCACATCATTTTCATACTTGCTAAGCCACCAGTGACCTTTTGTGCCCTAAAAATGGGAATTTTGTCATCCTGGAAGACGCCACTCCTGTCAGAATAGAAAGATTTCAACTTAAGTTAAAGGTGATCACTCAGAACAACTTTGCATTGATTTGCAGTGACACTTCCCTTGAAGGGGATGAGTCGGCACAAACTCTGCCAGCAAGATACCCCCAACCGCATTACAAAAGCACAGGAATCCCTCAAGAATTCAGGATTCACCTTTATTTCATCACCTGTCTGTACAGTGGAGATAAGTCTAAATCTGAGCATGTCCGTTTCAACTTTCTCAGCCCAGCATTTGACAATATTCACCATACTATGAAATAAATGGCCTTCTAAAGCTATTCCACTCCAGTGACCACTTACCTTCAAGAGAGGAGACTTTTGACTTCGGTAAAGTGTGTCCCATTGTCCTATATATACAGAATCAAATGAACCGTACAATCTGTCAACTGACGAGTGACAAAATATCTTCCACATGGCTGCTCTGGACAATGGCAGAGCTGCTACTGGCAATTTCCGGGCTGCTACTGACCCCAGTAGCAGCCTGGAAGCAGACGGACAGATGAAGCTGTTGAGGCTGAAGAGCAGAGAGCAGGAAGGGATTTGAAAGTCTTCCTGGTCCAGAGTCTTCTGTTAGTAAGTGATAACAAAAACATCAGATGGAGATTTCTACATCCAGTAAACATCAGTGGAGATCTTTCATTGCCTTTGCTGAACACATTTGTCCCGGACTGACAGAGAAGCTGCACTTACTGGAGAACCACAAAGCATCTACTCTGTAAGCCAAGACATCACCATTGAGAAGCCTTGAAAGCTGTTTTGGTGCCTGACATCCTCCCTTTGGCTCTTTCTCACAATAGTAAACAGTGCTTAACCACAGGGCCCCGCTTGAATTATGTATGGGTTACAAATCATTTGGCAGTCATTAATTAATATTTGATCACGGAGGCCTTTTCAAAAAATTTTAATATTAACAAGTTGTCCTGAATGAACCATGACAAATGGAGTTTTGAGACAAGCATGCATAATAAGTAACAGAGTAAATGATTAATGGCATGAATCATGTTATCCATATGTTATGTTAAGTCAACAGGATATGAACACATTGTTTTCATTGTAAAGATATTAAATAATCATGGAAAAGCCTGGTTGCTGTTTTAAATAAGGGATGAACAAGTCTTTCTGTGGAATAAACCAGACCTGCAGGGACACATGCAGACTGTTGCTATCAACTCTATGCAACAGAGAAACAATATTAGTGAGTAAAGGCGCCCTGAAGGAGAATTCCATGACAACCTCAGTTAACCTTGATTTATTCAAGACACGCTCCTCAAACCCCCACTGAGACAACGGATTGCTATAATGTGCGTAGCGGCTCATTGAGCTCAGCTAATAATGAACGGCAGCTTGACTTCTCCCTCCGTTCTCCTGTACCTCCAGTGGCACTAGATGGCAGGCCAGGCCAGGCAATAGGCGCACAGCGCAGCAGCCGCTTGATAGAGTGAGACAGAGTCCAGTATTTGTTTCTCCTGCACTTGTGTGGTGCGCACCCGCCGCTGCCGCCGAGCTGTGTCACTTTGAGGCATTATTTTGCCGAGGATAGCTCATCCAAGACGTTTCCTGTGGACGCCGAACCTCACCGGGACTCCCAAGTTTCTTCTGGAGGAGCGCAGAGCTGTTGGAGCTGCCTAAAGGACGCCATGCATTACTTCTGGATATACAGCGTTTGGATCCCCTGCGCCGCTTTCCTCTTCGGATTTCAAGGCAAGACGACACCTTTCATTCATTTCTTTCCTTTAAATAGCAACACAGTGTGATCAGGGCTGTCACTGCGCGCGCAGGGATGTGCTGTGGCGCAGTTTGGTGTCTTTGGAGATTGTTTTGGAGCAGTGTTGACTGCCTGCAAGTGGCTCATTAATTCCTGGCGCTTTGACTTCTGGCTGTTGAGCGTCTCTGAAATTGTATCTGCGTTTGTGCGTGCTTGAAATGTGAAAGTGTCCAGACTGGGGGGAGAAAACTAGATGGTGAAGGTGCAGTCATACATTTGCAAACTTAATCGATGACAGGCCAGGAGGAGTGGCACATACACATCTGCACAGACACTGATGATGAGCCTCAGAGCTGAGCAGAACACTTTCCTACGTGTTAAGATGATGAGCACTTAACTGTGGCAGCTACATAATAATCTTGCATTCTGTGTGAGTTGGTAGCTTAGACTGAAAGCTTGCATTGATGGCTCTTTCAGTGGCTCTCATTTGATTGGCTGGGCTGGTATTTGAAGTCATATGCTGGAATCTGGGTGGTCAGTGTGCCTAAAAAAAGCAGCTCTGTTTTTGTTTAATTGAGTTTTATCTCTTAGTAAGAACTCTTGAGTTTCCATTTTAAATCTCACCTAAAGTTGGTGAGGTGCTACTCATCAGCTGGCCATACCATCTGCACTGTAAACTGACCCGGTACTGGTTAAACCGGTGCATTAAAAGTCCAGCAGTGCACCAGAAAACCACCAAATGCAGTTATAAAAACTCCAGGGTGATTCTGCAACACCAATCCTGACATACAGTATATGCACAAAAGCCTACCGTTGGAAAGCCACAGAGTCAAGTATTTACTTCCGTCTCCCACCTTCCAGTCTTATTTCGTCCAGACTGGATCTTTCCTACATTCATTTACATTATCTGACCTCAAAGATCTCTTTTCACTCCAGCCATGACTGTACTAATAGAGCTGATTTGGCTCCTCTGAGGGAGCTGAGAGTTGAATCAATTAGCTCCTTTTGTCTCCCACAGGAGCACACTACCTAGAAAGGCGTACACCCTGACCAAGCATATTGGATTCACTTTAACACTGTTCTGATGTTGGCAAGCAGCCTGGATGGTGTGATGTGCCAGATTGGGAGGGAGAGAGAGGAAGAAGAGAGAGAGAGAGAGAAAGGGAAGGAAGGAGGAAGGAGGGTAGGGAGAGACACAAGTGCAGGAAGAGAGAAAAGTGTGATGAGTAGAAGAGATGAAGTTGAAATTACGTGCATGCAGGAGTACTTATTTGCATTCTGTTTCTTCCTGTTACTTTTGTAATTAGATATTGGCAGTTAAACGTGGCTCTCCAGCATCCTAGTGTTGATGAAGTGTTCTACTTTCTGTAAGTTAGTGTGTGCTGCCCTGTCTTGAGCACTATGTTTTAGGAGCTGGTCAACTATCAGACCAGATATTTAGCATTTTTCTGAATATCAGCGCCCACAGTTGCTATCTTATTGGTTAAACATCATGAGTAGGAGCCTATCAACACTTAAGGATACATGTTAGAAAGTTCTCTTTTGATCAAACTTCTGTAAAGCTTAAGTAAACAATTGAATTTCATCAAAGTTTTGTGTTGGCATTTGAATTATTCTACATTAGGTGATTTCAGTATTCATTTTTACTGCAAATATAAATAATTGCTGTCATTAGTATCAATATCGGCCTGATAAAAAGGAACATATCATTCAAGCCTGACTGTGTTTCACTATATTGGTCTATACATCAGTAAGAGACTGGAGACCGTGATTGTTTGAGTACAAATTAGATGTTACCACTGGTTTGGATGGTGAGAAATTGTCTGTCTAAGAGTCGCTCCTCACTATCACTTCGCAACTCTATTTCATTCTCTCCTTCTCGCCCACATGTCTCCTTTTCATTCAGCTCATGCAGAGCTTACTGCCTGTCCTGAATTTTAAAGCACAACTGGGATATTTCCTCTCAGAGCAGGGGCTTATGTGAAGTTAGCTTTTTGTCGTGGTAATACTGTCAATTCATTCATATAGTAGAAATTATTGCTCAGTCTTGGCAAATTAATACAGGTTTTTGCTTGAATTACCGCTCTGCCATCCTTATAGCGGTGACTCTCGGAAACAGAAAACTCAGCCAATCGTCTTGCGAGATGAATAACATGTGACTTCAGTCATATAATCGGCACAGTCGCTGGTCTGTGGTGGCTGGTGATGTGCCTCATCGTAGAACCATCCGAGATGATGAGAGGATGATGGATGTAGATTTGGTCTGTCACTCAGAGTTTCATTACATGTGGGATTCAGAAGCTGCTTGTGCTTCTTCCTTCTATCTGTATCTTCTACATCTTCCACAGTTCAGCAACTCATCCATTTTCAAACTGAGCACCTCTGAGCTTTATGAGAAAGATTATCACATACGCAGAGAGAGGGTCCGATTCAATTTCCTAACGTGTCCGTAAACGTAAGACTGTGCCGGGATTCTTTTCAGCTGTTATTTCTGTTCAGTATGACAGCACAGCAGAGGTAACTGTTGGAAAAAAATACAAGAAAAAACACTGAAGAGTTTATTTTTTTATTTTATTTTTTTAAATTTCAACCTTTGGGGACTTTTGTGCACTTTTACTCATGTCAGTTTTTAGGAATTATCCAGTTGGGTTGAGACCTTTTCACTCTATGGTGCTCAACTTGTAGCCGCTTATTTTTAACCCTTTCGTGCACAACATGGGTCAAAAGATACCTATGTTGGATGGAGTATGGGCATCTTTTGACCCATGTTGTGCATCAAAGGGTTAAGGCTAGACCCTGCCAAGCTACAAACCAGCTTCACAGAGGAGTATGTCAGAGGCCAAAATTGTACACATATATAAAATGCGATTACAGACTGTGCCTGGGAAAAAAATCAAAAAATGTGCCTGATTTAAATTTGTCTTCTTGTGCATCAGTGCAGCGCTCCTAGTGCTTCTGTAACATTTGTAATACTCCCTTGAAATCCTGTCATGTCAAGCATCATCTGTGATTAGTGCTGAACATACTGAATGGTGTCAAAACTGTGCTCTCGGAACTTGAATTTTATTTTGGCGACAAGCAAGAATTCACAGAGAGCCTCATCTAGCAGCAGTGCAAAAGATCTGTGTAATCATTGTGTCACAGTCACTAGAGCACCCAAATGCCACTGCGCCACAACTTAGATCCTCCCTCAGACACCTCAGGATGTTACAGTGGAACCAACTCGACAGTTAAACCATGGGGAACTAATTCCTGGGGCACAACCCTCTGAATGTGAGCATGGTCCTGACCAAGTGTGCCTTGTCCAATGTTGGCAACTGCAGTCTCTTCCACTGAGAGAATTGCTGTTTCTTCTCTAAGTGGTAGCTGCAGACCCTCTTCTTATCACCACTGATGATCCTGAACATGAATGTTTGCTCATTCTGGGCTTCAAATAGCCTAGCCGCGCTAGACAACCCACGGCAACGAATTTAATTCTCTGCCAGGGAGGGTCTAGTTACCCTCCATAAGGCTCGAGGTTGGATTCTCCTAAAACTGGCCGGACGAATCACCATGAAGTGTAGAGTCAGAAGGCGGGCGTAACTAAGTGACGACAGAGGCGTGACGATTCTGACAGAAACAACCAGCGCACCCAATTGCTGCAGAGGGATTTGAAAGACAACCTTTTAGCCCGCCTCCCTCCCTGTTGAGCTTCCCTAGACCCTTGTGCCGTCAGAAACATGGGATCTAGCATGGCTAGGCTAGGCTTCAAACACAGATTGAAGCGTTTTCTTTTCTGCTCCAGTTCAGGGTCCATGGGGAAAACGCACAGAAGCAGCTACCAGTTGTCACAAAATCGTGTTAAACACCATGTCCTGATGCTGATAATGTGGTGTCATGTGGTCTCCATACCTATGATATTTACTGCTTGCACATAACTCTCAGAACTTTTTGATCATACCTCTTATATATGGATATAGGATATTTAATCACAGGTTATAGTTTTCACATTGACTTATATTCTGGAGGTTCCGTCTTCTCCTGAATGCGGCTTTAAACTGCTGAAGTGCTGTATAGGTTGCACTTCAGTGAGTCTATCTTTAAGCTGTCAGGGAATCGGCATCAGAGAGCTGGGGTTCCTTTGACAATATAAAGATGTCAGCGAGGTAGCCTTATTTTCTTTTCTTAGACATTTTCGAGAGATATGCTATATCAGGATCACAAAACGCCGCCTGTCATTTTTTGGAAGTAATCACCTCCAATTTGGAAACAAAATTAAACTCATTTTTAATGTCTTTTACATGGTTTGCTATTTTTGGTGCTGTGACCTTGTCTTTTAATCAGATATTACCTTTCTCCTCTTCAGAATCAGCTGGGTGGATTTTTCTTGTTTTTTTTTTGTGTGTCAGTAAACTTGCTATTAAAGTCAGTGATTTCTTAAAGTCAGTTTTTTCTTAAAATATGCATCTTCCCAGCACCTGAATCCAAGCTAAAGCTCTTATTTTGTTACCTTAATGTACCTCTGTTCTTCAAAGAGTTGCCTTAATGCTTTGATCTGCAAATTTGCCTCCTCGTTGGGGTACCAGAGTCCCTCTCCTGATGGTTTCATTTAATTAATTAGGACAAATGACAGTATGTAATTTTAATTAGTGACTGCTTTGTACACTACCTGCAGTGTGAAACAGATGCAGGGACAGATAAAGACTAGGGTACAAATGATCTTCGGGAAGTGTTATGTAGTCCTCTGTTTGAGAATTTGCTGATCCCAAAACCCTACTTGAATGATTTGACTTCTTGCTAAAAAAAAAGAAGAAGAAAGGTACAGCTCAGCTACTTCAAATGACAAAATTCACCGTTCAGTTTATGCCTCTTTGCGGATCCAGACAGTGAATCAGTCATCTCTCCAGCTTCCAGTGCTATGTGCTGGATGACAAATGTGGTTTTGTATTGTCTTGGTTGCACACCAACAGCAAATAGGACCAAACCTCGGTCCTGATGTGCAGCCAGCCAAGCCAGAGAGGCTCTGAAAATTGGCAGTAAATCCATTGTGGTCAGAAACATATTGAGTTGTGTATTTTGTGGAGTTTACAGGACTGTGGGTACAGTACAGGAAACCTATATGAGTGAAAAGATTAGTAAACAGTAAGGTTTAGAATGGTGAGACTGGAAAGAAAAGATCCATCCTGTATAGTTTCCTCTCAGTTTGGGCAGTTTAGTATTCAGAGGCAGTTTGTGGGTTTAGAGGATCAAACATACGTAATTCCAGGCAAAGATTTAAACAAAGACTAAAAGGAGAAAAAAATAGGAGAGAAAAAAGTGCTATTGTGATCTTAAATGTTTGATTCACTGAGATGATCAGAGACCCAAATCTGTTCATCTTGCTTCTGTTTATCTCATCACAGAAAACTAATTTTTGAAGTTCCCACAGGCAGATGTTACAGCTGTCCATATACATCTTTGTTGTTTTTGTTGTGAGCTAGAAGATAGCTCAAAATGCTGAAAAAATTAACTTTTCATGCAATTTACTTTCATTCTGAACCTTTTTTTGGCACTTGTACCTCTAGTCTCATTTGGCTTTGTACCACATTTGTTGTCAGAAAATGGAGATTTTGGTTGTACATGAAATAATGAAGTAAAGAATAAAAATGCAGACTAGTTCATTAAGTTCTCTCAGTAGCACTGTAGATATCTTCGAATAATGTTTCTGTTGGTCATTTAGATCAGATTTAGGTTTAAAGTTCCTGTCTGGTCATTGATTTTAACCCCTAAAAAACTCATCTCTGTGCATCAAAGTCACAGTTTTTTCTGTGAAAAGACTCCAATCTTTCCTTAAAATGGCTTAGATGTTGCTCTAGAATGTGTTAATCTATGAAGCAACTGCTTCTTTCTCCACTTGCTGCAGCTCGAGTACATCAGTTCACCTTTGACTCTGCTCAAACACTGTAAAACTACTGCACGCTACACAATGGGGAATTCTAATATTGGAGTGATTCAGCCATTTACACTACCAGTCAAAAATGTGGACACACCTTCTCATTTGATGTTTTTTCTTTATTTTCATGAGTATTTACATTGTAGATTCTCACTGAAGGCATCAAATATATGAATGAACACATATGGAATTATGTAGTAAACAAAAAAGTGTGAATTAAGTCAAAACATGTTTTATGCTTTAGATTCTTCAGAATAGCCACCCTTTGCTTTGATTTCTGCTTTGCACACTCTTGTCATTCTCTCAAAAGTAGTCCTCTAAAATGGTTTTCCAGCAGTCTTGAAGGAGTTCCCAGAGATGCTGAGCACTTGTTGACCCTTTTGCCTTCACTCTGTGGTCCATCTCATCCCAAACCATCTGGATTGGGTTTAGGTCAGGTGACTGTGGAGGACAGGTCATCTGACGCAGCACTCCATCACTCTCCTTCTTGGTCAAACAGCCTTTCCACAGCCTGGAGGAGTGTTTAGGGTCATTGTCCTTTTGAGAAATAAATGATGGTTCAACTAAGCCCAAACCAGATGGGATGGCATGCCGCTGCAGGGTGCTGTGGTCGCCATGCCGGCTTAGTGTCTTCAAAGCACGGCCACACCATCACACCTCCTCCTCCATGCTTCATGTTGGGAGCCATGCATGTAGAGACCATCCGTTCACCTTTTCTGCATTGCACAAAGACACAGCAGTTGGAAGCAAAGCTCTCAAATTTGGACTCATCAGACCAAAGCATAGATTTCCACTGGTCTAATGTCCATTCCATGTGTTTCACAGCCCAAACAAACTGTTGTTTCTCTTTCCTTACCTGATTGGTCCTTGCCATAATATGGATTCTAAGAGTTGTCAAATAGAGCTGTCAACTGTGTACGAACCTGACTTCTGCACAATACATCTGATGGTCCAAACCCCATTAAGAAGGCAAGAAATTCCACAAATTAACCTTGACTAGGCACACCTGTGAAGTGGCAACCATTTCAGGAGACTATCTCATGAAGCCCATCGAGATAATGTCAAGAGTGTGCAAAGCAGTACTCAAAGCAAAGGGTGGCTATTTTGAAGAATCTAAAAAATATTTTAAATAATTTTGACTTATTTCACACTTTTTTGTTTACTACATAAATCCATACGTGTTCATTCATAGTTCTGATGCCTTCAGTGAGAATCTAGAATGTAAATAGTCATGAAAATAAAGAAAAAACATTAAATGAGAAGGTATCCAAACTTTTGACTGGTAGTGTATGTTTGAACTTTAAACAAATTCTGAGGAAAATACAATAGCACAGAAAGAAAGATTTTAGTTGCATAGGGTTCTAATGCTTGTTGAAAGATATTGCTAACTACTAGTGTTTTTGTTCAATAGTTGTATCACTCACACACATTATCACATTTTGACTTAAAGGAAAATCTATTGGAATTCAGACCAAATCTTGACCTGTCTCTTGCCAATAGTCTGATCTGAACCACTATTAGTTATTTAGCATTTTGCGGTTGCTGCTATCTGTGTGATGGTACATACTGAAATACTTCATGTCTCAGTGATTTACCCTGTAAGAAGATGTCAGAAATGTGCACTGAATAGAAAAAAGTCAAAAGCTACATGACAATTGAGACAGAACATAAGAGAATTATTGTCAGAGTTGATAGGTCCGGTGCCACAGCATTCTTAGAGAGACAATAAAGTGTTTTCTTCAAACTCTGTTTCACAAAGACATGCAGAGCAGAGCAGAACAGCAGAGGGCAGCTAATATATACGGAACGAGGCGGCTGACAGTCTATGCAAAGGAGCCATAGGGCAGCGATGCAGCTATACAGAAAGGGAGAAAAATAGGACAGAGAGCGAGAGAAAAACAATGTTGATGAAGCACGTTGCATCCAGCCTTGTGTCTGTACTGATGTTAGCAGTGACTTTTTGTTTTGGATGTCAAGGCATCATCTGAACATTGAAATCCTTTCCACCGCCAGACATGAACGGGAACAATCAAGCCACAGTCTTCTATAGATATTTGTTCTTTCGTGCAGAACATCGTCCCAGTGGGAGCTCTGTCCTGGAAATCAAATGGAAAGACTGATTGTCAGACCAAAATGGAAAGCAGTGAATACTGTTTAAACTCTGCGCTACCTTTAGAATATTTTTGTAACATTCTTTATGTTTTGGAAGTGACTGTATGGGACTGTGTTGACAGTTATGACAGTGATGGGAATCAGTGAAAACAGATAGGTGGATAAATAACTGAAATATATTTTTAAAAAGCCTATACTCCTAGTTATATTATTACCATAAAACAAATGCTAGAAGAATGTTACAAATGTCCTCTGAGTGCCTTAAGATAAGTTCTGAAATTGGACTAGACAGTTAGAGAAATAATACACAGATGCTAGAATAAAATTTTCAAGAAAAAAACAACTTTTATTTCCACCTTGAAGGCAGCCATAAAATTGATACTTTCTTTCTTTTTTTTTTTATTAAAGTCTGTCGCTGAAGTGAGTTCTTCCTTATTTCGTTTTGATGAAGGAACAAATGTAGGGAGAGCTCAACAAAACCTGGATGTCAGCAAATATGAGTCCGTTTATATTTTACTTTCAAATCAGATTGATGGAAGGTGTATTTGACACAGCAGCTCTCAACACACAGCCAAAATACACACAATAACCATTCGGGTGGAGGAAAGAAATGAAGAAAATTGGGTCACTGGCAGCGATGTCGGTTGTCTGATGTTTGGGTCTGGTAATCATGGATTCTGGAAACTATTTAATTGGATGTTTGTTTACTTTCTGACAGATTTTTTTTTTTTTTTTGCCCTTTGTGCTCCTCTGGATCTTGTCCTGCAAAGTGACTTCAGGGTATACAGTGTTTAAAGGTCTGGTTTTACTTACCCTAGCATAGACCATCAGGGCCCTGTTTTAATAACACTAAATTAATTTGGATTGATTGATTGATTGATTGATGACTTGGCATGAGCTTTAGCGTTTCATTTTTTTTTTTTTCCACAGACTCTGCTTCCTTGACGTGATGTGAGCAAATAGGATCTGCCACATTATACCTCCTGCTCTCCAGTCTTCAGCCAAACACTTCACATTTCTATTACTGACACAGCGGCTGCCTTTCCTCGGGGCATCACGCACCATAGAGACACAAAGATGAAGGCCTGAGGTTTAGAGAATCTCTTCCCTGCCGTCACACACACTTTCCTTCTCCCTTTACTACAGAAAATGTCCCCTCCTGTTTAGTTATTCTCTTTTTTCCTGCATGTAGGTTTGTGATATGATGAGGGTTTAGTACTGGATTAGCACTCCACAGATTTCACTGATTTCAGGAGAAACCGATGGAAAGTTGATACATTGTGCCTGTTGTTGACCTTCCTGTAACTCTTCCTCTTGTTCTTCTGACTTCACAATCATCACTATGACGGCGATTATTATACCAGCGAGTTCTCGTGTATTCACCTGAGTCATGATACAATACTCTGCCATAAAGGGATGCTATTGTGTAGGTAAAAACATCTGCACCACCAGATATCTGTTGAGTAACTGCAGCAGCGAAATGCTATGTGCAGACACCAAAAATATCTCAGAACATTCTTGACTTGATCTGATATTAGTTAGATTACTTTTGTGAAATCATCCTGGAAAATGCTCATGGCTTTTTGGACTTCGGTTTCTCTCACTTCCCTCCGTATGTATGCACCGTGCATGAGCAATGAGCATGCACACACAGTCACCCTCACACAAAACTGGTTCAAAACTATTATCAGCAGCATCTCTATTATTACTCCGCGAAGGAATGCGGTGGGGTTATAAGATGATTGCTGTACATTTGTCTGTCCGTTTTTCTGTCGGTCTGTTTGTCTTTTAGCAACATTACTCAAAAACAGACAAACAGATTTGTATGAAATTTTCAGGAAAAATCAGAAATGACGCAGGGACCAAGTGATTAGATTTTAGCAGTGATGCGGTTTGTATTCTGGTTCCATGGATTTAAAATTAAAAATTTCTGTATCATTTCGAGATTGCGGAACGGCATGACTGTAATAACTATGACAAGTGAACACAACATAAGATCCCAGCTGACGATCACATGATTGCAATCCTACTACAAATCCACTGTTGTGGACTTATCGAGACTTATCCATCAGAAATGATACAAGGAACAGTTGATTAAACTGTGGGGGTGTTTCTGAATCCCATCAATTCCCGCCGCCTGCTGTACGGTATATTTAGGTCACATGATTCGGCATCCGTTTTTTTGGGTCTCTTTTCGTGTCCTCTCTGTGTTCCGGCCTTTGGGGATGTGCATAATAGCGTGCTGCATGTACGTTAATTTCTGCAACAAAATATGTTGTCAGACTTTTTATTCGGTATTGCTGCTTCTGGACTCTTTCAGAAATTGTTCATTAACAGGTTTTGCAACTTTGCCCATATTTCCTCCCATATAAAATACATTGCTGAAAAACTAAATGCAATGTGAGCACTCGCAGCATATCTGACATTTGTTTGGTAAACATTAATTTCTCAACTTTGGCTTCCTTATAGTGGATGTTTGTGGATTTTTTTCCTCTATCTTTTCCTCTGTCTGAAAGAGTATTCAGACACTCAAGTCACACTGAAAAATACATGAATTTCATTAGATACCACTACGTTTGCTTTATCCTGCAGAGGATCATGTGGTCTGGAGCTTATTCCAGCTGACAGTCCATCCCATGGCTAACACAAAGACACAGATAACTGTGCATGCTCAAACTTGTGGCCATTTTACAATCAGCCAATCACCCACCATGCATTTCTTTGAACAGTGGGAGGAAACTGGAGCACACAGGATTCCACACAGAAAGGCTTCATCAGTCCAGCAGATTTTTACCTTGGTGTAAGATAAAAGTGCCAACCACTGCACTGCTCTACCGCCAGCATTAATAAGGATGCAGAGAAAACAAGGAAGAAGAATAGCCCTCAACCACTAGACTATAGATGGACTTTCCTTCCAGAGTCGATGCATCGCTCTGAGGTTTTTATCAGTAGGTGACTGGCATGATTTAAATCATTTTCCCGCTGAAAGATCCGCTTTGGTCTCAAGAATCTGTTTGTTTCATTTCTTTAAGTTTTCAGGCAAAATTCCTCTATACGCTTCAGAGTTCACGATTCCATCAATAAACACAAGTCCACCTACGCTAGAGTAAGAAAAACAGCACAAGAGCTGACCTTTTTTCTACATTGGAATTCCTCCCCTGGAAGAAAATCCCCCTTTCTCTTCTCGCAGAGTTTCCCCTATCAAATATAATGCAGGTCTCTGAAAGCTGCTGCCATTCTGTGAATATTTTCTTTTAATTTAATCCCAGCTGTCTCAAGTCTTTGAGCTTATGAATTTACTCTCCCTCTGTACCCTCGCCCGTTGATCCTACTGTATTTTGAAGGGGCTGTGAACTGAGTTGTATCCAGTAATTCTCATTGATCTCTGAAGCGATCCTTTTTCTCACAATTACGCAGTCCAGCCTGCCGTTTGTCTTTCTGGATCTGCAGGTCTGCCTTCTGCTCTCAGTGTCAAGTTGCCCATTTTTTTAGCCTTTTGACAATATACCCAACTGTGGAGGATGGAAAGTTGAGTTTTTGCTGATCTCATGTGCCAATAAACAGTGGCTGAGCTTTTTATTCTGAGCTCACTTCACTTCTTATTGTGCTTTTAAATAACCAGCTTCCAGGTAAGTTATGGTGAATATATTAATTCAGTTTACAGAGGTGCAGAGTACAGAGTAGTTTGGATTGGCGACTGACCTGTGGCAAACTGATGCTAACTGTGTTTTTCTGTGCATCAACTTTTGACTGAAATAACCACATGAACTTTAATGAGGCTTGCTGGTATTTTCACTATCCAATTCCTTTTGAGGCCACAGTATAGCATGAACATAGCTTCTAATAGAGCAACGGGCAGGGACTGAGAGAGAGAAGTACGACAGAGAAAATAGTGATAGCTTATGAAGTGATAAGGACTAAGGATAACGGAGGATAGTGCAGAAGGAAGGAATTAAAGATGTCAAGAGCTGAGACAAGCTTGAGTCCTGTAGGATCAGAGCTTCACCATACAGATAATAAAAAAAAGATTTTATCCTGAGATTCTCACTTTGTCTAGTTTCTATTCAGTAACAGCTAAAAAATGTAAGTCCTATTTGACACCCAATCACTTCATTGTCTTTTTTTTAAAGGACAAAATGCAGATACTTCTCTTTTCCTCCATTTGAATGTTGGAATTGGCCCAACTTCACTTATTTTCAATGAGTTTTCCCACAAAGACTACACTCTAACTCTCTAAGCAGTGTAAAGCTGGAGAATTCACCCTGAACTCGTATGCGCACAGGTGATTCATGGTAACAGCTTGGATTACATTTCAGGGATATCAGGGTGGCGTTTAAGCGCCAGGCTGCTCAGTGATATGCAGCAAAGCTGGAGAGCGAGGAGACGAATCAAAAACTAAAGTCAGTTGAGAGGCCGACTGCGAGAGTTTTTCAGTATGTGGCATAAAAGACGATAAAGTACTTTTTCACCAGCTCCACAGAAGTGACAAATGTCTTTATTGAACACTTTAGTTGTGAGGATTCAGAAAATGGCCCACAGCGAATGTGTATGAGAATTCCTGTTGCTGTTTAATCAGTCTGTTGTTTCATCCTCTGTAGTGTGGAACACAGAAAATATTGTAACTAAGCCTCTTTGGAAAGACTAACATGCGATCTATGAATCTCATCCATGACCCCATATCAATGTAGTCGACAAAAGTCAATGACAAAATTTGTTGCACTTGAATTTAATTGTTGATTCGTGTTGGTGTTGGATGAATCGGAATGCCGACATGAAGGCACGACTGCTTACTGGAGTGAAGTGTGTCATGTCGAGATGTGAGTTGGTGTCTGATGTGATTATATAAAACCCTGAGCCACACTCTCACAGTCTGGGGTCATAAGTGAATCAAATTCACTGCTGACATCTCAGCATAGGAGAACTAGAGGAGTAGGTAATGAACCAAAAATGTACTTGGGGCTTCCACAAATCTATTGCAAGCCTGCTGGGCCCAAGTTGCCTCCCTGCTGGGGATTTGCCCTGGGGAAGATACTTTTTAAACTACAGTTACAGTGAAGTGAAGCAACCAGCAAGCACCTTCTCATCAGTTGTCACAAAAAATGGAGAACCTGCACAGGTCCTCCATCCAAAAGGATTCTTGGCCGCAGTAGCTTACCATTTAATAGAGAGATTAAGATTCATGGGTTTTTGTCTGTCCAATGTTCAAACAGTATGTGCAGGGAAACGCAAAGTGGCCGTTCTCAAGGCTGTGCAATAACAACAAGACGCTACGGAAAACATTCTTCAAAAACAACAGAAAATAAGAACTCAAAACATCCATAAAATTTATTTCCAGCCCTGCCTGTGTCTTTTACCTGCTCTCTCTGTGGTCTGGTCCAGGCCATTGGGTTTAACAACTTCTTAACATATTATAATGAAGCTGAGTATCAGATATTGCATTGTTATAGCAGCAACTCATGTACAGCACAAAAACACACATCGTACATTCTAAAATTACATAACCAATATCTGTTCTGTTGCTCTTGTGAAAAAGCACATGCCTAAAACAACTTCAAGCTAAACTCAGACACTGATCACAAAATTAAAGGCTTTAAGCAATCGTGCAGTTGATAATTTGAATGGCCATTAGCTGTTGTAGATACTGAATCAAAGCTTTGCTGGTATATAACTCTTACTCAGCTGCGTAGTTTATCATCTCCAATGCTTAGGGATTAGGTTTTTTTTTTTTTCCCCCTCATATCTGTCATCAACATGTCTATGATGCACGTACTGAGTGTGGTAAAGCAGTAAACCTCCAGTGAACCTCTATGTCCTGTTGAAGGTTTCAACCCCTCATGAGACACACCTGTTGCAGTTCCACCTCAGCGGTCAGTCTATTCTTCTTCAGAATGGTCTCAAATATTTCCACATTTCGTGCTTTGCATTGAATGCCATATTTACTTGAGTGTGCAGGAAGCTCCAGGCTACTCATGTTGGAATCGCTGCATCATCTTTTCATTGATCTTCAGTGATGATAATGTGACCACGGTACTCTCTTATGTATCTCAGTCAAAAAGCTCAAATTTTCTTTATCTGCTCTTATTTTTCTGTTGTCTGCATTGTGATGATAAAATTGAGTCCCATCTAATCTTAATTAAAACAACAGTTTTACTGCCAATTTGCCACTGTCTTTCTGCCCACACTAACGCGGTGCTAAACTTGTGTTGGCTCCATTCGTTCCATTGAGCCTCCACGGCTCACTGAGCATGTGGCTTTTAGTGAGTTATTGTTGGACTAATCTAATGTGATGACTGCCAGTGAATGTCTGCATTTGAAAGATTGAATAATTTTCCTACATTTGCATATTTAAACAATAGCTAGAAACCATAATAATTTTTAAAAAACCAACAGTGGCTTTTTAAAGGAGAGTTCCTGCACTTATTGCTGATTTGGCTCTCTGAGGGTCAAACAGTTATTACCTCTGCCACCAAGGAGGTAATATTTTCATTGCCATCTGTTTATGAGCTAAAATACAGAAAAAGCAAACAAACTACCAGGCATGTCATGACTCTTGGTGGAACATGGGCAAAAGAGAAACCCATTAAATCTCATGTGAATCTGGATGACTTTCTTGGCCTTAGCTCTCTGAGTGCCCTTTTAGTTTCCCCTCTGCCTTTCTGTGCAATAATAAAGACACGCCCCATCATTGTACTTTTTTATCCACTGCTTCACCTCGAACTGCATGTTTCACATTTCCTCTACCTTGCTGTTTGTGTATGCAAATAGGGCAATAATTCAATCTTTACACCACTTCTGTGTCCCTCAGTCAGCGATAATTTGATGTGAGCTCTTAACAAAAACCCAGATGTCTCCTTTGATGTGCCTAATGATAGCAGTGTGCACCAGAACAAAAAGGCAATCATTAATAAAAATGTGTTGATCTTGCCTTTTTTTCTTTCCACGGTGACGAGTCATTGTTTAGAAGCTATACTGGGAGATAACTGAATCTGAATCAGCAATGATTTTCAGCCCTTACACAGCAAACGCATCGAGTTTATGTCATTGAAAAGGTGAGTCTGTGGATTTGTTATTACGTTTTGTTTTCCTTGGTAATTGTTTGTTTCATGATGATTTCATACATAGGTTTTATTTTATTTATTAATCCACTAATACATTCAGTTTTCAGTCTAAATGGAGTTTTCAAAGACCATCATCTAAGTAATGTAAGTAAAATTGTTGTTGAAAATAGCCCAGGATAGATCCATTGTGTTTGCATAATTAAAGAGAGAGGCACTGAATACTTTAGCCTCTTGGACTGGGCAATAATTTCCACATGAAGCCTGTCTTGTGGGCTGAGCACTAGTCTTGTCACGATGCTGGAATTTCTAACTTGGATACAATACCTTGAAAACTATTAACATCTGATGCTGTTTTTGGGAGAAATTGATGCTACATTAGAGGGAGTAAAATTTTTAATGGAAAGATTCATTCAACAAGGCCATAACATGACATGGAAGTCATTTCTTTGCACAACTGGTATATCAGGGCTGCAGGAAATGAATATTTATTTATCTCAACTGTACTTAATTGATATGTGATTAAAAAAACAAACAAACTACACCTTTGACAACAGTACTGAACACCAAGATGACAATAGAGACTCCACAGAGAGTGGAGCTCATTCACTTGACCAGTAACTCAGAACCACATCAATATTTACAAAGATCATATTAAAAGCGATCTCCTCCTCTTTCTCCTCCTCCTCCTCCTCCTCCTCTTCCTCTGCTCAACCCCCATTTATGTGCACTGCAAAAAAATCTTAGGCATTCACATCAATCTTTATTTACACAACAAAGATTAAAATGCAATGTGAGACACTTCAGAAGTATTGACAGAGCAAAGAAGATTAAGGGGAATAAATAATAAAATCCCTTTTCCCCATAAACCTCCTTGAGTCAGTGCTGGAGAGCAATGTATCAGCTGGCTGGGACCTTCAGTGAGTCTTAAGAAGCTGCGTGGATCCCCAGATTATGTGTCCGTCCACCATTTATTTATTGGTATTTAGTACAAATAAATGCACCATGTCCAGGAATCCCACCTACACACATAAAATATAAATATAGTTGTAATTCAGGATTTAAAAAATGTGTGTTTGTATTTACTTGTATCCTTTTTGTGAGGATCATGATCATGGCCTTTCCTAATAATACAAACTGTTGGCCTTCAGTCCAGACAACTGCAGTTTTAATACAGCCCGCTATAAAAGCAGCTATACCTCAGGAGGAGAATGTCTGAATTTCAACAGACTGCTTCATTTCTCCTGCACAAGCAGCAGCCTCTAAATCAGGCCAATATTTGTATTTATAGCCGCCCACTAAACCCCCCATGGGTCTCAATACAAATTAGGTGCCATGATTGTTCACCATCAACGTCAACATATAATCATTTGCCACAATATACGTCATGCTGGCTGTGTTTGAAAAATCCAACATGCTGTTAATCTTCCAGGATCCATTCCTAAATCTCCTCCCCCTCCGCTCGTAGAGAAGGTCAAGCTCTGCATGGAGGCACATTACATACGTTTCTTGAGTTTCTGTGGACAAGCGGCTTCAGGTTTGAGAGATGTGGTGGGACTCCCGCTGCAGGGGCTGTGGCTGATAAGAACCAATAAAACACTCTGTCGGCTGTTCTTGTAGCTGCAAACCTGTAAAGAGAGAAGAATGAGTCTGATTTTAGAGTCCGCTCACATCTCAGAGAGCAGTGGAGGGAGAGAGCAGCAGGACCACCATCTCCTTATGAGAAAGACCTGAACTGTTCTTGTGGGACTAGGCCAGGTTGCCTAAATTAGATGGCATTCCCCCTGTAGTATTGCCGTAACAGTAGTTAGCATGTACAACTGGATGCACACCTAAAAAAATGCACTCAAACATGTGGACAAGGTCTGCTGTTGTGATGATAAAGGTCATGCTGGTAGGGTCCTGGGTTTGACCACAGAGTCATGAGAGGCCTAAAGACTGGCCTCACAAACAGGTTCACAGCAATACAACAGGCAGAAGTCCAGGAGCACTGGCAGCGACACACACAAACACGTGCCGTTTGTGTTTGTACTGTAAATGAGAAAAAAACAGTGAATATTTACAGCAACTTCATGGGAATGTCTTACTATTAGTCCATTTTATGAACCAATCTCCAATGAAAATCTATCGTTTACCTCATTAACATGTCCATATGGTGGTTTTTTTTTATATATGGTAGAAGACATTCCAGACAGTCCCAGAAGCCCACATGTACTGATGACAGTCTCAAAAACACAGATTCAAACTTCAGGGGTTTCACAAGTAACAAAACCTAATATAACAATCCTGTCAACTTGCAGGTTTAGGCTTTTTATGTGGGTTCAGGAATGAGCATTTATGGCTGAATTACTCCTCCAATATTACAACTGGTGAGCGGCTGCCAGTGGTAGAGGAATAGTTGGCCACACAGGTTCATAGATCTGCACCTTCTTAAAGAGGTAACAGTATAGAATTACATACTGCGTCTAATTTGTCAGGGGAAACAAAACAAAAACCGCTAAATATGTGATCTAAATACAGACAGATGAGTCTTTAGGGGTTTAGTCAATGGCCAAAAAAGGACTTTAACACCAGTATTGACGTTATTTTTCTGTATTTGTGCTTCTCTTGGATGAAAAGGTACATTCTTCCATGAAACATTTGCACTGGAAGCAGTGAATTAATAGAAGGGGAGAGAAGAAATGCACTAATTTTACTTGCCAGATTCATGTTCTTCAGGGTATTTGGATTGAGTCCGAAGAAACCGTTGTTGCCTTCTTGTTCTAGTAATCAGGAAAGCAAATTGGCTGTTTCAAGGGAAACAGAAATAGAGCTGTTTGTTTCTGAATAGATTTTAGTTTTGTAAGTAAATGTAGGAGGAGGTGCTCGTTGCCATAGGCAAGTGTTCTGCTGTATAACTACAATGCGGCAAAAGTATGAACTCTCTGCTTCTTTGTAAATGATGGAGTTTGGTAGGACAGGTTTGACAGATGGCAAAGTAAGTACAAAAACAAGGGCTTGACTCTCAACATGATACATTGCATTATAAATAGAAAAAAGAGACTGGCTGGAAAGAATTGTACTGAGATAGATTTAGATCAGGGGTCACCAACTATATTTGCCAGAGGGCCAGAATTTTACCGGACAGTCACTTTGGGGGCCGGACCCTCAAACAAAAATTAAATAAAAATCGAATTTTGGCATAACATTATTATTTGATGTTTATTTTTTATATTTTTTCCATTTCATTACAAAACTGAAGGCATTTTTAGCCTTTATGAGTCAGTGCTCCTATCACCTGTACCACAGTCAACCACTAGGAGTGATAGAGATATTTTGCCTCATCTCAAGTCAACTTTATTCACAGAGCACTTGAAAAAGAAACACCGCAGAAGTGACAGGAAAAGGCCTCTTAACACGGGTAAAATGGCACTCTCTAAGGCCACAAAACGAAAAGTTGATGTGGAAAACAGATCCTTTAATAATGACTGGACTGACTGCTTTAATGGTGTGGACCACATGATATTTTCTCTTTGATCCTCACAATTTTGGAATCCAGTCGCGGGCCGGATTGGACGGTTCGGCGGGCCGGATTCGGCCCGCGGGCCGCCAGTTGATGATCACTGATTTAGATGATCAGGGCTTGTTTACGAGATACATTGTGTCACTCACTTACCTGAAGGGAAAAAAGAATCTAGAGGCCGGTCAAAGTGCTCTGACCACATAGAGGCATATTTTCCATTAACTGAAACAGCAATTTTTGTTTTCTGTTGTGTATTTATACTAAAGATGATGTGACATTTGCAATGGTGACATTTCCATGAGCTCACAAACCACAGGAGAATATAAACAAACATCAAAAATGGACAAATTTGGTAGCCTGTAGTTGTCCGTGTACAAAATACAGTAGAAAGGAATAAGCAGATCTGAAGGTTAAAATTCTAGATTTACCACTGGATAATGAAATCTGCGTTATTTGTTTGTTCCACTTCTCATCCTGATTTGTGCTGTCCTTCAATTCTATGTCCTCTCTCTCTCTCTCTCTGTCTCTCTCTCTCTCTCTCTCTCTCTCTCTCTCTCTCTCTCACTCTCACTCTCTCACTCTCTCACTCTCTCATGTTCATCAGCACACAGCACACTTCTATGTGGTTTTGTTGCATTTGCTGTCCAGGAAAATTTGTGAAAAGAGGACCGAAGCACGACGACAGATAAAGGAGGTGAGGCTGTCTAATGAGATGAAGAAAAATAGATTTGAGTGCCGCCCTGCAACGTGAGCCAGGTTTCCTCTCTCACCCTTTCTCGAACACTATCCCGTTTCTCTCCTATTCTTAGCACAGACTTTTTAGACTGAACCTTGATAAGCAATCCAAGTTATTTATATGGTAATTTACCAAAAGAAATACGTCACACATTAGAGCATCGAGAGTTTAGTCAAGTGGAAATGAGATATACTATGTCTGTGTGTGTTTGTGCATGTGAGTGTGTTTGTGCCAAAACTGACCTTGGGGCAATAATATCTGGGGTTAACTGCAAGATTTTTATTTTTGACCAAATGAAGCAGCACTGTACATCTCAATGCCATGGTTAGCAAAACTTGTCGGTTTCAGTTAAACTGATAGTCTTGATATTCTTTTCAATCAGTATTGAGATCACAGTTATTTATCATGATTATTCGTTGACTTCAGGGTTTAAAATATGCTTATTGCACTTCAGCATGTGAGTAAACAAAGCACTGCTTTTACTTTCATATTGTGCTACATTCGTGCAAATGTACAAAGCTTCACATCAAAATAAGAATTTAAAATAAGAATCTTCTTTACCTCAATTCACTACACCTCCAAGGGGCAAAAATGAAATGAAATGCCTAAGAAAAGAAATAAAATTCCACCTTAAGACATCTCACTTTCTGAACATCTGCCTTTCGATAGACACAGAGAGGCCTTTCGTCTTCCCATTTAGTTACTGCAGCACACACAGTTCTGACAGGTGTGTGAAAATCACATTGGAAAGAGAAGAATAAGTTATTCTAGTAGAAACCATGTAATCAGGGTTTTTCTGTTGGTGGAGGTTTTTTTTACTCGTAGAACATTTTTAATGTCAGTGCTGCGGCCAGTTATGTTAATTTAATTGTGGGAAAATTGTGCTCTTGATTAATACTCAGTTGAGAAGGCCTACTGGGATGCCTCATATATTAGATTGTTAAGAACCAAGCAAGGCTATCTTCCCAGAGGAGCACTGGCTTATACTAGTAATTTTGTAATAATACAGTGAAAATAATAATGATCAAAAAATAATAAATAAGAGAAATTTTTACAGTGTCTTAGAAAACGCAATGCGATATGTGTGTGTAGATTCTCAGTCATCCAGGTCACTGTAATTGTAGGAGCTTCAGGTAAAAAGCAGCTGGTCTTTTCGTTTCTTGAGGACATTTTATTTCCCTAGCAGTCAGGTAGAACAGAAGAAGCCTCTTGGATGAGAAGTAAAATGTCTTTAAAAAACAAAAGATTGCTTTTTACTGAAACTCCTAGGAAAATTTGCAGTTAAAAAAAAAAAAAAAACTTATTCTCTCTCATCATCTTCTGTCTCTTCATGTAATTCCAGACTGATGCAGTGTGATGCTGATACATATAGATGTAGGAATAATCTGTTGGAAGCTTATCCAATCTGTTGTTGCTGAAAATACTTCTGTATATGTTTGCTGTATACTTTTGATTGTTGTCATGCTGCAGAATATATTCAGGGCCAGTTGGGTACCTCCCCAATGGCATTACACAATGGATAAGAATCTAATCTAAAAGTGCCTGAAAGTCTTTCGCATCCCTGCATATTACAGTTTTGTTTATTTATCTTGTTTTGTTTGTTGTGTTTGTGCTGTTCCTAGAGTCTTATGAACAAGATGTTTGATTAAAGTAAATATTAATTCAGGGGAGTCTTTCTGTGCTTCCTGTTCTCACCGTAGGCTCTTTAAATAATCCTTGCCTGGCAACAAAGCTTGTTTTTATGGTAATTCACGAAAAGATAAACATCACACAGAAATAATATTTTCTCTGTGGGTGCATGTTTGTGGCTCAAGGTGCATTTCATTTGGCTAAAAAGTATCACATATACTGTAGCATTCCTTGGTCCCAGTTCTCATATTTTCCGCTTTTCTATGTGAGGAGCTGTCCATGGTGCTGAACCTCAGTCTGGCTCTCTTTAGACAGAGGAAATTTTGTAAATCTTTAATCCAGCTTCACCTAGCTCATCTTCACTAGAAGTTCCACGACTGGTTTTGTAGAGTATCCAGTAGTCCAGGAAGATGTTAGAAGAAATGATAGTGCATTGATAGTGGATGTGATTATGTAATGCTGGTTCCAAGAAGCATGTTCATATACGTACAGTACAACACAATCCTGACTTGTGAGTTCAGGTAAATAAAATAAAATGGTCAGAACATAGATAACTTCAGCTATTAGCCTCAATAGCTCATATCAGCTGTCCATGCAGCTTAACATGTTGCATCATTTTACATGTAGACAGAACTAACTTTATTTTTCTGGGCATATTATAATCAGTTCGGGCTGCTGTGGGAGTCTTTTTCCCCTATACCAATTAAAGACTGTTTTACCGATTTAATGATTTATCTGAAATGGGAAAAAAAACTCTTCCAGACCAATTAAATTCTGTCACGTCTATTCAGGGAACTCAAGTGAAAACTCTAATCACAAGCAGAACTGGGTGTAAAATTATTCATTTTCAGTAACATGCAATTGAACAGAGGTGCTTTAAACCAAGTCAAGAAGCTGAATACTATCAGACTGATACGAGATCCAAGCTGCAACCATCAGACAGAGTGCGGATTAGCAAGACCAGCCTAACAAGGCCCGAAGTCCTCACCCATGACAGCAATTTGTCTACAAACAAGAAGCAAGCATTACCATGATGACTTCAGCTTAGAGGAGGTGAGGACTAGCCAGTCACAGTTATGAAACATGTCAGAACAATCAGACTCTGGTGTGTGTCAGCACTGGGATCCATGGCTGAGCTGGAGGTTACAGAGCACATCAGGCTGTGAGGGTGATGGCAGGGAGTTCAGCAATGCAGTTGCTCCACAGAGTTAGTGAACAGAGGCTGGGTGGCCTGATGTGTAGTCTGATTGTTTTCTCTGGAGTAGCAGCAGGAAGTAGACCAGGAGGCAGGTGAGGTAACTGATGGCTGAGCGAACAGAAGCTCACAGAGTCTGCAACAGAACCAGCCTGACCAAGACTGAGTAGCTGAGTTTCTGTATTCTGGCAGACTGAAGAGTAGAAGACTGAACTGAGCCTTTAAAGCAGAAGCCGAGGAGAGAGTGAGAGAGATACCAGTTAGGCAAGAGGAAAGGCAGGAGCAGAGAATGTGACAAATTGGCCAATTTATTTTTGAGATTTCTGAGTGGACTGAGCAGCGACAAGGACAGGAGGAATTAAAAGCTCTCCCTGGTAATGAAAAGAACACATAGTGTTTTGGTCACTTCTAGTGATGCGTTATCCAGAGTGGCACCTGTGTGTTTTCTCTTCAGTTGTTCATGCGTTACGATACTGCACAGTGTTTTTTCTGACAATGTAAAATACTTTCAAAGCTGCTTTCAAAGCCTTATATCTTTGAGAACTTTTACACTGAACCGGGTTGGACAGCAACATCTACTCTTTGCAAATGCACCAAGTCAATAATGTTAAACCAGCCTTGGGTTGAAAAAGACTGCAGCTGGCGAGTGTGACATCCTCAAAAAGTTATCACAGAAAGTATTGAACCCTACCTTAATGCTGCCATCACGTTGTTGCTGGCCTGCACCAGCCTACCTGTCAAGATAATATTGGAAAATTCACAACAACCACAAGTGCCATTTATTAGAAAAGTACTGCAACCTGAAGCTAAATGTAAAAGGTCATAGCTTAATAATAGGCACTGAGTAACTGGCCAATCTGTTGATTATTTAAAAGATTATTTGTCTTTCAAAGCAGCTGTTAGTTGTAATCCTGTTGTGTACATACACTCACCATCCTCTTTATTAGGTAAACCTGTTTAATTGCTTGCTAACACAAATAGCTAATCAGCCAATCACATGACCACAACTCAATGCATTTATTCATGTAGATGTGGTCAAGACAACTTGCTGAAGTTCACAGTGAGTATCAGAATAGGGAAAAAAGGGGATTTAAGTGCCTTTGAACATGGCATGGTGCCTGACGTTCTTCTCTCAGTATTTCAGAAACTGCTGGTCTACTGGGATTTTCACACACAACTATCTCTATGGTTTACAAAGAATGGTTCCTAAAAGAGAAAACATCCAGTGAGCAGCAGTTGTGTGGATGAAAATGCCTTGTTGATGTGAGAGGTCAGAGGAGAATTGGCAGACTGATTGGAGATGGTAGAAAGTCAAAAGTAACTCAAATAACCAGTAGTTATAACCAAGGAATGCAGAATGCCATCTCTGAAAACACAACACGTCCTACCTTGAAGAAGATGCACTACAGCAGCAGAATACCACACCGGAAGCCACTCCTGTCAGCTAAGAACAGGAAATTGAGGCTACAATTTGCACAGACTCACCAAAATTGGACAATAGAAGACTGGGAAAAAAGTTGCCTGGTCTGATGAGTCTCCATTTCAGCGTAATTGGTGAAATGGAGGCAACATTCAAATGGTAGGGTCAGAATTTGGCATAAACAACATGAAAGCATGCATCCATCCTGCCTTGTATCAAAGGTTCAGGCTGCTGGTGGTGGTGGTGTAATGGTTTGGGGGATATTTTTGTAGCACATTTTGAGCCCCTTATCGCCAATTGAGTGTTGTTTAAATGCCACAGACTATTGTATTGTTGCTAACCTTGACTTTATGACCACAGTGGATCATCTTATGATGGCTATTTCCAGCAGGACAATGCAACAAGTCTCAAAGCTCAGATCATCTCAAACTTGTTTTTAGAACATGACAATGAGTTCACTGTACTCCAATGGCCTCACCAGATCTCAATCCATAGAGCCCCTATGACATGCGGTGGAACGGGAGTTTTGCATCGTGGATGTGCAGCCGACAAATCTGCAGCAACTGTGTGATGCCATCACGTCAATATGGACCAAAATTTCTGAGGAATGTTTCCAATGTCTTGTTGAATGGCGTGAAGAATTAAGGCAGTTCTGAAAGCAACATAGGGTCCAACCTTTTACTGGCAGGGTGTACCTAATAAAGTGGCCAGTGAGTGCACATGCAATTAAAAGGCAATGTAGCAGATCACTGACAGGATCTCACTTTACTGTTGCAGTGCCTTCATAATATCCCAGTGTTGTTTTGACTATGAGTCATAATTTTTCAGGAAGAAGTCTTTCATGGTTAATTATGATTTCAGTCACGGAGACAGTGATCTTTGTCAACCCAAGTGAATAAGTAAATAAAACTGCAGCCACAGAGCTGTAGTCATATCCAAGTGTACTCATGGGTATTCAATTCTAAACACAATTAGATTTAGCTCTATGTGAATTGTCCCATTGCTGCTACATTTGATGGGATGACAGTGTAGAATAATGTGGTATGTTTACAATTATGTAAATAAACAGTTTTTTTTTCACACTTTATATGTAAAAATACATATCATTACAAACTACATTCTGCATTGTGAGACTTTTTTTCCCTCAGACAGCACATTTCTCAGCTGTCGCATCTAAACATAACAGGAGTACGTGGGTGCGAGTAAATCACTGACATTATCAAAAGTGCACATTAGGTTGTTACCAACGTCTGAAGTCTCAGTAGTCATTTTGACATCCCAGAATAGTTGAGAACAGCTGGAGATTCCAGCGCTGTACTTATCTACATTTATCCTTGTCTTTAACTACCTGAACTGCTCAGTAGGTTCTAAACTGCTTATCGATTTCAGTGACAGCTAATCAGAAAGCCCACGAGCCCTTATTATAGCTGTCTTGAAATGGCCCGCTCAGCAGCTAAAATGTTACACCACCATAAGGCACTTAAGCTGCTCTGACTATGATGCTTAACATCTGTCTGGAAAACTGACGGAATAAAGAAAACACCTTAGCACTAACAATTTGACCTTGTCTGACCATTTTCGCTCTTCCTTATTTGGCTTTGTGTCCAGTCTAGTTTTTTTTTGTTTGTTTGTTGGTTTTTTTGGGCAGGATTTTAGTGTGAATCCAAAACACATTCGTCACCAGGCATGGACATTATCTCTATGAAGATGCTTTTCACTTCCAGCTTCCTAACAGAGATCGTGTCTGGTTGGTAGTCACTTAACTTTGCTGTTTGATGCTGAATTAATGCAGTGCACCAGGCCCACCCATAAACCCTGGTAAAGTCATTAGACTGCGGTCATTTGATTAAGTGTAGCCATTGATTACAACTGAGTCAAGTGCGGCACAGTCTGATTAAAGCTACTAGCGTTCTAATAGATGGAGAGAGGAATTGTGGGTGGAAGACTTTTATGTGTGCAATAGTAGGGTGGAAGCAGGAAGATTAAACATGTTAATGTGAAATACAAACACCGTCATTCAGCAAACACTCTGCTGCTAGGGTTTTACTGGTCTGTAGCCGATATGTTATTGTCTTAGCAGAGAACAGAGTAATGTTTTACTTTAGTTTTCACCTTGATGAACAATCAAGAGGCAGACAGGAAACATGGGTGGCAGAGTTGGATGCGACTGTCATCATTCGGCTACTGAGGTGCAAGTATTTGGATTTTAAATCTTTCACTACTGGGGAGCTAAAGATTCATGAACCTCAGCTCTTCCTGCCATATCCTCTTGCTTTGAAATGCCACATTACATTTATTTCTGTCTCCACATCATGATTCGCTCTGGTATGGAACGGAAAATAGTCTTGTGGCTGGCTGCCCTTTTGTGTAAGAATATTTTTCCCTCGATGTCTTGTGAGCTGTGCTGCTGCGGTGAAAGAAGTGAAATTATTAGACACAGTGCATATGCATGACTCCTTTGCATATGCATTGTCAGTGGGCCGTATCCTTTGAACACACTGGCCCCCCTGAAGGAATGCCTGAATTAACAAGTGTTGCATGTGTACCACTTATTTGGGCTATTAGTAATGGAATGTAAATACAAATGAATGCATTTTCAGGCTGTTGTATGAATACATTTAATAAGAAAACAATCAAAAAGACCTTGTCGCACTGGATAGTATCACAATTTGCAGATAATACATTAAAGCCAGAGAATTGCATTGTATTTCTTTCACTGTAATAAAACCAAATAATGTAACATCTTGAGAAGCAAAGCAATAAAATGTTTCAAATCTGACACTGATAGTGACATAGTAATCTTTTTCTACCAGATGGAAGCATTTGTGTCAAATGGTGTATATGCTGGTGGTACAAATGCTTGTAAATGTGTGCGCCTTCAAATATAGTGTTAGTGTCAGTTTTTTGTTGGATTGTGGTTGTTTTCATGAGTTTTGTTGAAAATCTGTTGTACAAAGTGTTGATAGGAAGGTGTAGGGACTCTACAGTGCTCATTAGAGGCCTATCTGACAAGGCATTGTGAATTGTTATGTCAATAAGACCGGAATGCTGTTGTCCCTGGGTTTACGATATCCATCAAAATGATCATTTTTGAGGAAAAAAAAGACTATGCACTGAAAAAAAAGTGTAGCATAAGCAGGAAATGTGATGATGTTCCAATATCAGTAAGGATTATCATTGTCGGTGAAGCTATTACAGGGTACCCGCGGATCCTTAAAAAGTATTAAAAAGTCTTAAATTTGTGTATCTAAAATTAAGGCATTAAAATGTCTTAAATTCATTAGAAATTCCTTAAATACAGTAGTCAGTGGTCTTAAATTGTTGGGTCTGTTTTTTTTACTCAGGGGGACTTTGAGTAACGTAAAAATTGCGCCGGAAGTTTGATTTCAGTCGCGCGCAGACTCCTTCTTTCCTTTCTTCCTCACGTCACCGGTCAGTCAGGATGGGTAAGTGCAAGTTTAAGCAGTGTTGGCTGGAGGACAGTCGGTTTCAAAGCTGGTTGAAACCTGTTGCCAATCTCGAGGAGGCCAGGTGCATTCTTTGCAAGAAGGATTTCAAACTCGGCACCATGGGAATTAAAGCGGTCGAATCGCACATGCAGGGCGCTAAGCATAAAATGGCGACAGAGAGCCAAAAACAAATGCCGGGCATCTCTCATTTTTGTGTGGCTCCAGCACCCCAGCTGGCAACAACCGCCACTGCTACCGGTGCTGCTACCGCCGGTGCGAGCAGCACTGACCTGACGGTTATCTTTGGTGGGACAGCAACACTCAAATCCGAGGTGTTATGGATCTTGAACACTGTGGTGAAACATCAGTCCTACACCTCAAATGAGGGGATTGGCGATCTTTTTCGTGTGATGTTTCATTGAGGTTCTCGTACAGTGGGATCCCTAACCATTGCTTGTATTTATAGGATTTTAAAAAAAAAATTCAGTCTTAAATTTCATTCAAGAGGACATTAAAAAGGTCTTAAAAAGTCTTAAATTTGACTTGCTGAAACCTGCAGATACCCTGTATTAAATTATTTGGTGCTACAGACCTCACCGTAATCATCTTTTAGGATAAATTAGATCCTAGAATCTTGTAAAAAGATGTAATACAGACATTCTGAACCCTAAAACTAAAAACTTAGGATTAGACCCTGCTATCAATCTTAACTACTGTAACTTTAAAGTTATTTACATGAGAAACACAATATTACAAGCCTCCTATTGCTGTACGATAAAGGAGACTTTGTTGTTGCTCCAAATCGTCTGTTCGTTTAAAGTGCTGACTGCCAGGAATTCCATTTTGCCTTTTTCTTGTTTACATCTTGAAATGAAGTATGCCACATCCACTATTAGCAGTGCCTATTTGGCGTTTTCCATTCGATGTACTGACAGCGATCAAGGCTTTGCTTTGATACCGAAGAAAACCTGAAAACATACTTCCCAAGCACATTCTGCAGACTGAAGGAGTGTCTTTGATTTCTAAGTGGGCTTATAGATATTTATTTGTAATGGATAGAAGAGATAATCCTGTGTCTGTAAGTCACACGGAATCTACAGAAAATGTAGCCTGTCTGTGGGTTCAGATTTGACTGAGATATAACACTGGTTTTTGACACAAATAGGCAATTTCTTCCAAACTTTAATTGCCTCCATGTGCTGTATATCGCTGCTGCTGTTGAAAAGTGGGCCAAACTACAATAACTAATCCGCTGTTGTGTTGCATGCGTCCCTTCCTCTCACCTCACAGAGTATTTTTGCCTCATGCCTTCCCCTCTGCTCTTTTGCAGTTTAGAAACCTCTGGAATATAACTTAACTTTTTTTTTAGTTCAAAACTGCCCTAATGGTGCACCGAGAAGCTCAATTTATAACAGTTCAACCAACCCAGTTTTTACCCACCAGACTAAGCAGCCCAAATAAACACTGTTTGGATAAACCAGCTTTCAGAGGGAAGTGGAACCCTCAGAAGCTCTGATATTGTTTTGTTTACAAGAAAAAAAACACAGAAACAAGTTGTACGGTACAAGGATCTGTCCTGTGCCAGACCATGAGTAGATGGTACCAGTGTGAAAACTGCATTACCTTTTCATTTGTCAGAAATGACATCTGCTATATTTAAAAGCACTTGATTAAGTTTCTGTTTGCATTATTAATCTTAATAAGAGTATATGAACAAGAACACAGATGAAAAGTAGCTGCTGCTGGCTTTCAGCTCCATGGAGAGTTAGATTTTTTCTTCTGTTTTGTTTTAAGGAGGTCAGCGTCAAGAAATATGATGTTTATACTTAGCTGTATCCTTAATAAAGTGAATCGGTGATTTATCACGCTCATGAATGCATCGTATGTCAACAATGGCTTCATTTAATGCATGATTCATGATAGTGCAGATAGAGAAAAGGAGAAATTCATTGCAAAAATACTGTCAATGTTAGAGACCCTCATCAAAATTTGACAAATCATGTTTTCAAGCCCCTCTTGGTTTTCTCGTACTTTGCACTGTGCGTGGTACCCATTATGAGGTTAAGGGAGATGCACAGTTGGCAGGAGGCTGGGAGAGCGCAACAATCCACCACCCAACAAACCTGCACAGCTTCACACATCCGCACACACTGAGCCAGATTTGCTGGAGTTACTCAGCTTACTGCCATAAACATTCCTCCCACTAAACCAACGGACTGTCAACGAGCAGCCTGTCGGTGCAGAAGAGGGACTTTTCCCAAACGGAAGAAGAAAGACTGGCACCGACAGCGATGGGGGTTTAAAACGGCAGCCTGGCCCTGTGGCTTTGGCTCAGTCTCAGGGGAGAAAGCCTGGCTGGACAATGGGGAGGGAGAGAGCGACACATTTTCAGGTGATACAGGATGTTTTATTCAGCACTTTGTAGTAGTCACACAGATTGCTGTGTTGTGATCACTGTCATCCATTTACCTGCGTGCTCTAATATCCCTCTGGCATCCTGCCTAGAGGTGTGACACACAGAACAGACAACAATGGCATAAAGTCTGATCTTCACATCAATCCTCTTGGATCAAAGTCTTAAGTTTGGTTGTTTCAAGCACTTTGACTGACTACCAGATTATCTGTTTGTCAAGAATACAAATATTTGGCATGTAAAGATTATTTGAAATATTTAAATGTTTACTTATTTGGTCATTATATGCATTAAATTAAATGGCAGCAAAGGTTCTTTCTGAAAATCACTCCCAAACCTCATCCTTGCGCATCTAAATTTGCCTCTGAAAACTAAAACAGCAGGTTTTCTCATCATCTGCTCTGACTGAAAATTAAACAAGACAGAGTTCTAAACAAATTTCAGCTTTTAAATGTTTCCTTTCCTGCTGAGAGAATAGTATGCTCTGCTTTATCAGAGTGTCAGGTAGTGTTGGTGCGCACAGTTGTTGTCCACTCCTAGTTCCCTTTCTGAGCCTTTTAAGGAGTCAGTGTGTGCAAATGAATTACTTTTTTTCCACTTTTAATAGTGATATAGTGTCATTGTGCATTTCCTTTAAGAAAGAAAACAAATGTTAAGAGCACAGATTTGTGTTTTGTGGTGTTCCACATTCGTCTGTGCAGTCCATGTGCCGTTTCATTTAGGCTGTTCTGCTCGATTTTCATCAGTGCATCTGTAGCATCATCACTGATAACAGAAAAATGCAGTCATTTGGGAAACTCCAGGCACGGCGGCAAAAATGTGTTTTTGTTAGATAATCATCCAGTCATCTCAGTTTGTAATTCGAGCTTCTGAAATGAGCTAAATCTATGCATCAATCAAAGCCTGAAACAAAAATATCATGGCCAGAAAACAAAACAAAAAACTACAAACGTAGTAGAAACATGACTGAGAGGAGAAAGACGAAGGAGGAGAAGAGTCTTAATATTGGCAGATGTAGGAAAGAGAAGGTTCTAATTTGATAATTTATCGGTTTCCAGAGTCAAAAGTGTCAAATGATTGCTTTTGCTATTTATTTTTAACGTTTTCTTTCCAAACCTTTTCCAGTCTTATTTTCTCTTATTAACCAGTCAAAGCTGAGCACATAAAGACAATGAAAAGACCCCAAACATAAAGCCAGAGTCATTAAGAGCTTTTTTTTTTTTTTTTGGCTCGCATGAATGCCACAGGAAGGGCCCTGAATCTACCAACAACTGAGGCCTCTGCTACGAAGCAGGATTTGAGATTATCGAGGAAACTTCAGGTTTAACTTCAGGTTTCGATACATCTCTACTCCTAACTTAGAGCAGGTTATGTTCCAGATAAGAGATCAGGGCAAATAAAAGCACCTCCTGCTGACCATTCAGTTCTCCTGGAAAATGCTATCAGCTCTGAAAGATCCAGTGGAGCTCAGTGCAGAGATAGTGAGAAAGGAACATCAGAGTTTTTGGAGCTGCAAGTGATTTTAAAGACATTTCATTGTTCTGTTTGCCTTTGTAGAGACATAAAATCCTAAAAAAAAAAAGAGAGAGAACTTATCAGAAAACACTAGTCTCAGATTTTTATTACTTGCATGTGTATTGTTAAATAATTACTCTTTTAGTGAGTAGGATCTGCAGTGTACAACCTTGTGATGCCTAGTGATAATTAAACTGAAGAAACCTAAGAAACCTACATCTGAGCAGCTTATACTCAAGGACAGTGACATTGATCAGCACATCATTTGCGCTTTTATTCAGTCTGCATTTTTTTTAGCTTCCTCCCTCTGTTTTAGCTGCTGCAGTAGTGCTACTTTTATTTATATGTTTAAAATCTTTATGTTTCTGTAATATTACAGTTTGCTTCTTGTTTTTAAAATAGGACACTCTAATGCCAGTAGATCTGTCCATGTCTGTGATTGGTTACCTTTTGAAAACTCCGCCTCTTTCATGTGAACACACTCCCGTCTAGGTTCAGAAACCAGATGTTACTGAGTTGATAACCAGCTTCGTACGCCTGCCTGTCCCAGTTATTACTCTGCCAAGAAACGCGGTGGAGTTATATGACGATTGGCGTAGATTTGTCTGTCTGTCTGTCAGCGACATTACTCAGAGAGATTTGGATGACATTTTCAAGGAAATCCAGAAATGACACAAGGACCAACTTATTAGATTTTGGCAGTGATGTAGCTTATTGTCTGGATCCACAGATTTGTTAAAGATTTCTGTATCATTGCGAGATAGCGGTAGCCTAGCCGTGCTAGACAACCCACCGCAACGAATTTAATTCTCTGCCAGGGTGGGTCTAGTTACCCTCGGTAAGCCTCGAGGTTGGATGCTCCTAAAACTGGCCGACAAATCACCATGAAGTGTAGAGTCAGAAGGCGGGCGTAACTAAGTGACGACAGAGGCGCGACGATTCTGACAGAAACAAGCGGAAACAACTAGCCTAGCCGCGCTCGATAACCCACGGCAACGAATTTAATTCTCTGCCAGGGTCGACAACAAAAACGACAACAGTCGTTGAGCTCCATTAGCACCGACTCTGAATAATCTTTCTGTTAACATGTCTGTAATATACTTGAGCTTCACCCATTGACTGTATAAATAAGGCTTCACCGAACTACCGCATCCTCTGATTTCCGGCGCTAGGAACTACATCAGCCTATTCGTTGCACTGATTGGTTGTATACCTACCCAATTGCTGCAGAGTGATTTGAAAGACAACCTTTTAGCCCGCCTCCCTCCCTGTCGAGAGTTCCTAGACCCTTGTGTCTTCAGACCCTGGGTCTAGCGCAGCTAGGCTAAGATAGCGGGACAGCATCACTGTAACTATGACAACAAGTAAACACTACGTCAGCTGTCTTCTAAAGATCACATGATTGTAATCTTACTAAAAACCATCTGCTGTGGACTTATCGCCACTTATCTGTCGGAACTCATACAGGGAACAATTGATTAAATTGTGGGGGCGTTTCTGAGTCCCATCGATTCCCGTTGTGCGCTACATATTTAGGTCACATGAATAGGTATCCATACATAACCTACACATGCATAACACATGCCTGTGCTCAACGCAAGGTCATTTTTTATTAAAGATTCTGTCCGTTGGAAGTGATACGACTGAGCAGTCTTTGTGGAATAATGCGCTCTCTGAGTGCTTGTCCTGTTAGATTAAGTGAAGCCAGATGACATACCCTGAATATATTGAACCTGCTTCAGGCCCCAGTTTTATCCCTGTTGTCAACATCATGAGTGAGTCTGGGATGACATATAGAGGCTGAAACAACTGAAACAGATGACGTCTACAGAACTCTTCTAAGTGCTAAAGCAGCTTGAAGAACTGTCCACAAGTGTACCTAGGACAGTAGGTCATGTTAGATGACTTTTGATGTTGTTCACTTTTTCCTTTTCCACTTAATATGTAGTTAATTGATAAAAACTACTCATGGCATCTTCACTTTACATTTAGAGGCTGAAACGTCCACACACTGTGAGCTTAGAGGAATTTTCAAAAAGAGCAGTGAAAAAATATACAAAAGAATATCATCTACAAAAAGTGATTACAGGACGAGAGAAGATTGAAAATGTTTTATGACTGTATAAAACATAAACTTGGAGCTTCAGTTGCATATTCCACAACAAATAACAGTAAACAACCCAGCGTGTGCTTGTTTAATAAAATGATGTATTGCAGTTCTTCCGTGCATGAAACAAGAGCATATGCTTCATTGCAAATTCTGTTTTAAATGCATTCACAAGAAGAAAAAAAACCTCTGCAAATAAATGCAGCTTAGTTTTGTCCTATTCTAGTTCTTTCAGCATTTCACTTGTAGTAGAGCGCTTTAAGTTAACACTGACAGGCAGAAAAATGATGCAAGCTGCTGAAGAGAAATGGCTTGTAGAAAGTGTTTGCTCAGGATTTTGGTTTATTGGTCTTGAATTTTCTTAGTTTCATGCTCATGCAGATTCCTTGAAGGTTGTTCTTGTTCTGCAAGCCTTGCACTTTTTATGGACAAATCCACTATGCATAATTTCTGCCACAAAGAGAGCAGTTCGGCAGATACTGTTATCACGGGAAAAGCACAGATACTGAATAATTTGAATAATTTAAATTAGTAATGTGCCTGGATAATACTCAGACGCAGTCATCCATTACATCCATTCACTGAGGTTCCCCCCGGAGACAAAATAGGGTTTGACCAATGCACAGAGCAATCCAGCTTGTAGGAGGTGAAGCTGTTAAGGTTGTGCATGTAGATGCTGTGAAGTGTGAAGCATTCTATATGTTAACGCACGTCTCCCGTTCGACAGTGAAGACGGCATTTCCATTTAAAGTTTGTCATTCAGTGGATTCACTATGCCTGCTGAGGAGAAGCGGCAGCTCGGTCTGGCCATGAGCCTCTTGTGTGGTCACTGCAGTGTGAAATACTGCTACGCTCGACTCCATCTCTTCAGGTTTGATGGTGCTTCATAATCAGCGGCTCACTCAGATATGAGCTGTGCTCTGAGCCACATGATGATATCCACGAAAAGAGGAGGCCAGCAGTGAGAGAGAGAGAGAGGGAGAAAGAGAAGGATACGAAGGACTATCATTACGCACGTGTATTGGAGTTCTAATGATATAACGGGTTCTTAGAGTTACAGGTACTTTCTGCTCCTGTTTGTGGCATTACAGCTGGCTCTGCAGCATCATATAAAACTGGACCACTTGACATTTTAGTCACATGTGAAGCTTCTTGTGTCTGGGCTGCATTCACTTCTGTAGATATTAACCAGGGAGTGTGATATTATGGCCAGCAACACCCAAACATACTGTAGCTCTCACATTTCAGTGAATCCCTCTGGGCAATAAATGAGGCACTTCCACACATGTATCAATCGTATGAAGTCCACCTGCACTCTCAATCCCTGGTCTGTGGTCATCCTGTGCTGCTGAATATCTGCAGAGAATTGTCATTTTTCTTTATCTGTCATTTCCCCCCTCTCTGTAACCGGTAATAACTTGTAGCTTGTAGCTCTGGTTGCATCAGTGGGGCAGTTTCTGCTGCCGTTGCTGCGATCAGGGTAAAGTATGCTGCATGATGAATTCCTTGCGGGAGGCTACAATTCAGATTTACAGCCGAACATCAGCCAGCACGCACAATAAATGAAGAGGTTTGAGAAAAAATGGGGATATGCAGAGACAAGTTTAGGAATTAGTTTTATGACAATTGAACCTCAGAGAAAAAAAGACGGTGCCTGACGGAGGCACAAAAGGAGAACATCCTGCATTATTCTCCTTTAATGAAAGAAGTCATTTTGTTTTGAGTGCAGATTATTCTCAGTGAAAGCTCGGCTTGTCTCTGTGCTGCACTGTGGCACAGAAATGTCATGCTGGGTGTTTGCTGAAGAGTAAGAGGTTGAAAATGACTGGTGATTCTTGTGAGTACTGCCTCTCTTTAGAGGAAGTGATAAATGGAGGCAACATGAGTGCATTGATGATGTCCTGCTTCAGTGGCACATTGGGAGCAACCTTGGCGTTCATGGGGTCCTCATCCACTGGTTCGGCTGGGGTGGTCTGAGGTGGAGAGGCCTCTGTCCTTTTTTCTATCAATCACTACGGGGAAGAGCAGTACCAGATGTCCTTCTCATCCACTGTGGTGGCAATGAACTGGAGACCATCTCGAGTGTAAAGCTTGTTGATGCAATGAAAGAGGACCTGCACCACCACTGCTTACGATATCCAGGGATGAGCATCATCTTCTCTGGCATCACTCAGAGATGTAGGTGGAAGACTGGTGCCAATCCAGCCAAAATCGATAAAGCACGCAAGTTTGTGAACAGTGTTATGCCTACATATGTTCATTGTTTAAATGGTAGCTTCATACATCACTCTGCACTAAGGTATGACACTCCTGGGCTATTTTTGCACAATAGTTCATTTCACCACTGGGGGAAATGACACATTTTTAAATATTTCGTCTGTCCTAAAAATCGCAAAATGATGTAAGCGCATAGTTTGACCGTTTACATTTAATTTTAACGGACGTTATAGGAGAGAGGAATGATGTTGTGGGACTGAGAACTTAAGTGAGTAAACAAAAACACCCTAAATATATTTACAGTAGAACTAGAGGCTGTGTGAGTCAAATGCAGTGATTTATTTTGGTGTGACAGTGATGAAACGTGTTCATTTACATCCCGCTCTGTAAACCAGGACGGGAACATAGACTGTATATGTACTATTATGAAGAACTCGTCTATCTCTATAGATTCTCTGGTCCGGGATGACACAGTCGATTGTCGTAGTCCTTTATCAGTAGTGTGGTTTATGGGTGCTTAGGGTCTAGCTCGATTGGATGTACTGCTGAGTCTCAGGGGAGGAGGAGAGGAGACCGTAGGAGAGAAGGCAAAAGAGGGCGCAGTCTTTCTAACATGTACAGTCTATGGACGGGAACTGCAGCGGCTTTGCGCATGCGCGATTCAGTTGCCGTCTGGACGTGGAGTGGTACGGGTCTCCTGCAATCGGACTGCTGCTGTGACTGCTGCGTGGTAAGTAGTCTGACAGCCTGTGTGCTTCTGGACGGGAAGGAGCTCACAGCAGCAACCGCTGCTCGTTGAGGACAGTAACTGCAGAAAGATACGCGCTTTCATGTCAGAGTCTCCAAAAACACCAGAAAAAGTCGCTAGATTTGTGGCTAGTTGCTTTTAACAAAAAAATAAATAAAAAATGCGGCAGGAGGATTTGGAAAGTGGCCATATTCTGAGGAAAGTCGCCAGGGTGCAGTGTAGCTGCAGTAGATTTCAGGTGGGAGTTAAAGTTGTTCAGTTGTGCAAGCTATAGAGCAAGATTTATTTATGTATTTTACTAAAAAAAAAAGTATTTGGATAAAATGAGTAATTTCGTACTGTACAGAGATAAATAATAGGCCTGACAATTTTCCTCAGGTGACGTCACCTGTGGAAATTTTTAATATATTCATTAAACATGCGCTCATTTTGTCCTGTTATAATTTATTAGCATATGTTGGCACTAATAGTGTTCATATATATGTATTTTTTTTTTTTGCTGTAATGGCCGGCAAGACATTTGAAGTAGCAACTGCACAAGTTCTGAGTTACATACATTCTAAAATTGTGAAATTCTCGCGTTTGTGTGTTAGCTTATTTGCTCTGAACAAATAGCACACATGTATAAAAGAAATATTACTCCTGTTGTATATGCGGAATGTTTTTAAACAATTTTTCAAATTTTTTTCAGATGTTGACTGGAAATTCATCTGTTTCTGATTGCTCGTTTGTATGCACTGCAGTTTTTTTAATGGTATGTTAATACTTTTGTCAGAAAAATCTTGTATGTACACATATTTCTACATTTAAAGTTTGGAAGGTTAGTGACAGTTGAAATTCATTGAAAACAAAAGCTATTGATGGTCAAATTTATTTTTGATTCATGTAATGTTGAGCAATCGTGTTGCCATGACAGCATAGTGCAAATTAGCAGCATTGGTTTGTGAATTAAGTCATTTGTTAGATTGATTTTGCCATTTGCATACCCATTTTTGTCTTTTTCTTGCAGTGAAGTGTATGTGGCAGTACAGACACTGTGACGAGAGAGAACTAGGTACAAATTACGTATACATTGTAAACTATACCATGATTGTAGAAGAGGCCAAAATTATCTGTGCATAAATGTTGATTGTCCATGAAGATTCTAGTCCTGGACTGGACTGAAAGCCCAGTCAAAGCCAAGAACTTTGACTTCAAGAACCAAATCATGATCAAATAAACAAAAGCAAATCCATACCTGTGAAACCAATAAACATTGGACATTTTGTTAAAAAAAACCCTAACTATAAGGCTTAAAGCAGACATTGCTTCTGTGAGCTAACTTTTGCATTAACAACCTTACATGACAATGAGAAAACAGCAAATCTGCATATTTAAGATCAAAACAATAAAAATTTGTCACTGCCTGAAAAAAAAAAAAATACTGAAACCATTAGGCATTATACTATGTATAACTGTGCATGTGACAAATAAAACCTTATCTTATCTTATCTTATCTTATCTTATCTTATCTTATCTTATCTTATCTTATCTTATCTTATCTTATCTTATCTTATCTTATCTTATCTTATCTTATCTTATCTTATCTTATCTTATCTTATCTTATCTTATCTTATCTTATCTTAGGCTTTGAGCCCAAAGTGCTCCTGTCAACTAACATTAAATATTTACAATGAAAATAAAGAAAAACAGTAATTCCTCAGATTTCAGAACATATGAGAATCAACAGGCTTTCAGTCTAAAGTGCCACTTGTGTCAACTAACATTTCTATTTACATTATTAAATGACATAAAAGTAAATCCTCACATTTTAGAGATTAAAGGCAGCACCTCTACATCTGTGTTATTTTTTGTATGCAAGCTTTGCTCTTCTGTCTTTGAGGCATGCAAATTTCTCAATGACTCTATGGTTAAAATCTGGGGTCTCCCTGACAAGTTTCATTTCCATAGAGACCATGGCCAGTGCATTAAGACGATCCTGTGACATCGTGTTCCTGAGGAAGGTCTTGATTCTTTTTAGTGTTGAGAAGCACCTCCAGGGTCCGTGCGGGGCTGAGCGTGCGTGCGTGTGACACATGTGGGCCTGCGTGCCTGTACAGGGCTGATGAATGGTTGAACGCTCATCCCATTCGGCCGCATATGGATAAATAAACAAAATTATTTATTGAATTTTTTTTTGCCTTTTTATTGTGATAGTCGCAGTGAAGAGTGACAGGAAATGTGGGGAAAAGTAGGGGGAAGACATGCAGCAAAGGGCCGCGGGCAGGAATCAAACCCCCTGTACATGGGTCGCCTGCTTAACCTGATGAGGTATACAGGCGTCGGACACCCAATACACAAAATTATTTAAGAAATAGCAGCCCACCGGTGTGGGTATCAACAACATTGGTAGTTTTATTTTAGGGTGCCACTGCGGTGTGTTTTTGGGTTTTAAGAGGTGAACAGGAAGAGTTTTTTTTCGTATTGATGATCTTTTACATTGTTCCTGGTTGGAATGGCCATCAATGTCAACGTGAAGTTCACTTTTAGTTCTGTTTATTCATTTTTATTTTACTAACACCCATTTGTTTTTAACCACCCTCACATGTTATGCCGTTGTAAACTTACTCTTTCAAATAAATACGCGTCTGCCCTTCTGGAAACCAGCGTTTGGAATGTTTTTGTGTTGCTCCTCCTGAGAGAATTGCACTGCTTTCTGCAAGCATGAAAAAGTAAGCAGTGTCCATAGAGTGACAGCAAAAATGGACAAGACTGTCACATACAGGAGGCTAGAAGTTCAGCGAGGACTAGCCAGCTTTATTCAGTGAGAAAGAGGTAAACGTCCTTGATGTGCTCAGGTTTCAGCGCACACAAGAATGGGGAAAAATAAGGCAATTTCTGTCAAATCTGACAAATTATTTCATTCCATTGTCCAAGATGTTTCTATTCAAAGAGTTACAGTGAGCAAAGAGTAATTCAGTGTTGATTCATCTTGTGTCCTGTTTCTGTGCTGTTGTGACTGGATGAGTAGCACATGCCTCAATGTTCTAAAGATAGATAATGAATTCAAATGCATATCAACTGTGTCTCTGCTTTCTACATTCTTCATTGTACTCTCCTTACCTGATAGAGATCTTTAGATGTAAAGGTGGAGCAGGTGGAAGGAAGATCAAACATGTCATTGTGGACATTTCCAGGGTTTGTATTGAAATGACTTGACCTGTGCTTTTGAAATAATTTTCATGAAGAAATGCCTTTGTGATATCAATTTTAGGAGTGTAATTTGCCATGTATGTATCAGATACATGCCCAGAGTACAAAGCTGAACACATTCGCAACTCTTAAGTCATGTGTGCACTATAAGCCATAGCCACAAGTGAGGATATATTAGGTAAAACTGCTTTTTTTGGTAAGAATGAACAATCACTCATACCCTAAATTACCCTATTTTGTGTTTGATTTCATTGAATTTTTTTGTAGATGTTAGCTGTTAGTCCTTTGGGGCTCCTGAAACCAATGTATTTCCAACCAAATGATGGGTCAAAATTGCAAAACGTCTAATTGCATGTCTAGAATGTTAAGCCTTTTATTTTCTTCAAGTTTCTTTCAAAAACATGCTGAATACCATCATAATTGGTTTCTTTATTTCTGTCAGGATGGCACAATACATACTATACAAACATGCATCCTCAAGTTCATCTGCATCTACCTGAAGGAAGACTACCAACAAAATTGTGAAGGAATACAAAGTGAGGTAAATGCATCATGAGGAACTAAAAAGGCATAGAATAGACCTGCGAATCTTGGCTAGCCTTGATGATGCTCTTAATGTATATATAGCTACTTGTGGCTGCTTGATATTCATTTAATGCAAACTGTAGAACATTTTTTTATATGTATAAAGCCCTTTCAAATGTCCTAATCGTCAAATTGAGCAGCAGCATTGGTTGTAGTTAAGCAACAAGTTTGAGTAAATAAGCTTGTGGGAGACTACAGTAAGTCTTTGCCTGAGCATGAATTGAGGATTTTATTTATTTTTTAAAGTTTAAATTAGATGTCATGAGGACATCTCAGTGGCTACTATATTTACATGTTGCTGGAACAGATAGTTGGGTCTTTGAAAACAATCCATACTGATTTTACGACATAAATTGTTGGGCTAAAACAATTGTAGAAACCACCGCCAATCACTGATGATTCCTGTGCAGTCTGCGACTTTACGGAGACTTTATTTTATATTGTACATTTTATTAACAATCCAAAAAGACTGCATATATCTTATGTGCCAATTGTTTTTAAAGAACTAAAGGATAGGATTCTGTATGATTTACTTTAATGGCATTTCTCTTTCTCTGTTGTAGTTCATTTGCGCATTAAAGATTTTCAAGTGATAGATGTCATGTTCAAGTCATGAAAGGTTAACTGGTTCGACTGTATTTTACATGGCACTGTGTTTTACGTCATGCATTAAAAAATTTCTGATTCGAATGTAAAATTACATCGAATGTTTTAAAAAATGTGAATTGATTTGTCTTATGTCTTTCTTTTTTTATGCTGATTAATTCGTGTCTGTACAAACAATGAACACAACTCTAACTGAACCAAAAAGATTGTTATTAGCATGACAAACCGAATCTATATTTGCTCATTCAACAACACTGACATTTATAGCACGGTCAAGACTTAGATAAGTTCATACGGCAAGATGGAATTTTGTTGTTTTAACTTGTTTAAACAATGTAGATTAAACTAATGATTGTGTGGTTCAAATAACACGGTCGAGGCACTCATGGAATTTAGGTACCAAGATAAAGTTCATTATTATGATTATGTTCATCCAATGGACTGAGATATTTGAAGTCTGAAACCAATTTTCTGTTCAGGGCAAATATACCTTATGCAGGCCACTACCCGGCAGGCCTCACTTTAAATAAAGGCCACATCCTCACATGACGGGACCTTTGTGCCACTGTGACGTCAGTGTGTGTTCTCTTGGTCAGCCAGAGGGATGATGTGTCTCCTTAGTGTCCAGTCCTTGGTTCTTTCCTCTTATATCTTTCCATTCTTCCCTATTGCTGCTGTAAAGCTGAACACCTGTCCTGCCTCCCAAATGGTCTTCTGCCAGAGCCAGCGGGCTGGAACTGCTCTCTTGTGTCTTGTCAGTGGTTGGATCTCGGCTCTCTCCCTCTGCACAGCGGCCACACACAGTCTAACCTCCATATTCTGTCCTTAAAACCAGGACAAAACTCCTTGTCTCCTTCAGTCATGTCGTTCTCAATACCCAGCAATCTGCTCCAGCACATTAGGAGAGCTTTAGATTGGAACTGTCACAGCTGTTTGGTTATATTTTACAGAGAACAGTCATAGATTTGATATACTTAAGCACCTAGATGGGATTTCTCTCATGTAAAAGATGTTTTTTTTCTCTTTTATAGACTGGAGCCATGTATCATGGTTAATACTAAGTGGTAGCTAATAAGCAGTGTCACATAGAATAATAATTGGAGCTGATCATTCAGTGTGTTAAAGCCTGATGCCGCAAAGGTTGTATGCAGCATCAGATTAGATCAGCCGGGTCATTAACACACAGTCGCTGGGTCAAGTTTATTGGCGATGCTTGCATGATTAGTGTGCAGAGAGAGAAGGTACAGATCATGAAAGACAACACTGCTCTCATCTGTATTTCCAGTCAAGCATCAGCAAAGTCAAGTCAAAGTTAATGGCAGTTAACAACACCATCAGCATCTCGTTACCATAAAGTGGTGATTCAGACAGTCTTGCCCGGTTGTTTTAGACGCTGTGACTGTGTGCTGATGGACTGTTTGCTCTTTGGACGTGTTTCCTCTTTATGCTTCACCTGCTACACACAGAGGCTAGCAGATGTTTAACAGCTCAGCAGTGGCTCAGTTCGTCAAGGAGCAGACTGTCGTGGACCAACTTTGATGAAATTTCCATCATCTGTCTGCCGCTTTCACAACCTGCTCATCTTTCAGACAGACATGCTCTGGTTATAAATCGATGCATTGTTTCCTGCTCAGATTTCCACAGTGCAAGCAATAAGTCAAATAAACTTTCCTATCTCACTACTAACTCATCACATACTGCCGCTTTGTCATGACCTCTTAGTGTTTTAGTTGAATTCACTGGGTATCAATTAGCAACATTTGTCAGTGCACACACCTATAAATCTGTGAATGTCAAGAATAGATGCTCTTAGTCTGTAGTCAGATATTCTCACAGTCAGAGTTGCTACTTCGCCCAAAACGAGAAGTTGTACTTGTTGCTTTTTGTAATATGCGGTCATTGTTTTTTGACCTTAACCTAGTTGTTTTGGAAGTGAAAACAAGACTTAAGTTCATGAAAGTGAAAAAATATTCTCCACCGTGGAACCTCCAACCTCCTCATGAGATTCTGTCATTCCTCCAACCTACTTATAAGACTGTGCGAAACTGGGAAAACTCTTATACATTGAATATTTATGCAGGGGGCAAAAAACACCTTCTGCAAATCTTTCAGATGAAAGCTGCTTTGAAAAATATCAGTATTTATCCCCCTGGAAATGAGAATGAGTTGAACAGGAACTAAAACTATATATAGGGGGTCCTCAACTTACGTCAGAGTTCCATTCCTGTGGTTTTGATGTAAGTCGATTTTTGCCATAAGTTGGAACTCTGGTAAAAATGTAAACAAAGCTGTTACGTGCATCATATTATGATCAGTTCTTCAGAAAAGTCATGAATACCAACGACTTCCATCCATACGAGTCTTTATACAAGAAGATAACAGAATATTGTAACAAACTAATATTGTTGTTGATGCTGAGGTTTCAATGTTTATTGTTCAGTTTGAGATTTGTCGAATGTCAGTGGACATGTCTTGTTTAGTTAGCTCATCTCTGATTGGCTGAGTCACCAGTTGTGTACACCCCCTGTCAAAAGTTATGAGACACTTTCTCATTCAAATAAATTAGAACCCGTCTCAAAACTTTTGACAGGGTGTGTGTGTTGTTGTTCCGTGCAGTGCCGGTGTGTGTGTTGTTGTTCCGTGCAGTGCCGGTGTGTGTGTTGTTGTTCCGTGCAGTGCTGGTGTGTCAAGCGAAGGGAGTTGGGAACTGCGGCTAATTCTGGAGCCAAGTTATCAGGTTTTTGTAGTAACTTTGGCGTTGGCTACGGCCCACAGTAGCCTGTGTGAAGCTTCAATAAATTACAAGAAAATGAGATAAAGTCTCACTCATTCATCACATAGGGTCGCTACAATATGTTGCATTGTTTTCACAATTTGATCGATGCTTGTTGGTGTTTCGGCCTGGTCCAAGTGTTGTATTATATCTAATTTGACTTCCATGGAGATGGCTTTCCTTTTCTACAAAGCACTGCCATCAAAAGAGTCTGACTTATGTTTGGGAGCCATAATGAAGGGCAAAAATTTAGAGAATCTAGCACAATCCAGGGTGGCGTACAACCGGAGATTGTAAACAGATCCATCTTATGGTGCCGCATGATGCTATATTTATCCGCTCCGCTCATCAACTACAACATTGTGACGTATCGACGAAACACTGTATGTTAAAATGAGGATGGGCCCATAACCACTCCCGATGTAATGATCGATGACATCGTAAACCGAGGACCCTGTATTCTTACTGGGTGACTCTTATGATACAAAATTAACATAAAAAAAATCATCCCGTGCAACCACAGAAATATCAGATGAAGCCTTTTTCAAGTGAACCCTTCATATACTTCCAGTTGAGTCTGATCAGTTTTTTTTCCTGACAGTCCTGAGTTTAGTTTGTTTGTGTGGTGAATCGTGTTTGACAAGATCAGCTGCTCTCAGTGCTCCAGACGAAAATGACAGAGATCACAATGAAATGTAGACTTAGACCTCCTGTAGAAATACTTTTCAAACACTTTTCACTTTTCAAAATACTTTTCAAATCCCTGCATTACAGAGATATTTGACTGAGCCAGACAAAGAGGATACCTCTACATGTGTCAGAAATATGGCTGACATGGTCAAGAAATAGGCGATGAACAAGAACACGAGTCTGCATAGACTCAATACACAGGAGAACACCTGCAGTATCTGTTCTGATGCTGATTGTAGCAGACAGACAAGAACTGGAAGAGAAAAACACAAACTAATATGAGTGGAAATATAAATGTTGAACTGTGACTTTGTATTTGTAAATGTGATACTGAAACAAAGGGGACAGGGGAGGTTACAGATGTGCAGGTCAGATTTTATAACCTACTTTCTTTTCTATTGAGGCTTCAGAGAGTCGAACCTCATTCCACATTCACAGAATACACGATCAGTGTCAGTGAGTCTGTGGATCTCGCTGACAGACGCATTTATTAAGTAACAAAAGTGATGTGTCAAATGTCAGATGTCAGAAGAAGTTGCCGGTTTGAATTGAATCCAGTATCAGAAGATATTTTGAGACACAGCTACCTGTCTGTGTGTGTTTTCAGCTCCAGAGACGCAGGATCCTTTCATGTCGGGTAGCCCGGGGATATTGTACTCGGTGGCATTAAAGCGGTGTTGTCAAAGGATTGCACTGACGTAATACACACAAAGACACACACGCTCCAGCAAAACTCTGTCACAGTGCAGAATTGAAGGATGCGCACACAAAAGCACCACTATGCCACACAGACAGTGCTATTTTCTGCACATCTAACACGTATACTGTATATAGAACAAAATGTTCAGACCATGCACCGATGAAGTGAGAAACATTGATGATATTGTAAAAACAGATCATCTCAAGGTTTGGAATGTCTCAGATGAGTGAGTACACAGTAAATTCTTGTTGTCGATGTACTGCATGCAGGAGAAATGGGCTTTTGTAAAGACCTTGAAGGGTCAAAGGATAGGAGCTTGTCTAAAATGGTGGTGAGTCTACTGAGAGGGATCTGGGAGTGTGGATGAGAGACAATTACATGAGGTCAAAAAAACAGTTTTGGTACACTACTGTCAAAAGTGGGAGTGTCTCAATTGAAAGCATCTAGCGCTTCCCAATTAGCCAGCTGCCAGTGGGCTGGTTGGACCTGTTGATGCAGGCGCAATAGAAACAAGTCCAAAGTCCTAGCCTAATTTGAGCCCCAAACAAGTTAGAATGCACCTTTCACGAAATGTAATAATATATTGTTAGCTTAACATTGAAAGACAGGACTATACTTTTTGTTGTTTGCCTCTTTTTTTCCCAACTGGAGCTCGGTAATATAGCATTAGTTTTTCATGTCTCTCATCAAGCTCAGTGATACTAATGACCATTTACATCAGTCAGGTAAAAAATACCAAAGACATCAGCATTGTTCTGAATGACTAAATATGTATTTTTTTAGATCACGTTGTCAGACATAAATGTGCATACATTGTATAAATAGCTGTATCTGTATATATTTTTTAATACTTTGTAGTGTAAATTCTAAAGGTGCAATGCAAATTTTTGCATTGTGTTTCTTACTTTTGCTCTATGACTAACATAGTCGTCTCTTCCTCTTTCCTCTTTCTCATGTTGCTCTGATAGAAGTCTGAACCAGCAGAAACATTTACCTTCATCAGTCTGTCAATGCATCACTGTACATTTTGCAGTTCATACACGTCCACAGATTTTACATGCGCTGTGATATTGAAAGGAAGCTTTTTTGAAGACCAAGTGGGGTTTTTTTCTGTGCTATTTCTGTTTTTGTCTCCTTCCTGGATCGGTTTTGAAAATATGCAGGGACACAACAGCTTCCATAAATTTATTGATGATTACCAAGACTGGTTAGAGGGTGATTTAGCATTCAGGATTGCATTTAAATAATAGTTGTGATGCAGAGACGCTGTGTGAGTGTACGTACTGATACTGCTCTTCAGAAGTCACTGTGTGGAGTCTCTTCTTCACACTTCAAAGACTGGTTTTAATTTAGAGATCAGCTCAGCTGTGGAATGACATACCAACAACGAATCTGCAGTCTGCAAGGAAATTCAGTCCTTTAGATTTACTAAGTTCCTTCCTTTAACTTTTATCTACATGCTTGACCTTATCAGTGTGGTCAAACAAGTGAGATAAAACTTTAATGATCCTCCACGGGAAGGCAAATCAAAAGGTCAGGTGTCATCAGTTTTGGCTGCTTCCTGCCATTGCGTATATTTTTGGCTTCTCTCATTGCTTGGCTTTATTGTAATTCAGAACAAGCTGCATGCAGGTGAACGTCACGGTCCAATCGGGCAAAAAATAATTGGCCTCTGACCAGCATCGTTGCTGCTGTGTTTATTGTTAGCTTCAGCTAATTTGGCATGTTGAATACTGGCATGTTCTCTCTTTTTTAGTATGTAGAGTTGATGCTGAAGGCTATGCTTGTTTACTGAAAAAAGAACAAAAACAGATGTTAAAATCCTGAGACTGTCACTTTTTCATCCTCAGCTTTTGTTAGCCTGCTGACGTGTACAGATACATTCAAACTTCAGCAATGAACAAAGATGTTTCGAAGTTTTATCTTGAGGTAGCGTCTTGACTGATGTAAACCTATATTTTTTGAGAAAAAAACGGGATTATATTCTGTCAAGTAAATGATTTATGTTATACAGAAATCAGCCACTGCATTAAAACCCCAGCCTTTAGAGGTGCCCTGTGATGTCTGACCCCAGGTTGTTTGCAGCAGATCCTTTGGGTCTTGTGAGTTGCATCCCACAGATGCTTGTTGAGCTTCATATCTGGGGAGTTCAGAGGCCTGTTCAATGGCTCAGGCCCTTAGCTGAAACATCCATGTATTATCTATATCTGCTGGTCATTTAGACATGACCTGAGCATTTTACAACCACATGTCATATACTGCCTTAAGACTGGCCCATGAGGTCAGTGAGAAATCAGTAATCAGACATACATTAGCAATGTAATACCACTTCACTTTTTTAAATTTTAAAGGTAATGGTGAATACACCAGCTTGCATATGTATACATATGTGACTATGCTCTAAATAAAATGTAGACTCTCTGTTTTGTATCAACATATCGAGTCTGAGACAGATTTGCAAGAAATGCTGGTTCTGTTAAGCTCTTGAAGATGTCTGCTCATGCTACAAAAAAGTCAAACCGATACAAAATGTGGAGATTGTAGCGAAACATGGACATCTAACTATCTATTTACTGAAATCACACTTGGAGCTGCATGGATAGTTTGTGGAAAAAAAGGTTTCTGCGTGCAATTTCAGTAACTTTTGACATTACGCTGCAAAAGCAGCAAGGCCTCTATAACAGGCCCAGGAATGGAGCAGTCAAGGCTAGTTTTGTTTTATCTATCAAACAGCCATCCATTTTTGTGAGGGGGAGTTTGTCAAAATGTGCTTAGTGGACTCTGCCACGCTAATATGCCCCAAGGAGAAGTAGAAGGAGCTTTCGAAAATGATCCCCTGTCCAGGCAAATGGTTACACGACTGATCAAGGACATAGCAGAAAAACTGGAGTTTCAACTGAAAAACAGAATGGAAAATCATCACAATATCTTTGTTTTTGGCCCTGGACCAGAGCTGTGTTGTGTGAAACACATTCTAGTTGTAAGATGTAGGATAAGGAAAGATTTTGAGATAACCAAGGAACCATCTGTGATGCAGTGATGGTGACAACAATTGGGAAAGATTTGTTTACAAGGTAAATGCATACTGAAGCGGGGATTGAATTGGGACAAGTTGGACGTTCAAATGTGATGGGGAAATGTAGGATGTTTGAGATGGATGTAGAAAAAAGTCACTGATTGGTGTCAAATTTAACTGTACCATGTGTTATGTGCGAGCAAGTTTTAATGTTGTTAATTTTATTTGTTGATTACTGTTTTTAATGTGACTATGCTGCTGCCCTCTTGGCCAGGTCTCCATTGTAAAGGAGATCTCTGATCTCAATGGGACTAACCTGGTTAAATAAATGCTAAATAAATATATAAAAAATGTTGGTATCATGCAATGGACCTCAGAGCAGAGACTCAGGAGTTTTATGAGAAGAAGTACAACAATATCCCAGAGCTCTCAGATGCAGAATCCATTGGAAATCATGCATTTGCTGTTGAAGTGTGCAATCTGGTAAAGGTTTTGATAAGAGTTTCTCACAAGCTGGAGAAAAATTCTCACCCACTTGCCAACACTGACAGAAGCCACACCAGCAGCTGATCACCTCCACAGGTATTCCTCCATGTTACAGGCACTGCACAGGGAGTTTTCAGGGCAACTAAAGTTTTAAAGATGCTTTTTTCCCCTACTGTTGCTTGCAATGATGATATTGCACTCAGTAGTGGAGTTCATTGATTTGCAGTCTGATGCACAGTTCCATTTGAATCCATACCTCTGACGAGAAGTATCTTCTGACTAGACACATGCAGGAACATGCTCAGAAAATGTTGGTTCTCTTTGCATCTGCCAAGATGCGATACCTCAATTGAACGTTTTCAAAATGATTGTTAATTTTAAATGGTGAGAGGCCAGGACTGAGAGAATGTATCTTTATTCTGTAGTAGGAAGCCATACAGAAAATTGGGAAGAACATGGAAACTCCACACAGAGAGGCCCAGCCCACTAACCACTGCATCACTGTGTCAACCCTCCCCTGGCTGAAATGGAGTATTAAAAAAGGAGCAAAACAGTCAAACACCCTTCAAAGTCACATATAATCAGCTGAGAGTTCAGCGTGTTGAAACCGCTGGGATTGAGTCACTGGAAATAGTTCTTTATCCAGGACAGAGAGCAACAACAGAGGAAACTAGAGCTGTAAGACTAAAACTGAAACCCACACCTATAAATGTGCTTTTAGAGGGAGAGGAAATAAAGGAACCTACTGAAAGATTTTCTCTTCTCCATCAACAGCACAGACCCTCACATGGTTACCTGGACTTTTTGTGTCGTTTTATTTACAAATTTAAAAGTTTGGACACACCTTCTCATTCAATGTTTTTTATTCAATTATTTTGTACTTTGTAGATTAATCAAATCAAAACTATAAAAGAATACATATGGAATTATGTGGTAAACAAAAATAGGGTGAATCTTCAGTATTAATCTTTAATGTAGAAAATAACACAAATAAATAAAAAACCATTGAATGAGAAAATATGTCCAAACTTTTCACTAGTATTATATATAAAAAGTCCAACGGATCCCAACTGTAAGCAATATCTGGGTTAATATATAATTGCAGGACTTTTTGTAGCATAGTTGACAGGGATTATAGTTGACATTTTTGTTGTTTTTAGGCTTAAAATCAACATGGCCGCCTATAATCAAACACTACATGGCATTTTTACACAAAGATTCTTCTAAATATTATACATACAATTGAATAAAATGGAAATTGAAAATTATTTACAAAGATATTGTAGTAAACCTGTTGACATGCCAGAAATCCACACTAGACTCACACACTACTTTATAGTAAATACCTCAGAAAGCCTTGGAGTCTTTTCTTCAGGAGGAAATGACATCATGTGGAGCAGGTCATGTGATCTGGAATTAATACACTTCCTTGAGAGGTGTTTTTGTAATGAGTAACTTAGTTGAACGTGATTTCTCGGACACAGATACAATTTGTTATTTTCCATGTTAAATTTGACATATGCCCAAAAAAGAATTATCAGTCAAGATTATCTCAACTTAATAAAAAGAACAGAATCAATACAATTGTTGAATAAGCTCAGTTTATTATTGTTTAGCTAATTACAAAGTGGTTATTACATTCAGACGGTTATTTAGTTGACATTTTAGTGATGTCCAGTCATTTTTATTATTAAATGATTTTTTCCATAATAAATAATTATGGAATTTGTAAAGACAAGCTCATAATGAAGATAAAAAAAAGATTGTTTTTTTACTTTTAATAAAATGTGTACAAGATATATACCATGGACTTCAAAAGTCCCTCAATTATATATTGATCCATCTATAAATACATTACAATAATAAAAAAAAGACCTGCAAGAACATTAATTCACCTTCATTCTGTTTACAATGAGAACTGTCTCCACTGCAAAGACATTGATTTCTGTCACAACATGCCCTTTTCCACTAGAAGCATGCTGTGACTTGTTTGAGAGTATCCATGTTCAATTATTTTTCCCAGCTTCTCACCACAGAAAAATGTTTACTGCTGCATTGCGTTGTTCACTGAAATGAAAAAAGGAAAAGAAAAATCACTTACCCTCTAATTTGTCCCCTCCACAAGGACAAATCGGCCAATGTGGAGGCGTCTGGGCATCTGTGTTCATGTTTGCAAGTAGAGATTACTCATATTATTATTAGCTTGTCTTGTATTAGTCGATTGACAGGTAATTAATGACACTAATTTATTCATTTAATTGTTTGTTATGTTTTGACAGTGAGTCATGACTTCCCACTCCATTTGCTGTGTGATAAACAAATCACTTATCGGCATACTCCCAGTACAGCATGGGACTGATGCACATCACAGTGAAGTCAGATCACATACACTATTACAATGTGTATTGTACGCTGCACTGAAAATAATGCATCTTCACAAGTTCACAGATGAAAGTGAGAGTGTGTGAATGATTACTGTGGTTCTACAAAAGCCCTGGAAATGAAATTATTCGGAAAAAATCATTTCTATAATGTGTTTATTTTTTCAGACTGCATTTTTACAAATGAATATTTTCTTCACAGAAAAGCTCAGAGAAACCAAATTTCCAAAAGCATATGCACACTCCATTTCATTTTATTACCAAGCCTAGACAGATGCACCCTGCATGCTCATTTTAAAGATAATGATGGTGAATTAAACTTTATTTCTGGGCTAAGGAAGTTTATCGCCAGGTGCAATATGATTAGTTTCAGTCGAGTGGTTCTTGAATTGTTACATTTAAACTGGTTGTTAATGCAATGGCAATATTCGCTTTGATCGTAGCAGTTGTGGGTTGTTTCAGAAGCTTCAAAAACTGCTTTTTTACAAGCGGTCACCAATCAGTTCAGTGTCCTTAGTATGAGACGGTAGAATGTGGAAGTAAATTAGTTTCTTTCCTTGACACACACGTGCTGCAGGGAGCAAAAATGAGAAGAAATGAGCAGTTCTATGTTTAATATTCACAGGGACGGCAGGATGAACTATGTCCTTTCTCCTCTTCTCTCCTCTTCTCACTGCAGTTTCCTTAAGGTTTAAGTGTGCTATGTACCTTAGAAGGAAACTGTATTATTTTCATTTAATATTTTAAATGTTTCCCATTTTTAATTTAACAGGGGGCAGTGTGGCCACAATGATGATACGTGACTTCACAGTGTTGTAATCCATGGATATTGGAGTATTAGTTTGGAAAATGAAGCGCCGTTTCAAACACAGTGGTACCCTGTCACAGCTCAGTAGTACAGTGTTTGTATGGGATGTGTGCCAAACTCCAGAGTGCTGACATGTGAGCGTACAGCTGTCCAACTGAGTGGAATAATTGGTCCCACAGAAATAAGACTATTGTGAACCACTAATAAATCACAGACTGACATGTCGGATATACGTGGAGTTTTCTGTCACATCCTTTTCCTGTCCTTTACAGCAGTGGACAGAGTGATACCACAACGTTAGAGGTTTCCTACACAAAATTAAAGTTAGAGAAGCTTACAGTTATGTTCATTATGACTAAAATTCAAAACTTAAAAAGAAAACTATTCACACCGATGTCATGCCTGACTCAATAGCTGCAATGATTCACTTCCGCAGTTGTGTTTCTTATTCAAGGCGTTCCATTCCATATTGAGGGTTAATTTCCTGAAAATGTTTTGCTTCTTATTGGTGAGCTTCTATTATTGTGCAGAATTTCAATGCAATGCAATAATGCACTCTATTTATGTTCAAACCCGAGCATCTCCTTTATCTATGAAGATTAAATTCTTAGTTTTCTACTTCTTGATATTAACATGTGATGGTCACTCTCTGGTCTGGTTGTTAGAGATGGAATATTTTACTCCTCTTTGTTTTGCAACACTAGTCGACATGATGAATGGCCATGAGGTCTGCTGTATCTCGTTCCCTGCATATCATCAACCTGCAACAGAGAGAATAAAGAGCAGTTACTAAATCTTTCTCTAAAGCAACACCGAATAAATTCAGTCAGAGGAGGACAGGGGGCTGCATCATACACAGATGAGTCAATATATTACATCCTCACAAAGTGAATAATGTTAATTGTCTCGTAATGATGATTCATGTCAATGTCTGGGATGCATAATAAGGTAAGCGAGTCAGTGCTTGTAGTCAGTGTGCTGGATGTGGGAGAAATGGGCAGGGACTTGAGCAACTTTGAAAAATGTCAGAACGTTGTGGCCAGGCGAATGGCAAGGTTTGTTAGCAGTGGTGAGTCACTTCTGACAGTGGCTGGAGGAAGAACAAACCACAAACTAGTGCCAGAGCAAATTCAATATATTAGTGCTGGACAAAGTTAACAAATAAAATTACAATATTTAGTTTTTCTGCATTATGTTTTGTGCTACAGATTGCTTAATCACTATATTTGGAAAAGAATTAATCATTCTATAATGATCAGGTTGACTGTTAAGGGTAGTGCATCTGCATAGAAAACAATGAAGAAAAATACCAAAGCTGAAGAATGACTTTTCACTGAGGACTATTATTTGAAAGCAAACCGTGCGAAACCTTTTTCACATGGTGCAACACCGGCAGAGGCATCCAAAATAGTTTTTTGCATTGGATGGTATTCAGATCTGGCTTTGCACTCATCATACAGAGCTTTTGTGGTGCTGATTTAAATGGCCAAACAAATTATCCATGTTGCCAACAATTTCCAAAGCTGCCAACAGAATAGATGTTTTTAGTTAAAATCATCCTTTCTCTAACTGGAATGTTTTTCTACCTCTGACTAGAGCTGCATGGTTATTTAAATCAACACTGAGATCACGATTTGCTTATTTATAGTAACTTTTTATTGCTTTTAGATACAAAAATGCCTTTTTACTGCACTTTCACATTTAAATGAATAGGTACCTTGCTGTGAAAGTACAATCTTTGCATCAAAGTAAGACATCAAAATAAAGTTATTTGACATCTAAATTTAGTGCGTCTCCAAGATTGAAAATATGAATAAAATTTTACCCAATACAACTCAGTTGCTGACCATCTGCTTTTTGGTAGACTACAGTTTACTAATGTTCCCTAACACCTCACACAGTCTGTAGTAGATTCTAGCTAGGCATCTGTGCACAGAGAAGTCTTTAGGCTCCCCTCAGTTACTGAAGTGCAGCAGCATTCAGGGGGGGAAAAAAAGGGAAATTGGGCTTTCTAATATCAGATGTACTCAAGATGAGGCCAAGTTTTTTTTCTTTTCGTTTTCTTCTTTACACATGGACTGTTTCCTATTAGTGTAGTTTTCTCTGTGTGGAGTTTCCACCTTCACCTCTTGTGAAGGAGTTTATGCCTGGCCTGGGCAGAAGTATTGTGATGGCATATAAGAGACCACAGCATATAAGACTGAGGTGTTAATAGCCTGTTTTCCGCTACAGGAGCTTGTGTGGTGTTTTTTTTTTGGGAAACTGAAAACCTTCCAACTGCAGGAACCGCCACTGTATAACTTCTTTAAAGGATGTTTTCATGAGACAAAACATATTTACGACAGGTAGATATCTTTGAGCAACCCTGAAAACTTGTGTTGCGAGTTTTTAAGATGATTGCTGAAACTTGGAGAAGGCAAATGGTGATTGCTTACACTTGAATAGGACAACAACGCCATGCCTTTGCCTTCTAAATGCTCTGGTTCAGTAGTACTCTTCTCCTCTGTACCATTGCTATCTTCAGCATACTATACACCATACATTCTAACATAACAAAGTCCTATTGTAGCATTTCCTACATGGTCATAGAATTGTAGTTAGATCCAGTGTCTACTACTTGTTGTCTATTTTGTGCACTTGGAGTTAATAAGTAAGTCTAAACTGTAAGATCCTGCACTGCAATGGAGCCAGAAGGGGCTGAAAGGGCCAACTACGTTCCTGTAAACATTAACACCCCCTCGTGCCTGCCTTGTGTTCTTGCATTGGAAATCCTGCCTAGTTGTACAGTGGCTCATCAGTGTTTGCTGCCGTGAATAAAGCAGCTCTGTTACCACAGCAGTGCGCTGAGTGCTGATAATGTCTCTGTCCATGGTGCTGATTGGAAACGACGATCAACTTACTCTGTGTTACTTTCGAAATGATTGAACATATTTAGTTATTTATTTATTTAGTTAAAATTGCAAAACACACACATCCACAGCTATAAATTAATGTAATTCTTTAACCAAAACCCATAAAGAAATAGACTTCAACTGTATTTAGACTGAAGTGAATTCTACATCTGACTGGCAGAACTGTCAGAGCTATATAAAACTGTACTGGTAGACTCATTTGATTCATGTGGATTAATTTGTGATTCTAAATCTGTGATAGTGGTACAACCTGACGTTTTATAAAAAAAAAAAAAAAAAAAGCAAAAACAAAAAAAGCTGAAATGCTGAAATGATGGTACAGTCTTATCTTCCATCATGCTCAAGCTGCCATCTGCTTGAAATCGAATTACTCACTCCAAACAATAGTCTGTGAGAAGCTTTGCATATTTATTCTTTTCATTCCACTGAACCACACGATTCAAAACAGATTTTAGAAACTTTTCTGCCTCCTTCCTGTCTGTATCTAAGCAGTCTTGTGTATGTTTTCAGGCTGGTGCACACACAGTATGTCATTTGTAAAGGTTAGAAGTCTGTGTTTTATTGTTTGCTACGCTGCCTGATGTAAACAGTTTCCATACTCACTCACACTGATATCATATCTTTAGCTCGGGTCATAAATAATGTATGTACATTGCATGCAGTGAGGATGTCAAAGCAGGAATGATTTACATTTCATCCACACGACCAATGACCTTTGCAGTATTGACTCCAACATAAAACAAGACATGTCTACAAGAATCAGCACTCTCGCCTCATCTTCTCTCACAGAACTGTCATAGTATTGTTTTGACAAGCTCCCATCTAACCTTTGTTTTGTTTTTTGCCTTTGTGTTTCTGACGTCTTATCATAAAAATAGCATTCCTTTGATCTAAGTCTAAAATACAGAGTACCACTGTGATGGAAACTGGTGCTCTAAATAGTGGTAATGCAGTTGCTAGCTGCTTATGTACACACTTTCTGTAGCAAGGTTATGTGCTAATATCTCTGTGATTGTTTAGCAGACAATAAATAACCTTACTAAGTAAGATAACTGAATAATGAGAGTGAAAAGAGTGAAGGAATTAAATGGGTCAGTATCTATATTTGTGAACAAAAATAAACATACATTTGCAACCACCATGTAATCAGTCAATCACAAAAACACCAGTTTTGGTAATCTAGAAAATTGTGTTAAATCGGATTTTCTTAGTGGCATGGCCTCCACTTGGGAGTGATTGTGATAAATAGCTACAGCTGCTGACTCATCTGAGTGAATTTACATAGAGCCTATATGATACACTCATTCGACTCAGCCATAAATACTACTGCAGGATAGTCTAAGAAGCTCAGCAGAGATATAAAAATGCAAATCATTCACTTGAACAAGTTGGAAAAGTTACTTGGAGCCATTTCAAAGATGATTCAGATGCCAAAATTATCTGTGCAAACAGTTTGTCACTCGGTATAAAGTGCATGGTACAGCTGTGTCACTGCCACTCTCAGGAAGAAAACACAAGCTCAGTCAACAAAGAATCACATGAAACAGGTTTACAAAGAATTAGAAGCTGCTGGAACACAGGTGTCAGTGTCCACAGTCAAGTGTGTTTTACATCCCCTGGACTGAGAGGCTCCTATGCAAGAGGGAAGCCCTTTCTCCAGAGACAGCACCTTAAAGCATGACAAACGTTTGCTGCACAGACAGAGAAAAGGAAATTCCTCTGGTCAGATGAAACACAATCTGAGCTATTTGGCTACAATGACTAGAAATTTGTTTGGAGGAGAGAAAGTAAGGCTGTTAGCTTTAAGAACACCAAACCTATTATCAAGCATGGTGGTGGTAGTATTATGTTCTGGGGCTGTTTTGGTGCCTGTGGAACTGGTGGCAGACAACAAGTAAATGGAAAAAATGAAAGGGGAGGATTAACACTACTGTCTTCAGGAAAAAGTAAAATCATCAGCAAGAAGGTTCAATCTTGAACTCGCATCGATCTTCCAACAAGACAATGACTTCAAACACATGTCAAAAGTAGTAAATAAAGAGCTAATTCGGGCTAGAATTAAGGTTTTAGACAGGTCTCCCCAAAGTCGAGACTTAAATCCCGTCAAGAACCTGTGGGCTGGAATGAAGCCCGTCTAAAGCAAAGACAAAAAATTTACTGTAACTGTACCAATTCTGAATAACACTGTTGCCTCACAGCTAGAGGATCCCTGGTTCGCATCCCAGCCTGGGGTATTTACTGTATGTATGGAGTTTGCATGTTTTTCCTGTGCCTGCATGGGTTTTCTCAAGCCTGATGTACACGATGTATATGTGTGTAAATTTTAATTCAAATATATCAGATGAACAACAATAAAAACTTAAACTAAACAGGCAACTCCTCCCTACTTTCAAACGTGAAAAACACAAGCACAAGAAAATGTTGTAGTCATTTGTTTATCCCTGCACTTACAGACATTCTTCATCCCAGTGGGAGCTCTGCCCTTCAAATGAAGAGACAAATTTTCATTATAGCAACAGTAAACAGCAGTAAATACTGCCTAACATCAGTTATTGTTATCCTGTCTTGTTCACTTTGTGTGTATCTGTGGTAAAGGACATCTAGACAGTGACACAGCTGAAAAGTGGAACATTAAACCTGCAGGAATAATGAGGGGCTGCTTCCTGTAGAGTCATACAAAGAGTTTCTTTAATGTCTTTAGAATAACCCAGGTACAGCAGGTGAATGCGACAGCTTGGTGACACGATCCAGTTCTCCACACCTCTCAACTGACAAGACATCTTTTTTTTCTTTCTTTAAAAAAAAACAAAAACGTAACATTTAAATAATACTGTATGCTCAGAGCGGGAGTTACTATGTAGGAGGGAAAGTGTTTTTCTGCTGAAGTGGTGTATTAATCAATATGATGGAGTGGCTTGGCTCCTCTGTGGCAGGTGTGTATGTGTGTGTTTGTGTGTATTTCTCTAAACTCATCAGCAGATTTTAACAGGGGCAAATCAGGGGTGCATAAGAAAAGTATCTTAAACCAATGACTCTATTTGCCTCACAGCAGTTTTATTGCTTTTTCTTGAAAGCCAATCCATGCCAAACTAAGAGCAAAGTCGAGTAAAACCTTAAGAAAGTGTTTTGTTGATTTGGGCTCTTAAAGTCTTGTTGTAATGGGCAGAATTTAATACCTTAATTAGCATTTTTCTTTTCTATTTTGATTGATTATTCAAGGAACAGAAAATCTGAAACTTTTTGGATTAGGAACTGACCAATACGTGTTTTTCAGGGCTGATACTGATACCAGTTGATAGTAATCAAATTGACACATGACTGCTATTTAGTAAAAATCCTGATTAGAAAAAATACAAAAAATCCTGCAAATTTAGAATAACAGGAAGTCTAATGTAAAACTTTGTTAAAATGATTTTGTTTGTGCATGGTTTACATGTGTTTAATTAAAAGCTAATATCTAAATATTTATCCTTCAGTGTTAATTGGCTGCTACTTGTGATGTCTAACCAATCAGATTGTGCTGTGGGCGGGACATTGCTGAAGATTATCCAGAAGGAGGCAGCAGGTGCAGAGCCGATGAAGCACAATTTCAAAATTGCTTTGATGCATCAGGAATTGGTTAAAACATATAATTGTACCAATAACCAAAAAATAATAATAATGCTGATCTGATTATTGGTCATGTCAAAAATGGGTCGACGTCAACTGTCTGTGAAGGTTCTCAGTCGTCCAGGTCATCTTAAGGTGAAGAGTTTAGTTCAGGCAACTGGACTTGTTCTTGTGATCTTGAAGACGTTTCCCCTCTCATCCGAGCGGCTTCTTCAGTTCTAAAACTAGTTTGGAGAGTCCCAGGTATTTAACCACGAGAGGTGAAGGTGGGGCTAAGGCTGATGGTATCTACTATAAGCTTATAGTACCGTCAATGTCAAGTAAAACTCCTCCACATTTGATAGTTGAAGCTTCCCCAATCAGAACATTTGACACTTTATTAGTAACTAAAAAAATTTTTGAACAAAATTTCAGGGCCACATTTTTCTTCTCTCAGAGAATAAGATGTAAATTTTTCACTTCTTGACTGATTGAAATGTGTATCTATAGCAGATGAATTATTAATGCAAATAGCTGCTATATCTGCAAATCTAACCACCGCTACCCTGAATAAATACAACTATTTCACAGGTTTTTAACATGTTGTACAATTGAAGATCGACTGTTCAATTGTGAAGTGGATGATAGTTTTTAATCTAACAGGGTGTGTAACACCATAAATCTCTTCAGTGTATCTTTTCTAGTGTGACTTTCAGTCTGACTTTGAGTTGGTCATGAAATTTTTCTTTTTTTTTTTTTGTTGTAGCTGACACTGTAATGGTTATTTAAGATGTTTTGTTCTTTCACCTTCCCCCTAAAGTTTCTTGTATTCCCACCTAGGATGGCCTTTTACCTGAGGCTGCTTATCACAGTTTACATTTGAATAAAGAATAAATCTGCTCAGGTGGATATTTATTGAAGTGATTAGGTTGAGTGCATACTTTGACAGCAAGAGCCCCGACAGTAAATCTTCAGTAAAATGTAAAAATTAGCATTCGGCCTGTTAGTCAACTCTAGCTCCAGCCTCCACTTGTCCTTGTAGGACAGATGGAGTTGGTTTGTGGTTGAATTAGGAACAAATGGAGGCATACATCAAAACTTTCTTACAATTATATCTCAGACCGCTTGCCTGTATAACTGCTGCTGGATAAATGGCCTTAGCGTAAGTTGTTTAACCTTCATCCGACCAAATACTCTCTCAAAGGGCTACAGACTGAGGTCCCCGGGAAATTACTCCCATAGTTCAAACATTATTAGCGATGTAATTGATTTCATCTTAAAAAGAAAGTATTGTCTCTGGGAATGTGCATGCTATCTAAAAGAAAATGAAAATAGCTAATTTTTTTATCCAAAGTACAATCCACATTAGTACTCATTATGGTATCATTTCAGTTTCAGTAATTTCAAGTAATAATGATTTCTTACGTTTAGATGTTTCGTATCTTGAGCTGCTCGTCATAGTTCCCTAAATAAACAGCAGTGTTGTCATCCAAAACTATATTATGTATAATAGAACACAAATATTCAATCTGATAGCCAGAAAACATTTTGTTATGAAATTCTATTGTATTTCTGACTTTGAATATCATCTTACATGAGGAAATATGTATCTGTCTGCTTCAGAATGACTGACTGAGTTATCACAAACTATGATATATTATTAAAAAGGTCACTCTCAATTATTTATCTGCCAAAAAAATGTGTGTCACTTCAACGCAGTTTCTGGCTTTTATACGCTGAGGGCATAGAACCTGTGGACCGATTAGCACCTCATGTATTCGTCGGTTAATTTTTTACAAAACACAAGTTCCAGCTTCTGCATCAGGATGTTTTTAAAGACAAAGGCAAACTGATAATGACAAAAGCAAAAACTATGAGTGACTACGTGTGCATGCCAGTGCCAAGTCCACAGTTACTCCTATCATGTCTTAATCTACCATTTCCTCCAGAAATAAGCAATGTAATAGGCAGCAGAGGAGCTATGAGCATGAACAAGAATATACATATCCGCGCTGCCTCAGGGAGCCTTTTCCTGAAAACCAAGTGGTGGAGTTTTACTCTCATCAGCAGCCTCTTTTTAGTCTTAATTTGCATTGGCTTTATAGGTCAAATAATAATTATCATTCCTCTTCATAATAATGTGCTATTCCTGCCCTGATTTAAGCTGTACCTCATCTGTAGCTGATTCTGGTCTGTACTGTGAACTCTTCTGCTCTAAAAACACTTCTGCTTTTTTTTCTTCCAGATGACAGCACCTTAAATACTGAACAGATATTTGAGAGATTTTCTAAAAATGTCAAATAGCTGTATCCCAAAGAATGTGCGACTAATTACAGATGGACACATTGGTCTTTTGACATATTCCTTCTGCTTTTGACATTCGTGACATTTATGGTGGACAGATTCCTTTTCTTGCAGATGAACAATATCTGATGTAACATGCGCCTGTTGCTATCTTAGTCATTGTGCTGTTTGTTGCTGGGCAGGGATGTGCTGTTGGTTTGTGACAGCTTTGTGGCTGAAAGCGACTGCAATTTGATGCTGGAAACAAGGTTAATGAATGCAGGGAGACTGAAAAATGCATTTCACTTCAAGCCTTCAAAATGAACAATGAGCTGAAGACAATTAATTTTTAATTTCAGCCTCTTTCTCTCCTTTTTTGAGGAAACCCCAGTTTGGCTTCCCTCCACCTGGCTCACAGTCAACATTAGCTGCTTCAACATGTCATTACTACATTCAGGTGGGATGAACACAGTGTTATAAGGAGATGCGATTTTGGCTTCTTTTTCGACTCAGATTTGAAAATCCAGCTCCTGCAAAGTTCAAAGGCAGGGTGTAAGAAGACAGGGGTGTGTGCAATTGAGATGGGAATATTTTAATTAGGTACAGTACAGTATTGGTTTGTTCTCTGCTCACTCACGACTTGTTCTGTCATTCAGGAGCAGAGTAACTAAGCTGAAATCATACTAACCAGTGATGAACCAGACAAAATATATGTCATGTAGCAGTTGGGCTTTTAAGATAGCATGTGCTCAGAATTGGAGTATTCTCCCTTCTCTCCTTTGCCCCTTCGATCCTTCTCATTCCTGCTTTCACCTGCTGTGTTTAGGTCAAACCTGCTAATGTCTAAAGCATTTTCATGCCACTCTGGCCATTGTTAAATGTAGTCAAACTCTCCATTGTTATGCTTTCTCAGGAGACAACTGAAGTGCACACTTTGGCTTTCAGCAAAACAGAGTGTGTTTAGGTGCAAATAGAAGAGCGGGACATGAGTGCACATCTGCTCTTTTGTCATTATTAGCACTACACTACAATAAGAAAGTGTTACACAGAATGAGAATAGAAATGACTACTGAACTGAAGTGGCCCGGGTACACATCTAAAAATCAATGTGATTTCAAGAAGGAAAAAACATGCCTCAAAACAAACAAATATGTTTTAGATCTTAATTAGGGTGTTTGCAAAGGTTTAACAAATACTTTTCTGTGTTTCCTCTGATAAGCTAATCATAATGGTCAAAGTATAAGGCCCATGTAAGAAAACCGGAAAGGAAGAGTGCACAAAACCTCGTGTTAATTCTGTATGGAGCATTTGAACGATATCTTTGCCAAGCTATAATTTCACAGTCACAGGGACCCACTTTCTTTTGTCACCTAGTCTCCACTTTTATGTGCACTGAGCATTAAACATTAAGCGTGCAGAGTCTGATGTTGGAGAGTAGTACCGTGCTTGTAGAGTGGAAAAAGTGCTCTTTACTATTCATGCTTGTGCTGTACATACAGCAGCAGTGTACACACACTTGGTGTAATGTGATAATTAAGTTGCAATCATCAGTGATGTTTATCAGCAGAAATCACCCAGGGAATTGAAATTTAGCACCTTAAACAGATGGTACAAACCTCGTCGCGGTGAATCACATTAATACAGCGGCCGTATTGAGTGTTTGTCCTGTGTGTAAAACGTTAACAATAAAGGATGTCATGCATTATTAAAGGAGCCGTTTAATGGCCACGCTCCGTCAGAATGTGTAGTGGCTCTGCTCCACTGAAATGCTAAACAGTGCACTTTCTACCAAAAGGCGCCTACAGAGTTCCACTTAACCCCTGGAAGGATTTGGGTTCTGACATTAATTAAAAATGTAAAACGCTGACACTGCAGTTTTAAGAGCTGCCCATATAAAGAGTTGTATCTTTAGGCTTGTCCTCATAAAATGGAGTGGCTGAATGCTTCTCCTCTTCACTGCAGATAATACTGATTTTCTCACTGAGTAACACCAAGTCTCTTCTGTTATATTACGACTTTTCCGTCATTTTTTTTTGTGGATGTGTCTGTTCCATCTGCAGAAATAAATGTGAAAAGTGGACTCGGATGCACTGACAATCCAATGTGATATATCTGAGTATTTCATGAGGTCAAAATAATCATTTAATATATCTGTAACTGTTTCATCACAGATATGCATGAAGTTAATGTTGCTTTTAAAGTTGTGTGGATCTAACTGTCTCCGACAGTGTGAATACAAGCAAGAGACCTGCTGTCTGCACTAAATGTCACTTCATTAACCTTTGTATTCTTTAAAAGAAACCATTTAAAAGAATACAGTCTGTGTTGTTAGATACTGAGCTCACAATATTTCCTTTGTTTTGCTGTGATGATTATTTTAACTCTGAAATAGACTATAGAGTTAGCGTTCTGTTGAGTATAGTGGTATACATAATACATTTCCAGATTAATATTTATTTTCATAAGCTTTTTTGTTGTTGTTGCTTTTAACTTATCTTTACAGTAAATGTTAAATCGACAGTATATGCCTGTAGAATAATGACACCACTGGCCTCTTGATTGATTCCCCATAAACCTCGCTTTTAAAATGCCATTCTGGCTGCCACTGGGTTCAAAATCTCTCGGGAAAATGAGGGCTTGATTTACTGCTAAAAGAATAACCAGCAGAAGAAAAAGAGCCTTGTTGTTGAAGGAGGCAAGAAGAGGGAGAGTGATGGAAACCAATATAAAATGAACAAGAATGAACTTCTGATGGGTGTTACTCGATAGAGAGAGCACTTGAGAGCCTTCAAAAACTGATGTTTGGGTGGCATGAATTCTGCAAGGTTAGTAATTCACAGAGTTGAAAAGTTGGCTTTAACACTTTAACTTCAATTGGCTTTTATTTTGGGCAATTTGATAGGTGAGCGTTGAGAGAGTTGCACACACCCTGAGCAGTAAGTTTGATTCCAAGCTGGCTGGATTGTTTGCTCCATGTCATCCCATGACTTGCTTTTCCTGCATGTCAAGGCCTCCTCGGCTTTCTCTTTCAAACAAAGGCATGAAAATACTGTCAAATCATGAATACAATGAAAATATGGTTAGTTAGGTGACAATATATTGTATATTAATTTCAATCTAAGCATCAGTCAGTCTAAATATGTCTTTTTAAAGTATTGAACTTGACCTAAAATTAATGGTAACTGTCCATCCATCCATCAGCTATCTTCCACTTTGTCCTGAGTAGGGTCATCGGGGCCTGGAGTCAATCCCAGCTGACTCAGGGTGAAGGTAAGCTTCACCTGGACAGGTCACCAGTCTATCACAGGGCTACACATAGAGACAAACAATCACACTCAAATTCACATCTACAATTTAGTACCAGTTAATCTCTGCATGTCTTTGGACTGTGGGAGGAAGCCGGAGAACCTAAAGAAACCCAAAGCATGCACAGGAATAACATGTAAACTCCACTTAGAAAGATCCCAGGCCTTCCAACCCAGGACCCTATTCTGTTGGCTGCAAGTCAACAGTTCTAACCACTGCTTCACCATGCCACATGTACAAGTTTTTATATACTTTAGTGTTCTGTTCTGTTCTGTTAAATTAGCCTTGCTAGAACCTGAGAACAGCACTGCCCACTCCCAAGGCTGACCAGTGCCACAGCAGATTTGCAGAATGGATCTATTTTTTAATCTTGTTCGATAAGTACTAAGGATGAGCACAGTCAAAACAACAAACAAAACTACCTAAAATATTAATGACCCACATACAAAAGAAAACAAAAACAAAAGCAGGAATCTTACCTGCCTCCCAAAAGTAAACATTGGAAGAGGAAAAGCTAACAACACTGCTGTTTTTGAAGATATTTACATTGTTTACCACCTGGATTCATTTAATGCTACTGACCGACAGCTGACTGCTCAGCACAGCTCAGGCAGGATGGTTTTGCCTCTGGGAGCCAGTAGAGAGGCAGAGTGAGACAATTTAAAGTACACACAATTAGTCTCCAGTTCAGTCGCCTGCTGTCACCTGTAGCTCAACATAGCGGAAAAAAAATCTCTCAGAACAGGTGAACAGCACCATCCTCAGGTGTCGAGGGAGGACAGCACAGGGACATTACACAGTCACACTCCAATGTAAGTTATCACACAGAGTCATAACATTCGTGAAGTTTTGAAACTGTCAGTAAGCTCTAGTTGAGTTTGTGCGCACCCTTGAAATTTCCAAGCCGCCTGTAAATAACACCAAGACCTCAGACCACATTTTTTCCCTCAGCTATAAAACCCTCTACTGAGCCCTGACAAGGCTGACAGCATCACACAGACACAACAAAGAACACTGAACAACAGAGAAATATAAAAGGACCAAATGGAGCTTTCAAAGCTTTTACACATACTTTCTGCACCGCACATAAGAAGCCGTCTGTGTTTTTACTGCTTTCGTCTTTCCTCCCTCTTGTCAGAGAGGTGCTGAGTGCTGCTCGCTGCTTATGCACTTACACGGTGGATTGTGCGGTAGTACTCCACACTGAAGGAGACACTGAACTCCTACTGTACAAAGCACAGAACACACGCACCTACATCATACGCCGGCTGTTGTGCCACAGATGAGGACAGGGTCTGGTGCTGTGATGATAAGGGTCAAGCTGGCTGTGTTTGTGGGTTTGGACACAGAGTCGGGAGAAGCTTCAGTGGAGTGGATGTGATGCACGCTCGGGTTAAGAGAGACACTGCAGGCAAGAGGCCAGAAGAGAGAAACCGAAAAACACTGCCAGCTGAAAAGACATGTGCTGCCTTTGTTCGTACCGTGGATTAGTGAGGAATTGTACTGCAAGTGTTGTGGATCAATATGAGGTTCTTTTAATGTTTGGGGAAAACTAGCTAAAAGAGAAGTAAACTGGCAGAGCTAATGTTGCCTTTTCCATCTGTATTTGGGGGTACAAACACTACTTCACTGCAAATCCATACAAAGTCACTCTGAATGATTACTTTTATTTGATGATGAAACATTTCTAGTAGTGGAACGGTCTCCTCCAGGATGACAGTGCCTCCATCTATAGGGTAGAAAGAGTCTCTGAATAATTTTATTATCAACCTAATAGTGTTACTCGTATGCTATGGCTTTTAGAGTCACAATGTCTCAAGCCAGTTGGATACCTTTGGGAAATAGCATTTTAGCATGGTGCTCCATCCTTTCAATAGAGTTCCAGAGACTTGTAGAATCAATGCCAGTAGCATTCAAGCTGTTCTAGTGGCACATGGTGGCCCGGCACCTTACAGAGACAGATGATGTTTTGTTCTGAAGACTTCACTTCGTATTTACATATGGCAGGGACATAAGGGCACATACACTCAACAAAAATATAAATGCAACACTTTTGTTTTTGCTTCCATTTTTTATGAGATGAACTCAAAGATCTAAAACTTTTTCCACATACATTTCTCTCAAATATTGTTCACAAATCTGTCTAAATCTGTGATAGTGAGCACTTCTCCTTTGCTGAGATAATCCATCCCACCTCACAGGTGTGCCATATCAAGATGCTGATTAGACACCATGATTAGTGCACAGGTGTGCCTTAGACTGCCCACAATAAAAGGCCACTCTGAAAGGTGCAGTTTTGTTTTATTGCGGGGGGGGGGGGGGGGGGGGGGGGGGGTCCACTCCTCTTCAATGGCTGTGCAAAGTTGCTGGATATTGGCGTGAACTGGTACACGCTGTCGTATACGCTGATCCAGAGCATCCCAAACATGCTCAATGAGTGACATGTCCGGTGAGTATGCTGGCCATGCAAGAACTGAGACGTTTTCAGCTTCCAAGAATTGTGAATTGTGTACAGATCCTTGCAACATGGGGCCGTGCATTATCCTGCTGCAACATGAGGTGATGTTCTTGGATGTATGGCACAACAACGGGCCTCAGGATCTCGTCACGGTATCTCTGTGAACTCAAAATGCCATCAATAAAATGCACCTGTGTTCTTCGTCCATAACAGACACCTGCCCATACCATAACCCCACCGCCACCATGGGCCACTCCATCCACAACATTGACATCAGAAAACTGCTCACCCACACGACGCCATACACACTGTCTGCCATCTGCCCTGAACAGTGTAAACCGGGATTCATCCGTGAAGAGAACACCTCTCCAACGTGACAGACGCCATCGAATGTGAGCATTTGCCCACTCAAGTCGGTTACGACGACAAACTGGAGTCAGGTGGAGACCCCGATGAGGATGACGAGCATGCAGATGAGCTTCCCTGAGACGGTTTCTGACAGTTTGTGCAGAAATTCTTTGGTCATGCAAACCCATTGTTTCAGCAGCTGTCTGAGTGGCTGGTCTCAGACCATCTTGGAGGTGAACATGCTGGATGTGGAGGTCCTGGGCTGGTGTGGTTACATGTGGTCTGCGCTTGTGAGGCTGGTTGGATGTACTGCCAAATTCTCTGAAATGCCTTTGGAGGCGGCTTATGGTAGAGAAATGAACATTCAATACACGAGCAACAGCTCTGGTTGACATTCCTGTTGTCAGCATGCCAATTGCACGCTCCCTCAAATCTTGCTACATCTGTGGCATTGTGCTGTGTGAAAAAACTGCACCTTTCAGAGTGGCCTTTTATTGTGGGCAGTCTAAGGCACACCTGTGCACTAATCATGGTGTCTAATCAGCATCTTGATATGGCACACCTGTGAGGTGGGATGGATTATCTCAGCAAAGGAGAAGTGCTCACTATCACAGATTTAGACAGATTTGTGAACAATATTTGAGAGAAATGGTCATATTGTGGATGTGGAAAAAGTTTTAGATCTTTGAGTTCATCTGATAAAAAATGGGAGCAAAAACAACAGTGTTGCATTTATATTTTTGTTGAGTGTATAAAATAAATGAATACCGTAAATAAAAAGTCTTGCAACCTTGCAATTTTAGGCAATACCTTGACTGGATCTTTCTGAAGTCATAGTGCAGAATTAAATTGCACAAGAGTGCATAAAAAAGTCATAGCCTAGGTTATTACAGAATCAATAATAAGAAAATATGCTTCATAAAATGATAAAAAAATAACAGTGTCTACCACACAGGTAACTCTCATCCATGTCCATCCCACAATTCCAGTATCAAGCACAAGCGCATTGTTGTCTGTGATAACATATCTAATCTCAGTGCCGTAAAATATGACAAAATACAAATAAGTGAAGCAATGTTAACAACACTAGTTAAGCTGAAGACAAGAGATCAACCAGACATGTAGATGTTGAGTAAACTGCCTTGTAGTTTCAATGTCATATACTTTAATTTAATGTTAGAAAACCAGAGTTCATATAAGTTTGATCAATCATCCCAAGTAAAAGATATGAATATCCACATGTTTTTTGACCCCAAGCTGTAGTTGAAAATGCACTGGTGTCTTTTACTTACAAAAGATAGGCTAAAAGGAGACATGCTCGACCAGCTGAGTCCCACGTTCCATCCACAGTCCAGGAATACTACTGTGAGAACAATGCACATTGTTCTAACTAAAACTAACCCTTATTGTCCGAATAAAGCTTCCCCAAAGCATGCTCAATTATCACTTGACATTTCTTGAAGCTATTTTTGAACATTTTTAAATATGTTTTTACAAATTCATGGGGATAAAATTGCATGTTTTTTTTTTCCGTTTTGTTTGTCACTCTCAGTATATGTCTAACAGTGAGTGACAGACGTTGCACAAAGACACAAAAGACTTTTCAGTTTCCCACAATAGCAACAGAACAGGTGTTATTTATACCGTTAATTCACTCTTTCCAGCTCGGGATCATTGTATTGTAAATGTTGGCTCATTCACAATAGAACAGTGATATTGCTAATGCTGTTCATAAAACCTGCTCTTTTTCTACCTCAAAAAGTCAAAAGATGTGCTCTGTAAACCACCTTTTGTCAACAACTTACCTCTATGTACATGGTGCATGTATGAGGTTTACACTATCTGTTGCCTACAGGGTATCTGTGGTCTTCTTTAACCTCAAATGATGCTGTTTTAAAGGTCTGGACACTCCTTTTAATTCCAGACTACACTACTGCACAAGCTCATAAAAAGACACAGTGGCAGACCAATTTGAAGCCCATTTTTATCCTGCTGTCCCGCTATCAGTATCTAAATGAAGTTCTATTTCGTTTTTGTAAGAGTGGACTGACATAAGATAAGAGACAATGTATGTCCTTGTTCTGGTAATCAGGACCACAAATTGGCTTATTCAATATAAAACAGTGTCTGGAAATCAAATGAGAACACTTTTGTTCTGTTTTTCTTTTTCTTTTTCTTTTCTTCACTCATAAAATTTGAATGAAGCTTGGAGCAAGCCAGTCCAGTAATATTCTGAGGAGCTGGACTCACATCACACACAGCAGTCAGGGCTTATGTGTGTTAAAGGTCTGCCTCTTGGCCCAAGCCTGACTAGACTTCTTGAATTCAACAAAATCTGTGGCCATTTAAATAAGGGAGAAAGTAGAGGTCCAAATGGTGACTTGTAACATGATTGTCATGCAGGACCGCCTATTTCAGATGTTATCAGTCCGTTAAAAAGCTGTTATCATCGCTAATCATTCTGGTACATACGTATAGGTCAGCAGGGACCTCCTCTCCCTTCAACTCAGTACGTGCATTATCACCTCATTTGTTAGGAGTGGAGTCGAGATTTTACAGTTACTAAGAGGAACAGAAGCCAAAATTTGTTGGTTGGAAGGTTTGGTTGAGGTTGAAGTAAGCAGACTTTCAGCCAGAGGACGTGAGTTGAAGTGTGGACTGTTATTATAGTGTCATTTTGACTTTCATTTTCACTTGCTTGCACTTGATTATTACTTGGTGTTTACTTTAGCAGACAGTGACTGATTACATTTCAGCATCAAAACTAATTACTAAATACACCCTTTGTTTACCACAAGTTACAGACTTCTATTTTGTACGTTTTCAGGCTGACAGCTCCACCACAGATTTCGCATGCACCTCCTCACACAACAGCAACAGGGTGCTTATGTCAGGATTCCTTTGTGTTTATCAGTGATCTAAATAGATGACAATGGAGCCTACTAGAAGGTGGAGGAGGTCCCTACTGGTCAATATGGATGGGAATGATCAACAATGACAACGGTTTAGCTTGGATGGCTGGAGACCAGAGTTGCAAGTACTGTTTACTATTTTTAAATAAATGAAAGTTAGGATTGCCAATCTCTATCTTTCCCATAGTTTAAGATATTTTAGAATTGTAGAAAGCAAGATTTTAAAAAATCTTGTCATTGGATGTGCAAAAAGAAGAAAAAAAAAACAGACAATATCCCAAGATTTTGCAAAAAAAAAAAAAAAAAAAATCGGAATTACTGTTATCGTCTACTGTACGTTGGATTAAATGTTGTAAAACATAGTTTGTAGTTTTAAATAATAAGTAAATGTTGACCTTAGTTTGACTTATGTCTGTGGAATGGCAACCTCGAGTCTTAAAAAAAAAGGTACATTTTAGGAATCTGTAATAGTTGTTGCAGTTGTTTCCACTCATTGGTTAAGTTTAGGCATCAAAACACTTAATTTAAAAAAAGAAGTGCTTTGTGGTAAAATATACCCTTACACAACAAGTTTAACTGATGTATGATTAGTTGGCAGTTAAACAATGAATAGAAGAAGAGAAACACATTTGTGATCTGTTACAAACCAACAAAATCTGGGAGAAAATATGTTCTCCTCAAAACATCACTGATAATGCAGCATGGGAGTGTAATTTTATTATGAGACAGAGCTAAGAGTACACATTTCATAGAAGGAAATTAGATTTTTATATTGCTATTGGGAATAAAATGGGGAAATTTTCCTGTGACGCTGGCAGACAGAACAACCAGCTCAGCTGCCAGTTTGCCATCATCTGATATCCATATAATGCATGTGGCTTTTTCATGCTTGGGGTGTTTCCAGTTCTCTGTTTTCCGATTAACCAAAACAGTCTTTTTGGAAAGTGTGTTCATAACCTTTTGTTCGATAAACAATAACTTCAGCAATACAATAATCTCGCAGCTTGTTTGCTGGATTTTCAGTTGTAAAACAAGAAATCCAGTGATGAAATCAAAAAAAAATTTTTTTCTGAAAATGTAGCACCCAGTGACAAATAGATAAAAGCCGTCACTGACTAACAGCAGAAACGTACTGCATGATGGACAAGTTTATTTCAGTAGTTGTGAACACAGGCAGGCATATTCATCTTTCATCTCTGACACCAATTAAGTTGTGTACAATCCGGTCCTGCAAGTAAACCTAAAAAGCCATTAGCTACAAACCTGCTGTCTATAATGGAGCGAGTGGAGTTACATAGAAGGACTGTGGCAAACAGAGGTCTATGTTAATTATAGAGGAATGAGAGATGGGAGGAGACGATACAACTTTAACACAAACAAACACTGACGGAAAACCAGCCCGAGCGCTTCAATAGATTTCTATTTCAGCAACACGCAGACAAGTTTAATGGAGTCTTTCTTTTTCTTTTTTTAAAATCCATCACTGAAGATTCATAAACCTCAGTCATTACCACTGCATTCACCTTCCGTCAGGACCTGTGCTTTACTCATTTGAAATGCCACAGAAGATGTCTCTCATGTTAGAAAGAAATTTTCTGTTCCCTAAAATGATGAAAGCTGTCTAGGCACAGAGTGTTTACCACCCAGTTTACCACAGGTTGTATGTCGTCAGGGGTCTGTTGTTTTAATGTTTTTTAATGTAATGCGTCATGCTGGCAGTGTCAGGAAAAGCTCCCAGAGTGGATGTGACCTGTAAAAAGGTTAAGAGAGACACAGCAGGCAGGAGGCCAGGAGAGAGCAAAATAACTCAATCCTCTGCAGAGGTTGCACATCTCCACAGCTACACACACTGCTGGTTGCCAGAGGTTAGTAAACTGGCTGGTACAAAGATTTTTACCATTGCAGGACCTGACTGGCATTAACAGCCTCTAGCAATGGCAAAGGACAAGGAGCAGGCTGTCACAGCATGAAAGGCCAGGATGGGGGAGAAAAGAGCCAAAATCTGTCTCAGAGGTAAAATACAAGACTGGCACGGACAGTAATGGAGGCTTTAAAATGACAACTGGCACCGCGGCCCTGACTCCCTCTCGGAGGAGGGAAGCTGGCTCGACAACAGGGGGAGACAGAGAAGGACAAAGAGGTCTAGGAGATAGATAGGACAGATGTACAGATGATGTGTTTTATTCTGCACTTTGCAGTGGTCTTACAGAGGACTCTTGGTTGGGCTGTGATCACTGCCTCTCATTTTACTATATTTCTCTGATATCCTTGTAACTTCTTGAATTAGTTGAAGGTCTATGCTAGCACATTCATCCTCATCAGCAGTAGAGGAATCCTTATCCCCTTTGAGATTTGAGCTGAGGCCTACAAAATCAGGTTGAAGTGATAACACAGCAAAAACCTAAAACATCAGGAAAAGTAGTGGAATGATAAACAACAGAACATGAAACTGAAAAAAATGTTGGTTTTTTTTGTTAAAAATAACAAACATGTATTTGGAAATGTCAATGCAAGGAAGTGGAGGATGTGGAAAGAAGTCATAAAACAACAGGAGTAAATTATTGCATCACAGCATGCTATAGTATCCAAACAGAACTGGATGAACTCTGTTACAATCATCTTCATCCCTCCTCCACACTGCTGCTTATAAAAGAATAAACTCTTGCAGAGATAAATGGCAGTGAGATGAGAGCAGAACACATTTCAATCAGCCTCTTTCACTTATTCTTTAGTTATTCAAATATTAATCTCTAACTAGTGTTGATAACGTGAACAAAGTGGTGAAAACAAGTTATATTGATCAGGCATAAAATTAAACCAACTGTCTAATATTGTGTTGCTCCCCTTTATGCAGCTAAAACTCATTTGCCAGTGGGGGCATGGACACAGGACCTCTGGGGAAGTCCTATGACACCGGGATGGTGACAGTAAATTCTGTGGGTCCTGTGGGTTGCAGGGTGGGACCTACCTAGATCAGGCTTATCCTGTACATCCCAAAGATGCTCAGTAAGATTTGGATCTGGGGAGTGTTGAACCCAAATGAACACCTTAGCTCTGTCGTGTTCTCCGGGCCACTTCTGATACATTTTTGCAGTGTGTCGGGGTTGCATTGATCTCCTAAGGGTGGCAGCTGACATCAAGGACTGTTGTCGCCATGGGGGGTAGAGGTTTGGGGGGTTGCTTGACCTGCAATGTTTAGGTGGGTTTTACATGTCAACCATCCCACATGGATGTCAGGACTAAGGGTTTTCCAGCAGAAGATTGCATTACAACAGGATGATTGATGATATTCACTTCACCTGTCAGTGGTCATAATGTTATGGCTGATTGGTGTAAATCACCTATATTTGAGGGCATTGGCATGATATATTTGTGTTCTATCGCTTTCACTATCTGACCGCTTTTTGGATCCTTACAACAAATCGGCATGTCTGAGTAAGCTGAGTGTGTTGCCTCTTTTTGTCTGTGTTGGTACAAACAGGCTTTGCGGTGTCGCCCTGTTTGACATCTGTAAGCGAAATAATGCTGTATTTGGCTTTGTGGACAGTGCGTAGATGTTTGATCTCCATTAATCCTGCAGTGTGTTTATGAAGACAGAAAAAAAAAAGTGGTTATGCCTAAGAGTGGAAGTAGAGCGCTGCACAAACACAGGTCTGCTGTCAAACATTGATGCAACTCACAGGGAAAATGGCTGCTATTAAAACACTGCCATTCTTTAAGGAGTGAAGCCGATAACCCTGACCTGCCATACCTCTCTAGTATCGGCATACCATACGTCACAAACCCTGACCTCTCTGTAACTAAATACGCATCGTCACAGTGCAGCAAGCTCTCACTTTCCTCCTCTGCTACTTTTGTGTGGAAGCCCCGATATAGCTTTTCTTTGACTCACTACATCAAACATCACTTCTTATCATGCAGTAAGTACACTCCTTTGATCTGCCTCAGTGGCTGCACTCTGACTAATGTCACGCTGCAATGCTATTTTGGAACCAACACAAGGAGAAAATGAGGAAATAACGGTCAGTCTGTGAGTGTTTGGGTGGCAGCCTACAAAGTGGGCGTAAGAGAGAAGCAGTAATCCACTTAACAGCCGCACACTCACCCACTCCACTCATTAAAACGGTAACATTGTAGACTGAAAAATTTGAAATGATGTTTCAGTCTGATGTGTTTTACACGATTAGTCCAACCTTTCAGACAAAAGGACATATTTAATTCACCAGAGTCCGTTTGATTTGTTCTGTAAAATCGGCTCTCGTAACCCACGGCTGCATTGTCTTGAATGCTAAGTTTCTTCGCAGTCTTTACAGTTAGGATTTCTGGTGCATATATTTCTTCAGGGTGAAATTTAACAGACACTAGACGTGAATCAAGAAAAGTTGATCGGTCTTTGAAAACAATTAAACTGCCTGTGTCTGGATTGCATAGCCATAAATGTGCAATTTTGTCATATGAAAGAAAAACTTTTCCTCTGCTTTTTTTCTTTCAACAAATCTAAAGAGGCCTTACACAAAGTCAAACAGATCTCATCAATGGCAAACTGTGAAGTAAATATCAAGTACATATGCATAATTTCATCAAAACTGTTTATTTTAAAAAAAAAAACTGTTTGAAAAACAAGCCAATTTATGAGAGTAATACAACTCCGATCTCTATCATTGTTCTTGTGCGTGCACAACTTTAATATCAAAGCTACACAGAATTTTATGCTTCTAAGTCCCTTGATGCTATTATATCACCACGTAGAAGGATAATTGTTGTGTCTCAAATAAGAATTCGAGAGCGAATATTTTGTGAAAAATGTTGCTGTAAAACCCACTATATTCACCTCTGAAAATGCACTAAAACACAATAGCTGACAGATTGAAGTGCTGCTGGCTGCACAAACACAATACTTTTCAAAGAAACAGACGTGAAAAAATACATTTGTAAGGGAGGTTTGTACATTTACTTTTCTTTGAATAAACTTTCTTCAACCATTAGCTGGACAAAAAGGTTTTATCCCTGCAGACAAATGAATATTTGAATGGTTTCACCGCTAACATCTATTCCTGCTTTAACTCTGTGACATTTGGATAAGTACCACACTACAAACTGAATGCAGTTACACTAATGGAAGTCAGATCCTGGAAAGAGACAGAAACCTTTGTGAGCGTAAGAGCAGGGGAGAGAAAATGAGATTAGGTGGTCTGGCAAAATGAGTGTTTCTGCTTTCAGAGAGAGAAGACATGAAGAAGATGAAGACAAAATGAGGCTCTTAGGAAGGTGAAGGCAGATGGACGAGATATGAGAGAGGAGTGTAGTCTGCTGTCTCTGCCTGGCAATATGCGGCTGTGCTCTCTAGTTGTGTGGGTGACAGGTCTCAGTGTCTCCCATAGGGAGACACAGTTCAGTTTCCAGGAAGAAGAAACATAATCTCTTCACAGTGATAATGGTTTTGCACTTTCATGATAGGCTCTTTTCTTGATCCAGGCATTTCTCTTCCTCCAGTACCTCCACCATCCTAAAGATGTTTTTGTTAGTTACAGTGTAAAAGAAACTGTTCTGGAGCAGTGGGAAGCCTCTTTTATGTAATCAATACTAAACATTGATACTCCTCTTCCACTGCTTATTGACACTGGAAATGACTGTCATTGAGAGATGGTGGTTTTGTAGATTGGACTTGGCAGGGGTTTAACTCAGTGGCCCATGATGAGAAAATTGTACAAAAATGATATTGCAAAAACTGTTAGCTTCGTTGGCGCTTCATCCAATTTTCTTATGTGACTCATGAATATAGCAAACGGTATTGGTGTCTCTTGAGCTGTAAATGCTAATGAACTTTGGTAGTTTTGTACAAGCTACAGTTATATATTGATGAGGCCAAGATACATTGGGACATTGAGGCCTAATCTACATGTAATGATTTTTTCTTTTTCTTTCTTTTTTTTTAAAAAAAAAATCTGGGTTTTCCCAGCTGTGTTCGAAAAGAAAACTCCACACACATGATTGGAAAAATGTAAACCAACATGTGGCAATATAACCCAGAACCTAAAGCCATGTTGGCCTTTCACAAGCCTGAAGAAAGTTGTTACTGGTACCGGTAGGCTGTGTACAATGGTACATAGAGGAAGATGGGAATCATATGCATGACCTGATTGCGATGCCTTTTGTTTCCAATATAGTTGACTATACATTTATGAATAAACATAAGAAGTCCTGATAACAAAGTTAACACTGGCACTATTTTGGACACATCTGCTATTGCACAAAATTGTATCAGAAAAGCAATGAGATAACTTTTCACACTCTGACATCATCAAGTCAAAACTCAAAGTTGACAAAGGGCCAAAATGCTTAAAAATCTACTTTTTAATAAAATGTTTCTATTTATGGGCAGGGCCTGAGATATGTTGCTGATAAGCTGCTGTTGAAAAATGAGCTTGCTCACCTCTCTATAATGACCTGGACCATCTTGGGTATTGAGATTAAAAATGGATAGATGAAAGATTGAACTGTTAGAAGGTGATATACCAATGATGCCCGTTTAAAATTTAGCTTGGCAGCTCCTTGACTCCTTTGACCTGCTTGTTAATTTTGAAACATGGTCCATTTCCCTAATGACTTCCATTTACTTACTAAAAAAATAAGACAAATGAGGCTTTTGACGAACTTATTAATGTATGACTCTCAAGATAATATCCAATGTTGTCAATTACTATTTGAATTGTTTTGATCATAACTGCACAAATTGCAATACATTATGGGTCTCCTATTCCTGCATGAAGGTATCATAGCTCTCATTCATAACAGAAATAATGTAATATAGTGTCATCTTGTTGAATATCAGACTGAAGAAAAATATCGTCAACCTAAAACCTGCTGAAGTTTCTCCATCAGTGTCTCTGACAGCTGTGCACACTTTAAGTGAACAAAAACTGTAGACAGGATGATGGAAATGTTCTCAAACCATCATCATCATGACTCGTACAAAGGGAGAGAAGAGGAGAAAAAGTGCAAAACGTTCTGTCAGGGCACTTGTACAGTATTACAGTGAGAGTCAATGAGAGACATGTCGACTGCATACTTAGAGATGAAAATGAAACGTTGCATTAAAGAGGTCAGAAAGATGTACATAGTCTGATGATTCAGGTTATTGTGTTTATTAAGCAGAGAAGACACTCTGCACTCAGACCACATTAAAGGCCTTGTTACACGTTACTCTTCTGCTTTACTTCCATTTTGCTTTCACCTTGGATGACTGCCAACACTTAAGCGCAATGTGAGATTACCCAAACAAGTGCAGTAAATAGGGTGCTCGTGAATATGAATTGCCAGGATACATCTCCTTCTTCTAATTTATAGTAGCTGTTGATGCATATTGCATCATATTAAACCTATTGTAAATCTCAAGGACATGTGCTCATGTGCACATATTCTGTGTTCTAGTCACAAGACATGTTCCGTTGTATTCGCTGGAGGCACAGGTTGCTGCGAGTCGAGTTGAAAGGCAGCATGGTGAGGCACGTGGTGGTCAAAACATTACGCTGGCAAAAGTGGGCGAGAAAAATAGGAAGCCATTTATTAGCAATATCCGAAACAAAAAGTATAAGGTAAACTTTCAAGCACTTACTTCCACCCTTAAGCTGCAGCAGTAAGTACAGTGCTAATTTGTGCTTCCTATAGAGCAGACAATTACCCTGTTTCTCTACCTTAATTACTTTCCATTTCATTACGCATCTATTGACCGATTAAATTTCAGATGCCACCTACTTATCTACCACACAAAGGAGTGTTTTTGTGGCAAAGGACCTCTTTAGGCTCCTGCACAAGATGGATTCAAAAAGAAATATTAGAACTTAACGTCCCTTCAGTATGTTGCTTGTTTTAATCGCACAAATACACTTAATGATAATTAGCATTATTCTGTCTGCAGCCACTGGAATTGTAAAATTTGGTCACATTATTCAGAAACAAAACTGGTTTGTACACAAAAGAGCTTTCATGTAATCAGGGAGAATTATTGCACAGGAATGTCAACACACTGTCACACCAGAACGTGTAAACGCAACACTGATTCACAGCACAAAATGTGTTCGTGCCACAAAAAAATAACAAAACAACAAAAGCTGTATGGTTGATTACATCTGTGGTGGGACTCCCCAACACCGTAGCAATGAAGAGAACAACCAGAGTTTTGTGGTAATCGTATGCATAGGTGTATTTTAGGGATGCTTGTTATTAATTGTTAATCAGTTATTTAATGGTAATAACCTAATTAATTAAAAATACACTAACCAATGAGGCAGAAGATGAGGGAAATGCTTGTCTGATTGTAAACTGTAGATTGTAGAAAATGTATTGTAGATAGCACAAAGTGGTTTTCTGTATGTGTGACCAAGAGCAATGTTAGAGTTAAACCGGCAAATGACATGCAAATGTGCTGCACATGTGCACTGTATGATTGCACCTGCATTTAAAATTGAAACAGCTTGTGTTCATTGTAATTTGTGTCAGTGGTTGATATTGTAATTTTTTTCTTCATATTAGAAATTCATTTAAATTGCTGCAGTCTATTTCAGATTTCAGTGACTACTATATGGCTGTAATAACCAGCATATGCAGTAGAGAAAGGTTATGTATGGCTCCAATACTTTTTGATGAAAATGCCTCTAGCAGTTTAATGGCTCTGTCTGTGTGTGATGTCTCTGTGTCTGGCTCTGTCCTGTGCCTCAAAGAGAAAAAGGATATTTGGAGTCTGAACTGTGAAATGAATACATTGTCTGTCATTTTCTCTGTGCACTGGGCTAAAAATTGTGTGTAATGACTCAACTACCAGCTAGAGTTCAGATCACTGATATTCAACAATTTTCTCTCTCCGACTTCCATTTTTTCTAAACATTATTGAAGCTAAATGATGTCTTCAGCCATTACTGATTAAAGCCTTCCAGGCACAAAGATAAGGTTCAAGATCTGAAAGGAATGTATTCTGCTTCTCAGAAGGATTTTTTTTTTTCATTTTAAAATCAATATTATTTTCTTGCCTCTGGTGTTGGAGAAAGGTCAATCTGAGTAAAACACCTACATGGCTTCAGACTACAATGTGATTAGATGGTATTTGGAAAAGTAGACTTTAGCAGTAATATTCAAGACTCAAATCGTCTAAGTATTCTAACTGATCTAGTGAGATCTCATCATCAAGGTCACTGTGTCTGCTCTCCGACTCTTTTGAACTTTAAAAGGAATGCTTTGAATTTATGAGGATGAATTATGTATAAAATCTGTTGGTACTTATTTTGAAGATATTGTCTCCAAACAGTTGATCTTATGATTTCTGCTTTTCTTTTCTTTTCTTTTTTTATAGGTAAGTGCTGCCAGCCATACTTCAGAAAAACAAAGAAAACTGACGGAGGGAAATTTAACAAGGATCCTCCACTATCTCCAGTTGGAAACTGACCAGAGGGCCGTTTAGTATCTTGAGATGTTAATTTAATAGGACGCATGCTGCCTTTACAGATAAGTTTCCTCTGCTGCACAACACAAACAACCAAAGAGAATCCAAGGAAGAAGAAATAACAGCTGTGCTTGGGTGTTAATATGACAGCTCTTTGTGGATTTTTTTTTATTAATGTTGAAGAAAAAAAAAACCAAAGGGCAAAAGAAAAATGTTTTAGGAATGAGCAAAAATAAGCAAGACAGGAGTTTATGGATTACTCAGGTTTGGAGATGGTTGACATATGAAAGGTAAGTCCTGAAAACCTGCCCTCTACAGTGAGGTGATCCATTGGTTTAGATAGGCTGTGGGGGCTATCTTTCTGACATGGTTTGGGTCCACTTGTCCTCCAGCAGAAGGGTGACTGCGTCAGTGTCAAGTTGTTCTGAATGATAGCCTTTATCCCATGATGACTCTTTTCTATCCTCATGGGAGTGGTCTCTTCCGGGATGACGATATCCCCTTCCATAGAGCACAAGAGGTCACTAAAGGGTTTTATGAGTATGACAGTCATGTGAATCCTATGCTATCGCCTTCACAACTCAACTCAGTTGAACACCAATGGGGGACTACTGAGCTAAGACAGCACTGTCCACCACTATCATCAAAGCACCAAACAAGGCAATATCTTTTGGAAAAACGGCATTCATCTCACCAGTAGAGTTCCAGAGATTTGGAAAAGAATTGCAAAGGCACACTAAAGCTGTTCACGTTGCATGTGATGGCCCAACACCTTACTCAGAAACTTTATGTTGTTTTCTTCACTTTAATTTGCCACCGAACTGTGTTCCAGACAGTGTTTGATGTGTGATGACCTTGGTCTTCATTCTTTGTTGAGTTTGATTAGCTTGTTAGCTTTCTCAGGTCCCCTTACAAAAGAACTCGGCAGATATCTGCGCCTTGTTACCATCAGAGTGTTGACCTTGTACTGTAGCTTTGTGCTATCAGACTGCACTCATATTCTACAGAGAAACCCTCCAGCTGAAACAAAGGAGCAGGTTGGACTGCATTCAGGGCCAGTGGCAATTTTGCATACAGAGACACTATTCTCTTGATGTGTTTGTGTGGGTGTTGTGTCTGCGTAAACCACTTTGTATATGGTGAATATCTTGGCTGACAAACACGGAAAAGCTGCTGGCAGTTTCTCCACCCCAGAGATCATGATCGTCTTCTGCTTTCAACTCTAGGATTGTTCTCTTTACTGGCCATATAAATCGTCCTCCTTCTCCTTTCAGCAAAAACACTATACCGTGCCTCTCATATTTCACTCAGTGCATGTAAGCAGACAATATTGTAGATCTTATTATTTTTCTAGGGGTTTTACAAATGGTTGGCTATTCATGACAATTTGGACAGATCATTCAAAGAAAGCAGAGGGCGGAAAGTTCAAACCAAAGTCTGTATACATCAGGTTTAACTATTGGATCTTGAGGCACACTGTGTTTGTACTGCTAAACCAAAAAGCACTTAACAAAAGAAGATAATTAACAACCTTAATGATGACAGCTTTCCACTTAGCGGCACCAGTTACAAGTACTATGCTTTCCATTTTATGCTTTATTGTGCCACTTGTGCAGTAGATTCACCATTAATGTTATTTAGTGGCATCTGTGACTTTTCTGCGACGGCAAGTCAATATTCTCTGAACTGAAAATACTCAGCAGGTCAGTCGTACTTCTTTTATCTCACTTGCTCATTGGTTCAGTCCTCTCCTGGCAGAAAACCTGTAATGTCTTGATTGCTATTGACAAGAGATGAGACATGGAAGAAGAGGGATGAATATCCATTATCTTGAAGTAATGTTTTCGATTGTTTGAACAGGGCAAGTACAATATGTAAGTGGAGGTGATTGGATGATGTTCGTCTATGACATCAACCAGCTTCCAAGCAGGCATCAGGTTGATCTGCAACGATCTCACAAAAGTAGTTTGATAAATATATAACACTCATCTTTTGTAGGTAATGGACATGGCTGCTACTTTTGGTAGCTGTGATCTTCACAGACAGTAGAATCCAGGTTTCATTTATGCCATTTAAGGAATGGCTTTCAGTGGTAACAAAAACTGAGAGTTGCTAAACATCCTTTTTTTTTTTTTGTTGAAAGAATCAATGTGATTACATAGAGCATGGAGTGTTGCCATGTAATCTACCCCCACTTCTCCTACAAAATTCAAAGTTCACTTCCTGATGACAAATACAACACAATAAGAAGGAACACACTTATTCCTGTTCTTGAAAAAAATCAGACTGAGCTGTCTAGATAGATGAATCCTGACATTTTCTGGACAAACTAAACCTGACACGCGCACAAATACACATACACACTCACTCTCTTTTGCGCCAATCCAATTTACAGCTGGTTTGGTACCATGACATCTGTGACTCCATCAACAACAACATTCTCTTGCACAGCTGAACACAGCAACACTTTCAGCTCCACTGAGACAGCAGATGGATGCAGTTTGGAGGAGAGGAGACACACTGATGGTTCTCTCTGGATAAGTGTGTGTGTGTGTCTAGGTGTGTGTGTGTGTGTGTGTGTGTGTGTGTGTGTGTGTGTGTGTGTGTGTGTGTGTGTGTGTGTGTGTGTGTGTGTGTGTGTGTGTGTGTGTGTGTGTGTGTGTGTCCTCACCAACATCTGACAGTCCAACCATACTGGGAGAGAAGATGATAAAACATCACTATGATGTTCTCCCCATATCTTAATACTTATACGAAAAAAAATCATGTACAGTGACAGTCAATAGAAACTTTGAGACCATATTGTTCAACATAATTTGTATTTTGAAGCCCGAAACTGGATTGTCTTCATATGAATAATTTGTTTAGCATATTGGCATACAGAAAGAAAAATCTAAAGTTTCAAGAATGATTTCAAAATAAAGAATTTCACAAAAGAAAACGGCACCTGCCAAACACAAAGTCTCAACAGTCAATACCGAGTATGGCCTCCATTTGCTTCGATGCAGGCAGCAATCCGTCGGCGCATGCTTTGGACCAGGCTTCTGATTGTGGGTTGGGAACAGCCCATACGCCTGGCTACATCACTGTAGCTCAAACCGGCCTCCACCATACCCAGTGCCCGGAGACGTTGTTCGTGTGATAGACGCGGCATGATGCTGTTCACTGGACTAACAATGGTGGCCTTTTTTGGGCCTTCATATAGGTCTTCAAAACCCATTTTCAAATTGTGCAGATACTCACTGAGTATTGCTTGGTGTGTATTTGGTTCACTTTTGCAAAGTGACCAACCCATGTGCAATGAATCATGACAAAATGACAACTCATCATTATCTCAACTACCAGGGCACGAGATCATCAGTAAATCCACAATGAATAATTACAACCCTCCTACAAGTAGAATTCTGTGTACATTTCTACCTCAAAGTTTCTATTTACTGTCAGTATACATTTCTGAATGCTGTCTTTCAAGGACTTGTAATATGTTTTGATACAATTAGGTCATTCGAAGTTTCTCATTGCAATACATTAAAACTGAGTGATGTTGGCATTTGTGAAGTTTCATTGTCATGTTTTTCCTCTGACCTCATCCATAGTGACACTGAGTTTCTGCTTTATTTCAAGACATGCAGTTTATTTGACAAATGATGATGAGCAGTCCCACCAGCAGTGAATCCTAATACCCATTTAGACTCCTCAAAGTTGTTTTTCATTGAACAGCAGCCTGTCAGTTAATTAAACGTGTCAATAATGAATTATACTGCATGTTATCAAAGTCTGCAGTTTCAGCTTTATCAATCTGAAAAATCAATATCCCTTCCTTGTAGTTGCTACCCATCAAAACGTTCACCTCTTTGTTGCAGCTTCCCAGGCCAAACCAAGAGCTCTTGATCATAAACACCTGTTACTAAGACTTCGTAGTGAGTAAAACCTCGTTTTTTGAAAACTGTGACATGACAGTTACCTCTCCTTAAACGTTCAGTGAGAGGAAGCTTATCTTTGACACAAACTTACAATCACTCTAGTAGTCCTGATTCAGCAAAGAGCTGTGATTTTCATTGCCCTGCTACTATTAGTGGAAATTCCACACGAACAATTGTTGACTGTTCTGTTTTAGATTTTGGGACCTGATTAAAGCTGAGAATAGAGGCTGTTCTTTCACAATTCATTGGCGTGCCTTGTGGAGGAGCTGTGGGATCTTGTATTATGCACTGTGAAGGGTTGGTTAAAAATATGAAATACTTTCATGTCAGCTCCAGCAGTTTATGGCTGACCACGATGATGATCGGAGACTTCCAGTGTTGGTTATTATGGAGGGTCAATGGTCCATGAGAAAGCTATAATGTGGTGAGGAAATGGAAGGAAAATGGACTCCTTGATACAATATTTCTTACAAGCTATTTCACCTTCCCTCCAAATATCACTATATATATATTTCTCTCTCTCTCTCTCTCTCTCTCTCTCTCTCTATATATATATATATATATATATATATATATATATATATGAATTTAGTATAATATATATTGGATAATAGTGAAACCAAAGATTGTTTTTGGCTGTTGTTTCCAGCATCGTGCTTTAAAATCTTCAATTAGCTCTCACTCGTGAGCAATTAAACCGAAAACTACAGCATATCCCTAATTTGATTGATGGATATAATTATGTATAGATTAAGTGTATGCCTTGGTGTGTAATCATGCCTATACCAATATGAATACAGTATTAGACCCAGGATAACTACAACCAGTCGCTATGTAGATATGTTTGACCAAGACAGCTGAATTAGATTAACATCAGTCATCCAGAGCCAGCCAGCTGATCTCATCTCTCAGACTACTTTCGAAAGAGGATGAAATTTGCACTCAGACTTTCCCATCATATCTAATATGGAAAAGTTACAGTGGACACGAGGCTGTGCAAAATTATTTAATTTATTTAAATTTCAAATGATTCAAAACTGTATAGCCTTGCAATAACTGCATTGTTTCACAGTTGAAAGTAGAGTGTTTCCTTCTAAAATACAGAAGAAAGTTGGAGTGGTAGCCAGGTGGTGTAGAACAAATAATAGTACCACTAATCAGAACCTTTGTGGCTGTCCTCTTAAAGTGATGTAAGTTAGTCCACTGTTTTTACAATACTGCTTGAAAAAAACTAGACAAAACAACAAATTACAGAAAAAAAAAAACAGATGGCCAAGTATCAAATGATATCAGGCTTTCTGTGACAATCACAACATCACGTCAAACTCTATGTATGGCAAAAGACAAAACCATTTCAACCATTTCAATATCGCAAGAATCAATTCTACTGAAGAACTCAAAAATGAACTGATTAATGTTGGACGCAGATATTTTACTCAGATTAAGCCAAGGTAAATGCATTCAGTTCAAACATATTTGGTATGACCTTCCCTATGGCTCCCACAGTGGATGCATAGTCCAGATAGTGAAGCACAGAGATGGAAATATGATAACATGGGGCTGGATAAGTGCAAACGGTGTTGAAAAGATGACATTTATAGATGGCACCATGAGGGCCTGTGGATTTATCAAAACGCTGCCTGACAAGATGACTGCAGAAAGAGAATATTTGAGCATGATAACGATTCAAAACACACTGCCAAAATCACATGAGAGTTTCTACAAAGAAAGAACAAAAAGTAAAAGCTGTGATGTGGTCAAGTGATCACCTAACTTGAATGCAATAGCACATTTTTGGGGCATTTAAAAGGGGGGCAAAGTAGGGCACGTCAACCCTTCCATGAAAGAGCAGCGGGAAAAAATGACACAAGACTGGTTATTTGCCTGAATTTATTCGCCATATTCAACACCATACTGTCTCGCCAGGTTGTGACCAAGGACCAAAACATCCAACTGTACATCGTGTCTAATCTCAGAAGCAGCTGTATACGTTATGTGCCATTGTTCTTCCAGAGCAAAATCTCACTATTCTGTAACTGGTTATTGATTTTCCTTACAACCCCTCCATGAACTCATTATTGAATAGAGATTGCGGCTCTCTTTGGCCTTTTTGCTGTGAAGACACTGTATTAGAAAGTTGGAGAGCTGTGAACAAAGTGTTTGGAAACAAAATCTTACTAAATGCAGGAAGGCAGGAGAAATGCAGCCTTTTTGGTAGATAAGTTATCAGTCATGAGTGTGTCCCCATTTGTAAGCTTGAGAGCATTTATCTAGTACAAAAATGTCATCTGGAATATAAGCTATGCTTAGTGATGACTTTTTATGAGTGTACATTTGGGTTTTGTTGCAATGCAGAAAGAGGAGTACATCTGATCACTGTGAGAAGTTGGAAAATGTCATCAGTCATTGCCTAGGATGTGTTAAGACTCATGGGTTGAATCCTGCAATTGAAAGTGGCAGAGATTTGTCTGTGGAAGCAGGAAGGATAAAATGACAACATGTTGGACTGAAGTTGTGTTACTCAAAAAGCAAGGATGAAAGACGAACAAAATGCACAACTACACAAAATGTAGTGACAAAATGAAACCTCTGCTCTCAGCTCTGATTCTTGTTCCTGTCACTTAGCACTGTTCCTCCACTCTGCTTCATTTCCTAAGTCAAGTTTTTGTTAAACACGGATTAGTGACACAGCAAATACCTGGTGTCAGCTTTGTTCGGTCTCTCCTTCTGCAGTCTTCATTGTTTCTTTCTGCTTCTTTCTGTAACTTTAAGACCATGGTATGAAGATGGTATTTACTGACCTCCATTCACATTATTTTCTTGACACTGCTGTCAGTGATTCATGGAGTACTATTTCATTTTCCTCCCAGACAATGGTATTTCCTTTTTTAAATGTTCACCCTCAGACCTCGTGTACTATATATAATGTGTAATGGTATAGGTTTGACAGAGATTGGTGTTCCTGGGTCAGTCTCAATCTCTGGAGGTTTTCAGGATGGATAAATCTTTGTGCTGGCCAATATAGAATATTACAGATAATTAAAGGTGTTTTACTATACAGAGTGGCTCACTATACTGAATATACATTCTTCCACATCATCTTACTGTCATGTCCTGACATTCATCATAATAACGCTGCACCACACTTTCAAACATTCTGATGGAAAGATCTCATCCACAGAAAGTGCAGCTGTAGAAATGGCTGTATTCTTTGGCAGTGTACAAACCGCAAAGTTGTAATATCACAGTTTATTCAATTAATTCACTTATTAACTTTTCCAGTCTACGCTTACTAAAATTTGTTTCAAACCAATGTACTTTTGTTTTGGCTCAAGGCTGTATCACAGCTGAAAGGAAGCCAAGGGGAGGAAATAAATAAGAAAATCTCATTTTCTACTGACAACTCTTCAGATAAACAATGTGGGGACTTTGTGGATTGAGTATCTGTTTCTAAAGTTTAGACTCACATTGTCAGTCAACATGCTCATTCTCTTCTGAAAAATGAAAAACTACCTTCATCTGCAGTTGCTTTAACAGAAATTTAATATGATTTGGCACATAACCTGAGAACCCCGCTGTGCTAAGCATGGACTTCCAGGCACTTGTGTACAATTAGCTTTTATATGATGAAAACAAACATATTTCTCAATCTCAGAAGACGTCTTCCTTTAAATGTTATTGTGTATTGTTTTAGACCAAACATAAGCACATATACACACAACATCGAAAGGAAAGACCAATGAGTGTACCAAAGACATTCTAAACTCTGTATTTCTACTTCAGAATTCTTCTGCAAGGAACTGAATGGTCAAATATTTGAGATGCTTTTTTGATGTTTGTGTGTCCTTGTCTTGCTGCGCCTGACTGCAGCCGTGTGATGGTAAAGTTTTGCTTCGGTGGGTCTGAAATCTGTAGCTGTCGAGGATCTTGTACATCCTCAGTCACTGTCAGATGAAGGAACATGGAGGTATAAAGTATGTATTTTCTTTCGCAACAAGTTAGAAAGCTTTTATTGACAGGTTAGAGAAAGTGTACAGTGAACAAAAAGTAGGTATGTCTCATCCGAAATGATGATTGACAGCAGAACTAGATAACACTGTACATTGTGGTGTGTTTTAAATAATGTTAATCCTAAAGATTAAGGCACATTTAAAGATCATTTAAGGCACGTTTAAAACCACCCTTTGCTTCATAAGTTGTATTTCTTACATCTGCATGTATATAGCAACTTATAGTTGTGTGTTTGTGTGGTGGAAGGTATTAGTTACCCTAATAAATTGCACAGTTGTGAATAACTAATACATTTATTTGACTGCGGTGTTGAATAAAGTGGAACACACGTTTCTTGTTTAGATGCTGCAGAGCCCTCAGCCAGTTTGAAGAATGAGGCAATCAGAATGTGCATTTGGCCTTTGAAGAATGTAATTGTACTTCAGCTCTAAATGCCTCCAGGTGCTGTTAGCGTATCTTGTAAAATACATTATGTTTATTGTTTATAGATGTGAAACTGAATATTGTTGCATGACGAGAATAATGTGAGTTTGTTTATGTGGATAGATGGGAGGCTAATGTGTCTACTAAGACTCATATTTTAAGATGCCCATTCAGACACACAGTTTGCTGTGTAAGTAATTATAGGTTTTGCTATGCTAGAGCAGAAATATTAACTTTATTCAATTAGAGTATGTTGTTTTTTCACTTTGTGAACACATTCACATTTAAGCTGTAGATACAGGAACAAAAACAAAAACAGACAGCAATAAACTCTCGTATAATAATGTTTTGTGTTTAGTTTTATGTTCACGTTGACCTTTATTTTTCTGTATTTCATTGTATTTTTGTTTGAATTTGCAGCACTAGCATTCATAAACACAACAAAGCTACATAATGCAAAGGTAATCAATACAAATCCTGATCTGCTGTAACTCCCGTGTCCTCCAGGCGGCTGTATGTTTGAACTCTTTGAGGTGTTTATGGAGCTAACAAGGTCGCTTTGTTGGAACAAGGGCCCCAGGAAAAGTTATCACTTCAGCAGCTGTATAATTTTATCATTATGACCACAATTACTCTATTAGGACCAGTTTGGCTGCATCATTTAGAGGGTTTGTATTCCCAGCTCACCCTTCACCACACACACACACTGATATTTTTAATGTGTTCATGAAGACTCTAGTAGGAGCTAATCAGAGTGAGAGGAGAAAACTTCATCTGTGATTTAGGCCTTATTCCACAAAGCTCATTTAAAAATCTCAACAGAAAGATTTTTTTCTGATGCTTCGAAGGCAAACTCATATTTTCTGAGTCAGGGAGCTTGATGAACTTCTACATAATTCACCCTGATATGATACCAGCTGTTTGCTATATTGCCGTTTTTGTCAAATATCTTCTTTTGTCAGTAGCTATATTTCCACGGCCATGTATTTATTATGGACTCTGCTGATTCATCTTGCACATATTTGCTTACTGACTTACCACAACAGCACGCACGCACACACGCACATACACACACACACACACACACACACACATATATATATATATATATATATATATATATATGCATATATGTATGTGTGGTATAGTTATATATAAGCTAAATAAAAGCTAACTGACTCATGATCCATGCAGAGGAGAGTCAAAGATCTGCACTGAGCTCAGTGTTTTCCTCCAGGACCAGTCGGTTTGTGTGCTCCAGGGTTACAGAACGTCCTCAGGGACACAAAGCCATCAGCTATTTGCCCAGCGTCTCTGGAGGATGAAGCTATCTGTCGGCTAATATATATCATCAAAAGAAAAAGGGGAGGCTGCGCTTGAGAACCTGGCTGAGGTGGACCGAGGGTTACAGGGTTTTATTTCAGAACAGTGGAAGAAGATTAAATACAATAAATGTGAAGACTCAAATAGAAATATAGAGTAGGGCTGTTTTTAAACCCTTTCTGTCTTTTCTCAGGTGGAGGCTGTGAAGCTACTCAATAATACTTATTTTCTGTCATTTGCAGGAGGCTTCCTGCTGACAAACATATAGATTACCTGTCAAATGAATATACACAATTTCTCAGGGTTTTATAGGATTTCTGAACTTTTATATGTAATGACTAGAGTCACTGAAGTTTCAAGTTAATATAATATTTGATGCTTTTTGGTATTTTTATTTTTATAGTGTAAGCCTTCCTGTCACCTGACTGGTCACTGTTTGAGCACTTCTGTATATTGTTACTAAAATGAAGCCAATAAGTGACCGGTTCTGATACTTTGAGTCCCTTGTGCTTCTGCTCTCTATTTAAAAACACAAACTCATTCACATAAAGTCTCTTTAAAGGCTGAACAGTACTTTGGTGGAACCATTTCCATCGCCTCCACACTCAGGGGAAATTGTTTCTCACTTAACCAAAGCCAGATTATGTTGCCTAATTTACTATTTAAATTTTTACACAATAGCTTTAGCTCATGTGTTTGTTACCTTTCTTCCATATAATGTGGCTTTTGCTTATTAATGTCTCCTAAATGTTGCCTTGAGTAAAAAGAAGGCTGATTAACTAACTGCTGAGGGCTGAACTCACTGTGCACTGTGTTTGCTTTCTAAATGTTATTGCCTGAGTTCTCTTGGGTATAATCAGCTTTACAACCATTTGTTGAAGTGTTTTATGTAAAGTGGCGGCTATCTATTGTGTAAGATGTGTTTATTTGAGTTTCTGGCTCCTTCAGCCTCCAGCACCCTTGCAGCTCTTACTTTCTTAGGACACGTCAGCATCCTTTTTTCTTCACTGACCTTCCATTTTTCTCGCTGTTTTGATATTAATGTTAACTCTGAAATAAACATTCCTCGACTGCAGAATCTTGTGGAAATATTAAATCAATGTATTATAAATTACACAATCATCTGAGTCATGCTGAGGGGGAAAAAAAAAAAAAAACTAGACCAGGTCAGAGCTGACAAATGAGTCACAGTCTGGAAGCTCATTCAGCCAAACTGGAACATATCTGTATCCAGGATCAATAATGTGTCAACAGAGCTCATGTATTGCTGTCCCTTATGGACTATTAAAGCTGTGAATGCATTCTATTTGTTCACGATACGCCCTCCAACAGACTTCCCCATTGGCTACGCGCTCTGACAGATTGGCGCGCTCACTGCCACGGCTGGAGTTAAGACGGTTTTGGCACCTCACCCAAGGGTTATCGCATTTTCAACTTCCAGTGTGTGCAGTGTCCTTCTGTTGTGGGTCACAGAATATCAGCTCATTTCCCTGAGCTCGACAAAAACAAATCTCTGCCTGCATGTTAAAGACTTGAGTGTCTAACGAAGATGGCATTAATATGAGACTATCACAATTTACAACATCATTGAAGTGCCCTTCACTCATTGACACCATGTCCATTATCTCCAGCATTTATTTTGTAAATAATTTAATTTTTTGTAAATTGTAAATTAGAAATTTTAATTATCCAACTGTGGAAACAGTGGTTTCGTTTCTCAGAATGAAAGCACGACACCAGTTATGCTGAGATTGTGGTTGTAGGGATGTCATGATACCAGAAATTTCATAGGGACAGTGAAAATAAACTAACTTATTCCAGCATCACCTCTTTTGTTTTCAAAAACCTGGGGAGAAACCAAGTAAGAGAAAAACAAAGACAAATGCATCACTGTTTTTTCAGACAGTTCTGTGCCATAAGAGAGAAACAACCAAAATGTGAACTGTTTTATGATGACATACCAGTCCAGCAGCCTAATATGTGACAAACGAAACTGACAAAATAAATAATATATTTTCAAAAATTCTTAAATTACAAAAGCAAAGTCTTTTAAATAAACAGTGGGAAATTAAAGTCACTCATTTACTTTCCTCGTGAGAACCTTCATGTTTTCTGAACCTCTAAAAAGCTTCACAAATACTTGGCTATCTGTGTGTTGGTCTCTCCTGCTCAGCATCTTCTTCATGCTGATATTTTAAAAAGGCCATTAGGAAATCACTGCACACACACCCACACACACTGTTGACAGGCTGAACGGTAATGTGAGCGGCCGGCTACTGTCATCAGCAGCACCCGGCTCACATCATGAACTGCTGTTACAATAGCCTTTGTGAATGTTGAGTTTGAAGCGTCCTTCCAACATGCAGCTGTCACAGTTCACCAACAGGAACATTTCTGGATGTGAACATTGTGATGAAACGTTAATATGAAGTGACAACTGAAAGTCTCTCACCATGAATTCTGTGTACAGATGTGGATGTCTGTATTTGATCTGCTCAGACAAGTTTGAGTTTGTTCCAAATGTGGCACATTTCGTTGTGGTATTCGATATCTGGTCCCTGGCTATCAACTCTAAGTGTCTTTACATTCACACACTCACACACACACACACACACACACACACACACACACACACACACACACACACACACACACACACACACACACACACACACACACACATATATATGACAGCCAGCAAACATAAACCCCTTTGTAGAATTTCTTTTAGACTTTTCCAGGAAACTTTTTTCAACAAAGAACTTTTGCTGAAATGACTTTTACTTTTTTTTCCTCAGAGAAGACACTAATATATCAAGGGCAGCCTCAAGTTATGTGTGTAAGCTTTCTTCTATTCAAAAATAATGAGAACTCTCACTGTTAAGCTCTAGCAAAGATGGATTTACAGGTATCGGGCTGTGCTTTTCTGCATGCATATACGTTCGTTTCTTGATTTTATTCTTGAAAGCTTTAATCTAAGTGAGGAACAAGCCTTTGCACTTTTTATATGAGTGATTGCTGTGAGGTATATTCACTAATTTCATCTATGACATGTATTTCTTCACCCAGAGACTTGTTAAAAGATCACTGAACATCCACAGTTTAGTCTGACATTAATTAGCTCATAACTGGCCTCCTGACAGTGTCTCATAACATTCTGACAAGAAGCTTCTGCCTGTTGGGGCTGAGACTGTGAGGGTACTTCAAACATTTCGAATCCTTACCAGAAAAACAATACAGGAGAAAGATTGCCTTTCCATTATTCTTTTTAGCAACTTTAATGCACTTGGTCCACTGATATTCAAGCGTCACTCTCCTTTCCAAAGCTTTTAGCTGCTTCTGCTGCTTCTGCTGCTTGTGCTGCGTGGACAGACGCACTGTCCTGGAACAACAGCACTTCTGCTCAAAGATTTCCTCTACTTTTTTCTTTTGCTTCTCTCAGTTATCACAGTTTGGATGCATAGTAGTCAACAAGAGGTCAGTGTCCTAAATCACAAGCGATCATCTTGCTCGAACTTTTTTGGAGGCAGAGGATGAGAGTGTTTCCACTGTTTGCTTTGCTTGTGACATATGGTAATAGAATGCTTTACAATATACAGTTATGCTCCAAAATAGGATTTGCACCTCTTGTTTCCCAGTTAGGCTAAGAACTTTTTGAAACATCTTTGTACATCTACTGTGTAATTTGTGTGAAAGGGTTGTCGGTCGTGTTTACACTTCACTCACTTCAGTTTTTCCTAGTTCTTAGTTGTTACTTGGTTCTAGTTTTGCTTCCTTTGTTCTTAGTTTACCTGATTTTTGCTCTCTAGTTCTTAATTTACATAGTTTTTGCCATAGGTTGCCTTTTTTCTTTTGTAGTAATACGGACATAGTTGTTCTCATTTCAGTATTTTTTAGATTTCCTGCTGGGAGGTAATTTTGGAATTGTACATGCAGTCATTCTGAATCAGCTACACTGTGGAGACAAAGTCCTTATTTTCATCATCACAATGTTGTTTGAAAAAAATCAATACACATATTTAGGTTAATGACAACAGCTCTGCTGTGCATTTTACTCTACTGGCATTTATAATGTATGTCTACAGTGAAATTTAGAGGTTACTAGAGGCTGCCTTTTTAATATTGCCAAGACTAATTTGCCAAAGGTTTTGCCTAAATAAGACTCTTCTCCCTGAGATGATGTATTGACCCCTGGATCACACTGGGAGCAGTTATCAGCAGCTAACAGCCCTGCAGGTGGGTCTTCACATCTCTGAAAACATCTGAGAAGATCAAAATAGGCATTATTTGCATTTACTTAACTTAATAAAGTGACTCTATAGCAGTTCTAGAATGAAATTTACAACAGCTTTGAGAACAACAATTGTATTTTGAAAGTTCAGGCTGTGCTGTTTTATTCTCTCACCAAATGTCTGAGTGTTTTATTCGGTCTGTTGTCAAAATGAGATGGGCTTATGAACTCATTAATCTTTGATTCCTTGGAAGGTCTTGGTTATGAGCACAGGGCAGAAATGCCAGAGCAGCTGCGGTTAGATAAATCACATTAAAAGACCTTACAGGCAACTAAAAAAAAGTGTAAATGACTACGGCTTCTGCCTCTAATTCTAGATGATAGGCAGCTTAGAGTTGAAGCTCAAGGGAGCAAAAGAGCAGCAGAGCAACTTAGGTGTGGAACCGAGGATAAAAATGTGGCAGAAACTGAAATTATTAAATGAATTATGTATAAATTATAATAAATTGTGGTACAATCTTGGGCTTGGATTGGCACACCAGTTTATTTTTAATGTTGATTAATCAGTGATTGTATTTGTTGGTCCACAGAGAGCTGATACTACTGGAAAGATTTCTCTGATAATCGGATTAAAAACCGAGACTCCATTAGGTGTTGTTTTGAGAGAGAATGCGGTCTGACAAAACAGGTTGTTGAGAGTCTGGTGTAGTGGCTTGAAAACAAACATGTCTGATCTCTGATGCAAAGAAAATTGGTTTTAAGAAGTCGTGACTTTGGACTTTGGGTCTACATACTACATTTAAGCAGCGAGTTCCAGTTCCAAGAGTCTGTCGATGTGTCTAGCCCCATGGCAGGTGTGAACAAAAAGATAGAGGATGAGATGCAGTGAGACAAATGGAAACAGAAATCTAAAACTATTGAATACTTGCAAAACAGTGGCAATTTCAAAAACATTAGGCATATACTATTACAAACACACAACACTACAGTTTAAAGAAAAAAGGTCATCAATCATTAAGTGTCAGGGAAGAACAGAGAAAAGAAAATACGACCACCAGTACAGGTGTCTGATAGTTTGCAATTTTGTGATATTGGTTTCGCTCACACTCTGATTGGTTACACATCATGATAGTAGCCAATCAGCAATTAAAGCTACTGTGGCACAAACAGGGACAGATGTAGCCTACATATTTGCAAAATGAGCTGCACGAGTAAGGAAGTAGCTATTACTGAAGTTGTAATAAGCATTGCAAACTTACACAAGCTGGCCATTTTCATGTTACACTGAAAATGCCCGAATAATTCACGTAGTGCTGCAACTTATTTTGCTGGCAATGCTAGGCCATCAAAGCCATCACTCACCAGCTTGTTTTCAGGTGTGAAGCTAATGCTATCAGGAGTAACATAACATCTTTCTAAGGCAAGAATAATCATAAAATTTGCTTAACCTCGAGACACAACCTATGAAAACTGAACAAGATGCACAAGTCATCACCACAAATCCAGAAATTAGCTACCTTCTCAAGCTACGCGAATGGCTAAAGAACTTGGCCATGCTAGTAGCTAAGTGAGAAAGCAGCCACACTAACTCGTTGCTAACACAGCTTCAGCGTCCAGAAGTCATGTGATAAGTTTCAGATCTTAACTTTTAGCCAATAAATATCAAAAGTTAATGGCTAAAACTCATCACATGATTTCTGAATGCTAAAGCTGTGCTAGCAGTGAGCTAGCTCGGCTAACATAGTGGCCCTGACTGACAAAAAAACGGCAGTCATTACAAAACTCTGCATGGCAAACTCCACACTGGTCGATTCAGTAACTACATAACAACCTTAAAAATCCAACAGACTTACAAAAAGTGAAAAATACAACTTTGCAGAAATGTTTTCATGACTGCTTAACATGAGTCTAGTTCTTTAGCCATTTAAAAATAGCCAATAACAGGAACACATAAGAAATAATGCTTTAAGATATGAGTCTCAGTGGACAATAAAGGAGATACAACAGTGAAAGATGTATAAAAAACAGCAGACATAGCTGCAAGCAAAGAGGAGATAAAACTGTTATGGATCTCACTGTAAACAGAGGACAGCGTCCTTGTATATTGCACATATTAAATTATAGTAATCCTCATTATTGAAGAAGCTCAGTTAATAATGACAGCTTCTCTGCTTTCATATGATGCTATTATATAATGAATCCAAACATGTTTTTGCATCATATTGGCTCTGAAAAAACAAACAAACATATATTTGTCCATCCTGGCTACATAAACTATCAGTAGCCTAATTAGATTTCAGTGTAACAGTCATGAATCAGTTGTAATGCAGCACAATTCATCTGTTATTTTCAGGCCACTACAGTTTTCGCTGCTTCTTTTTATTTGAGATAGAACTTGGTGTGTGGATATATATGTAGGAATATGAATACACACACACACACACACACACACACACACACACACACACACACACACACACACACACACAGGATTTCTTTCAATTTGTTTCTCTTGGTGTCTTGTACAGACAAAACAAATAAAAAAATAAATACATGAAAATAATAAAAATGCATCATTCCAGCAGTCTGAATGGGACTTTAGGGGAATGGAGGAAATGGAAAGTATTGTAATCATGTTTCATTAAAATGCGCTGAAGAGGAAGGACATCTTTTTGAAACTGAAAATTGCTCTTTTATAATGTACTGTAAGACATGAATAATGGATATGTTAGTTTTCAACAGAGCCATGAATACACTTCTGTACAAGCAGGAGATACATCAGTGAATCATAAGGACAATTTTGTTTACCGGTGTGAGGTAGTATATTTGGAAGGAAATCATTTGATTTCTGCGTACCCTGATGGTAAATTAAGCTAAATGTGAGTGGAGCATGAGCTGTTTGTTGTTATGTGTGTTTTCTTCTTCCTTTCTTTCTTCACATTAAAATTGGACCATTCACCCTCTGGCAAGACCCGATACAGTTAGTCATGCACGGTATGTTGCATTCAGTGTTATTTATACTTTTAGAAGCTCGCTGTATAATTACTGAAAGCTCCATGCCTCTAATGAATACTATGTGTGCTGTAGTTTGCAGTGTGTTGGGACTTGGGTTCAGTCCTGGTCAATGAAGCCTGAATATAACTGTGATTTGGGTCACTGGAGGGAGAATCTCGGAGGGTTTCACTTTTTGGCTATTTGCCTCTTTGCACTGTAATATAATGGAAACATGCATCCCTTTACTTACAATTATGTATTTTAACTTTTCTTGCCCTCTTTTTTTGTCTTTATTCGTTTTTCTTTGCATCTCTTCATTAAATGTGTCCTTTTCTTCACGTCTGTGTCTCTCTTCTCAATTGTTTATTAGATCACCTGCTACATCAGAGATCTTCTTTCTCTCTGCCCATTTGAATTTTGAGCCGCACAGCATCTACGCTACACATGGGGTGACAGACAAGCCTGGTCCGTCTTGACTAGTCCTCCCCTGACTTCACCATTCATCTCCACCTGTGTGTGCCTGAACACACAAAACATGCATTCACACTCTCTTCCAAGTCCTTGGCAATGTTTACATGAGAGTACAGCTTGTCCCTTTTCTTGGGAGAAGAGACTCCATGTTCTTTCTCTGGTGCTGTTTCTGATACATGCACCATCCTTAGCACTCTGTACTGAGTCTAGACACTCATGTCTCAGATGAGACTCAGAGGAGGTGTTTAAACCTTACTGCAAATTGATTTCATTTTTTTCAGGGTTGAAACTGATGCTGATTGAAAGTAATCAAGGAACCCGATAACCATATTTGAAATTGATATGCATGAGCAAGACTAATTTAAATCTGGATATCAAAATTTAAACAAATCAGAGACAAATTGTAACTTAAAAATTTATTGAAATGCCTTCAGTGTTGATAGGCTACTACTTGTGACGTATAGCCAATCAGATAATGCTGTAGGCGGGACATCGTCAAAGAACACAAAGTCATGACTGCTGGTACAGAGAGAGAGCTGCATCATAGCCCAAGTAGTGCATATGATTTTTTAATAATAAGTGTAGTATCAGATCTGATCATTAGGCAGGTTGATAATCTAACACAAGTGCTTAATTTGAATAGAGCAAAAATTGCCTTGAATACATGAAACAGTCTTTTATTGTCTGCTACTAAATAGTCTGAACAAGTTCCCTTGCTATTGCATTGCTTAGTGTTTAACAAAAATATAACTGTACGATACCTCACACAACGCACTAAAAGCAACCAATTTTATGTTTAATGTATTCTTGTAGTTGGTCGCAGTTATATTTCATTGCCACTGCAGGTTCGCTATTCCTTTAAAATATTTATCAGACAGCAGTACCAATAGAATCTGATGTTTCCAAGGCTTCAAAGTCAGATCATGTTAATTCGAACAAACATTGCTCCCTCGCCTGTGTGGCAAACAGGATCACACTTTAATCAGTTCTCAAGACACATTTGCTTTAAAACATAGCAGTTGATGCAAATTAGTCATATGTGAAAATAATTTTTTGCAGTTATCCTGCAGAGCACTGAACTCTTACAATCAGTGCACGTCCGTGTAAACTGCTGACTTATTTAGACAGTATTTTTCAGACTGTGTATTTATCCTATGTCTGAGAGAAAGCAAAGCAATGGATAAAAAACTGATGCACATGCAGAAAATTCCACTAATAGAGTTGTGTCTTTGCATAATGTCTACTGAATAATTTATTGATTTAACAATACTGGCCCAACAACTTCAATGCCTGTCTTGTTGATGATTGAGAGGCTCCAAGAACCTCAGTAACAGGTGAATAAATCCACTTTGTACAGTAGCTGATTAAATTTACAAATCTTACAAGCTTGCATTGAGGCAAGTGCAGGCCACAGACAACCAGAACACAAAGCATAGAGAAAAAACAAAACAATGGAAGTCTATAAAACATCATTGCTGAAAACGCTTTATTCAATATTCTGGAAGAAGGTGGCATCATCTGTGTCCTACAGCTCATTTCACAGCCCATTTCATGCAAAACTCCCTGCCCCTCCTGGAAAATAAAATCCATTGCATCAGAGGGCTGTGAGGTGTTGCAGCCCTCTGCTGACTGTGAGTAGAGAGCAGTAGGCCTCATCCCAAGCTCTATGAATGAGAACTTCCAGTCTGGTGGGTTTCTTCAATTAGGCTCCCCTTCATGGAGTCAGAGTGATGAGTCGCTGCCATAAATGACAGCTGGGATAGTAGCCAATGTCATTAGAGCCAACTGGCAAGCACCATCGCTCAACCTCTTCTTCCTAAAAGCCTTTTTATCTATAAATACAAAACGTCCGCCCTGCTTCTCCCCATAGGTAGACTAGATGGTGCCCCTGCTGTTCTCCATGTTTATGCCTTTAGATGTGAGTTTTTCCTTGAACTCAGACTGGACTTTGTTCAGTGATACACACTGCATATGAGCTTCAGAAGTGTAGATATTTGTTAGGACACTGGGACAACAAATATGACAGAATCCTGTCATACTTTACAAATCTAAAACTAGTTAGCCTACAGTCCTACAAAAGTTCTAAGTTAATTTGGTTACTATATTTGCATAATCTGTAGAATCATAAGATTTATGCCCATAATGGCAGTTGAAATCTTCACCTCTGAATGGTTGTTTATTTCTACTTTAAGATCATCCTCAAACTCTAAGCTCAGATGATATGATCCCTATTCAAAGCAGCTGAAGGGATCCCGTTAGACTGTAGGAGTAAAGCCTTGTTTCTTCAGTGGGGTATCGTCCCAGCTCATTGCAGGTTTATCTCTGTCTCAGAAGCGATTGCTGAGTCTCAGCTGTGCAGCTCTTGAATTCTCATTGCACTCAGAAATGTCACCTCATTCTACCTACAGTCCTGCAATTTAATAGTGTTTCAAATGGGATTTTTGCTTGCTCTGTTTCACTAAAAACTTTAACTACAGCGTGCAGAACTGTGTGGTGTACATACACTACATTACACTGCAGTGGATCCCTTTTAAATGATCACTGGTCAATAACATTCAAGTCAGACCACGCAAAATGTTCTTGTTTTAATTTCACAGATTCATGAGTGGTTCATAGATTATTGCTTGTACTTGAGTGAAAAACTAAACTGAAATTAATTAAAAAGCCTGGTCCTGAAAAGCAAACATTCATTGGCATTAAACTGAGATTAAAAAGGCATTTAGGTTGGATGATGTCACTGCTAGATTGATAAGATGTGGGTATAGGTAAGGCCTCACTTTCAGCTAATTCTCCAGATCAGGACAATGTTTTCAAAGGTATGGGCAATGTAATCAGGATGCATAAAACAATGCTTTACTGAAATTTGTCTTTGATATGTGACTGACTCAAAGGTGCATCGGATTATAATAACTGATTTTACCTCTAATAAGAGGGAAGACATTAGTGAATTGTATAGTATAGTATTGTTTTCACTTCACAGGACATTTGACATAATGGCCCACAGGATTATTATTTTGCACGGATGATAAAGATCTTTGCTGAGTGACCCCTTTTAATTTAGGTCAAGTTGAGCAATTAAGGTTAATCGGCTTCTGTCTGAGTCTTTTCCATTCACCTCTGGAGTACCTCAAGGCAGTGTTGTGGGTTCTCTCCTTGTTGTGCTGTCTGTGGAAACTCTTTAAAATAGAATATGCGTGTGTGTGATTCCTTGATGAATTAAATAGAAAACAACATGGTCAATAAGGTTGACTCTGTAAATAGCAGTAAAAATCCTTTGTTAAATACCTGGGTGTCATTCTTGACAACAACCTCGTAGATCCTGCCATGACTTTAAATGTACCAGTAAATGTAAAAGCTGGATCTTAGTATCTAGCAAGGAAAGCAGGCTTCTTAGACAGACGGGTTGCAATTATCAGGCTCTTGCCTAAATTAAGTGTAGTTTGATTAAGTTAGTAACTTGTGGTATTGGGTCGTTACCAAAAACTTTCCAGTTGTAAGTAGTTCAAAGCACAACTGATGAGGCCAAGCACAAAATTAAAACTGATGACAGGTAAGTTGTACAACATTGGTCATCTTGGGTCCTGTATTCACATGGAAGTGCCACAACAACCCTGATCCACAGAGACCCCAACCTGCAACCCAAAGAACCTAAATAATCTACTGCCAGTGTTCTGGTTCCAGACCATACAGGACACTACCAGAGCTATATTTTTGTGACAAAAGGGGAACCGACACAATATTTGGCAGGTGGTTTCAAAGTGTTGGCTTATTGGTGTATAAATCACGTTAAAGGATTTAAGTTCTTACAGTTTTGGTGACTTCCAGTGAAGGACAGGGCATGTCACATTTAGTTAATTACTGTTTATTGGACTTTACATGGAAATCTTCCTTGTTATTTTTTTTACAATACCTTTAACAATGTAGTAAACTTCAGCTCTTTAAATATTTAAGTCAGTGTGCCATGGAATGATAAAATACCATATCTGTCTGCATAATTTCCTCCCATTTATTAGGAATTTCAAGCCTAACCGTTAACACCACTGATCTTTTTCGTGTTCCTGGAAGGCTGCTGTATCTCTGGGACTGCACTGTCACAATGAAAAATGCACTTTCGGATTTCCGTGTTATGCAGCCGCTTGCACATCTCTACAACCTTTAAAATACTCCATCACTGATATCAACCTCGCATTATGAGATAATGTGTAATCCATATTTTACCCCGATACTTGGATAAAACTTCTTTTGAACACATTCCCGCTAAATGTCAACCCATTCAGCTTTAGAGAAGGATATCAATCTCAGTAGTGAGCCTTATCACATCCTTTTCTTGAGTTTCAGTGGACAAGCAGCAGCAGATCAGAGAGATGTGCTGGGCTTTCTACTGCAGGGTAAAAGACTGATAAGAACCCCAAAAACACTCTGGCATCAGTTTTGCAGGCATAAACCTGTAAAGAAAGTAAACTGAGCTAGACTGGAATTGTCCAATAATGTGATTGATTCCAACAAATTGAAGATGAGCATTGAGTGAACAAAACATTGGGTGTTTAGACATATTGGAGAAACTCAGAGGATGTGAAAGTGATATGTAAAAAATAATAGCAGACACAGATAAGGGGGAAGTAACTTAGAACATGACAATGATGCTGTTTAACCTGAATATATTATCTTATCATATTGTTCTGATAGACTGTATATAAAAGATTGAAACAGCCTCTGGGTCTTACAAGTGAGGCCTATGCAGAAGTGCCTTAAACCTGCATTTTTTTATGACCAGCAAGAGGCAACTTCTCTGGTTGCAAAAAGAAGTCAGATCGTTGAGAAGCCTATAAGAAAACAGCCCTTGAACTGTTACTTCAGCAAACACATTCCTAATATGTCTATTGTCTCAATTGCTAGTTTCAAGACTTTCTTAGTACAGAATGCTGCTTGTTTTGTAAATTATAGTCTTGTTTCAAGTAAACCAGATGGTAAATCATGGTGTGTTTTAAGGTGGGAGCACTTTGTGATTGACAGGTTTCTATCATATTGCCATATATAGTTGTCCTCGAGTTGTAAGTCTGAGCCACGCCTCGCTTGTTACATTCAAGCAAGGTGGCAATGACAAAAAGCCAAACTCAAGGTGTGAAAACTCAAACAATAATAAAACTGTTTCTTTAAAAAACATGTTCCTCTACAACTGAACTGCATTATCAAATACTTTTTGAAGGAAATGTGATTTAGTTTTGAAAGAAAATTTGCCACGTGTGACGTGGTGGTAAAGGCGACCAGTTTAAAACAGCACTAAAGTCCAACTTAGCGGGAAGGAGTGCATTATGGCATAACTCAGTGACTGGACTTTCACCCACAAGAGCAAGAGTCGTGTCTTGTAATGGCTGAGGGTCCATAAGGCTTAGAAGAAAATTAAGTTTTCACTCACTTTCTGGTTAGTTTGGTCACCAACACTCCACTGTTATAAAACTATCAGGCTTCATGATACACTTTTACACATTAAATGCTTGCTTAAGGTTAGGGACCAAAATTACTCAGTAAATGTTTTGAAAAAGTTAATGGTTAGGGTTAGAGTACCACCTTTTATTACATGTTTGAAGTATCTCCTCCACTTTTTGGGTTACCAGGGTGTCAAGTCACGCCCCATCTAATATTCAGTTGGTTGGCTAAAAAGGAGTGACAATGAATCGGTAAAAACATGCAAAGGTACATTGACTAGAAACATATATATGGTTTCTTACAAAGAAACGTAACCCAGCAGAAATTATATTTCCCTCGAAACATAATTGGGAATGCAGTTTCTTTGTATAGGAACGTAATTACGTGATGTGAAAGTAGCTATGTCCATCTTTGACCATATATGGTTGTTAGTTTGCATTATGGTGCAGAAAATATTCACAATGTGAGATGAACATGTGAAGTTATTTCAACAAATACCAAATGTGTGTTTTGTTCACTCTCTAAATGGTTTTCCAATGCTGAGGGATAATTTTATATGCTAAATACCTGCTGGGACACAAAATTCAAAGAGGTGCCCGATGGGTGTAGTTTTTGCTGTAGCGTATGTGATTGCTGCATTGCCTGAACATAATATAGTAAGTAGATTTAACATGCCTACTTGGTATGTTGATATGCCTTCATTTATTATTTCTTTTTTCTAATTCTTATCAAACTCTGCTACACATCCTTGACCAGGAGAATAAAGATCGGAGGTTAGAAGAGCAGAAAATAACTTGTTTGTATCTACTGATGGGAAGACTTTTTTTTTCTCTCTCTCTGCTGAGTGAAGCTTTTCCTCCAGCAGAATGGATTTATTTTGGTGGACAAAGAGGCGGGTCAGTTCAGTTCTCTGTCTCAGTTCACCAGTTTTACTGCTCCCTCCCTCCCCGCTGTCACCTACCAACTGGAAAAGTTCCCATTTGTCTGCAGGAGAAAGCCCTGCAGTGGATTAGGCCGCGTGGTGCAGCACTGTGTGTTACTTTGACAGATCTGAGTTCTTTATAACAAGGCAGATACAGCTCATTGGACATTGTTTTCACATTGGAAAATTTCTTCAGGATGTTGTAATAAGTGCTTGTAATTGGCAGCCATTTAGTTTTGCAGACAGTTTATCAGTCTGACAGCTCTGTTTGGTGACAGCTGAATAAAAGCCTTGCAAACAACATGATCCAATTTGCTTTAACTTGGATATTGCACATTTTCATTATAAACAAATGTAGTCAGTATCTTACAGTAATAGACTTATATTTGGATGGTTCAAATATACTAAAACACAATTTGTCTGTCTCTCTGTGACAGAGGCATGATGATGAAACAACAAATAGCCACTGTCTTGCGATGTGATCACACCAGCTGCGACACACATCAGCATGTTGACCCTGAAGCACTCAGATCTCAACAACACAGCTGGGAAATTCTGTGACTGCACCTTGCATGGTTGTGGCACTGTAATTAGCCCACAGACATCCAGACATACAAACTAAAATGTGTCGATGTTAGAAAGAGTTCACTGGTTCAGTGCAAACTTGAGTGATTTGATTTGTCATAGCAGAGCCATAACACCAAACACTGTTTATGGGAAATACAGGTGCATCATTACAAGCCGAACCCGGGTTAATCACTTCTACTGAATTCTTCTGCAGTGACAGTGTACAACGCTCATCAAAACAGCAAAGCTCAGGTCTGAGTTGGAATATTTCTCATCTCAGTGGAAACGATGTTAATTAACTATAACGGTAACAATATGAAGCACGTCACACACATTTTATACGAGTGGCTTTTCCTCTGTCTTTTTAAGTAGTCTGTCCTTCAAAGATTGGTTTTACAGAAATTAATTTTCCTTCTTCATGGCCATATAATTTTGTAGCCTCATATTGGTTTCAGATGAGTTTAAATTCAATTTGTACAATACTATAGACGTCTGATCGCTGCACTCCACTGGAGCCGTTATTGTTTCATACCAATTTCTCTGAATTTAGTCACCCATTGAAAGTTGTTTTTTTTTTCCCCATTTACTTTTGTGACTTTAAGGACCAAATGATCAAGTGGAATAATTACAGTTACCATTATATTAGTTTCGTCATCTAACCATTTAACTGTATATATTCTATACTGCTGTCATGCCAGACTAGTCTGTTCTTTCACTCTTTATATTTTCTAGTCTACAATCCAGCACCTATAGGTGCTACTTTTATCATTTCCATTGCATTGTTGGCTTTGATCTCAAAATCAGTGGATTTTTTTTTGAAAGTAGACATGAAGAGAGAGACACAAAGACTGAGTGGTTGTATGTGTGTTGATCATATCTCCACTACTTCCTGCAGCAGTTTCACTATCAGTCGGCGTGAGGAGAGTACCACTACTTAGTGTTTGATCTTGGTTTCATATCTTCCTCCTCCTGGCTTGTCTGCATATCAAAGCCCCCAGCTAGAGGCCTGCCTGCTCCCCCCACCCCCTCATATAATCTGCTATCAACTCGTACGTTAGAAGAGAATGTAGAGCTTTAATTAACCTGTTTAAGGTGTGTGAGAATTTGCTTAGAATTCATGTCAGTTTTCATTTTTGTTCTCACTTGCTTGTGCACGATGCAAGGCAAGTTCGATTGATTGTACTCCAGTAGTAAAGCAGACACTTAATGTATTTGATTCATAGAACTGAGACTCCCAGAGGATTTAAGATTATGCACTTCTCTGTAACTTCCTAAAAGCAGACATAAAATACTATCCTCAACAGTAATAACAAGAAAGACACTCACTGAGTGCAGTACTCCGCCAAGGCTACTCAGTGTATCATTTCCAAAGGATGAAATCTTTAATATAAAATGACCTTGTGCTGAGCACAGACATGTGTACGTTATGTATGGATACTGAATTGTGTGACCTAAATATGTAGCGGGCTGTGGGACTCAAAAACACCCCCACAATTTAATCAATTGTTCCTTGTATCGTTTCCGATGGATAAGTCTCGATAAGTCCACAGCGGTGGATTTGTATCAGAATTTCAATCGTGATCATCAACATGTAGCTGAGGTAGTGTTCACTTGTTGTCATAGTTACAGTCTCACAAAGATACAGAAATCCTTAACAAATCCATGGATCCCGACTATAAGCCACATCACTGCCAGAATCTAATGAGGTGGTCCTTGTGTCATTTCTGACCTGAAACAATACTGAAAATGTCATTCAAATCCGTTATTTCGTTTTTCAGTAATGTTCACACAGACAAATGTACACCGATCGTCACATAACTCCGCCACGTTCCTTGGCGGAGTAATTAACTAAAATGTCATATATAAACGTAACTGACAAACCTGCAGTTCTACACAAGTTTCACCCTCTTTTCATTTAGTTTTTTTATGTTGTCGATTTGCAACAACACCAGAAAATAAGAGCAGACCCAGAAATTCACTGACATGCCTCCAAAAACAAAACAATTCAATGTCCAAGGGCTGATTGTGACAAACCACTGACCTTAAGAACATGACAGAGCCCATGTTCTGAACATGTGCAGATTCTCCAACAAAACAAAAAAAGGACACTGAAATCTGTGCACCCAGAAGTGATAAATGAGCTGACCTTTCACACTGCTAACAAAACAGCAGCATTTTTGCTCCCATTTGAACAAAAAGTGATGTAGCCATTTTGCTCGTCAAACATACGTTGAGGTTGAATGATGAAGACCAGTTCATCATGTTTAATAGACACAGAGCAGCAGGTTTATTACTTAGATAAGTGAGCATGTCTGGAATTAGAGCTTATGAAGTGGGTTGATTTTGACTTGGAAGAGCTCACATCCCCCCTCTCCCAGACTGTCCTGTGACCACTGTGTCTCTGTACTGCCATTCAATGAAGGCCACACAAATCATCTTTTGCAAACTGCACTAATTCACACTTGAGTGACTGCTTAAGCTTTCATTTCCTTGCCAGAGACAGGTGAAGAACGATAGAGCTGAATTTTAATAGAAACTATATTATTCTGAAGTGATACATAATTGTTCTGGTTTATCTGCCTCCCTTGAGTGCAATGTTGTATTAGTGACAGTGTTTAATTATATTTTGTCACTTTTTTTAGTTTTTTTTGCAGTTCACACACACACACACACACACACACACACACACACACACACACACACACACACACACACACACACGATCTCTGTGACACCAAGCAGCAAATTCCCATAATTAAAAGGGTCTCGACTTGAAGAAAAGAAAAGAAAATCTCAATTTAGTACAAAGAAATATGAAAGCAAAGAGTAAACATGATCCATTTCAGCTCACCAGTGAAATTCAGTTAATAAACCATCATTATCTGATTAATGTTCTGTGACTCTTGAAGTAAATTTTCACTGTGAGCACAATGGGACAATGAAATATGAGATTTTTTTTTTTTTTTAACTGTCCAGGCATCTGGACCTCATCAGTTACAATATACCACGACTACAGCTTATGGCGTAGTAATACAATTTATTTTATAACCTGATCTCCCTTAAGCATTATACTAGCTTGGAACTGTCTGTGTTGCGCCCTTAAACAGGGGTGGAGCGAGGGAAATTGTTAGACAACACACACAGCACGCTGTTCATCCGCTCGCTCGTCTGTATTGAGTGATTTCATTCAAAGACACAGAAAACACTTCTGTACTAAACCAATGCAGACCAAAACGACACATTAACATTCCATAACAGATATTACTTTAAACATGAATTATCTAAACATTATTAACCACAGAGTAGACAGTAATAATTTAACCCAGGACCATGAGGACGCTAGCATCTAGCTTACATTTAGACCGATTCGCGTTCAACTCCTCAAGGTAATGCAAACCACAAAACACAAACTCCTACCACAATTCAGATACAGAACATATGTCAGAAACATTTCAGTTTTTAGTTTTGCACCATCACAGTTACCTTAAACAGGGGTGTAGCGAGGGAAATTGTTAGACAACACACACAGCACGCTGTTCATCTGCTCGCTCGTCTGTACTGAGTGAGGGAAAAACTCCGCGCTCTCACCCTGCTGGAGCCCCAAGGCATTACTAGTGGATCGGTGCACATTTCAACTCTAACAGCACTTGTATCCCAGGTGGCCATTATTTAAGGCATTACTAGTGGATCGGTGCTAAATTAACCCATACATAACTCAGTCTCTGTCGCTATTTACAACTACTACATCTGACACATTTTGCTGATAAAACATTTCTCCAGTACCCTTAAATCTTGGCAGAGTCTTGTAGATAGCACTACTTGACCATCTCGAGCCTTTCTGGCTGTCACTCAATTGGCATTTAGCAGACTAATAACAAATCTCACCTTTAACTGTAACCTTTCAAAACAAAGAATAACCCCATCTCTGGCATCATTTTCACTGAGAGTTTAGACACAAGACCTGCACGAGTGAAAAGGCAGAAAGCCATGAAACAGGTTCCAGAAAATCCAGAGGCCTGAGATCTCTTTGTGCTGAAAATCTGATCATTCCAAAGTTTTGGAGACTCTTTCTCGTGAAAGCGAACAGTTTTCATCCACTGTGGATAGACTTTTTAAATAAAACCTTATTTGAAGTTCAGTAAAGTCAACAGTTTCATACTTTTTCTCTGTCTGCCTGCATAGCTCCAAAAGCTGTCTTTACTGGCAAGCAGTGTATAACAGAGAGCTAGTAATTATGATAAATAAATACTGTCTTTTTCTCTCTTTGGGATTTCAGATAATAAATGTCTTAAATTGCTTATCATGGTAATTTTAACTCATGCACCCTTTTTAAATTTCTTTTTGTTAAAAAAGATAATTAGCAAATAGCAAAGCTACAGTCTTATCTTTTACTATAATTGTTGGCTTTTGTTGTATGAACCGTCTAAAGGGAAATCTTCCACATTTAAATTTGTACCCCTGAGTTTATTGGTCTTTGATAGGATTTATTCTCAAAATGAATCTTAAATGCCAGCCCTCATGTCATCAAGTGATCGGTTATTCTTCCACAAAGCAGCGTCTTGTGAAACCTCAAGCAGAACCTGTATGTCTGATGTGACTTCACTCATCTTTCTCTTGCCTTTGCCAAGAGGTTAGGGTTACAAAATACTCATCTTACTTTAAAACACAAGTTTAAAGCTTTTGCCACTTAAAAAAAAAAAAAAAAAAGTTTAGAACTTGCTGAGGCAGCCCTCTCACATTTTGGAATAATTTTTACCAAAGATTAGCTGGATACTGTGATGGCTCCAGATGGGCTGCTCTCCTTGTGTGGTCATACTGAGCCGTAGTGTCTCAGCTGTTAGCTGTCTTTTCTAGTCAAACAGACTCACTCTTTAGAACATCATAATATTTTCAAGCTTCTTACTCTAGTTGATGTCAAAAGGGCAGGAAGGCTTGTTTGAGAGTAATCTCTGTGCAGTATGCTGCATAATGATGCTCCATTGATTCTGTTTGACTGAGTTACATGAACAAAGACTGAAGGAAGAGCTGTCATGGATGCAGTGATTTATGATAGTGTGCAAGAGTGAAAGATGGAACAGAGACAGAACAGTAGAGTTTGTGACTGTCAGAGAGACGTTATAAAGACTTCATTAACAGTTCAAAAAACCTTTAAAATGATTTTGATGATTTCAAATTATGACGTGGGAAAACGACGCTGAAGTCGCCAGACAATGTAATTCAAAGCATCTTTGTTCAAGGGTAAACTCCATTATGCTTTTTTGGTTGCTTGTTACAGTAGAGGAGATGCTAACCTGAAGAAATAAGAACTATTTTGTGTGATTTATTTTGGTTCTTGATTTAAGATGTTCTCTTTGTAGCAGCCACTAAATCAGTACAGTCAGTCTGTGGGGGGAAAAAAACAACAACTTTCGCTATCTTCCACATCACAGTCACCGTTAAAGAAGACAAAAACAAACCAGTCCAGCTGTTTGAACTGAAGATTGGATAAAAACTTTCGAAATCCATTCATTCATTCATCCATTGTTTTAATTTATACCTTGTGAACATGTCCATTTTCTAAGCAAAGAAATAACGTACAGAATCTGTAGCGAACGCACAGATTCAGACTTCCATATGTTTCAGGTTACAAATGTAACAAACCAAAGGTACAAATCCTGTCAGCTTATGGGATGGGGCTTTTTCCATTTCCTAATTTTTCCTCAGAATTGGCATCCAAACGTGTGGCTGAATTATTCGAATGTTACCTTTCTAAAACTTGCTACCTTGCTACAAATGGCAAATGGGGAGAAGCGGGTGGAGTAAGAAATGGGGATTTCATGGATTTGCAAAGAAAACAATGTCGCCGAGTTCCTGCTAAGCCATTTTTTAAGACTGGAATTGATTATTTCACAGAAGAAAAGCCTAAATAAGTAACTTTGATACAGAGAGATGAGTTCTTAGGGGTTAAATCAATGGGCAGAAAGGTACTTTAACAGTGACTGATAGAGTAGCAACACTGTGGCAGCAGGGAAAACCTTTTCTGTTCTGATCGATACTGACTCAAGATCAGTTCAAAACTCTGAGGTGAGGAAACTATACAAGCACAGTTTTCACTTGATCCTTTTCTTTTCCCCGACTGAAATATATAACAAGCAAACACGGCTCAGGTAGTTTGACAGACAGGAGCAACTTTTAAATCTGATTAGCAACTCAAGTGTGAAAGTATTTTTCCCCATGAAAGTGAAGATGATTTATTTAACAGTGGGTGTATATTTAAATAATTCCTGTCCTCATGATTTGCATACTGGTGTCAGGCAGAACCACATGCCTGAGTCAGTGTGTGAAGCTGGTGTGAGAAGGCTAAGTGGCTCTTCAACTTGGTTTTAAACAGATCTGACAGATCTGGTGTGCAGTTCCTTCCGTTTTATTTTCGGATTGTTTTGACCTCTCACTCTCTCCTCATTATGCAGCTACAGCACTTAAATACGACTGTCAAATGTGACTTTTTGCATGAACTCAAATAAAAAATGGCAAAATATACATATGGAGGGAATATTCACAGTTTAATATTGATTTTAATTATCATCTTGTTGACTCTGTTAAACAAATACTATTATTTCTGCTTCAGTCTGCTATAATCCTCCATCCTTTGCTGACTACAGTAATCCACACACTTTCTCTGACTCTGCAGGACTCCTGCTTTCATGTCACAGCCAACTAGTGTGGGTGTGTGTTTGTATATTTGGTCAGCAAAAATTAAATAGACCTTAGGAAATCATTGTGTCTTATCATTTTTAATTTACATTCTCTGACAGTCTGTTTAAGACAATGTAATCGTATTGGCTTTCGGATTAATTATTAATGTTAATGATGTCTCTGTTGTCCAGATTAGCCATTAAAATTCACTTAATGACATCCTTCCTGATATTAAAATACAATAGTTTATGAACTGTCACATGCTGCTCTACATCACTGTTATAACTGTTTTCATTTGAGTCTTAATGGTACTTCGGGCGCCCTTTCAGAACCACAAGATGTCGCTACAGTACCAACATCTCAAAACAAACGTGGTTCTGCTCCACCTCCCCCTTCCTGTCATTTTCATGTACAACCAAAAAGGATATGTACACAAGAGTCGACACAAACTCATCCAACCACAAGCACTCAGCCACACTAGCCCTGTAAAAAACATTAAATGACTGAAATGAGTTATCAACTTCAGTAACGTCGTCTTCGCCTGCCTATCCTCCTCTCTGCTGGTGTCTGTTCCACTCTGTGTGTTTCTGTTTCCATGGTTCATTGGACCGGAGCAGACTCTCGTATGGAAACAGAGACATAAAGCCCAGAGTGTAGCGGACATGAAGGAATAGCAGAGAAGAGCCTCAAAACAGCAGCAGAGACTCTCACACTGAGCTAAAATTAAACAGGTGCACATAATTAGATAAATAACATTAATAAAATAAATCTTAATTCTTGACTTTTTATGGTACTGGCTGAAAACTGGATTGTGCTTTTATCTGTCCAGTGTGGTGAGGGAAGTCACTCTGAATCAATCTCAGTGTGGCGAACAGTTTCAAAAGGAGGGACTTGCATGCATTAATATGAATTAAAAATCATATGTATCAAATCAAATGTATGTATGTAGGCAAATTGGTTGCCAAAACATAAAATAGAGAAGCTCAAATTACAGCACACATAGAAGGGGTGTGATTTCATTGTCTCCTGAGTCTACTCTAATTATTATGTGGCTGACATTTGCTTTCTGTTACAATAACGCAATATTTATGTTCAAAATCAGGCATATTGCACCTTAAAGTGATCAGACGACTTGCAATTATCATAGTATGAATCCTTTTTTCTTTTAGACCCTTTTCTCAACATTGTGAACCTCATCCTTTTTGTTAGCTTGGAAAATCCAAACTGAATCTCCATGTAATCTCCTATCTCCATGTTAGGAGATACAGGAGAGTCAGTTTGGCATTGGGCGAATTGAATCGCGTTTCCCTCCCGGTACAGTTTGGTACGACCAATCATAGCACGGGAGGCGGGAGTTAATGCTGCGTCATCTTTAGCGCCTGGATTACCCATAAAGATTATGCCGGAGGAGGAGGGGGGCCAAAGCGAATCTTTTTGTGGTCTCTTGGCGTTTTGGATGGCGTTAGTCGTTGCCTCTTTTCACTTGACGTTTCCGACGATGAGGAGGCAGTGGATGGCTCGTTACTTTCGCCTTCTTGCCATTGTTTGTACAGAGGAAAATCCCGTTCCAAACGTGTGAGTAAATTTAAGCAACTTTTACACATATGCACCGACTTGGTTTGGCTCCGATTTAAAGTTATTCCTAACACCACTAATCGTTCGGAAGGGGTCTTTTGTTGCGTAGCCTTTTCAAAAATAAGTGTTGTACTTGAGAGTACCCCATGTATTCGCAGATTTTTGTGACAAACACGGCAGTAATCATTCACCGCGACGCTTTCTCAGCTGCATGCCATTGTTGTTTGGACTACATGGACTACAAGGTCGATTTGTTTGTGCGTCACATCCGTGTTACGCTGATTGATTCTTTCTCGTTCAAGCTGCATTCGTTAGCCCCTCCTTTTTGAAATCGTCTCCTGTCATCACAATGCCAGACTGCCTTTATTTGTATTGATATTAATACATAAATAAAGTCAGTCTGGATTTTCCAGGCAACCTTTTTGTACTGTCACTCCATCAGTTACAGACATGCTTCTAACCTGTAATCAAACTGTAAAACTGCATCCATGTTTTGACCTTGCCTTTGCTAGTCAACCTATCAGTCATGACTGACAATACACTGTTCTCGATTTTGCGCTCTGCTGCGTTACACTCGTGGTTTCAGAATTGCCACAAGCCACACACACATCTGTTGGACTGCCTATATTGTAAATGTCAAGTAATTTATAGAAAATGATGTGCATAGGCTTCATATGGAATGTCTACAGAACAATTAAGACTCATTTGTTTGACTGACTTTGTCTCTGTGCTATTGGCAAATTTCACTGAAGTTTTTGTTTTTTCACATTGAGCCACTGTGCACTTTTCAAATTTTATCTATCTTTGTAATCAGTCTATTCTTGCTCGATGCTTGTATTATCCTTCTCCTTTCATATTCCTTCTCTCCATCAATTCAGTTGCAAATCACAACAAGAAAGGCCCTCTACATTCCCAGTTTCCCATCAACACAATATTACAAAAATAACAGCAGAAATTTGTCAGTCTAAAGTAGTTTCAGTGTGCTCTGTTTTTTCACTCCGATCACTCCTTTTCTGCTTTCAGTTGCTTACAATTTTCAGTCTTTGTGCATCATTTCCAAAATTTTGGAGGAACCACAGTTCTTTGTTATGCCGTTTCTTTATTGTTCCTCTGTCTGCCACAAACTACTTTTCCCATGCAGTACAGAAAATCCTCATCTCTATATTTAAAGGGCAGTGCGATCATTTCATTTTGGCAGGCAACTTGTTCATTCTTATCCAAAAGACTAATGATGCATTCACTACAAAAATTATTTGCAAAAATAATTGCAACTAAATCATGTTTTACTTACTAGTATTGCTACTATATTTTTTTTTTAGCTTTCTGAGCATTTTTTTCTGCATTAGTGTTGAGTTCTGCTGTAAGTTGAATGTTAAATCCATTCTATAAAAACCCAAAAACTGTCTGTTTTTGGCAGTGCACTGATAATTTAGCATCAAGTTGTCCAGATTTAATACGCTAATGTGGCCAAGCCCTCATCTCACACCTGACCTCAAGCCAGCCTCAGCCTTGCCAGGACAACCTGGCAGCGACACTGTCTTAGCCTGGCATGGAACAGCGCCTGTCAGCCTGTGTCCCGAAAGGAGACATTAGCTAATTAGTCAATAACAAAGACCACAGTGGCAGATGAGTTTTCAGCAGCTGGTCTGTCTGAGGTGAACCAGAAACCCTGCCAGTTTTATAGATATCCAATTTACAGCTAAATGCTAATTTTACAGATAACTCTCCCGTGTGAGAGGCATCCGTCTTTAAATTTCATCTATTTTTTAAGCCCCTATATCTGATCCCTTCTATATCCTTTACCCTGTCGACACTTGTATCATCAGCTTTGTGGCTTAGATGAGCACTATAACCTCCTGTCTCCCGCTTGGCACACGAGACTGTTGCTTAATTTCATGATAAGCTCAGACAGTTTCCGAAAGTTGAAACATGAGATGCCAAAACACACCCTAGAGTAACAGTCACACCTGTCAGCTTTAAAGATAATGCAGGAGGGCAGAGAAAGTCGAAATACATCACCATATTATTGGACTAGAAGTCCGAAATATAACCGAGGTGTTTTTTTAAATTAGCCTTATAACATAATCAGTTTCTGTAAATGATCAAATTAATTATTAGCAATGACTTAAAACTAAGTGTTCCAAAATTATTTTGTTCAATTGAGTTTTCCTGTTTGTCCTTCTTCTGTTTCTTGTTTCCTGTCTCCTGACCCTCTGAATCTTCTTCCATGAATCCTGAAACGCAGGTAAAATATGACTAACTTCTGTACTAATGAGGTGTGACAATAAACATGCAAATTTTTGCGTCTGCTATGTATTGAAGAGTGGTCATGTTTGTGAAGTATGATTGCTTGTGTTCTGGAGATTTCTTTCGTCTGATTGCAGGTACAGATGGAGGGTCATCACATTATTTGATGATTTGTTCTTGTCAAAGTCAAAGTTGCTCTCACATCCAAAAACAGCCCTGAAGTGTTATATTCTGTGTGCATGTTAGTGGTGGGAAGCATCATGAATTCACAATGTGTCAGAGTACCGGTGTCTGAAGATCATTTGCACAAGCAGGCTGTGACTTTGACAGTGATGAAACCTGATTTGATGACCAAGCATCTGCACGTTAACACGCGAGGTAACACATTCTAAAGTGCATCTCACACAGGGAGAATAATTACTCATTGTTGCGTAGGTGATGCAGCGGTTAGCGTCTAAAGTGCATCTCACACAGGGAGAATAATTACTCATTGTTGCATAGGTGATGCAGTGGTTAGTGGTTTGGCCTCACAGCAAGATGGCTCAGGTTCAAACGTGGCGGTCGGCTGTGTGGAGTCTGCAAGTGTGGGTATTCTCCAGTTTTCTCCAGATGACACGGTGGGCTTATTGGTGATTCTGAATTGACTGTAGATGTGAATGCTTGTCTGTCTTTTTGTGTTAGATCTGTGATGGATGGGCTGTCTCTCCAGAATTAACCTGCCCAATGTCAGCTGGGATGGGCCCTGCTCCCCTGTGATCCACTGCAGGATGAAGGAGGCATAGAATGGATGTGGCAGAATGAATGATATATTGCAAGTTTTGTTACTGGATACGTGTTGTTAGAGTAGATACAAATCTGTCTGTCATTTGTGTTAGTCCTTTGAAAGACTGTCCTCAGCCTCCCATGGCTGCGGTGTAGCTGGATGTGTTAAAGTGCTGGCTATGTTGGAAATTTTGTTACGAGATATGAGTCAACTGTATCTACTCACTTAGTTCATAGAGCTAACTGTATTTATTTTACACTGCTGTTTGTTCAGTGGCCACAGTAATAAATTGAGTGCACACCTTCCACAGATTCCAACAGCATATTGTTATTTGTGTTGTTTTTAGAGCAAGTGTAATTGGTGTACAACTGTGTGTGCATGTATAAATTTAATTAATGTAGCTTTATATTATTTTCCGAGTAAAGATGCGTAATGCTGGATATGTCTGATATTTAATATTACAGACACACACACAAACTCTATTGAGACATTCAGAGTCACTGGAGACATGTGCTCAGCTCTGTTCATGGTTCAGTCGGTGTCTTCTCCCAGTAGACACTGAAGCTTCGAGAAATGTCAATGCACACACACGCATATACATTCACCTATAATCTCTGCTCTTTGGTAAACCAGAGACTCTCTTTTGTTCTCTTCAGCTTGTGTTGTGTGAATTTCAGCTGAGCTCAGCGGTGAAGCAAACTGCGGTTTGTTCTCCTGACATGTCAGTGAAGTGCTATTGTAGATGATGTACATTTTAGTGATGTTAACATGTTCAGGTTAAACACAGCTGTTTCAAGCAGTGTGGATTCAGAATCAGAATCCTGGAACAGAGTCAGGTTCCAGGAACTCTGCATACCACAATGAAATGCAATGAATTTCAAAGCTGTTTATGAAAATACAATATATCCATCCATACACCGTTTAATTTTCATTAGGATCGCAGGGGGGCTGGAGCCTTTCCCACCCAACAATGGACAGGTCGCCAATCTATCGCAGGGATATAGAGAAAAACCAGCATGCAACGGGGATATATATAAATATATATACACCGATCAGGCATAACATTAAAACCACCTATCTAATATTGTGTTGGTCCCTATTATGTCGTTAAATATATTCTAAACCATTGGGCATGGACCAGAGGACCTCTCAGGGGTCTGGCACCAGGATGTTGGCAGTGGTTCCTCTGGGTACTGTCTGGGCGTCTTTGAATGAAACTTGTTCCACTGCATCCTGTTGATTATCATCACAATGGGATCTTGGAAATTTGGAGGTCAAATAAATGTCTTGGGCGATTGTCTTGTTCCTCAAGATGTTTCTGATTATTTGATGTTTTTGCAATGTAGTGGGGTGCATTTTCCTGCAGAGGTAGGTCAGTAGCATTTGTGTTCTTGTTCTGGGACAACGTTTGGGTGTCTTAGTCTCATCAACACAAATGTTAAAATCCAAGGTTTTCCAGCAGAACACCACATAGAACCAATATGATCAATGTTATTCACTTAACTTGTCAGTAATCATAATGTTGTGGTTGACTGGTGTATATATATTGCTGTGACTAGTGATTAGTGGTCAACCTATTGTAAGCCTTCCCTGATTATTCAGCATTTTTCAGATTACTATTATATATTGACAATAAAATAAAAATATAATAATTACTGTGCTATTTTTGGTTCTGATGCAGCTTGTTTTCTCTATTTGTAGTCAACATTCAGACTAACTAGTCACTTATAAAAGTGCGGGGAAGCTAAATCCAGTTCTGCTTGACATTGACTTTAATGATTAATTCATCCAAATTAGGGATTCAGCATTTAGCAGCATGATTAGCATATTTGTCTATTTGCTGATGCACTTATATAAAATTAATACAATTAAAAATGTGCTATTTTTAACAAAAGTTTGTCAATGAGTTTGTGTGTTATTCCAGAATTTGACAAACTACCATTATACATCAGCTCCAAAATATTAGTTGTCAGTCTCCTTCAGTAATAATACTGATCTTGACAAAACAATGTCTGTTGAACTCCAGCTGCAGCATAATGGAAATATCGTGTAGATTCACTAGTAATATGATGACCCTTCCTCTGAGTAATGAGAGCAGATTTTGAATCCAAGCCAAAGTCTACAGAGATGCCACATCTCTTTCATCACGTTGCTCTGGATCTCTATACACTGAAGGGCACTTGTTACATTCCATCAAAACTTCTGTAACGAGACGACACACTTGAAGACAAACATGGCGGTCCTCTAGTAAAGTGGTGAACCAGTGCTTCAGCTCATTCATGTTACCAGATGACACAGAGCTGTAGCGTCAACAGTGTCTCCTCATGCTCTTAAAGAACTTTAAACTTGCTGACAAATAAGTGACTTCTTAACCCGTTCTCATCTCGTTAAGAACAAGCCTGAGAAGTCATTACAGCCTCTTCATGCTCTCTCCGAGTGAAATGCTGCAGACAGCCTCGACTTTGGCCTCATCAAGCTTCTTTTCATTTTAAAAAAACCCCGGAGCCCTTCAGAGAAAGCACACATTGTGTTTGTGTCCGAGTTACAAAGAAATACTGTGCAGTGAACCCAAACTAATTACAAGCCAATAATTACAACAATCATTATTTTCCTCTAAATATATCCTATATTAATCATTTTTTCCTCTTTGAAAGCTCTGATCTTGACATTCAGATCACAGACATTTAACATGTTTGTTGTGATTTTGTTTCCTAACCAACTGCACTCGATTTTACTCGAATGCATTCTTGAAGATGCAACTTTATACCCACACAGTAAGTGTGAATATATGAGCATCAGGTGCTGCTGACAAGCGTTCTGTTAGACTAGAGTAAATATTGTTTCTGTGACGGCCAAAAACAAAACAACAACAAAAAAGGTCCCTGCTTGACTGCTCGCACAAAATAAATAAAAGATTAATAATATTCCTTTCAACAGAAAAGCTGGCTGTGTGCTCAAACAGAAAGCGATCTGGCTTATTTTCTATTGGTTTGAGACAAATTTACATGCATGGCAGCGTGTGCAGGCTGGTTCACAGAAAACTGTCACGCTTTCATAGTCATGAATTTGAAGCTACTGTACAAGTCACCACATATCACTAACTTACACAGACACGCTGTAGGCTTTAAAACCCAACACACATAAAATATACCGTATAATCAAAACGTTTCCTCCTTCCTCTTCAGAACTACATTTTCGCACAGCCGTCCAGAGTTCCCTATGAGACATGTGTGGACGGAAATCTGTTAGGTTCATCTGATCTTTGGCTCTAATGAGAGAAAATAATGAACAGGACTTATTTCCCCCCAGTGCAAAACCTCTGACAGCAGATCTGTAAAGCCCCAGAGGAATCATCTGTAATCAGAGATTTCTTGGAAATGGTAAGTGTTTTTTTCTTTCATCATACAATATTTATTTTCTGATTTATAATCAATGGAAATTCCAATATCTTGTGTAAACCTTCTGGTAGTGAGTAACTGGAAACTGATGTGTTAAAGTTATTGTAGGTCAGAGGTTCTCGTGTAATATTAAAATTTGTTTCCCTGAACCACGATAATTGTGTAATCGCATTATTTTACGTAGCCTAATTATGCTCAGTGTATTTAATGTAAGATGTTTAATTGAAATGGTACAAAATCTGATTCTGTAATTTGGGATTTTCACATTAATGACTTTCTCCACTAGACTCTCTCTGCACTGCAGCCGATACAGCAAACACAGGAACACGATAAATCCTGTGCTGAAACCGAGATCATTCTGGCATACAAATGTTCATCCATCATCATTTTGTGCTCTGTGATGTAGCATAAAGCGATTTAAATGCGACGTCGCTTGCAATAAGAATGCATGGTCTTCCCTGTATGTAACACACACGTATCAAACATGATCCGTCTTCATCATTCTTCTATATTCTGGTGATTAACAGACATCATGGTTAATAACACCAGCAAAAATAAGCAAAAAAAATTATATTAAGAAGTCATTTTCGCCCTTTGTAGTTTGTGTGCTGTACTTTTAGTATCATTAGTGTTTATTAAACCGTAAAGTACCAATTCTCTCCAGTAGACCATAAAACCTCCAGCCCTCTGTGACTTCATTTCACTCCGGTGGATTTTACAGTCTCTCTCAGTAACACTAAGTGTCTCCCAGCCTTGAACATCAGTGTCTGCAGTTATTCTCCGGATGCTCAGTGTCTTGTTAGAGCCAAGAAATGTATGTAGTGTAAACCCAGAGGTCACTTGTTGGCTTTATGTTGGCCTTGCTGCTTTACTCTCCTTGTGTCTCACTGCTGTGGTGTGAGGATCAGAGGTGATTTGTGCTGCTTCATAGCTTCTTGTAACACAATGTGAGCAGAGAAGAGACTGTTTAAAGTGTCCTTGGTTATCTGAATGCCCTTAATGCAAATCCGCTTTAGCTGGCTGCCTTTCTTGTGCCAATGCAAGATGGCAACATGCTGCTGGTCACATTTCATACTGTGTAAAAGGCAAGTTCATTTCTGGTTGACTGTCCAAATGTGAGCAGTGACACTGCTGCTCTGCTGGCTGTGAATATAGATGAGAGGTAGACTGATGTACGATTGAGTAACGGGTCAATACCAAAAAGAAATATGACACTTGATGGAGAAGCCAGAGGAGAAAATGGGCTTTCAGTTGAGAAGAGTGCATCAATTACTGGTTTAAAGAAGGATTGAAGTGTATTTATGTGTGTGTAATATTCTGTGTGTCGTCCGTTTCTTTCCTATTCAACTGTGAATCCAATATTGGAAACTAAAAAAAATTATGAATTCATTAATTTTGGCATTGAATAATTAACTGACTTATTTTGTATTGCAAGCTTTCAGCAAATATGCTGGGCTGAACATGAATATATGTATTTTTCAAATGCAACACACAAAGTAGTCCCTAGCTTTCTGTCACACGTCAAACAGATAAAATATTCAATTCAGTTTTATTTATATAACGCGAACTGGGGCCGGGAAAGTACATCACACAAACTACAAGTGGCAAAGATGACTTCTTAATATATTTTTTGTATCTAGATAGATAGGGCTGGGACTTTAACACGCTAATTTCGATTTATAATTACAGAAAAATAACACGTTAAAAAAAAAGCAATGCATTTAAATGCACCTTTCTCAGCTCCCTAATTTCTGTCACACTGGTACTCCAGCCTGGTAGGTGGCGATAATGCATCTAAAGTCTGTTTGCCAGCTGGTCACATGACAGCGCTTTAGCTTCTGTCCAGTCGAAACATCAGACCAACATGGTGGCTTGGCCACAAACTTTCCCTTTTATTACAAAAACACTTCAGCAAAAAGTATTATGGAAAGCATTTGAGGTGTGAATACACTGTTTACCTTGTTTTAATTCAACCATGGCTAATTTAGACATTTAACAAATATTTCACAATGTGTCGGACCGCCGCTGCCCGCACCAAATTTGCATAAAGTAGAAGTCAAGTCTACTTTATGTGAATGAGCTCTGGGGTGGCACACTGCAACGCAACCAGCATGCAATGCACTGTGTGTGAGTTTTCATGGAAAACATATAAAGTAGCGTGTATATATACATCCATCCATTCTCTATACACCGCTTTATCCTCACTAGGGTCGCGGGGGATCTAGCAGTCTATCCCAGCTGACTCGGGCGAAGGCAGGGGACACCCTGGACAGGTCACCAGTCTGTCACAGGGCTACATATACAGACAAACAGTCACTCTCACATTCACACCTACGGGCAATTTAGAATAGTCAATTAACCTCAGCATATTTTTGGACTGTGGGAGGACGCCGGAGTGCCCGGAGAAAACCCACGCATGCACAGGGAGAACATGCAGACTCCATGGAGAAAGATCCCAGGCCCACCCCGTGATTTGAACCGGGATCTTCTTGCTGCAAGGCGAAAGTGCTAACCACTGCTCCACTGTGCAGCCCTGTATATATACATATAAAGGTTTTTATATTTTTTTCTTGGAATTTCTTGGATTCATCAATGAATAACAACATAATAGAAAAATGTTTTTTTTTAATTTTCCAACTTTCAACTAATTTTCTGTTATTGATGCATAGATTGTGTAACAGTAAGTGAAAATAGATCTCTTTTTTATCCCTTCCTCATTCAGCATCTATGCCCCATATTTCCCGATAGATGTTGCCAAGCTGCTTATCCTATTTTTCCCCTCTCTTTCTGGCAGCATCTGTCAGGCTGGGAAACAAAGCACACACATATAGACCTGCGCATGCAAACTGATAATAAATTCAAATATGCAACACTATGGATGACCCACCTATCAACAGTAGCAATTCAACGGGGTGTCCGTTATTATGCGAAATGTCTACATGTGTTGTCATGAGCGGAGACTGTAAACTCCATTAGCCTGCCTCTGTGCCATATCTCATTCATATGGAGAAGACAGAGGCATCAAAGAAAATCAAGAGACATTTCACTTTTGCTGGATGTACCCTGTATTTTGGGTAGCAGGTTATCTTAAACGTCGCAATGAGGCTGGAAATATATAACAGGTGAGATTACAGCCGCAGCAGAGATGCCCGTATCGGTTATTGGATACTTAAAAATGCCTCGGGGAAGACAAATCAGTGTTGCTGCTCACACACAGTTTTATAGTTGGTTGCACACAACTCAGAGAAATGCGGCCTGTATTCATGCGATGCCTTGCATTTCCCCTGCTTTGAATCAGGATTAATTTCCATAATGGCCAGTTTGGCCGCCTGTGCTGCGTTTTGTGTCCCACTGTGAGTTCAGCAGGATAACAGGACACGGGAGGTTTAACTTTGATAATTAACTCCAGACAACACTGGCCGCAACCAGAAAACAGAGAAAACTGGCATGGAAGGAGGAGAAGGAACAGTGGTGGGTGCCTCACAGTAAGGACTGTGTGTACCCGGCATTGGTCATTTGGTATTAGCGATGACTGTGTTTGCTTTGAATGCCAAGTCATCATCTGAACTACTAATAAAAAGAAGAGCCACTTCAAGGTATTTGTTCTTTCCTGCTGTGAAACAGAAGAACATGACCAGCAGTGAATTCAGTTTAAGTCCTGTGTTGTTTCTATTGTCCTATGGTAACACATTGGGCATTTCTGTAGTGCAGACTGGAGGTCTGGAATATGGAGCATTACTTGCTGGTTATAATAGGATTAATAAGTTGACTATTGGCAAAGACAGAACTATTGGAGCAAATAACATTTCATCATTTACCAATATACACATTGTGCATCCAGATTTGCACACAGATGATCAAAACTTTAAGCTATCTTTACCCCCCCACCCCCAATTTACAATATTTAATCAGGAAGTGCATATAGCTATACATACACAGTAATAATAACACTGTTCATTCACTCTAGACAACAGTCACACACATGCACACACAAACAGCATCTCCAGTGAAAACAGTTGCAAGTATTAGGTAATTCAATTCAAAAAGCTCAATTTGTCCCCAAGGGACAATTCAGAAGGGTGTACAAGCAGCTTAAAAAGGACTACCAAGCAAGACACACAATTGCACACAACAAGTCAAAACAACATTAAATAGAACATACATTAAAAAGAAGTACAGCTTTAATGTCTCTTAGTTGATTGAATGTCTCTAAGTTTTCTGAACTCTCTTCCAGTTAATTCCAGCAGTGAGATGCACAGTTCCAGAAAACACTTTTCCAAAGTTCAGTGTTTATGTGAAGAACTTTTTTAGGAATTCTCCTGTGATCTGGTGTCATAATGACAAGCGCTGAGCTTAACTATAGCTGTTAAATGTCTTGGCAGTTCAGATGGCAAGGCCTTGTAGATGAAGACACAAGTAGGCCGATACCTTCTAGTTGCTGTTGATTTCCGGACCAGTCTATTCATACAACTCACAGTGGAGAGTGGGATAACTGTCTGCAGTAATAAATCTCAGGGTGCAGCGGTAGATGACATCCAGGGGTTTGGTGGCAACAGAATAACTCCAAAATCCAATGTGGGCAGTGTGGTCGATTATATAAAGTTTTCTCTGCGGGCTTTGTTGCAGAATAAGAATCCAGTTTAAATCTTCTATTTAGGTCTAAAATATTTCACATGAGATTCAAAAGACAACTTGAAGTCAAACCAAATTCTTCAGTACTGACAATGCTACACTGTTTCCATTACAGCACCATTTAAGACATATAGTTGGCTTGTGAACATCAATGGTTCAAGCTCTTGTAAAATGAGCACAGTCTGCTTATAGTCCATAATAAACTTGAAAATGAACACAGAGGGCTGCAAATTGAATTTCCCTTCGGGGATGAATAAAGTGATTCTATTCTATGATTCTATTCTAAATTATTGATAGCAATCTGTAACATAGAGAAAACCTAGTTTGCAATGGGACCAGTGACATACAAGACAGAATCATCGGCATAAAAGTGTTGGAAACTTGATATGTAACCATCAGCAACCACAGTTTGAACCTAATGAAAAAGCCATAATTTTAACCAGGTGAACATCAAAACTCACAGAAGGCAGAAGTTTTAGACACATCTACATAGAAATCCAGCACAGTCTGCCTACATATCAAGTGTATTATGTTTAGTTAGATCAACAAAAGCAGTTGCAGCAGTAATGGTGCTATGGGCTTATCTTAAGCAACTATAGGACGTTATCATCCTCCAAGTGGAATGACATTCTAGGATTTTAGACGGATGGGAGAGTTTGCTGATATTGTAGATAATCCATTGTATTATCCAAGCTTAATCTTAGAAGTAATTAGTAATTAAAGCTGTTAAATAAATGTAGTGGAGTGGAAAGTAAATAATTTCCCTCTGACATATGGAGTGCAGTGAAAGCATGAAGAACCCTAAAATAGACACCTTCATGTAAAATCAAAGTACCTCAAAACTGTACTTAAGTATAGTACTTGTGTAAATGTGCTTAGCTACTTCACACAGCGGATCTCCATCTATATGCAGTGGATGCATATGAGCAGTCAGTTCCACAGTCAGGGTGACATAAAATTGTGTTTGTTGTATTATAACTGTAAATTTAAACCAATTCAGGTAAAATGAACTGAATGATGAGTTTGATTAGTTTTGCTTCAAGTGCCGTCAGTTCCTGATGTTGGCTGCAGAGTGGATCAGCTGTCGAGGGTCCGTGTGACCAACATCCACACGCACAGCAAATCAATATTTAAACTTTGTACAGATCAGTCAAATCAATAAATTATGTAACTGTGTAGGCTGTATGAAGACTGTAAAGGAGAAAGGTTGTCTGCCTATTTATTCAGTCTCTTTGTCGTTAGATCTCAGTGGACTGAAGTCAGTGGATAAAAAGACCCCCATTGCAATCTGTGGTTATGAATTATTTTCTGCATGTTTCCAAAAATTTGACTTGTCAGACAAATTAAAAAAAGAACAGGTGAAGTGTGCCCTCCCATGGGCAGGTGTGTGCATGTTGTTTTTTGTATTTTTTGTGGTTACACAATTGGTCTGACTATCACATTCTCTTCATATGTACCTGCAGGCCTCTAAGTCTCCAAAAGGTCACACTGGGAATTTATTTTTGGAATTGCCTCTGTGTTCCCTTCACAGTGTTACTTTTTTCATCCCCAAACACCTCTCCTTAGGAACATGTTGGTTTAGTCCAGTTATAATCCACTGCAAGAAGCTACAAAAAGAAGAAAGGATGTGACAATTTATATGATGCATGTAATGCTCATTACTGCTCTCAAAAGGCTGAGCTGTGACAGTATACAGCCACTGCCACTGGCTATGAGCACAGCTGCAGCGGCTCTGCCTGGCTCTGGATTGTTGCATAGTCTTCGGTTTCATTTGTTTTTGAATCAATGATGTTATGGATTTTTCTAGCTGCACTGTAACTTCTCATTACTGCTTCTGTTAACATTGGCCAAGAAAGCATCATTCAGCCACCCAGGATGTGAACCTGAGGCTTCTGTCAGACATTACATATGTGTTACCAATACACTCTAAGAGTTTGTAATGTCGTAGCTTTATTTCACCACTCTAAAACTGTTAGAAATGCACAGACACAACCACTGCATGCCATTACAAACTAATGTGAAACAGCCGAAATCCTAACAACCCATGTGCAATCATAGCGACAGTGACAATAACAGTAATTATGTCTTCCAGGGTCATGATAACTGTCATAGTCTGTGTGAATCAGCCTCAGCAGCTTTCAGTTACAGAGGAAGGAGAACTAGCCATCCTGGTTATCGTTCTGTCTGAAATGTTGATGCTGTCTATGCCAGACACAGCTGAGTGCAAACCCACTCACACAGTGGTCACAAAAAGCGACAATCTATTTCACAATGCATAAGACTGTGCTATAACGCAGCCTTTATCTGTAGATCAGATGCAAAAATGATTGCAGGGGAGCACTAAAGTAGTTCAGAAACAAACAAAAACAACAGAAAAGACACAGTGACATATCGGGGGCTCCATCATCTTTTGCAAATTCCACGTTTCCTATCCAAATCATATTTTTCAGAAATTTTGAATCTTGTCACTTAAAATTCAACAAAACAAGAGACATATTGACTCTGCAAACATGCTTTGAAATGATTTTTTGACAACTCTTTCATCATAGATCGGATTTATTGCATAACAAGCATCATTTTGTACATTTTTTTTTGCTCATCTTTCTCCTAATGACTCCTGTATCACAACAGAATTCGTGCTTGAATCTGCTTGCCCCAGTCTGAATTGAACTGAACTGAATTGAAAATTTTAATCTCTGCAGCTGGATTATTGCCTGTCTATTAGGTTTGGTGCCTTGATGCCTGTCAAATCACTGGTAAAATGAAGCAACGTAAAGCAAACTTCAACCCCACTTGTTGTTGTCTCATAAATGCTCCTGATTTGCGTTGGAGTTGAATTAAGAAGCAAACAGTGAGGCACATCAGAGGCATCTAAACATTAATGATCTTTTATCTTTAAAATGGGGCACACACAAACAAAGTCATTCATTTCATTAAGTGATCCATTTATCACAGCTTGATGGAACGTTCTCATTTGTCTCTGCCAGACAACGCTCCACAGGAGTCCTCAAACTCAAAGACACTCAATGACAACGGGTTTTGTTTTATGTATCACCATCCTATATTTCACTTTGGCTGCGCAGTAAGACCAGCATGAAAAAGGCAGTTAACCATTTCAGACTCCTGCTGGGAAAAAACATGTTTGTTTTGTGGGCTGCTAGAGGAATGAATCTTTCTGTGAAGGCGCCCATTGTTCTGCTCTGGAAGACAAAGTCCAATAAAGACAGAAATGAGTGCTGTAAAAGAAGAATGGGTGCTATATTGGAGGATTGGGTGTTGTACAGTATGTGTCTGACCATAGAACAGTCTTTTTTTCCCCCTTTCTTTCTTTTTTTTACATAACCTTGAGTGTGATCCAAGAACCAGAGGCTGCATTGGTATTCAGAGTGTGTGTGCTGCAGTAATGTCTGGCACCGCACAGTTCCCTCCACAAAGTGCCAGCTGACACACATCTAAGGATCAACCTGTGTTAGTGTGTCTGTGTGTGAGTAGACTCATGCACAATGCGTCTCTGTCTTCTCATAATAATATGAGCTTAAACCTAAAACCTTTATTATTTTTCACTTTCTCATTATCGCTTCCTAGTGATGACTTCACAGAAACAGAAGGTAGTTTTATTCATGAGGGTCAAACATTGTGTGTCCTTCTAAACTGTTAGTCTGGGTTTATTTTAGGATAATAAATACATTACACACAGCGTTTCCTTGGGTGACAAGTCTCCTGGGGGTATTTTATATTTTGCACACCTTGAACTTTTGCTATTTGAGAACTAGCCGAGTCAACTTAAATGCTGTTTAAGGGGTCCAGTGGACTGCATTATGCTTATACAGCCAATCTATTAAGAATGGTAGTCCCTGTTGTATTCTCAATCTCTCTTGGTCATTAGGCAAGAAATGAATAATTTGAAATATCGACTGGAGACAATTTATAAATACCTTTTCAACTTATAGCTATGCCTGCTGGAGTTTTCTAAGGAGAGGCCAGTAGACTATGATATTCTCATTAGTTTCCATAAGCTGCCTTAAAAAAAAAGATTGGACTGCACTTTCTTAGTAGTTAAATTTCCATAAGATGGTTAAATGAATTTAAAGTGAACTTTAAACTGTTGCAAGAATAAGTAAAAATGCAAATTAGGCTTAAGGAATTGCTTTCAGTCAAGAAATAAATAAAACAGTCATGGAAACACTGTTTCTGATGCTTATTCCTCTTTTCCTTGGTGTCACCATTTTTGTGAGGATATACAGTATCTTGACTGGTTCATTATCACTGATGAACACTTGAAAACGCTTTTAATACATTTAAGAAACTTTTGAGTCCAGCAGAGGGCAGAATATATGCCTGTAACCCACTTCTGAGTATGTACACGTCGCTGCCTCGATTCGTTGGAGCTCGGAGTAATAGTAATAACCATTGGACACAGGTATATGTTGTTATTGTGAACTTTTAGCTATAAAACTATTTAACAGTACACAACATCAGTACAGTACAATATCAATACCTATGGGCCCAATAAAACGAGAAAAAAAACTCCATAAAATGTCCATTTGAGGTATTCTGGTGGAACTAGTTTGTTGTGGATCCAACCAGAGTTCAAGTCAATAAGTCAAGGGAGTAGTCAAAGTCAAGGAAAAGTATCCAAGTGGCTCTCGTTGGTGTCGGTCAGTGGGACTGACACAATCCTACCACAGAATCTGCTGAATGGTGTGGTGGTGGCTCAAAGTTGGACTGGGAGGCTCGCCATCAACAAGCAAACATGCTTTAAAAAGGTTTTTGACAAGTCTTTCATCATAGATTGGATTTATTGCATAACAAGCATCATTTTGTAATTTGTTTTGCTCATCTTTCTCCTCATGACTCCTGTATCACTACAGAATTCGTTCTTGAATCTGCTTGCCCCAGTCTGAATTGAACTGAACTGAATTGAACTGAACATTTTGAACCGGGGATCTTCTTGCTGCAAGGCGAAAGTGCTAACCACAACACCACTGTGCAGCCCTGGAAATAACTAATGATCAGAAATGAATAAAAATGTTTTTTTAGCCCTTCTTTAGGCGGGTTACATGCCTTTCTTCTTAACCTTATTTCACACGCTTGTCTCTCAGTTTTAATTCTAATGAGACAATAGTAATCTTTGCTGCATTTTTCTTGTAATGTAAAACAGCAGTTAAGAACAAATGCAATGGTTAGACTTTGCAAGAGTCAATTACTTCTGAACAGCCACAACAGTAACAGAGAAAATTGCTTTAGTACATAACCAACACGGTAGCTCTGTAACAGCTGCCACTGACAGGTGATATTCACAGATTTTAGGGACAGTCCAGAATCCATTAAGAGTTCTCTGTGCCTTATGGCATCGTCAAAATAACTGTGAACTTTGGGACATATTGTAATACAGACTGTGTCAGTAGTTAGAGAATGGCACCTGGCCACAGTTTAAATTCCCAAATGTGCTTATGTGTTTGAAAAAATAAAATAGAATCTGCCAAATCCAAAGTCTTGGCTCCTACTCCATCCTTGAGTCAAATGCTTTCTCTATTACTGACACAATGGCTGTCTTTCTATCCCTGAGGTGTTCACACATGATGAAAACAAAGAGGTGGAGTTCATCAAACAATGAAAAAAGTAGTTTTTTTTCATGCTCTCTTACTCAGAATCTGTCCGTCTCATTTCTGTTTCATGGTAAATGTTCCCTCTAGGTTGCCAACCTCCATGACATCTAGTCCTTAAAGCAATTTAATAAGAAACTTTGGAATGTGATTAGGGGCCTACTGATTGCTCTCTAATTAGACAGTGATGACAGGTTGGTGCTACTGTACAGAGCCGCTCTCCTCCTCTTAGCTGTGGGTTTGATGGGGTGAACTTAGTGAAGCCAGAACTACAGAATATTCTTTCAAAGATGAATTTAAAATGTAACCAGTGTCTTATTGTTGTTGTTGTTTTAAATGTACTGTGTGTATCTAATACTTTTGCAGAGACATTGCCAGATGGTTACATTTATTACTTTATTTTAACGGAACTAAAATGACAATCAAAAAATCTGCTGGAGTTGAGGATGTGACATTCTGTAAGTGTGTTCTATTTTCATTTGCTAAGTCAAGGTGCATTTGTTCATCCTGCCTGTAGCGTATCCATTCTGCGGTTTTCTCATCTGTTTTTAAATTGACTGATTTCTAACCACTTCCAGCCATCTGTCACTATGACATTCTAATAAAATCTAAATGCATACAACTACATTTTGAAATCACACAACTGCTGTCAGGAAGGACAGTGATAGGGAAAGCTGCCACCAGCCAATTCCATCTGTCCAATATGCACTGTATATCTGCCCCGTTTCATTCTGCGCTCTGATTTTACTGCTCCATCTTTTAGGTCTTTTGACATCATATAGATGTTGGAATGTGTGATTGACAACCCATTCTGTCATGCTGCTCTCACTCTGTCGAAATACCAGACAGAGCAGCAGGTCCAATGGCTCTCTCAAAGCTGGTTCTAATCAGTGGCATGCATAGATAGTCATCAGGTGGTGCTAGAACACCTGCCCTTTGCCCTCAGTATCAAGCAGGTGCCCTCCCATCTCAACTTTTTTTAAAATTAACATTAAACACACACAGACACGCACACACACAAGCGACCCGTGCTGCTACTTGCCCCGCCCCATCTCATAACGTGAACACGCGGAGCGGACACGTGTGTGGCAGCAGCTGCACATTCCACAGCATCTCCACCCTGACTGTAGCCACTAACCAGGTAACACCTAAATGGATCAAGTGTATTGTTCATAAGCTTTGGTTGCCAAGCCACACGGTGCATTTATTTGTCTCTGTTGCTAAGTAGCCTGTGTCATGCAGCGCTAAACGACCGTGCCTAAATTAGCCAAGTGGCCGTGTTGGAAAGCCTTCATATTTCGATTGGAATATTGTCTGGGTTGTGTATTATATGTGCATTTCGTCCTTTGCTGAGTTAATCGAATGTTGATGTTTTTTCCTTTAATGTCCCTGAACGCACCTCGAGTGCCGTGTTTTTCCTCTATAGCTGCAGTTTGTTGACTAGTTTCTCCCTTGCACATGTTCGAACTGAATAAATGTTGCATTTTTGCTTTACTTGCTGTGTGTAGATGACCAAATGTGAGTGTCGAGCGTTCACTGTTCATTGCTACCTGTTGGTTGTTTCTGATACTTGATGTGACGGTCATTAGCTTAGCTATTAGCATATCACGTTGTCAATTGTCAGTGCGTGTCTGGTTGCTTTGCCATTGTTATGTGAGTTAATGTGATTAAATGCGAAGCCATACACAGTATTTTGCAGTTTGTGCTATTGTGTTTATTTACATTTTATGTTATTTTTCAGTATAATTATTATTTTTTGTGGCTGTACTTATGACAAGTGTGTCACTGATTTATTATTCCTGTTTGTAATATTTAAGAACCACTGCTATCTGAAACTAGCCTAGCCGCGCTAGACAACCCACGGCAACGAATTTAATTCTCTGCCAAGTTTGACAACAAAAACGACAACAGTCGTTGAGCTCCATTAGCACCGAAGCTGAATAATCTTTCTGTTAACATGTCTGTAATATACTTGAGCTTCACCCATTGACTGTATAAATAAGGCTTCACCGAACTCCCGCATCCTCTGATTTCCGGCGCTCTAGGAGCCTATTTTTTGCGCTGATTGGTTGTATACCTATCCAATTGCTGCAGAGTGATTTGATAGACAACCTTTTAGCCCGCCTCCCTCCCTGTCGAGCGTGCCTAGACCCTTGTGTCTTCAGAGCATGGGTCTAGCGTGGCTAGGCTAATCTGCCACATGTGTCTATAGTACAACAGCGTTTTGCGTTATCCAGCAATAAATGCCAATAACCTGGAAAATCTGGCTGCCTAATCTCTAACCGAACCACCTCATACCTTGTGCTACTCTGAAACCACCCACCTGGAGACCTTCTCTCCTTTTTAGCCCGCCTTCTTAGCAAGCCCCAGGCTACCCATACTAATAATCAGTTAATCAACATAATGTGATGATGATGACCACACAACCAATGTTATTTGGTGAATAGGTACAGCATATGATCAGTATGCTATAACTGAATATTTAGTTTGTGTAGGTTTATTATTAGCCTATATTAGGTAGAGGTAACACTTATTTGCTAAATGACAAAAAGAAAAGTAGCTTTCTGCCTTGTGGTAGCCTAATGTCAGGAATCAGTCTTGATATTATCGATCTCTTTTCATTTACCAATTGCAGCATGCCCAGAATGGAAAGGATCAAGAAAGACAAAGAAAGGGAGCTACTTGTCCTTTACAATGTTACGGTACAATGTTTTATTGACCCTTTGTATGTTATTATTAAGATGTTAAAATAAATGATGTTACAGAATTTTTTTTTTTTCAAATCTCACACTGATATTAAGGCAACCAGTGGTTTTACACGCCGCACAAGGTGCCCCCCTTTTATTTTTTTTTCATTGAGCACCTGTCCCTCAAAATGTCTGCACGCCACCGGTTCTAATGCTTCAGTCTCAGATCTCTTGCCACTTCCGTCCATGCTGATATGGGTGTGTTGCAAATTAACATTGCCTGCTGAGCTTGGACCTTTCATCCACCTAGAAACTGAATTTGATCTCGCTGAAACTGAAATTTATTGAAATACCATCTAACATGCATATTTCTAAAAATGGTTTACCTGTAGCCACTTCCTTTATGTTTAGATGGCCTAGAAAATACAAATTTACTGCTTGTCTTGGCCCTGATGAACTGCTTAAATGAGACGCAAAAGTCGTCTGTGTCTGCATCAGCATCTACAGCTTGAAGTTTGCAGAAATGATGAAATGACAGAATGTTGTGTCTGCTTTTGGATGCATCATTGAAGTAGTCTGACGCTTTGTTCTCGGGTTAATGAAGATTTCGTAAAACAATGGTTCCGTGGACATTTTTTATTGGAGGATGATGCTGGTGTGGAAATATATCCCCATTAGTTTGGACATGATCTGAGCTGGTGCTGCAAACCACTTGAGATGTTTCAGCATCTGCATGGTTGAACCAGAATGGTGACTACAGTAGGATCATGGAGGGGAGGCTCAAAACACAACGGCACACCAGGATAAATCCTCTCAGCCTCTTAGGTGAGCGCATGAGAGCAGAGAGATCAGCTTGTTCAAACTCTGCACGGTGTGTGACAGTGTTCAGTAATCACAGCAGCAGCAGCATCAGAGTTTTTCAGCCACAGAGACACAGTTCTGCTCTAGAGATCAGCAAAGTGTAAAATCTAACAAGCTCCATCTGCAAACACAAGAATGCATTCGCAAGGCTACATGATCACAACCTTTTTTGTTGTTATATTAATAAAGTGTGTTACTTTTAAGTATACATTAGTAATGCAGCACTGACTGACAACTGTTTGTTTTAACAAGCAGATCAAGAAGTTGTGTGTGTGTGTGTGTGTGTGTGTGTGGGGGGGGGGGGGGGGGGGGGGCTGCATCAATGCTCACAGGAGCTGAAAAGCTAATTCACTACCACACCACAACCACTAAGCATTGTTAGTCAAGTCAAGCATGTGTGTATGTGTTTGGATTACAGAACTGTAGCGATCACAGGTTATTTACAAGTCATGCAAATTCCAGGGCTGAAAAATTCAGCAAATGCAGAACCGCTGAAAAAGAGCAGTTTCCTGAATGGCCACTTGGGGCTCCTCCAAAAGAGTCAATCTCCACAGAACCCCGTGATAAAATCACTGAAATTACAGCAGAAATGACCATGTTTACAGCCTGGTACAAAAAATGTTTTTGGTCTCTATAACTTATTTCAAGTTCATGACAACCATACAGGACGTGAAATGTGATTTCATTCACCTGTTTTAAGGCCTAAATTTCTCGACAATTACAACCATCGTTGCTTTAAATAACAGGTCAGCAACTTCCATAGACCAGAGACATTTAAATGGCCCTTTTCAGCTCTATTCCAACCCCACTTCACTGGTAGTTTTTAGAGTAGCTGGAGGTTAGGTGGAGTCAGGCACTGCCAAGAAGCTGATGACTGGAGGCACCACGCTCCTCCTCGAAATTGTTGTTCAGAAAACCTATAGCTGATGTCATGGAGATCATGGTGCAAAGTACCAAAGTGAACACTAAAAATCAGTGCAGAGAAATCACCTGTACTGACTTTCTCATTTAATTTTCACAACTTGGCTGCAGTCCTTTGCGGACAGGAAGCCAAAGGTCAAAAAGGTAATTTTCTGTGCTTTTGGCAGAGAACATACACACCTTATGTCTTCCTTTTTTGGCAGCTAAATCCTAGTTATATTATTAGAAGCTTAATACTTGTTGTACATCAAGTTCAATACACATATTTCATTCACCTATTAAAATGAGAGTGAGCAGTGGTGAATTGTCATCAGGGCTGGATACAGACGACTAAAACCCGTACCATCATTTTCAAATACACAGTTGGAACTAAACATCCCTTAGTTAAATAACTGATCTCAAATGGTGGCGAGTTTAACTGACAGTAAATAAAGTGGAATATTAACTGTGGTAAAAGACAGCTTAGCTTTAGAAAGAGAGGGATGTTGAGCAGAGACAAAGACGGTATGGAAAAAAGAAGGGATGAGGACAGAGGAAAGATGATGCATACCTTTAATAATTCCCCTGTTTGGTCTGACAAATGTCTCTCTCTCAGACTTGCTTAAATGCTGAGTTGTGCTCTGCTGCCAGGCATCAGTCAGCATTATTAATCAGTCAATACCCAGAGACTCACACTTTTCTCCTCTCCTTACAAAACCCAGACCTCCTGGAGCTCCTTTACATAATGCAGACCTCTCCAGTGGCACTAAAGCTTTGTGGCAGACATAACTGTGCCTCACAAAGGTAAAAGAGTTTCAGTAATTTCCTCCAGCGGGATCGTGTCTTCATTTACATTTGTAAGTCGGGAGGCAACAGTAGCTAATGTACTTTAAGTGGATTCTACTAGAAAATCTAATTAGTGCTTATTATTGTCCTCTTGAAATCATTGTCCCGAGAAGAAAAAGCTTATGTGATTAAAATGGACTGAGTTTGGGTTGGTTTCTAAATCCCATTACTTCATTTCTACTGGGGTTTCAACACTCAGTTTTTTTTCTTTTGTTTAATTTTATTGAAAGAATTTTAATTCATAGTGTGAAATTCATTTGGTAATTCAGACCGACATTTTATATTACGGGCCTTTTAAGGTGTTTAGCTCAAAAACTGTACTAAATTGCATCTCAAATTTAAATGTTTACCGTTTGGGCCTTTAAAGAAAGTTCACTGAGCAGCACTTACTAATATAGATAAATGTATCTTATTGCTATTAAAGGTAGATTCTGTAATCATGGGGGGGGGGGGGGGGGGGGGGGGAATCAATATTCACCCAGTTAGCACATATAGGTTCTTTAACCTTTATTAAAACTTGGTGTATATTGAAATTTAGAGATCTAATTTATAGTAGCAGAGTCAGAAAATATAAGATGTAGGCACACAAATAACAAACATGGAGGAGAATGAATAAATCAATGAGTCCTTTAAGAATAGAGTATTTGTTTACTTTTAAACAAGCCAATTTTCCATTTTAATGTGCTCAACCTCCTGCATTATTAATTATAGATTTTACCTCACATTTATTCTCCTAGAATTTGACTTGTGGATAAACACTGATCTCTTTTTTTCAGATAGTGGTTCTTTTTTTTTAGTAAAATTCAGACCTTAACTGTCCTAACTAAATGGACATCTTGCTTTACCTGCCTTACACAACCACACAGCCACTCAAATCCTCACTAGGTGAAATCATGTCTCATCTTCTTCTCTACTAGAAGACAGGAGAAGAAACGACAAAAACACTCTTCCAGCCTCAGTTATTTTACCACTTTCACTAAAAATTATATCAAATAGCAAATGTCCATTTGAATGCTTTTTTGTTGCAATCATATAATCAGCAAGTAGATAAAACTCATTTTCAATTTTACTTTCTAAAACACAAAGGAAGTTGTTCATACCACCAGCAAACCACATAATTTTCTCTTCTATTCTTCAGGATGGAACAGTTTTAGAGCTCACCTTTGCTATTGCTTTATCCTTTTCTCCATTGTTCATTTTCAGCTGATGTTATTTTTTTCGCTAACTTTCTTTAGCCATCTTATTATTTTTCCTTTCCAAGCTCACGCACGCAACTGAATAGAATAGAAAGGAAAGAAGTAGACAAAGAAGGTGCAGATAACCGATTGTTGCAGCATTAGCCAAGTGACAGTGTTGTGCTGCTGAAAGTTGAAAAGGTCAGTTCAATTCTCTGTCACAGTTTTCTAAGCACTCTTCATGCTGTCAGCCTGAATAGTTTCTTTTTATATGCTGGTGAAAATGCCATGGTGGACAAAGCTGTATGTTTCCATAGATGTGGTTCTTCAAACATTATGAATCATACAGTTCTGCTGTTCATGCTGTGCACTGATGTTAAATAGTCTTAAGACTGACCTGTATAGATTCCAGATACTCTGTGGTCAATATAGCGTTTAATGCTGGGCAGTAGAATCCCGACAAGTAGTATGGTCTACATTTCCCAGTAACAATGATGAGTAGAAACGGTGCTGTTTTGTAAATAATTTCCAGTAGGGAAGTTGTTTTATTGGTAAGGTAGGTCTGTAGCATCCACACAAGCTACATTTTCCAGAGTTCAATCTGGATCATTGGGGTCACTTAGAAATGTCTTTTAAAAAAAAAAAAAAAAAAAAGAAAGGCATTCTTTTACAAATGAAGATAACATTAAATAAATCAGAAATATAGTCTAGACATTCTTTATGTGATAAATGACTATTCTAGCTGGAATCTGCTGATTTTTTTTTTTTTTAATGGAATATCTCCATAGGGGTACAGAGGAACATTTCTAGCAACCATAGCTCCTGTGTTCTAATGATACACTGTGTTAGCTAATGGTGTTGAAAGACTAATTGATTATTAGAAAACCCTTGTGCAGTTATGTTAGCACATGAATAAAAGTGTGAGTTTTCATGGGAAAACATGAAATTATCTGGGTGACCCCAAACTTTTAAATGGTTGTGTGTGTGTGTGTGTGTATATATATATATATATACATACATTCAACCGCAACACTTGTATATGACTGTGACAATACATATCAGTCCTTTGTGCAGTCTTCCAGCAGCTTGACAAGAGCCAGTTTTCTTGAGCACTGTTCGTAGCACAGGCTGTATAGACAAAAGGATTTAATATTAAGTCAGTGTGGAAGTGACTTAAACCTGCATTCTTTCTGAGGCCCAGAAGGGAACGACACTTCGGTTTTCAAAAATAAGTCAGCTTCTCTCGAAGTCTATGAGGAAATGACCGTACTTCTTACTTAATCTCTGTTACCTCAGTAAACAGTTTCCTATGGCCTCAATCGCTAGTTTCAAGTCACCTTCAATATAGCATGTCCATTTTGTAAATTGTGGTCCCATTTAGAGGGACATTAACAATAAAGCAGGATGGATTTCAGGGTCACCTTCTCATTGCCAGGTTGTTAAAGTATATGCATGCATAGTGTCCTTGAATGACCTATCAGATGCACCCCTGATCTCATATGTCACCTCTGGAAGGTCAAGGTTTTTGTTTGCTTTGTCAAAAATATGGGCCATGTACATCAATCAGGATATTTTTGACATGCCAGGGTCTTCAAGGCCATCAGAATCATCATCATCATTGATAATAGCCAAAATGAAGTTTCTCCCTTCTTTCATTTAGGCTGATCAAGCTACACATACTGTCCAGCATTTACTGTATAATTTCAGTTTATAATTCAATTCTTTAATTTCGATTGCTTGATTTGACTCGCTGATAAATGAAATGCAGCTTTGTTTCTACCCAGAAACTGAACATAACAGGAGTCAGGTTTTATCCTTCCATTCTGCTAGAATTCTCCATCCTGCTGTGAAACGCACAACAAGGCAGGCTGATCTCTGAATCAGTACATCGGTATTTGCTTTTAGTACAGACCTCTCAGTGCAGCATTTCTCTTTTCAAGCCTTTCAGGATGCTAATTCTAGCAAATTGAGTGATTTAGTGGCCCCACTTCCACTTACTCCACGCTGCATTTCTTTCGAAAGAAAAATAGTTAGAGAGCAATGCAGACTATGTGTGTTTGGGCCATGGAAGCTGTGAGTAGGAAGCAGGCAGCGATCCATTAAGTTCACAATCGAACACCCACTCCTTGCAGCTATGCCTGGTAATCTGTCATTATCCACTCAGATTGCTGTACGAGATGATAAAATGGTGATTTTAACATTTAATATTCTATTTGTGCAGATTCTGCTGAGTCATTGTGGATTTTTTGAAATTCTTAAACCTTATAGGGCTTAATTTGGTAATTCTGTGTAGCATATAAAACTATGAAAGTTGGTGCCAGAAATTCACATCACTGTCCATAAAACAAAGTGGCTGTTGGGTGAATTTGCATCACAGTGCCTCTGAATGTAAACCGCCATCTTAACAGATCAGTTTATTGCTAAAATAATCATTGTACTTATCATTTGCATTGACGTGTTACGGCTATCAGCTTTTCTGTGAGCATGTGATGCTGCGATAAATCTTGAAAGTCAGATTATACCTTGTGTAAACCCTTATTCATAAATTTATCAACACTGCAAAATGCTTGAAGAAGCTTGCTTGAATTTATGAGACAAAACTAAAATTTAAAGTGCATGAAATGCATAATAAATGTAGTTTATGGAGAGTTTACCGTTTTTATAGGTCATGCAGGTGTATTGAGCAACAGGTGGGGAATATTTTTCAGCAGGCAAGAGGGACCTGGTCACCTAAAAAAAAAAAGTGGATAAACGGGCACTGAAAATAAGAAGCACAAAACTGAAACCTGCTGATAAACTGCTAAAAGGAGCAACTTTGTGACTAATATGGTGCATCTGTGGAGGCAGTTTATGAACACCAAATATGAGCGAACAGAGGCAGAGAAAAATGCGCACAATTTGTTAATTTTATACAGAAACAAAATTTTTGGCAAGGTATTTGGTCGATTAATGTGGCTGCACACCAGTCAAATGAATCATTCAATAGTCTGTCTTTCTTTCTGTTTCTGTATCCCTCAGACTGAGTTGTATAATTACAACAAGCAGGGAGGTGGAGGCAGAAAGCCTCGACTGGCCTCCCTCATACCTCCCCATAAATATTTATGAAGGCATTTGAATAATGTGATTTAGTAACAACAAAATATCATTTGGAGAAAGGTGCAGGGAGGTGAAGAATGTCAACAAGGCGAGGAGGAAGAATCTTCCAAAGTTACAGCCGAATCGTCTGGGGCTGATGAATGCGACATATGAATGATATGAAATTGCAGATTTATTCTGTGATGATTTTAGTATCCATGGTGACACGCTGGAGGTTTTGAAATATCTCCACGTTTTTTAAGGGGGAATACATTCAAACGCTCAACCTTTCCACCAAAGAGTATTTCAGAAATGAAGACACCCCCCCCCTCCCCCCCAAGAGGTTGAGGACTGCTCAAAGTCAAGAAGGGGAGCATTTTTAACACATTTTTTTTTTCCATAAAAATATATACCTTAACATTGCAAGGAACAGAACAAGGAAGGAACTTTGTGTCATTTGTGGTCTAAAGCCATGCTGTACATGATCTAGTGAGGATGGAAGGTTATGACAGGAGTCTAAGCTTAGATGCTGTTTTCTTAAAATGCAAGAATAGAGTTAACACTGTCTTTTTTTATATGAAATGTGTGCATGACACGTTAAATATATTCTTTAATGTAAAGACAAAAGCAAATGTTTCTTTTTTCAAACTGATAACAACTGGGTTCTGTAAATCTATCGATCCATTCTCTATACACTGCTTAATCCTCACTAGGATTGTGGGGGGTCCTGGAGTCTATTCCAGCTGACATAGGGTGAAGGCAGGGAACACCCTGGAGAGGTCACCAGTCTATCACAGGGCTACATATAGAGAAAAACAAGCACACTCACATTCACACCTATAGAATATAGAATTTAGAATTTCTAGTTTACCTCAGTATGTTTTTTGACTGTGGGACCTGGAGAAAACCCATGCATGCACAGAGAGAACATGTAAACTTCATGCAGAAAGATCCCAGGTAGGGTGGGGTAATTAACCAAGCCCGACGGGTACATCGGCGGGGTTATTGCATTCGGTGCGGTATCTGGCTGGGTAAGTATGTATGTATGTATGTATGTATGCATGTACACACGTGGACAAAATTGTTGGTACCCCTCAGTTAAAGAAGGAAAAACCCACAATTCTCACTGAAATCACTTGAAACTCACAAAAGTAACAATAAATAAAAATTTATTGAAAATTAAATAATCAAAATCAGCCATCACTTTTGAATTGTTGATTAACATAATTATTTAAAAAAACAAACTAATGAAATAGGGCTGGACAAAAATGATGGTACCCATAACTTAATATTTTGTTGCACAACCTTTTGAGGCAATCACTGCAATTAAACGATTTCTGTATTTGTCAATGAGCGTTCTGCAGCTGTCAACAGGTATTTTGGCCCACTCCTCATGAGCAAACAGCTCCAGTTGTCTCAGGTTTGATGGGTGTCTTCTCCAAATGGCATGTTTCAGCTCCTTCCACATATGTTCAATGGGATTCAGATCTGGGCTCATAGAAGGCCACTTTAGAATAGTCCAACGCTTTTCTCTCAGCCATTCTTGGGTGTTTTTGGCTGTGTGTTTTGGATCGTTGTCCTGTTGGAAGACCCATGACCTGCGACTGAGACCAAGCTTTCTGACACTAGGCAGCACATTTCTCTCCAGAATGCCTTGATAGTCTTCAGATTTCATTGTACCTTGCACACTTTCAAGACACCCTGTGCCAGATGCAGCAAAGCAGCCCCAAAACATTACTGAGCCTCCTCCATGTTTCACCGTAGGGACAGTGTTCTTTTCTTCGTATGCTTGGTTTTTGAGTCTATGAACATAGAGTTGATGTGCCTTACCAAAAAGCTCCAGTTTGGTCTCATCTGTCCAAAGGACATTCTCCCAGAAGCTTTGTGGCTTGTCAACATGCATTTTTGCAAATTCCAGTCTGGCTTTTTTATGAGTTTTTTTCAGCAGTGGTGTCCTCCTTGGTCGTCTCCCATGAAGTCCACTTTGGCTCAAACAACGACGAATGGTGCGATCTGACACTGATGTACCTTGGCCTTGGAGTTCACCTTTAATTTCTTTGGAGGTTGCTCTGGGCTCTTTGGATACAATTCCAACGATCCGTCTCTTCAATTTGTCATCAATTTTCCTCTTGCGGCCACGTCCAGGGAGGTTGGCTACTGTCCCGTGGGTCTTGAACTTCTGAATAATATGAGCCACTGTTGTCACAGGAACTTCAAGCTGTTTAGAGATGGTCTTATAGCCTTTACCTTTAAGATGTTTGTCTATAATTTTTTTTTCGGATGTCCTGGGACAATTCTCTCCTTCGCTTTCTGTTGTCCATGTTCAGTGTGGTACACACCTTTTCACCAAACAGCAGGGTGACTACTTGTCTCCCTTTAAATAGGCAGACTGACTGATTATGAGTTTGGAAACACCTGTGATGTCAATTAAATGACACACCTGAGTTAATCATGTCACTCTGGTCAAATAGTTTTCAATCTTTTATAGAGGTACCATCATTTTTGTCCAGGCCTGTTTCATTAGTTTGTTTTTTTAAATAATTATGTTAATCAACAATTCAAAAGTAATGGCTGTTTTTGATGATTTAATTTTCAATAAATTTTTATTTATTGTTACTTTTGTGAGTTTCAAGTGATTTAAGTGAGAATTGTGGGTTTTTCCTTCTTTAACTGAGGGGTACCAACAATTTTGTCCACGTGTGTATGTATGTATGTATGTGGCTATGTCCGTTCCGATATCTCTGCAACCGCTGAAGTCAGGATTATCAAACTTGGCACATAAGATCAGTCTAAGGTCCCCTGCTCAGTTGTGGAGTTACAGGTCAGCAGATCAAGTAGGGAGGGAGATACGTACGATGATCAAAATTGATACATATTGCATCAGTTGTATAGGGAGGGGGCTGCTCAGCGGCGTAGTGGTCAGCACTTTCGCCTTGTAGCAAGAAGATCCCCGGTTCGAATCCCGGGGTCGGCCTGGGATCTTTCTGCATGGAGTTTGCATGTTCTCCCTGAGCATGCGTGGGTTTTCTCCGGGTACTCCGGCTTCCTCCCACAGTCCAAAAACATGATGAGGTTAATTGACTCCTCTAAATTGCCCGTAGGTGTGAATGTGAGTGTGATTGTTTGTCTGTATATGTAACCCTGTGACATACTGGCGACCTGTCCAGGGTGTCCCCTGCCTTCGCCCGAGTCAGCTGGGATAGGCTCCAGCACCCCCTGTGACCCTAGTGAGGATAAAGCGGTATATAGAGAATGGATGGATGGATGTATAGGGAGGACAGAGTTTTCGCCAGCAGAGGACGTGGTTCTGCCCTCTACTGAGGGTTCATCTCGTTTAATTAGTTGATCATTTTCAGTTATTTTGGGATTGTTAAGTCTTCTGCAAATTCAATTAATTGTGAAACAATGAGTGCCCCGGTAGCTCACCTGGTAGAACATGCTCATTAAAGGTCAGTTCTTGACATAGCAGCTGGTTTTATTCCAGCGTTAGTCCTTTCTTGCCTGCCATCCCCACTCTCTTCTGCTTTTTTGCCTCTCTTCAGCTGTATGTATAACATCTAAAAGAAATGTCTTTTTTTTTCTGAAAATGCCCTTATATTTTACAATGACGTCTTTCACATCAACAAACTAAGGCAGGACTTGCGTACATTCTGTGTTATCGCATGACATGTGTCTTTTCTGCTTGCGGTTGTCATAGTGACAACAACAAAGAAGTGAGCTGATTGGCTGGCACCTGTGCTCACAAAAGATGAACTTTTCTCCAATTTCTACTGCAAGAACAGTATGCAACGTGAAGCTAAGAACCTTTTGTTCATTCTCACAATACATGATGTCACCCTATTCAGAGTGGAAGGAAGTGAGACTGTTGAATTCTCACTGTAACCATGGTTCTCTGATGGTTTGCTAGTTAGGTTGAAAATCCAATTTCGGTGTTCCTAAAAAGACATCTGCTTTCAGGAATCTCATGTCCACTATTATTCTCAATCTAATGATGAATGTGAATCCAGCATTCACAGACTGCATGTCATGGAAAATGCATGATGATGACCAAGAAAAAAAAGAAATCTGACATTGTGTGTGAAAAATTAATTCCTAAGGAGAGAGGACAAACTGTATCCCTACGACTCACGCAGAGACATAAGGAAATGAAGAAATGGCAGCACTGGACCTTTGTGGATAAATTTAATACCATTTTTATTATTATTCTGCTCATGTAATGTTTTTACAGGAGGCTTAGATGCTAATGTTTGTGAATCCTGGTATGAGTGGGTTTGCTTGCTTATCTAATTTTGCATCAAATAAACAGCAAGGTGTGCTGTAAACACCATGAACTATGTGTAAAGATGTACGAGCAGAAATGCAGGTAATGGTCGATGGCATCTTTTCTTCTGGATTTTGGCAGTTCCAAAAAACAAAACAAAACAAGAGTGTGCTATTGCATAATGCTCTGCACACACTCCAACTCCAACACTGACTGGTCCTCACAAAGCCTGATGATATCTACTGTAACTACATTGTGCTAAAGGGGTAGGTTTTGCAGCTACAAACATCCATCCATTATCTATACACTTAATCCTCATTAGGGTCTTGAGGGGCTGGAGTCTATCTCAACTAACCTAGGGTGAAGGGAGGGGACACCTGGACAGGTCACCAGTCTGTTGCAGGGCTGCATATACAGACAAACAACCACACTTGCAGTCACACATACGGACAATTTAGAATAATCAATTAACCTCAGCATATTTTTGGACTGTGGGAGGAAGCCGGAGTACCTGGAGAAAACCCACGGGAAGGCTGCGAACCAGGGATCTTCGAGCTGCAAGGTGACGGTGCTAACCACCACTTGACTGTGCAGCCCAATTACAAACATAAAAAGAAGAAAAAAAACCCAATACATTATAAAATTTGAAGCAAAACCTCCTAAAGTCTGACTTGGTTCAAGTTCAGGAGACGACTGTCAATCAGCAGCCACAAAGCTGCCAGCAAAACCTTTTGCAGACCCTAAAATCTAACTAATAGAGGAAACATTGCCAAAAATCACAACACACTCACTGAATTCCACTACTGAAACCATATTGACTTATATGCAAAAGAAAAATAAACTCTGTCTGTCTATCTATGTATATTTATATCATCTTGTTTGTTGATGTGCAACCATCTAGTTGGAGACTTATTACAGCTGCTTTGTCTACTGTGAATCCTCTATTTTATTTTTTATTTTTTACTTTGGTTTTAATAGCTTTTGTTTATTTTTTATTATCATTTATATCCAGACAGGGAATTGTTTCTTGTTTCATTTAATCGACCAATCTGCATAATTTATGTTTCAAAAGGAACATTTTGGATCCTCGCTTTATCTGAGGAAATGCACAGATACTAATTTGAATGATTTGAATAATTTCATTAGTGAAGCTGCTGGTAATGGTGGATAATACTCTCATGCGGCTTTCCATTAAGCACAGTGAGATTCCCACAAAAACAGAACATGAGCTAAGCTACAAAGCCGTTTTACTCAGCAAACATAAAATTACTTCTTCACTATGCAATTTAAACCACTTAAAGACGTTTAGTTTTGTTACTCAAAGCACTCTCAGTGAAGCAGTTTCTGTTTAGTTTTCGCAAAAGAAAAACAGTACAGTGAAGTACAGTGTATTCTCGATAACAAATGTAGCTATCCTAGAAGCCAAAAGATGTGGTGTTGCAGTTTCAGATGTGTGACAGGTCAGCTGGTCTGAGTGGCAAACAGTTGTACGTGGGAGGAAAACAGGGAAACTCATCATGTGAAAACAGTATTGTAGAAGATTTTGAATCTCATATTACAAAGTCACACAAGTAAAATACAACTCAGTGGCCACACCAAAGTGTGTATTCATATACAGTACCTGTCAGAAGTTTGGACACACCTTCTCATTTCCTGTTTTTTCTTTGTTTTCATGACTATTTACATTGTAGATTCTAAATGAAGGCACCAAACTATGAATGAACACATATGGAATTATGTAGTAAAACAAAAAAGTGAAATAAGTCAGTGTTTCATCAGCTAAGAGCTATGACAGTCTATCATTACCTTAAGATCTGAAGGTCGTTCAGGCTGGAAAATTGCAAAAAGTATGAATGTATCCCCAAGTGAAGTCACAAAAACCATTAAGTGCAACGACAAAACTGGCTCACATGAGGACTGACCCAGGAAAGGAAGACCAAGAGTCACCTCTGCTGCTGAGAAGTTCATCTGAGCCATCAGCCTCAGATATGGCAAGTTACCAGTACCTCAGATCAGAGCCCAGATAAATGCCACACAGAGTTCTAGTAGCAGACACATCTCTACATCAACTGTAAAAGAGACTGACTAATCAGGCCTTTATGGTCAAATAGCTGCCAAGAAACCACTACGAAGGAACAGCAACAAGCAGAAGAGATTTGCTTGGGCCAAGAAACACAAGGAATAGACATTAGACCAGTGGACACCTGTGCTTTGGTCTGCTGAGTCCAAATTTGACATCTTTGGTTCCACCCGCCGTGTCTTTGTGCGACGCAGAAAAGATGAACGAATGGTCTCTACATTCATGGTTCCCACCATGAAGCATGGAGGAGGAGGTGTGATGATGTAGGGGTGCTTTGCTGGTGACATAAAATAAAGAAACCATTAAATGAGAAGGTGTGTGCAAACTTTTGGGTGGTAGTGTATGCACTGTACTGGTAGAAAAGTCTTTCCAGGAGAATTCAACCACCGAAAAGAAAGGAATACATGTGTTGTGATTTAAAGAAGACAAAAACTACACCCACACTTCAGTTTATGGCAGTGTGTTTCTACAACATCTGTGAGTGTTCCAGCAACAGCAGACTGATTTGTCACAGTGGTGTTCAGGCATTGTTTAATGGTTGGGTAACTGTGTGTGTTATGTAGATGTTACATATTTCTACCCATGTATACATTTTTTTGTGAATAATGGCTGTGCTGCATCAGTGTTGCTTTGCTACGAACAGTCTGCCAGCAGCTGTAATCTCTATTTATAGATGAAGGGGAGGAAAGAGGAGGTGATTGATGCTTAGTTAAAAGAGAATAGTGGGATTTTCTCTAGACTGTTGGCTTTAGTGTTTAGCCATCCGCAGCAACAACAACAAATTACACAAATCTGCCACAAGTATGATGGTTCATTAATTTAAAAGCTGTACTCAGGAACTGCATGTTGTTACAATTCAAACACTGTCAGAGTTGTTCATGTTCTGCAGGGGGAAATAAATGGCTGGAAGCTCTTCTCTATTCAGCAGCAGAACATTAAAATGTACATACAGTAAGCAAGCCTGCCAAACCAAGCATGATGTATTAGTTTTCACTGGAGTGTGCACATAACAAGAAGGAAAGTGCAGAAGTTTGTGAAATAGAGTCTTAAATCTAGCAAATAGCATCACTAATTAAGTAAATGTATTTTTTTACCTCCATTTTTTTTCCAGAAACAACAGCTGATCAACAGGATTTGAAACTCTAATTTTGGCAGTGTGCTTTGGCTCTTATCATGCTGTGGTATTTTATAAGCTTCTGCAGACTGGAGTCATCTTGTTCGCCAGTATTTTTGGTATTTTAGCTGGAATTCATCATGCCACCAATACATGTCATCGCCATAAACCTCTCCTACCCTTCACTGTCGGGAAGATGCATTCGCTGTGGTAATCCCTACTACGTTCATGCCAAACATGCTGGACTCCATCTAAGCCCCCCCCCAAAAAATATTCTCGTCTCATCCGACCAAAGAATGAGCCCTTATTATTCATCAGGCTTCTTTTCATATTCCTCAGCATCTGTCACAGACGTTCTGATTTCCCCTGATAATGCCTGTAGCAAGTCTGAAGCACTTTGCTGTCTGATTTTTTTTTTCCCTTGATTGCGCAAGTAGCGTTCTGCCTGTAGTGTCATTTCAGGAGGACGGCCACTTGTGGTTCTGATTAATAGTACTACGGCTCGTTCTATACTTCCTGATTACTGCTGCAACCGTGTTTCAACTCAGTTTTAGTTGGCAACGAATCTTCTCGTTTCCTTTTCCAGCTTTATACATTCACACTCAGATTTTCCATGTGACTCTATGATACAGACCTGTAGATGGACACAGTTCATAGGTTCAAAAGTGACAAAGTTCTCTGGTTCGCAGATAATTTTTTAGCAGCCTAGACGAATTGGAAATCACAGGTGTAGTCAATTTGGTGTTATTGGTCACAGATTTTCTAACTTGTGTGTCAGTGTTTGCAGGTATCTTCAGTTTTGTTGCAATGAGCTTGTATGTTGAGGCCTGTAATTTCAAGATAGTCTTTCTAAAGCATTTATTTTGACTTTTCATTAGAGGAAATACTCTAAGAGATGAAACAATTTTGAAGCGTTTGACAGCATGTGATACACACAGAGGTATACTCACTGTTGTCTGTGACTATGTGTGACTTGTATTTTTACCAGAGCAATGGTAGAAGTCAAACAGTTCACTCCAGTGCTACGTTTCTGAGCATTTATTAGTGCATACATGCAGGTTTGAAGTGAGCATCACTCCCATATGTGTATACAACTGTGGATCGTTGTTGAGTTGTCCTATCACAACCCCTCCTTGTTCCATTTCACCTTGTGGTTCTACTTAATGAGCATTAACAAGACAAGAAGTCCATTGGAGACATTGAAGACAAAGCATGGAATGGAAGGATTAAAGCCCACTACAGATAAATACATTACCTCTGTCCTCTGTGATGGCAGTAGCGGGTTAGCTAGAGAGAGTTCTGACCAGTGATTACAGCAGACCTCGGCGTGTCCACAGTTTGATGGCCACACACCCAATTTTTAGTCCAATTTCTCTGGAGGACGGTTAGCTATCAGCCAATACATCAACGGAGATGGCAGAGAGGGCTGATAATAGACTTGGTTGAGGAAGATGACTGAGGAAAGAGGAGGAGCAATAACTGCAGAGAAAATGGTCATGTCAGGCTGTCTTTCACTGGAGACGAAGACAAGCTTGTGAGTGTCTGAAAAAGGAGTGAAAGGATGGTGTGTCACACAATAGATGTCTCTGTTAGCCTTCTTACATCCACTGCTGCAGCTCTAGATGGATGCCATTGAGCAGCTTAATGATGGCGGCATTTTCTTCACTGGCTGACTGGCACAGCAGTTGTACATAAATGCAGTTTTTAACACTTTTCAATTTTTGATATGGGTCTCTAAAAACTATTGGTGTTCTGTCCTGTATATAGGGATTGAATTAATATCAATGAACAACAAGGAGAATGACCATTTCATTTTCTCCAGACTACAACAGAATTATTCCCTGAAGAAGCGACACCTAAAGTGTTTTGATGGAAAGTTTTAAATGGTGTGCCATCTCAGTCCTCTGTTGCTGTTTTCAACCAATGAAATGAGCCTCTAAATTCTCATCAGATATCCATCTCCTGTATAATGGCCACAGATCAGTGACAAGATAATTGCTTGCCTTCTGAAACCGAGGGATTGTGGGTAATCGGATAAGTCTTTTAATCAAGAGGCTTAAAAACCTGACCACCCAACTGCATGCTGGGTTATGACTCTATTATTGTCAATTAGCTTACATTAGATTGTGGACTGAATAACAATTTGGAAGTGAACAGTAAGGACGGGAATGTGATACAGAGATATTTGTTCAGTACTGAACCAACAATTGAACAGTGTCAGCTCAATTTTTAGTACAGTCAATCAATAGAACCTAATAGTGATTAGTCATATGCATTACGGTTCAAAAGTTAGGGGTCACTCAGACAACTTCATGTTTTACATGAAAACTCACACTTCTATTCATGTGCTAACATAACTCCACAAGGGTTTTCTAATCATCAATGAGCCTTTCAACACCACTAGCTAACACAATGTAGCAACACAGGAGTGATGGTTGCTGGAAATGTTCCTCTGTACCCCTATGGAGATATTCCATTAAAAATCAGCTGTTTCCAACTAGAATAGTCATTTACCACATGAACAATGTCTAAACTGTATTTCTGATTAATTTCTTCTCATCTTCATTGGAAAAAATGCTCTTCTTTCAAAAATAAGGACATTTCTAAGTGACCCCAAACTTTTGAATAGCAGTGTAGGATAAAAGCATGTCCGACTACTACGAAAACAATGTTTCCATAATGTATTTAAGCACATTTTGAGGATATTGCACAAGAAGAAGTTAGTGGAAATGACAATTTGAAAATGAACAACAACAACAAAGCACTTTGCCTCTTTCATAAAGTTTTCACATTCACCTGAGGTAGCTAAGCAACTTTTCATTGAACCAGCTCAAGAGTTAATGTGCCGCTAAAACACCTTCTCTCCACAATTTCTGACAGAGTAAGCATTCAACTTACACAATTAACCAGCTGCTCCCATGTCTTCCATTGCCTTCACATCAGAACTGCTGGAGTACATATATACTTTCCCGGCTGAAAGCAATTCCTGAAGTCTTTTCAATTGTTTGCTTCTACTTTTTCAAGGGTTTTTAGGGATTGGCAATCAACAGGTTAGGGTTAGTCAATCATTTGTAAACACCACTACCTATAATTCCACTGTGCAGTACTCAATCCAGAAGCTTAAGCAACTTCTAAGGGCCCAAATATGGACTTTGATTGGGGCTCATATCCTCCGTCTTCTGTGAGATTAGACTCAGTTGTACACATCATCCTGCACAGTGACCATGATAATTGTCTGTTCAGTCTGTGTATATATTTGCATGTTTGTCTTTCACCAAACCAGTCTGCAATTTACAATTTTTTCTGTCTTCTTCTTCTTGAAATTTTAATGCTAAGTTTTTCTTGGATGATGGATTTTCTGTGTTTTATAGGTAATCTCACTGCTGAAACAAGATTTACACAAGTTCTGTGGTTAAATTTTTAAAGGTGCTGCTGCTGATTATATTTCAGGTCAGAGAGAATGTATAGCCTAAAGAACATTCATGTTTTGCCTCAGGAGATCAAAAACAACAAAACAAATCTTTACATGGTGGTGATGTCTTTTTTCGCCCTACTTTGGTTTTGCTTCTTTTTGAATGAAGTTATATGACTTTTTCTCAACATTATTAACATTACCTGGTTCATTTATTTTAGTGGCAGAGTTTAGGAGGTCACTTGTCAGTTATATTAGGATTATTCATCCTTTCTAAAAACTGGGCGTGTACAGCGTCCAACAGCTTTATTATCAGTCACAGTTTGATCCTTCTTAACCCATGCTGCTCTTATCTTCGGTTTTATATTTCATTCTACTATACTAGTAAAAAAAAAAATGCATAAAGCACCATATTGGATCATATAATATTGTCTAGTTGTAGTTTTCCTGTCTCTACAGTAACTTATCTCTGACGAGCTTCCTCAAAGTGTTGCGTGGGCTCGGTGAACAGTTCTTCATTGCTGTGTCTGAACACTACTCTGTTAAACAGAAATCAGCTGTGAACATCTGATTCGTTCTGTGGCTCATTGGTTTGAACCAGACTGTGAAGCTGCAGCGCTCTAATTGTGAGCGAGATGCCTTAATGATGTGAGGCCCTTTTTTGTTTTTACACATTTATTTAATATTAGTTTCACTTTCTTTGCAAATTGTACAACTCAACAGTTCAACAAATGTAAAGCACTAATACTGTGAGGTACTGAATACTGGAGCTGAATAATATACAGTATAATTATTAAAATTACTACTGTGACTGTGGCTTAATTTATCGCTAGGAAACATTTCATTCAAATTGTATTAAAAGAAACTACTGGAGCTTCATTTAAATGGTGCAGCAATAGAAAATTAACGCATGCAACTAGCATCTGCAAGTTTAAGCTTCAGACATAAACATAACCTCGCATGACCTACCTGTCTATTTCATTATTTCTGCATCTGACTGGAACTTGTTTTAGTTTTACTTCTCTCATGTTTCCTTCATTTTCTGGTTAAAAATGCGTTTCCTTCACGTCCTATTTGCATTTTAAGTCAGTGAGCTCATCTTTCAGAATCTCAGGAGACAAAGATGAACATAATCCTCTTTCCTCTCTTTTTTCTTTCCTTTTTTTTCTCTGCTTAGTTCACCTCCTACATATTTTTTTTTCCACATATCTCGTTGTTCTCTCCTCGTTTGCCACGGTTGGCCCCCAGCTACTTCCAAAAGCAGTCCAGTGAGAAAGAGCCATAAAAGTGGATTAAACAGCTCTCAGCATGCATGCTCCCCATGCTCCGATCTCTGGAATACAAAACAGTATCTTTTTAACTTTATTTTTTATTTTGTGTTGCTCTGTTGTCATTGTTGACATTATATTTCTTCATTGTGGTTATATGAGTATCTTCCTGATTGTTATGCTTAATGCAAAACCCGGGCTTCTCGGAGGCTCTGCAAAGCAAGACAAACCTCTCGAGTCAACATAAAAGCTGTTTGGCTGAACTGTTGTTCATTACAGTCTCACAAAGAGGAAGCAGTTTTTAATCAACTAAAGCAGGATTATATTTGTGTTTTATGTTCTGCAGTTATACTTCACAAAGTGACAGAAGCTTCTGCTAATGTTCTTCTTATGGTCTTTGTTAGAAAATCTAATTAGCACTTAATATCGTCCTCTTGGAATGATTGTCCTCGTAAGAATGAGCTAATGTGATTAAAGTGCTGCTGGGCATAGCGGGGCCTGGACGAGGGTTGGTTCTTCATTGTCACTTCCCTCGAGTTAAAGCTCTGGTTTTGCTGGGTCATTTCACATTTCTTCCACACAGTTATACATTTTAAAAATCTGCTAATTACAGTATTCTTTATTAAAACAACAGATTTGTTCCTCCTCAAATTAAATAGTAGCTACAGAGAAGCCTGTTGGTTCTGCTTTAGAGCTTCTGTGTTTGTCATAATCATCTGAGGCCTGTTGACATCAGTACAATATAAACACTAATGTACACTGGATATGAAACCACAGCAAGACCTCAGTATTTTTTGCTGTAAAGGTGTTTTATATAGGCATATTCACCACAGGGAAGTTGGAATTCTGTCACTGAACAACAACATATTTTTGCCTCATTGATCTCTAGCTGTGTGTGTCTCCTATCAGACATCCCTGTGTTCAGCTTTGGCTGCAGTAATCCCCATTTACAAAGTCATTCTCATGTTGAAAAGCTTTGCTGTGTTCAAGTCCACTGATCTGTTGACTTCAGCCTGCATTCACTCTACAGTGTAATGTAATGCAGTGAAGGCACAGAGCTTTTAACAAAAACCAACACAATGTGTCAAAACCAAACTCTATGAGCTTCACTCCAACAAACCCTGATCAGTTACTGGCTTTAGTTCATAAAGAATATATGTATTTTACTTTTTGCATGATGCTATTGAACAGTGCATTTATAAACATATAAGAAAAATCCAGCTCAAAGGACAAGTGAGAGATGGAGGTTACAACACCCCTGCATTTCAGTCAGGAGGCCTCTTTTCAAAAGGTCAAATCCAGACATGAATTTCAATTGACTTTCCCCACAGGTTAGAAGCAACATGAATAGACTGAAAGTTTTCATCCATGAAAAGACTGCAAGAGGCCGTTCAACGCATCTGAGCGCGTGTGGTTTTGATCAGCTTGTCAGATATCAGAGAGGCAGCTGTAGGCTCATCAGCCTCACATCTGTAAGATCCATCTGGAGCTGAAAACCTGCATCAGCATCACAGTAAAAATAAACCTCAATCAGATTCACTCTCGCTAAATCTACATCTGGTTTTAAGGTAAAAAGTACTGGTGAAGTCATTACAGATATCTAAACCTAATGTGACGCTTTCTGTTTAGATTCAGTCTCTTTAATTTCTCTTAAAGCTGCTCTTTGGCTTTTACACGATGTTCATTAAATTGAGTTAAGCGTGAAGGTGTCAGGAGACAAAATTAATGTTTTCTTTCTGGAGACACTTAATTGTTTTCCTCAGTCTCCTTGTCTGTGTTTTAAACACTAAACATAGGTTAAAATAGTAAACCACTTTTACACTTCCTATTATTCAAGCGCCTCGGTAATAAAGAAAATGATTGTATTTGCTGCAGTACATAAAATATTCAGTTCACATGCACCTTGTATATTGAAGTGGCTGTTTTGCATGTGTTTACATTATTTTCTGCTATCATACTCACAGTGACTGTCAGAATGTTTGCAGGTTGATAATAAACTCTTAAAAATATTCTGCGTTACAGCCACACAGAGCTGTCACAGTGAATCACAGATCTTAATGGAAAATTAAAGTGAAACGCTCAGATAGGGTTAGCTGTGCCTTTCTATTTGCATATTGTTTGCAGAGTCGCACAGAGTTTGACATTTGTGTCAAACTTTTGCTGAAGAGCTGTCTTCACTTTGTGAGGACTAGGTAGTTGTATAGGATGTGTGTTTTATTTGATAAATGCACATCAGAGAGTATTCAGAAAATGTTTTTGCCCGTGTTATGCTTTGACACACTTGATCCAACAGCAGCGGTGGGTGTAGTCCATCTGTCCAAGGCGGAATCAAAGGCAAATCACTTCTCTCGCACCTTACTGTAAAATATATGCATAGTTTACTGCTTGATCTGCTTGTTGTCTTTAGACTAATTTGCAGAGCTTATTCATTATCAGGAGTTGTTGATGTACTGCCGAACATATGTGCTTCCCACTTGAAACGGAAATTAAACACCTGGGTAGACTGACAAACAGCTCAACCTCAACTTCACTTCTCAATTCCCAAGAGTCAGCTGAAGGTAGACGGTGAGAAAGGCGGATGGGTTCTCAACTGAAAGCAAGACTTTGATATAAATGAAAGCTGATGAAGATAAACAGCTGTTCTGGGTTAATACACAAGTTCGTCACAGGGTTTGTGCGAGTGTTGTCTTTATTACAGCGCCTTATTTTTCCTGTAATCCACGGCTCAGTGTGGGCTTAATCCTCCACACGATCTATAAATTGTGTCTCTACTAGTACAGAATAGTAATTAGCACATACTTTTTTGGTTGAAAGGTTCCTTCAGAGTCACATTTAGTCTGAATCACTCTTCTGTTCTTTACTGGTGGATTTGGCTGCTGATTCAAAGCCCGTGCTGCTTTAATTTCGCTCATGTTAAGTGAATTAATCTTCACAATAATATTGGATGCATTACATGATCCCTCAGACTCCTGAACAACCCCACGTCTGAGGCACATTGCTGCATCTCCAAATGCAATTTGAACGCAAGTGGTATCACGGTTTCTCTCCAGCTGCGTATCTTTATTCCCCTAGACCTCATCCATTGCAATGTATTGTCGCTATTTAAGAAAATTGTCTCATGATCAGATTCTCCTCCATCTCTACCCTCCCTCCAGCTACAGCTAAGATTATTACTCTCAGCGCTGAGACACATTACATTTTTTTCTTGGATTTGTGCAGACATGCAGCAGCAGATCTGAGAAATGTGATTTGATTCCTGCTGCAGGTGGTAAGGCAACTGATAAATTAAAAGCTCTGGCACCTGTTCAGGAGCTGTACGTCTCCAAAGAGAGAAGAACAAGACTGACTGGAATCAGTCAGTCAAATTGTGCCATTAAATGCACCATTCGATGAAGTTGGTGGGCTGATCTTTCAATCTAATGCCAGTTAAAATAGGAACTTTATTGCACCGTGTTCTACCCAAATGGGACCACTGATTATCCCCAAATTAGACAAGTTTTCACCTGAAGCGCAGGTTAACATTTTTTTTTTCCAGGTGTAATCTCTAAAAGAACACACATGAATGGGAAATAAAGGCCATTTAGAAAAAGAGAATATGACAGTCAAGAGGAATTAATTGTGTTGTTGTGATGCTCTTTTATAAAATAGTCGTCTATTGGAGGTTTGAGCTGTTGTGGCTGATAAAGAGCTTCTCTCTATTTTCCTGCTGGAAAAAAAAAAAAGATGCACTACTGTTATAGAGTTTGTCGGTTGTGATGAGGCCAATAGCTGTGCCTGGAACTTATTTTCTGCATCAGACTGAAATGTTTCTTCTGGATGTTGCCATACTCGGTTAATTGTGTCAGCAGCTCTGACAGGGTGTCATTGCAAACTCTCAACATGACTGATAGGAAGGACAAGGACACTGAGCACAGAATCCTGCTTCTCTCCGAGTGCTCTCAACGGATGCAGTCAGTTTATCTCAGGTAATGAAACGAACATCTTTTGTCAGCGGTTACGACGACAAGCATTTGACAAGCTTTTCTACATCAACTGTTGTCGCAATTGCTTGCTGCTAATTTGCTGTCTTGGTGGAAACTGTGTGTACACGTTGAATTACCTGCAGCTCATTATTTTTCTGCTCCTTGTGATGATGAAAAAGGCACTAATTTCCTCTGCTGTTGTTCTAAATACGTCAAGATTTGAGCTCTGCAGGCTTTCTTTGTTTGTCATTGATGAAGGATTATTTTCTCTCTTAAGTGGAATATGTTTAATTCGTAGCTAATGATTAACATCATAGGTGATACGGGATGGCTGTAAGCTCACCGTGGAAGGAGTGCAGATGGATATTTTACCATCACAAGCGGTTGAAATTAATCTGTGAGGATTTATGAGTTCTACGCTGTGCAAATAGGCAATCCATAGTGTGTCATGAAAGCCTGAAATTGTCCTTTTGAGGCTGACATGCTTTATCTTCTGCGGTATGCAATTAGCATACTATAGAGCTATTCCATGTGAAAGAGGCACTTAAACACTACAACCATAATATAAGGTTTCATCCAGACATTTCCCAGTCTTGGTCTGAGCTGAATGAGGAAAAGCCAAGTCCTTGAAACTGTATAGGAGTCCAGAGGGCTCAGATTTATACGTATTGTCTGCAAATGTTTAAAACAGGAAGGAATAAATTCACTGTATCTCACGCACATTTAGTTTTCATTAGGTCTGCACAATATATTGTTTCAGTATCCTCATTGTGATGTTTATATGTAGAATAGTAACATCACGAGAAGTATAATTGAAAGGTCCTTGGGTACACAATTTATTTATTTTTTTGCATTTGTTTTTTTTCCCCACAAGACCCAGAGCATGTTGACAAGCAGACTGCATATCTGCACAACAAAAAGAGTGAGGAACAGTAACAAAACACTGAAATTGTTGCTAAAAGCAAAATGCAGCATCAGTTGCAAGGTTGCATAATTAACAAGAAAAGCACTCAGAGAGCACAGTACTGTTCACTCATTGTTTCATTCCGCTCGATGAAATCTTTAAAAAAGAATGTGTGGTCCGCAGCGGTGGATTTTTAGTAGGATCACAATCGTGATCTTCAGCAGGCAGCTGACATAGAGTTCACATTGACGCTGTGATGCTATCTCGCAGTGATACAGAAATCTTTTGCAAATCTGTGGATCCAAACTAAAAGCCGCATCACTGCCAAAATCTGATCCATTTAGTTTTTGTGTCATTTCTGACCTTCCCTGAAATCTTCATCCAAATCTGTTAGTTCATTTTTGAGTAATGTTGCTGACAGACAGACAGACAACAAACAAACCAACGCCTCTGCTGTGTTCCTGGGTGGAGAATGTTCATCACATTCATGTTTCTAAACAGTTCACTGTGATGCCAGTGTTTAAATGCTTCCCTTGCAGAAAACTCTGCTCATAGAAAATCCATATAGAAAAAAAACATAAATAAAAAAAATGTATTTTCAACTTAGGTCCCTAAAATCCCTTCTTATGTTCCACATCCTGTGTGTGAGAGATTTAGGGAACGTTGGTAGCAATATTTTTGACAAGCAGTTGTTAAGGAAGTGAAGCATTTTGGATTGATTATGTTTACATTTTGCCTCTTCCAGTTCTTCCATTTATTTATTTTATTTTCTTATTTTGATGCTTGTACTTTTTCCTACTGAAGATTCAACAAAGTTTCTTATCTTCAGGAAAGTGGCACAGCATGGATGTAGAAACCATGCTCTGTTGATTTAAATTTACAAAGAGCGATAAAAAAAATCGGATTACCTCTTAAAAAATGTTTTTTAATGCAGAAATTTTACATGCAAAAGTGACTTGACAGTTACTCTTGCACATGACCGAATATGATCTCTTGTAATTTAGCTAAAATGATCATTTACAGATGTGTCTATTCATCTGGTGATTGTCAAATGGTAATCCTATAAATGACATCAATTTTCTGAGCTCTATCTGTGTCATAGAACTAAATTTTGGAGCCACTGACGATCTTTACATTGTGTCACACATTCTGTTGGCTTGTTATGCAAAACCACAACCTCGTTACAATCATCCTCTTGGTCGTTCTCCTGCACTGTCCATAAACTTTTTTTGTAGCTGTTGTGTCTAAACTTGTTGCTTTTGAAGTACAGAAATATTAGATTCACAGTGCACTGGAAACTTGTAGAAGTGAGTGGGAGAAAATGATGACCTAAGAGCAGTGACCTACACTATGTGGTTAGAAGCCTGGGCTCTATTTAAAAAATGTTTAAATTATTGACCAAAACTCTACAGTCAAACACAGCATTTGTTTTCTAATGTGAATAAATGCTGATTACTGAAATGCTCAATACAGACCTTGTCTTGACACTGATTTCCTGTATTAGTCTATAGCTGTAAAGTTGAGCTTACAATCATTTCACAACAAGAGGGTAAAAAAAAGATCTTTTGATATGTTTACATTACGTCACATGCTGTGGTTGCAACTTATGCATTTCTCACTTTTAAACCATTAACCATTAAACCATTGCTGCCAATTAACCAGAGTTTGTTTTGGGAGTGTGGGAGGAAGCCAGAGTACCTGGAGAAAACCCACGCATGCACAGGGAGAACATGCAAACTTCATGCAGAAAGATCCAGGGAAGGCAGAGATGTGAATTGGTGATCTTCTAGTTGCAAGGCGAAATTGCTACACCTTGAACTAAACCTAATCTTGTGAACGATGTATTGTCCTTTACTGCACAGTCACGCAGCGTCATTCTGCAGTGAATCCTAATTGGATCTGTGCTGGTTCCTGCTCCTTCCTCCTCCATCTCTTCACTTTCTTCTTCAGAGACATGTTCACGTGTTTGTTCAGATTGTAGAGCATTTAACAAGTCAAATTTTTCACTGGGCTGACCTTACATGTCTTATAAGCTATTAAGCGAAAAACGACTCGTGAATAGTCCACAAAACAATGTCCATTTATTTTACCCATTTACAGCTAAGTTGAAGGACCACTTTAAAAAAAAAAGAATAAACTTCTCTAAACCTTTGTGCACCTTGGTGAGTCTGACAGTTAAACCCTGGAAATGATCAAACCTGCAGTAGTACTCACTGAAACTCCAAGGATAACAAAACAACTGGCAAGTTTTTCAAACTAGTTCACAGCATATATCATGTAAGCATAACAAAGCACCTGCTCTCTGTTCATCTCTCTTTGATGTTTCTTCCTCTTCACCACTGTCCTCGTCATCACCTGCAGACGGCTTTATTTTCTTTGTTTAGCACCTTCAGAGCACTGCTGGCTGCAGATTTTCTCTTTTTATCCATGTTTTGTCAACAAGTGCTGAACACTTTTACATATGATAACTGCTGTCTGCTAGTGTGAATATCTCTTCCTAATGTGACCCAGAATATCCATATGCAGAAATGTAGGTTATTAATGCTGCATCTGGGAAACAGAAATATCAGACCAGAGTAATGTATAGCCTTGCACAGCTATACCAATAAAAGATACACCATCAAAATGTGTAAATGTAGCCTCACAATGCTGCAAACAAACAGTAAACAACAGTGATGTAACAAACGACAAGCAGTGAATAAAGGAATGCAGGTTAACAAATGAATTAATAAACTGTGATCGTCACTGGAAGCAGTTGGCGGAAAGGTGATTCATTTAGAATCACTCTGGGAATGGAAAATCAAATGTGAATTGTAAGTTCACCTGTTTGGCAGAAAGAAACTGTTGCACTGCAGGACGTGAAGCTGTGATGATCTGCTGGATGAGTTCATTCAAGAAAGCAAAGAAGGAACGGCACTTTTACATATTTGTGTTGAATGGTGCCGAAGTAAAAACACTAAGAGTCAAAACTCAAAGTTCTGAAGAAAATATCCACTGTTGCATTGCAAACGTTAACGTAAAAAGAACAAAGGTCACTTAAAAGGAAGCCAGAGTTACATCAGTGAAAGAGCCCAAAATAAACAGTTGGAAGAAGCACAAAAATAAGCCCAAGTTGCATTAAAATTAAGTGGAAAGCTCAATTAAATAAGGCCTACTCCGAGAATTCATAAACTTCCTGATGTCCAGTTTGCACCTAGCTTCATATCTCATGATGCCAGTCAAGCTAATTCTGTCTACCTGAACAATACTGAACTTTCAGTACCAATAGGAATACGGTTAAGCTTTGAAGATATGCTGTTTCAATTGAGAAATTAAAGCTTTCAGATTATTCGAAAGCCTGCATTGCTCAACTTTTGTCGTTTGGCATTGAAAAAATTACACTGTTGATGCATGCATGTGATGTGTGCCTCACAGTTGATCACTTGCATTTTTAATTGTAATCCTTTGTGTGGCAAAGGAACATTGATAACTCTTCTTTGACCAGAATTTTTCAATATATGTTTGCTCTGGTTGGGCTGCACAGTGGCTTAATGATCTTTCTGGGATCATGCATGTTCTCCCTGTGCATGTGTAGGTTTTCTCTGGGTACTCCGGCTTCCTCCCACAGCCCAAAAACATGCTGAGGTTAATTGGCAACTCTAAATTGCCTGTAGGTGTGGATGTGAGTGTGATTGTTTATCTCTTATATGTAGCCCTGTGATAGACTGTTGACCTGTCCAGGATGTCCCCGGTCTTCACCCTAAGTGAGCTGGGATAGACTCCAGCCCCTTGTGACCTTAGTGAGGATTAAGTGGTGTATAGAGAATGAATGGATGATGTTTCCTCTGGTTGCTCCTTTCCAGCTCTGGCAAACTGGTCATCACTTTTTCAGAATCCATTACTACCAGTACAGAATGTGAAAATGTTGCCGCAGAGAGTAGATTTAAAAGTCTGGTATGCTGCAAAAAAGACAGACTTTCTTGATGTAATCAGTTTAAAATCACTTTTTAAGAAATGTAGATTTTTGTTCTTGTGTTGTTTTGTCTTCCAGCATATGTAACAATGCCATATGGACACTTTCACTGAGTAAAAACTTTTACTGGCCGGGGTCTTTAAAAAAACTTTGGTTTACTGCAAATTACAGAGAGATTTACCTGTTGCTGGTAGGCATATTCAGTATTATGCGATCTCATTTGGTTAAGTATGAATGTATCAGACGTTCACTCATATGTAAAAGTCCTCCACTCTGGCTTTAATACCTGCTCTTCCATATGCACCATATGCTCATCTGGGTTTAATTACTTGTTTATGTTTTTTATAAGTCAAAACATTTTATCAGTCTGTGCACAACCCAGTGAAAGGCTTACAACATTGAGCTGGAGTTGGTGGATTTTCCCATTGTTAGTTTGCTTATGGAGAATGCATTTGTAAGATCTTGTCACAACACAATGGAGTACAATCAGGCACAGGTAGATTGGAGGGATTTTTTTTAAATACTGACTGCAGCTCTAGTACTAAGCAGTGATTACGGTTTGAGGTGTGGAAAAGAATGAGCAGAGATTAGATACACTGCCTGGCTTCTTTAATGTGTTGGATGCATGTTGAGGTGTTTGCCGTGTATGTGTAGCAGCACATTTTAGTTTTGCTGCCTGTGCTGAACTCAAGATTATGCTTTTTTTTTTCTCTCTTCTTTTTAATTATTTAGATTTCACAGGGTTAATAACAGGTGGGTCAGTAGACGATAGCTTTCTGGCATCACCTACACACATTACATGTTGCTGCATCTGTGTTGCTTGATACCACATTTAGATATAGAAGGAAATTGCAATAATTCAGGACCCATTTCTACTCAAATTTTCTGGAGACAAATTCAAGCCAAACAGAGCTTAACTTGGGTAACAACTTTTAGTATTAAACCAATCTATACCACCTCCCCATTCTGTAAACATAGGCCAATTGTAGTATTCTAAAAAAATACATTTTTAATTCTGTTTTACATTTCTTCTCATGGCACTGCCAGGGTTTGGTAATAACTGTGCAAAGTTACCATCTGCCAGGACCTTCTACATGAACACTGACTATTAACTATGCTGGCTTTTCAGATTGTCATACCTTTTGTTATTTATGCACAATAATCTCGGTGTGTTTGGCGTGAAATTAGTTTCATTCATGTCACAGTTGTCATCCTGGTTGGCCAAAGCTGACCATCTGTCATCTTGCTGGGCAGACTTTTGCTCCATCTCTGACCCTCAGTTACACAGTTAGACAAAATTACTTTTTTGGAGGGTGAAAGGAAGTAAAAGCCAGAAAGTCACAGCTCCTGTCTAAATGAAGATAAGCAGCAGGAACTGAGGGATATTTTAGAGAAGAAAAAATTCTCAACTACCTCAGTCACAGACTGGGTTGACAAACCCTTCAACAAAAAGACATGTAAGAAGAAGGTGCTCTGTAGTCTGTATCTACACAGAGCAAGCTAGCTGACCCCTCGGCTGGATCAAGGTTTCTAACCTCTCCACTGTAGCAGGAGAGGATTGCTCTCTTGGGGGATTCCTCCCTTAGAAATGATCCAGTCATGTCAGGTTTGCTCTGTGTTCAGCTGCTGCACTGCAGGTCTATCAGCTCCATTTCTTTCTCGGTTGGTGACTGTCCACATCAAAGTCGAGCTGGATGTCCAACAGCTGTGAAAGGATTCTGTGAGACTGGAAGTCTGCAGATCTCAAGCCGTATCGCAATTGCAGCAACATACTGATTTCCACTGAATACAGTTTCCTGATCCACAAGAATGCTTGTCATTTCTCTGTTGGGGGCTTACAGAGTGAGAGAAGAGATAAACAGCAAGAGACAGAGTCAGAGATGCTACTGGGCAGTCATGGAAAATACATCTTGTGTGATTAGTCCTTCAGGGAAAATGATAAATGGGATCAACAGCAATGTGTTGGTGTTGTTTTGCCTCAGTGACACAGCGAGCCAACAGCTGCTTGGGTTGCTAAAAGCCTCTTAACAGGCTGACTGCCCCCCAACATACTCACATGTGTGTTCACCCAAAAACCCCATGAAATGCCCTGGAAAGCGGAGAAATCTCAGCTCCTCACTGTGTCTATAAGGCTGAGTTCAGACTCCATGAAAGGAAGCTTATTTTAGGTTCAAATGTAGATTCTGAGCTTGTGCCTCGCAATAGGAGTTCTTTTAAGCTGTCCCACTGGGATGCAGGAAACATTAGCACAGAAATCTTGCAGTTCTCGTTTTTTCCAGTACAGCTTCTGTGCAGGTTTGACTTCAGCATTTTCTTTGGATGTTAAACCACAGTTACAAAGTCACTCAAGCTGTATTTCTCTTTTTTTTCTGGTACCTTATAGACTTACAAAAAAACCTTGATCTGGTACAATGTGGAGGCTTGGTCTCACTTAATTGTGTCTGACTGTTCTCTATATAAAGAGTTTGAAAGTAAGTAAACGATCAAGTAAAGGTCTCAAACTTTAATTTAGTGGGTGTCATTAGTCAGGGGGCAGCTGAACTTTCAGCTGAAAAACATCCCCAGTGTGATTTTGGAGAACAGATGAGTCACATTTGCCTGGACAGAGCTGGAGGTGGGTGCTTTCAGAACAGCCTTGAGACAAGTTTGGATCTGTAATTTAATTTAAATTCTTTTAGTTTTCACAAAGAAATGTGCTTCTAAATAGACACACGATCCTGAAGAGTTTGAACAACTCTGGTAAGGTGTGGGGTTGCTTCCTTAGAAATTATCCTTGTGTTCAGTGCTGCACTGTGGGTATATAAGCTCCATTTGTAGCTCATTTGTGGCTCCCGAAGCCTTGAAGTCGTACACCAGCACACTGCTCTTTAAATTCTTCCAGCAGTGTCTAAATGGCAGCAACATACTGATCGCCACTGAATGCAGTTCCCTGATCCACGTGATCCATGCATGTTGGGAAGTGGCCGTTTCTTCTCTTCCGTAATCTCATTTTCATGGAGAAAGCTCTGACGTTGTCAGAAGGCACACTTTCAAGATGGTGTGGGCCCTGCAGCTTCAGTTTAAGCTCCTACGTGATGCCATCACCCACTTGGAACCATCAAGCTCGGGAACATACAGGCTCCCCGCCCTCGTCAAAGCTTTGATTTCCTCTCTCAAGTCTGAGAACCTCTTGAGAACGCTGCTCATACTCAGCCAGCACACTTCCGTAAAACGCAGGACGTAATATACTCATTCTAAAAAGGCATGAAACAAGCAATGCTGCAAGGCCCCTTGATCAAATGTAATTTACGCATTATAGCACAACGCACATAACATGTTGAAATTTCAGGCATTTACTGCATAATGCCTGCTGATGAATAATGCAATGCAAAGTGATGGCAGAACTTGCTTTCTCTCCCTCAAGCTTTTTTTTTTCTTTCTTTCTGAACTAGTGCCACCAGTCCAGCATTACTCCGTGTCACTGACGATGCACCATCTGTGATTGTTCCAATTATTTTGTCCCAAACTGCGTCACGTACCAGTAACTGCTGTAGTATATTTTTGGCTGTAGTGTTCCCAGCCAGTTTAAGCAGCTCTTCGGTCACTTCACACAGGTCATTAATACCCCTGTGAAATGCTGCAAATTGAGCCCTGTCAATTATATCAAAGCTCTCATCGAGTGCAACTCCATATTCACTCACATTCTTGAGATTCTCTTACACAGCTGATTATAAATGTCATCAGATACCCCGTGAGCTGCTCTCCTACTGTGTTTGCGGACAGGCTGACATTTCTGAATAGAGCTGCTTTTTTCTGAGCAGAGGGTGTTAGCAGACTGCGCCATAGAATCCTACACAAAGCGTGCTTGTGGATTCTCAGCATTCACTGTTAGCTCATTCACCACATAGTTGGCCTCAAGTGCTGCACCACATTCCCTTATTTGTTCGCTGAAAGAAAGTTTTCTGCATAGACGAGCCTCTCCGAAGCCGAGCAACTCAACTTCGCTCTTCTCTCCCTCGTGTCTGGCATACTGCTCTTCATATTAAGTAGAGTGTTCTGGTAGAGCCACTCCACATTGTATTCCTTGAGAGCAGCAACTTTCTCTTTGCAGATGATAGGAATTGCAATGAACTACTAAATATAGCACGAGTCTTCCTTCTACATGTTTCCAGGCGTTTAAGAGGTATTTTGTGGTGCAGTTTCTCTGTGCTCTGGTTCTGCACCACATAATTTATATTCTTCATATCAGCTACATATTGGAGTGAAAGGTTGGCAGGGGAATGTTTGAAAGCTCCCAAAAGGGCTGTTTGTATCCTATGCTGCTGATAGAGCGCTGACTCTCCGCTCCTACTCATAACTGCCTTTTTTTTTAAATTAGTGCATGGAGGGTAAACGAAGGCAGATTGTAACTGGATAAAAAAAAATACAAGCATGGTTTGAATTACCTTGATGTGCAAAGAAATGCTGAAGAAGAAAGTAAAAAAAAATGTCTTTTGCACGTTACTTAGTGGAATTTGAAAAGGGTGTTCATGTGTAGTGAGCACAGTTTTGACAGCTGAGCAGCTGTTTATTTGAGAAACTAACAAGCTGACTTTACAAGAACAGTGTAAGTGTGAAAGTACACACGTTTTTATCTCTGACAACAAGATGTTTTCCTGCATACAGAATTCAACCCAAAAGCAGTGCAAAGTTGTGTTTCAATCCCGCCTGTTTGCTTATCCAGGATATCTTTTCATTATTCGACATTACGAACCACTACCAACCACTAAATGATCACATGCTGCAGATGAACAATCGCAAACTTGGACTGCTCTAGACTTGCAAATTTCTCTCAGGCTGAACTCTAATCGTCAACTAGTATAAGTAAAAACACAATGAGGTTAAATGCACATTTGTTGAAGTTGAAATCAGGAAGGAAGGCTGACAACACAAAGCTACAAGGGATCTTCTAAGAATAACGATTCTGTTTTTGTACTCCAGGAAGAAGGTAACTGATGTTGTAGTCCTGAAAACCCACAGAAAAACCTCACTAACCCCAAATCCTGCTTTGCTGCGTAGGCGTCTGGTCAATTAACTCAACTGCCTGTTAGCACATTAAACCATCTGTATATTCTAGACTACTGGGACACAGACTACAAACCAGAGTGTTACAGGTCAACAAAACAGATGATTATCAATGGCAGTTTTCCAGTTGGTCTCATACTGAATGCATTTTCCATCTTTTAATAAGCTGCAGAGTTACAGTATACCTCTGGGAATGATTTTCTTGCCTTTTTTCCTCCTCCTCCCCGTTTTAAAAAAAAATAAAAATCAGATTAGAAAAGAAGCAACAACTTCTACCCTCTTTTTTCTCATTGTCTTGCATATGAATCTCACATGGTAATTATTCTGCCTTATGCAGCTCTTGTTTTTTTTTTTAACTTTTTTTTTTCACCTCTATGTAATTTATTATAAAACTAGAAAAACACTCAGAGCACAGTACTCTGCCAAGGCTGTTCATTCCCCCATTGTCAGAAATGCAGCGTTTGTTTATTAGTTGTTGATGATCAGAAATTACGACAACATAGAAAGTGGCCATTTCATATAGATGTACCCACAAGCAAAATGAGCTTATGCTGAGTGCAGGTGTATTTTATGCATGTGTACGACATGTACGGATACCGAATCGTGTGAGCTAAACATGTAGCGGGCGGTGGGAATTGCTGGGATTCAGAAGCACCCCCACAATTTAATCTATTGTTCCTTGTATCACTTCTGATGGACAAGTCCCGATAGGTCTGCAGCAGTCGATTTGTAGTTGAATCACAATCATGTGATCGTCAGCAGGCAACTGATGCAGTGTTTACTTGTAGTCATAGTTACAGTGACGCTGTGCTGCTATCTCGCAGTGATACGGAAATTCTTAACAAATCTGTGAATCCAGACTATAAGCCACATCACCGCCAAAATCTAATCACTTGGTCCTTGTGTCATCTCTGACCTTCTCGGCAAATTTCATCCAAATCCATTAGTCTATTTTTGAGTAATACTACTAACAGGGCAGACAAACCAACGCCGATGGTCACATAACTCTGTCGTGTTCATGGTGGAGTAAATATCACCATAGAAACCGTAACACAGCTGTAATGTCTCCAGATGTTTTACTGTCATTGGCGATCAATGAATTATGTTATTGACATTAATCTTAACAAAATCAGACACTACATGGAATTACACAACACCCACACACTAAATAATAACTAATAAGAAAATATGTGAACAACATACTCAATAGAACGACAATGTCAACAGAGCGAGCAGAAATGCTTACAAATGAAGGGCGAAAAGAAACACTTCAGTCTCCTTGACTCTTCCTTTAAAGGTGTCCATACGCGTGTTCTTAGTTGTGAGGGTATTTGAGAAAATGTAATGTTTTTTCTGCATTTTTAAGTGCTGATGCAAATCAGTGAAACACTCCAATTTAAAATATTCATGTTGCATTTTTTTTTAAAAATCTCAATGTGTTGGTGATTGGACTGTCATGGCTGTTAAGTATACAAGTTCCTCTCCGTCACTCTCTAACCCACTTCAGTCCCAGCATGTGCTCCAGTAATTTGTTCTTGTAGAGGCTGAACTAGGCCACATCTTTTTGTCAGAGCGAGGTGAAGAGGCCTTCTGATGAGTGTTTGTCTCCTGGCTGTGAAGTGTCTGGAATCCATTCAGCCCATAATAAGCCCTTTCACATTCACACAAACCTCCAGTGGGAATGTTTTGGAGGACACACATTTAAGGGTAAGATGGCCCCAATCAACAAGTCATCCCACACGATTTTAAAACGTATAGACACATTGTTTATCCTCTTAAATTTATTCATAAATGGTTCAAATGTGAGCATGTATCCGGATTCATGTGACTACAATGAGTGGAGTGGTGCTTCAGTCATTACATTAACTCTGCATGGATGCAGATTTTGCAGAAAGTGTTCTTGATTAATCCTGACTCAGAAATGAGATATGCCCTGGCTTTACTTTGGCCTTTTTTATTGTCTTTTTAACAGTGTTGTTTATCAGAAAAATAATGATGAGCAGCCACTGTCAGCTGGGAATATCTGAGTTTCTGCAACAGTTGCCTGATTACTGACAGCAGGCTTTTCGTAAAGATGCTTATGTAACAACAGTGATGTTAAACAGGAAATCAACGAGATGTGTCTGTCATCCTTCTTGGGATCATTACATCATTAAGTTAAATCAGTGTTAACTTGATGCAGCTCCATTGTCTGTAATGTATCAGGTTGATTTAATGTTTTTATTATTATCCCCCGCCTCCACGAAGTGGAAAAGGGGGATATAGGTTTGGCCTCCGTCCGTCCGTCCGACATGAAGGGGACAGCTTTTCACGGAAACTATTACAGCTAGGATTACGAAATTTAGTGTGTAGCTTCACACCATGGACACCTTGATCAAGTTCGAAAATGGGACCTGTGCGATAATATTTAACAGAGTTATGGCCCTTGATCACTATTTTGGATATAGACTCATAGACATCACATGTGGCGGGGGATATTGATGACCATGTCATCTTGTTATTTTTTGTTTATGAATGATAATGAAGGTACTTTGGAAAATCTCTGCCACTACAGTCCTTCACTTTTCTTATTATCCTTCTATTTTTCTTGACTCCTGCTGCTTTTATTGGTGTTTCAGGACATTATATACAAACTGCTTTTCCACACACTGTGATTTTTATGCATTGTAAATTACAAGTTCAGTGACAGATTATGTTTCAGGATTTGTCTAAACAGTAATCTGATGTGAACACTATTGCAGTGCTGCTTCTTTTAGCTGTGCTTTAGTCAGTGACATTTGGGGCAATGTGCAGTGGCAACACTGGTAAGTCACAGTTTGTTTTTGCTCTTACATCATCATATAGTATCAATAATAAAAGTGATCTGAAGTCCCATATGTGTTCGTATCTGAAAATTTCATTGCCATAGAGATAGCAAAGCAGGAGAAACTTGAGCAGTATTATTAAAGATTGAATGGAAAGACGATGGACCTTGATATTGAAGCCCTAGATAACATAAATATTGTGATGTTTGGATAGTGGCATGGCTCGTGGAAAATTGAAAGCCAGACCAGTTATATCGTCCATGCGATATGAAAATTCCTTTGAATATGCATACAGAGCATTTACAGCATGTTGAGGATTTAATTAGAAGGACAATGCCTATTCCCTGGGGCTTTACACTGAGCTAAGCAGGAGCAGCCATACTGCTGTCTTCATGATTTTAAAATCCAACACAGTCTCACTGTGTGAACTCGCTGGCACAGGACTAGTAAACTGGAAACGGAGTGTTACAGAAAATGCAGCAGGATGAATTAGTGTAATACATCATTTCAATTGGCTGCCTTGTTTTCAGAATGGGTTCTGCTTGATGTGAGTATTTGTACTGTAGTAAGAAATGTAACAGTACTGAGATTAATAACACTACTTAAAAAGTTGAATTTGGAATTATCCTTTACACTATTCATTATTCAAAGACGCAATCACATTACTTTTACAAGCTTGCCTTGCAATCATTACAGGTTCTCTTTGACTTTGCCGAGCAGACACAGTGAGGTTACTAGAGACAGATTTTCTTCAGACTGAAGTGCTTTCTCCACAAGTCATGTAAAAGAGAAAACAAATAGGACCATAGTGTCATCCAGCTACATCATGGCATTACAGTGACACTGTTGCGCAGGTCTTAATGTTTTTTTTTCTTGTGATTTCATGTTGTTAGATATACTGCATGCGAATTGCATCACACTGCAAATATGGCCAATGCAACATTAGAACTCTGTTGTGATGTAGTTTCAAACCATTATTTTGACCATTAACTCCTAAAAGATAAATGGAGAGTAGCCCTGTCATTGAGCTTTTTCCAAAGTATAATTTACACTCACTGAGTCTACATCTCAGTGGCTGTTAGCATGTTGGTTTAAGAGACGATGTAAGAAAGTTTAAGCACTGTTTAATTAGTTGGTAAAACACATACTGTACTTATCTAGGCATTTATCCTTTTCTTTTACAGAGGTGATGGAAATCTCACAATACTCAAATGTGGCTGTTTAGTTTGTTTCTATATGTCCATTCTTCATTCTCCACTTAAGTAAATCACATATTAAACTTTATTGTTCAGACACTTTTAAAAATACAATTACTGCTTGTACCAGTTCTTTTACATATTTTATTAGTCCTTCTTCTAGTAATAGTAATAAATCATTATAATTCACTGTTACAAGATTATATCTTACGTAGCAAACTGTTGCAAAGTAACTGTTGGCATTCACTAGATTTATTTTACTTTAAAAGAAATTAATACTTTTTTCTACTGAAATTTTGTTCAACAGAAGTGGAAATTGTGTTTTTTGTTGTTGTTGTTTTTTCATAACAAATCAAAAGACAAAAAAGTAGTCTATATCAGGATACTATATTTTCTATACCAGTTAATATTTGGAGTAAACCTATCACTTTGAAATAATATTATTTTGAACCAGTTGTAGCTTATTCTTTATAAGTTGGCAAGTCAGCATATGAACAGTTTAGCATTCTGCTGAAACGGTGTCTGATACAGTTAGCTTGTGCGACAAGTGACCAGTTATCCTGGGCTGAAAATGAAGACGTGGAAATGAAAGAACCTGCAGTTCCCCAAATGGCCACTTGAGACTGGCTCCAAAAGTTAAACCCATAGATCTCCATGTTAAAATGTCTAACTTTACAGCAGAAATAAACATGTTTGCGGTCAAAAGAGCCCCACACTGAGCTTCAGTAGTGCTGTTCATGAAACCTGTGGATGATTGTCAGTTTTTTTTATACATTCAGTGAGCTAGCTAAGTGTACAACCTGAATCAGCCAAAATCAGCTGCTAACACTGCAGAGGAAATATGTTCCTATCAGGTTGAAAGAGTCTAAAATAGTTTTCACTGCAAAAATTGACCAGTCTGAAGCTACCAGTCAAGCAGGAAATGACTACAGTTTTGGGAAGTATTGTTTTTTTTTAAAAATGTAGGAAATGTTGAGCCAAATATTCCCTTTATTAGTGGACACACTACACAGAGAGGAGATTTATGCATTAGTGGGAGAACTTTTAGACAATGTGGGCAAACGTAACTCACATGTGTAAATGATGTAAGACACGCTGCATTTACATTCACCAGTACTGTTGTGTATGTTCACTCACTCAGAATGGTTAATGAGGCACTGCAGCTAAAAAGGAGAGTCATTAATGTTATTAATTATAGCTGTGCTTTTTCTGCTTTGTGAAAGTGAACATGTCTCCAATGAAAAATGTCTTAAGACATCTCACAAAAGACCAACATAAAAGCAACTGTAGGTGAAAACCACGGGAAACAGAATATTGTGTCCTCTGGCTGAGAGGAGGGTTTGTTCTTCTTTGTTACTTTACATTGAGCACATTAAATGCAGAGTAGGAGGACCAGCTGGGTGCGTAGGTTTATGCAGCAGATGTTGGTGTGTAAGTGCTGGTGTATTACCAGTAACATGTGTTAAAGTGTACATCTATAGCACCTGAAACCTTATCACTGCTGTTACTGAGGTGGTTTGAGATGCACAGCAATGCATTTTTTTTCTTTTGCTGAAGTCTTCCTTGTTTATTTCTACAACAAAAAACATTGTTAATTGGTTTTCTTTATGACTCAACTGCTTCTTTTGCACATCCATCTTGTGGAGCGAGTAATTGCTTGTGTGGCGTCACTGGAAAGTGCAAGAGCGTGATCCCTTAACCATTAGCAATCTTCTAATTGCTGGACTGTGAGTGCTTTGTTGTTGGCATTACATCAGGCAGCCGGGCTGCAATTTGAAGCAATTTTAATCCATTTTTGACAGCATTTCTAATGAAATGTCATTAATTTCTCCAAATCATCCATAACCTTGGATAAGCAGTTGTTTCTTAACATGACGTTGTACTAAATGACTGAACTTTCAGACCAGCAGTCACAACAAAACCACCCTTTTTCTCCCTCATCTGGCTATTGATTGTCTTCCTCATTAAAGAAGTGACACTGAAGCTGCTGGTTGACTCACAGCAAAGAAACATTACACTATAATTGAAAGGCAGTCAGGCAGAAAGTAATTACTCAGTTTATATTACCTGATTTTGCTGTTATTTTTTCTTTCTTTTTTATTTTTTTCTTAGATACCTGCCCTCATCTCATTAAGTCTGGTGCCTTCTAATCGAGTTGAGGCAGCAGTCAGACAGAGGAGCTCTTTATTTAGGGTGCAGAACAACAGCAGGAGAAAGTTGATCCCCAGCCATTAGTGTCACAGTTATAACACGTAATATTCTCAAGAAATTTAAACCTTCTAGCCAACAAACTCTCTCTACTCACCCAGTTTATCTTGTTAGGAACATGATAGACAAATCATCGCAGACTCTATGTGCTCTCTTCAAATTAAATTCTAGACACACAACTCCGAAAGAGTCTAATCAAACACTTAATCATCAGCATCTTAAAGATCTAATTTTCACAGGGATCCCAGACAGGAAGACATTTATTAAGACTGCACTAATAGCCATAAGACAATCTGTGTTTCCTTGAAGGCTGCAGCGAAAGTTTTTTTTTTAAATTATTATTTGTGATCTGAGAAGTGTGGCATGATGGTGTTAATCACACATTTCTTGCAGTGCTCCCCCAAAATACAGGTAACTGTAGCGTAATATTCTTGATTATGATATGCTAAAACTAAAAGATGATATAATTATGGAATATGCTATTAGACTGAAGAATAAAGTTCAGACGTGTATGAACTACATGATGATGGATATTCTAGTAATGGCTGATGTTTTGATGGTATTGTGTGTGTCTGTGGAGGACACACACACACACATCTGGAAGATCATAAAGTAAAACATGTATTTTTGGTGTGAAGACAGTGCATGCTTTGTAGAAAAAGGAAGTGAGTACTTAAAACATAATGGTTTAAATTTAAGGCAATATAACTTTTTAAAAAGGCTTATCAGAACCATACTAACACATAATGGTGTGAAATGCATGAAGACTGTCATAAAAAACAGTAAGGTTGAGTACAGATCAGAGTCTGAACATGTCTGAACATGTTCTCTGTAGAGTAGGACCTAATGATAAATTAATATCCTCTGTGGTGTGTCACCAATTGGTCAAATATGACAACCTGATGTCAAGATCTGACCAATAGATTCAATAGAGTCTCTCCAACAATATGTTCCATAGATGTGGGGGGAAAAAAGACCAACTCTCACAGCATAAAAGACAATGCATAGTTCAGCATCTTCAGTATTTCCTTGTGGTGTTATCACTGCTAAGAAATGCTCCTGGATTTTCTGTCAACAATCACTGTATCTGAATGTTTACTTCTGATGATTTTTTGAGGATCTTTAAAGAAACTTTTTGGACATTTGAACACATTGGTCAAGTCTTGGACTCTCCCCCATGATATAGGGGCTTAGTTTCCGCATCAGAATTACCCAGGATCATCCATCCATCCATCCATCCATCCATCCATCCATCCATCCATCCATCCATCCATCCATCCATCCATCTATACGCTGCTTAATCCTCTTTAGGGTCACAAGGGGGGCTATCCCAGCTGACTAAGAGTGAAAGCAAGGGACACCCTGGACAGATCACCAGTCTATCACAGAGAGACAATAAATCACGCTCACATTCACAACTACTGACAATTTAGGATTACCAGTTAACCTCAGCATGTTTTTGGACTGTGGGAGGAAGCCGAGGTATTTGGAGAAAACCCACACATGCACAGGGAGAACATGCAAACTCCATGCAGAAAGATCAACGGAAGGTTGGTGTGCAAACCGGGAAAGTTCTAGCTGCAAGGCGAAAGTGCTGACCACCAAGCCACTGTGCAATCACACCCAGGATCATCCATCCATCCATCATCTGTACACCACTTGATCCTCATTAGGGTTGCAGGGGAGCTGGAGCCTTTCCCAACTGACTGAGGGTGAAAGCAGGGGACACCCCCGGTCCCGGACAGGTCGCCAGTCCATCGCAGGGCTACATATAGAGACAAACAATCACACTCGCAGCCACACCCAGAATCAGCTTAATGATATTTGAGAGCTCAACAGCCTTATAAGGGAGAGTGTAATGTAACAAGGTTTATGACACAATATGTAGATCTTTTGGAATCATCACCTGAAATATGTCCCTCACCTGTGCTTTAAGACTTCCAGCGGGGCTTCCATATCACAAAAATATCAAAATGAATCCCATTTGCATAAAACCTGTATCTCAGTGTTTTTATTTTAATCTTCGGGGAATTATTACTTATGCACAGTTTGGGTTTGAAACTTTAAAATGCAGCAATTGCGGTGAAAAAAAGTTTTTTGAGATCCTCCAGGGACTCAAATCTGTTGTTGCTTCATACCCTTATTGCTAAAAAAAAAAAAAAAAAAAGAAAAAGTGAGAAAAGTCTCCGTTTTCTCATTTTCTTGAGCTTTGTCTTTGAAGAAGCGGGCGCCGAGCTTAGTGAACTGTCTCTGTCCGTGGTGCTGACTAGGAGGCTCAGCCGTCTATTACTGTAGTTCACTTCAGTAGCTTTATTTCAGTGCAGCAGGCATTTAGTCAACAGCCCATACAGTGGATTTTCTACCTGTGAAGTCCACTGTCAGCTCTTTCAACTCAGTTACAAACAAGGCTCCCTGTTATTCTTGGCGAGACTTTACCAGCTCACTAGAAATAAGGCCAGAAGAAGAATAATGAGGCCTTGGAAATGTTTCTGACAGGCTAAATCAGTTTTTCTCCCTCTGTCAGTCACAAAACAGAGGATGCCTACATGGCCTGAATAGTGTGTGTTTTGTTGTGGAGTGAGATGTCTTGTTACTTCAATATTTGGAATTGTTCATGCCTTTCACTTTAACTGTTAAACATGGCTAAAAGTATTGACCGTTCATTTACTAGATTGCTGTCATTAAACTCTGTCCTAGCTTCATTTTAAGGTTCCTTCACAGCAGTCTTCAGTTGGCCTTGTGGAAATCCAGCTGTATCCAGATTGCAAAATGATGAATCAAGTAATGAAAGAAATGAAAAATCCTTGATGGAAATTCTTTTAATCAAAGCTTTGTTCCATTATCGCTGGCATAGCGCATGGACACTGTAACTAATATCCAGGTGCAGCAGGTTTTTGTATCACTGTGGCGTCCAGTTCTCTTGTGAATGCTGGCATTATGTAGACGGAACATTTATTAGGCACGAAGTTGAATTAAAATCCACCCCAGTGCCATCTGATTGTAGTGTGCAAATGGCTACTTGTAGGCCTTTTTTTTGTTGTTCCTAGGCTGAATTTCCAAAGGTCTGCAGGGCAGGGCTCCCAGCTGTGACATACAAAATGCAGCCATCACTCACACACTCACACGCTAAAATCATAGCTCATCATAGCTGCAGTCACATTTTCCTATTGTTCCATTATTCTTTGTCTACATGGCAGCTCCAGGATTTGTCTGTTAATGACACAATGTCTACAGTCTTTCAGCTGTTCAGGTTTAATGAGAGTCTGGCTGAAATACAGTAATTACAAAGCCTAACTGTTTAACATAATGGGAATACATTAAACTGCAACGTGGGAGTAGGCATGAGCTTTTTTTGTTGGAGATGTGTAACCGAAGCCTGCAAAAAAAAAAAAAAAAAAAAAATCTGTGGAAGCAAAATATTCTGTCATAGGGGGTGACTCATTTTTACTTTCAGAGTAGTGTTTGATTATAATTGTCTGTAATTACACAGAAGGGCTTGCGTTTTAATTCCATGTGACTGAAATCATGTGATTACTTTTGATTTTAAATTGACAACATTGGAGCTGTCAGCTGCTAGTAACAAACGCTTATTGCAAAAAGTAGCAAAGTGGGGAGCTCTGCGTGTAAATACAAGCTGTCGCGCTGAACCAGCATTGAAAATAACATAATTTTCAATTTTGTTATCTTGCGAAACTGACTTAAACAACATAGTCATATTTAGGTAAGTGTGCATGCCTGCTGTGATGCTGCTGCTTTAAGAAATGCAATATGTCGTTGGAGTTTTGTGTGGAAATCTTGTGTGATGCTGAATGTGATATTTTGTGCATTTCATGTCACCTGTGTAGCTCAAAAGATGTGTAACAGATGGTTAGAGGGGCACAAGTTATAAATTAGCTGTAGATATGCACATTTGTGTGTATGTGTCCTAAAACCTAGTCAAAGTCAACAAACAGTGGTGCACATATGTAGCTACAACACTGGATTTTTTTTCTCTAAATATAAACCATCATCTAGTAAACATTTCTATGAATCAGTTCCTGTAAGTTGAAAACAACTATCTGTTTCAGTCTTCTGTTTCAGTTTAACTCTAGCATTTTTGCCATCTCCTTCATTGGGATGATCTGATTCTTTTCTGTTTTATTCTATAAGTGCGTTTCATCTACTGGCTATTTGCATACTAAGGTGTCACTCTGTCTTCCTCTAACTGGCTGGCTGCCCACCATACCTTCTGGATTTGGCAGAGAAGCTTTACGAGAGTGAGCTAATTGGAGGAAATAAATTAGAAAGACGTAAATCAGATTCTCTGCGTAAACAATGGCTATCACATTTTTCTACACCCTAAGGAATCTGTTTATTCCGGATACACTGCATGAGCTCCATAGTGAAGCTTTAACAAAGCAATGATTGGATGCTTGATATATTGTCAGTTGGCAAACATATAAGAGTGTGTAACTGTTTTACTGAATACGTCGCAACCATGAATAACTAATAATTTGCAGAGATATTGAGTCCTCCTTCTGTGCCAGGATCTGTGATTTAATGTAGTCAGTCAGCCAACTGTCATAGTAACTCAGCTGGATTGAAACCTTTTGGCTCTTGCATGTTTCTTAGGCAAGAGTGCGTTCACAAAGAGCAAAGCAGCATCTGTTTCTCTCAGAGATCAGCATCAGGTCTTTATTGGTGAGGAGCTATAAATGATGATGTTTTGACCTGTAATTCCCTAAGTTTGGGATAAAATGAACTTTTAGAAATTTTGCTAACAGCAGTTTGACAAGTTGAAGCACAAGAGTGTTTCTACATATTTTTCCCCCCCAGCATATCTACTTTCTGTAATTACAGAAGACCTAAAAGAAACTATTTATGATAAGTGCAGATAAACACCTCCCTTCTTTTCTGTTTCTAATGTGCCCTTATAGCAGTGTGGCTCAGCCCAGCAAAGATGAGGCTGGAGGGTTGTTTTGTTGTGCTTTAAAAAAGTCCAAATGGCTCAAGATTTCTTTGTTATTCATTGTGTATTTGCATACATAAAAAACAAAATGCTGTTCTCACAGTCCCAGTATAGTGCAAGTAAAAGTGATCATAATAAATCTAGCTGGGTAATAATAAAAATATAAGTACAGATGCTGTGTTGCTCTATAAGATTCCAGTCAGGCGACGTACTTGGTCACGTTAGAGTTTTCACATTTTTCTTCTTCTTTTGAAACTCTTGTGCAATTTGTTCATAGTGTGCTTCAGAATAATTGTCATGCTGGAATTCCTCTTCTGCCAAGCCTCTACAGACTGAGAGTATTGTCAGTCAGCAATGTTGTATAGCCACAAGCGTTCATGTCGAAATCTATAATGTTCTCTCAATCTTTCACAGCTCCACATCATCACACCTTCCAGCTTTCCCACAGATCCAAAGTGGAGTTTGTTGTAGCATTCACAGGTCATTTTAAAACCATGTTCTTGCTATCTGAATAATTGGAAATCACAGGTGTTTTCAGTTGTGTTTTAGTAATCACAGGTTTTCAAAGTTTCTACCTTGGGGTCTGTATTTTCAGTTCAGCCTTTCTAAAGTTTTGTTTTTGACTGCTCATAAGAGGAGATGCTCCACATGTCCACTTAGAAATAATACAATTTTTAAAGAGATGGTACAATTTTGTAAGCAATATTGCACGGAGGTGAACTCACTTCTGCTGTACTCTGTAAAAGCTCAGTCCATGCATCCTTTTTGCTACATTTATCCAGAGTTGGGCTGCAGCGGCAGCAAGCTAAGCAGAGCTTCCTAGGCATCTCTCTTGGGATCTTGTAAAAATCTTGATTTTAAATATTAATTAGGAAGATTATGTTGACCTACTTTGACTCAAAGCTTTTCCTTTTATTGTTTTCCTGTAAGCTGTTGAGGCTGAAATACAGTAAGTTAAGCTTTCAGAATTTACAACAAACCTCAGAACTGCTGGTCAGAGTAAATTTCACATCCAGATTACAGATATTTCTGGGTTTTTTTCCCGTTTGATACAGGCGTATCTGTACGTCTGGGCAGAGTGACTTGCTGTATACTCACATAATCAATCATGATACAGACTTGTGTGATCTGTGGTGTTCAGTGTACGGGGAAGCTTTTTTCTTGACTTTAGCTCATAAGGCAGTGCCTCATTACTGGCACACATGTATGGACTTTCAATTTCATTTAACTAAAACACTTTAACCACTTCTCAACATTTACAACCATGCAAACAACAGATAGTATTGGATTTGATAGGTCAGTACATTCTTTAAATAACATATTTTTATTCCCATAAAGCAAAATTTAATTAAAATGTAAAGAGTAGTTCTTCACTAAATGGGCTTTGCTACTATATTATATCGACTGTAACAGACATGACTCAGAAATGCTACCTTATGTTTCAGTAATTTTTTTTTTCAACATTGCATTTTCGTTTTTGGATTTGGTGAAAACCAAAGTATACCTACCTACCAACCCAGATAAAAATAATCTGGCTCTATTTAAACCAATCTCATTTTCCCCAATGGGAACTGTCAACCATGAGCAGATCACATTTGGTTGGAACCACATTTGCAGAAATGTGGTTTTTACTCAGGGCAGGGGACATTTCAGGGTGTCCACAGAAGCTCAGGGTTTTACTTTGCTGTTTTCTTTAATATCTTAAGCAATTTCTCCTGTGAGGTTCCTCACCTCTTACTGAATGTTGCCACTGAGACAGTAGAATTTAAAGATGGATGGGCTACAAGTGCTGATCTGGTATTGAGCAGGTTAGGTCAGTTTCATTTGCAAGCTCAGATTGTGTTGGTTTTTAGCTTCCATTTTGCATAGTATGGGGACAACTAAGTATTTTTTTAAAGAGAGAAACATACGAGATGAAGTATGATCTTAAAATTAAACATTTTGTAATCTTTGTACTCTCTTCTCTCTCCTCTAGGTAAGATGACCATTTATGTGCCTGGTTTTGTTTGTGGTATTGTGATGCCAGTACAATGACAAAGATACAGCCGTCTTCTTTACCGATATCTATAAAGATCCTCAGAACTGACAGTAAGTACAACTTCGACACTGTCACACACACAATTGTTTTTGATCCTCTAATGGTTAACAGTTGTGATGTGTATGAAATGTGCTAGAAGTGTGACTTTCATCTGAATCACTCCTTCACTGTCTCTGTTCTGTCCACATTCGTACCTCTCAGCATTTGATTCTTCTCTCTTTTGTTGACCACTACTTTGCACCAGCCACCTTAACAACTAAGTGTTAATGTAGTACAAATGGAAAGAAATGTTAATGTTTGATTGCACTTTGTTTAGTCATGCAGGAGAGTTGTACTTGTTAAAGGTTCCTCTGCTCCTCTGTCTGTGGTTCTGTGTTCAGGTAACCTGGTTGAAGCAGAACTGCTGTCTCTCGTGGCTTTTTATCTCAGTTGGTCTCCTGTTGCATTGCGTTTTGTTTCTATCTAGAGTCTCTCGTCCTCTCTGCCTGTTGCTGCTTCACAGTCCTGGTTCTCAGCACTGAAACAGGCTCAGTCTGGCTGTTTGACTGTAGAAATGACGTTCATATGAACAGACATGTTGCAAGTATTTTGTGACTGTGAGGCAACTAGTGTGAGGCTCTTCCTAAATGCACTGGAACTGAGGCTGCTAATGTATTCAGACATCAGACTGGTGTGCAGGAGAGAGGAAGCAAGAAAGAGAGTGCAGATGTGTTATACAGAACGTATGACACGTTTGAATGTCACACCTCACTCTCTGCAGTGGAGAGTAATCTGTTAATTCAGGTGTGCTGATCATCTCATGGACTGCACTCGCTCGCATCGTGTCGAGTTTCATCTAACGCCAAAGAGGAACTGCACGGGGGTTTTTGCAGAGGTTGTTCTTTGTTCTGTCTGATCCTTCCAGTAAATGTGTAGATAACATGATTATTATTCAGTCATACAAAGATCCAGCAGCGCTACACCGTCTGAATCTTCCGTGGTTAGTAACGGGAATGCCCATCGCACGAACACTGAGACACCTGAGGCACTAGTTAGAAGGGGAAATTCACCAGTCCATCTATCTGTTTGTCTGTGTGTTCTTTCAGCACATGCATACAATTTAAATTCACTTCACACAGAGGAATTACATTTTCTCTTAGAAAGACTTTCTCTCAGGTGTTGCTAATGGAATCTGAAAATAATGCATTAAAGTGAATGTGAATAATGTAAATGTGCTAAAAAGGAGTTCACTCACACAGAGAGGAGACAGTCAGAGAGAATGTAAGAGTGAAATATGACAACTGTATATTGTACCATGCAAATGCATACCATTCTGCTAAATCTGTCATGAAACTTGCAGTATTATACTTTTCTTGCTAGCTTCTGATAGATCCAGAATGTCAGTCAGTTTGTCAGGTTTGCAGAACAAGTTTTTATTCTCAGAGACCACAACTTATTAGATCTTCCTTTCTGCTTGCATCCTCCAGCGTTTATACATTGTGAGAATGAATCGGTAAGAATGAATGACAGGATCTTATAACTTAAAGCGGCAGGAGACCGACATTTCAGTTGGACATTTCCTGCGGTGCTTCCCTCCCTCTTCTCTGTTCTCAGCCCATCCTACAAGGCGAGCACAGATTGAAACAGTCAAGTCAACATTTACTTGTTTCCATGGGATTTGAACTCTACTGCCCTGAATGAGAGTCCTGAGTTTAAAAAATAGCACCACCATGTACTACTTTCCAATGACTTCATTGCTTTTCATGCTATCCCACCTGATCTGTGTGAAAAGACCTGGAATTAGTCTAAGTCTCCCGTCACAAGTTGGATTTTCTAAAGTCTGAAATGGAGACAAAAGAACATACAGAAGTCTAGTTTCCTCTCAGACACCTACATTTCAAAATGTTGAAAGGTTATTATAGAACTGATGGCAAAAAAGTCTACTAAGGATGTTAATGATTCATTGTTAAATGCTTTATTGCCATTAATAACTTAAATAAGTCAGAAGACGATGCCTTGCTTGTCAGAAATGTACTTGGTTGCAACATCAGGCGGAGTCACACAACAAAAGCAGTCAGATATCTCAGACCATCTTGGTACCATGAGGGAACCAAAGTTTCTTTGGTAGTGAAAGGTATTAGCCATGCTTGGGCTAAGCTGGTCAGGCTTGTCAAATTCAAAGACTAAATCTTTCATTTGGCTCAACAGCAAAACCATATTTTCGAGAATGTTTGCTTTCAAATTGAAATGTTTCCAATCTTTGATGTCGGCTCTTCTCTCTCTTCTCTTTACTCCACTTCCAGCTTTGGTGGTCAGTGCACTCTAAGCCATTAAAAACCGCTGCGATAATTATCTGTGCACTTGAGTTCTTTGAGTAATCGTTTCTGTCCTTCACTATATTTCATCCCATTTTATTCCGGTCAAACACAAAAGAAGCCCTGGATTTGTCATTTTCTTTCTTTGCTCACAAGAATTGCATCACCACAAACTAATGACCAGGGCTAAGTCTTTATTTTCTTTATTTTCTCTTTACCAAAGTTTACTCATAAGAGACAATCATAATGCAGCATAATGGAAGTAACAAATGAGATGGAACTGCAGGGAGACTGAAAGTAATGAAACCCAGATACAGCTATCTATCACTGGAACGAGAGATGGAGAGAAAATGACAGATGCAGAGGAGGGAGATGTGAAACAAGAGGCACATGTTAGAAAGGTGCACAGAAGAAGAAACGGGAAGCAGAAAAGCATTCAGCATATTTCCTCTTGTAGTTTGCACTGGGATATTGCATGGACTAAGCCTGGAAACAAATCTCTCCCTACGATGGGATCATCACTGTGATGATGTTTATTTTCCTATCAGTGTATTGGTACACTTTTGTGCCTTCGTAAGAATGTCTCTTTCTGTTCATTAGTTTCTCCTCAATGCAGTGAGGATTAAAGGAGCTCCAGAACCAAGAGTTTTGCCTCACTAACATGTGCATGTTGATATAGGTAGGTATAAAAGCAGAAGCCCAATGACTGGAATCCTTTTTGGTGTATGATCATGAGGTCAGTGAGATGTTCTAAATAAAAATTTTTAACATCATGTTTTTGTAGCAAAAAATGTAAAAAAAAAAAAAAAAATTGTATGCTTACTGGTCAGTCCAAGACGATGTTACGGTTTGTGTCCGACAACACTGCACAGCTTGGCTGGTTAATTAATTATGTTATCTTGCTCCTGAAGTTTTCTAATACTTTTATTTTGTTCAACTTTTTCTTTGCCTGCAGCGTGTGAACTCTAATTCCTTCCACAAAGCAGATTTAATTTATTCACTCACCATTTTTAATAAGATCACCGAACAGCCACACTTTAATCTGACATTAATTAGCTCTTAATTGGCCCGATGATAGACTGTGCCAAAATATTATGGGGAACGTTTTTGGTCTCCTGTGACATCCAGTGCACCTCACATTTTCAGCATACATCACAAGATCGCCTTCTAGAAGCCCAAACGTCTGTGATGTTTCAGAAAGTAAGGTGTCTGGTTCAAATAGGGTCCAACTGTTGTTCTGCTGCTCTGCACTCTGTGATTGCTGGACAAACTAGTCCTTAAAAGAGTGCATCCCATACCACGCCTGATCTCTGTCAGACTATTCAGTGACAAAGACCTTCATGGTCATTGTTAACTGAAAGACACAACAAAATCACAGAACCCATAAACATCACTAAATGAACCCTGAGCTGAGGTGGCCAAAGCTGAATCAGCTGCAGTGTTAAGACCCTGACTGAAGGCAAGCAACATAAAGAACCAAACAAAATTGAACAGTCTTAACCGAACAACTGGAACGAAAGGCAAACAGAATCATTTGGAGATCAGTATCCACTGGTCAGAGACAGAGGGCTACTGATGGAGGGGGAGCTTTTAAACTCCGCAAAATGGGTGCCTCTCATCAGCAAGTAGGACTGGTGGCCACACCTACATGTCTGGTTCACCTGCAACCCAACAGAACAGGCAGACACAGAAACCAATGTCCTGTGAAGTCAAAAGGAGAAAATCCTCCCAATTGCACATCCACACCTTAAGAATACTTAAATAGGTTCATTTACAGAACATGAAAGGGTCACTGGTAGCATGTTGTCCTCTCCATGAGTATGGTTGAGCCCTGCAAATATAGGCTCCCCTTGATCAGATTTGAATTGGTCATTTCATGTAGAAATGCAGAAGGATTGCAATCAGTGTGAACTGTACGTGGTCAAACCGATGTCGACTTCAAAGTGCGCAAGTTCAAGAATTAGAGCACCTCTCCTCAGTCAGAGAGTAATGTGTTAGATGTGAGTCAAACCTGTTAGCTGATGCTCCACCACCAATTAATCATCCTGAAGACGACCAAATCCCTTGCATCAACAGCAAGTTTGAAGGGCAAATCAAAGTTAGGGGTGCCAGAACATGGGCAATGACCGAAAATGATATAACATTGTCAAACAGACCTCAGACCAGACAAAAGGGAATCTTGTGCTAAGCAAGTTGGTTAGAGGTGCAGTAACCTACCATTTTCTCAAACCTGTGTAATCCTGCCTTGTATGCCAGACAGGAAAGTGTAAATGGCCTCTATTTTATCTTCTGTTGCACTGACCAGGTTCTGTTCCACCACTGCACCAAATCTGGCCAGATTTGGAGTTATGGTTTGTTTTTATTGAATGCTTAATCACACCTTCTAGCTGCTTCAATCATTTAGACCATGAGGCACAACAATAATGTCACATTATACTTGGAGAAAGTCACAGAACCCTGGGCCATCGGCTCTACTTTGTTACTTTTACAAAGATCTGAATCTGATCAATTTTATTAAATCTTTTAGCTGATCCAGACACATATTGAATTGACCGTAGCCTATTGGCACCATTTGCTGACAAGACATTTCATAATATATCTTCCTAAGATCATTTTATCTTTATGTTCTGGTATTGTGCCCAACATGTGGCTTCACCAGTAGCTCATTGTGGTCTTAACAGGCAAAAACATCGAAAGATATGAGTACAGATGTGAGGGCACACATACTCATATGCATTTATATAGACACACACACACACTCTCCCACCACGCTTAGTGTTTCGGGTGAGTAGTAGGACAGCACTTGTGGCGATCATGTAGAGCAGGAGCATCTGGTCCTGTCACAGGCGTCAGGAAACAGCCTGGCTGTTTGCAGAAGAGCGGAGAGAAGAGCTGGCCTTAATTCCCTGCAGACTGGCAGATCCTTGAGAGCCAAATACACTCTGACAGAGAACATAGCTGTAGAGAAAATCGTGTCTGCTAAGTGAAAAATGTAACACTGGCAGACTGACTTTGGAGGCTCTTGGAAATAGCACAGCATGGAAAAAGCAAGTGAAAATAAAATTATGATTTTTGTTCATTCTAAAATGTATAATAAGGAAACTATATATTTACTTTTAAATCAATGGCTTTTCTTGAAAGGTATAGTTTTGGGACACAAAATACTTGTTCAGTTATTCACTAACTGGTTAAGTGTTTGGATCATAAAGGGATAGTAAAATACTGTGTTTAGATAACTACAGTAAGGACAAAACACAAACAAAACTGCTACACCAAAGCGATGAGGAGCAATGGGCTCAGTTTGGATTTGTATCTACAGACATTGATTGAAAGCCAACATAATTTTCCTTCTAGGACTGTGATTAGGTCATTTTATTGAGTTTCAGTGTTTTCAGGTATTCCAAATATGTCATCAGTTTATGCAGCTACTGCCTTTCTTTATACCCGCTGTGACATTTTCAGAGGTTTGATCTGAATGTGGAATGGAACCATCTGGTCAACTCAGCAGCGAACAGCTGGGCTAATGAGATCAGGATTAGTATGGTCATGAAACTCCATAAAAATCATGGAATTTGAAAAAAAAAAATATATTTCCAGGCCTGAAAAATGTTAGAAATTAAAGAAACAAATAAATAAGCTGTTTTTGAAGAGTCATGGAAACACCTAAAATGGAATGTGGTTCACTTGAAGTGCTCACATAATGTAATGGACATTTTCCACTGTAGCCAACTATACTGTACATAAACATAAAATGCGGTTTGTACACCAGAGAATTGTTCTGAGAATTGTAAATTGACTCTCACATTGGCTCTTACTTACTGTAAGTTATTCTTGATTGCATGGCTTGAGAAGCTACCCAGAAAGGCTAGAGTGAATCGTCGCTTCATGAGGGGCCTGCAGAGCTGAAGGAGTCGTCTCATGAGTCGTGGCGGCTCAGATGCTCATTGTTAACCACGTCAGGTCTATCGGGGGCATAAATAAAGCAGAAATCACCAAAGAGCTCTTACTGTGGGCTGCAGGAGCCGTGCAGAAGCACAATGGCTAACCGGATGAAGAGAAGAGAAAGAAGAGCAGCAAACCACTGAGCTGAAGAGAAAGGCCCTCATGGATGAGCTGGATGATTTGAAAAAGAAGAGGGCTACGGTTGAGGCTGACATTTGTGCCCTTAGGAAATCAGAATGAAATGAGTATGCTGAGAAAGTGAAGGGAAGCTGCAAGCAGCAGACTGCAATGGAAAACAAAGCATCTCTGCTGGAGATTGAAAGGCAGATTGATGAGAAGATACTGGAGGAGGGCATGATGGTTTCAAATGTTCCAAGTTTGTTTTCTAAAAACTCAATTTCTACTGATGCTTTTGAAAGTCCCTGTCAGTGTTGTGACAATAAATGTTTATTTTTCATTCATTGTTCACTCTATTGATTTTGTCATTTAAAGCTACACTGAATTCTCAGTGTTTTGGCTCATTTTCTCTCTCTATAAATGAATCATTGCTGCTTTGATAAATGATACTGTAATGTAGTCACGAACTGTGGTAAATTTTGATACTCATTTTCATTGTTAGTGTTGACATCTTACCAGATATATTATAGAAATAGAGGCCATAAAATAATAATAAAAAAGAATGCCCCTTTTCATTATATAAGATGAATTAAGACGTTTTTTCCTGTGTTTGATTCTTCTTTTCTCTTTTTGCTGGCAGTTTGTCTAAAAGCAAACTTAAGTTTCATGTCTTTGTTAGATGCTTTTTTGTACTTTGGGGTCCTTATCTGCACAGACATCACATTTCATAGAAAAAACAAAGGTCATCATTCCCCTCATTCCCTCTCTCTCGTTTATATGTAAGTATCTTCCACAGTACGCAAATTAGTATCAAATGACATCAGTGGAACACACTTATATATATTTGCTTACAGTCATGCCAATTGCACACTTCATTTTCTAAGAGCGTTCCATGCAAATAAAGTTTTCGAAACAATGCAATATTTTAAATATCATATTAGTATTCTACAAATGAGGTCTTTCATATTATGGTACTTTTTCCTTTCATTGGAGGACTTTAAATGAGCTCCGCTAAATGTTGATTTGGTTCTGAGGTCCTTTTCGCCTTTGGATTAAGTGTTATTAGAGTGCAAATGAAGTGTGGCAGAGAGATTAGACGAAGACCGCTCCTCCAGGTATCACCCCTCCACTGCACACAGACAATAATCTCACTAAATGCCACAGTATTTGATGAATGTTAATTTGACTCTTATAACCATAGGTCCGGTTACTTTTCTGTTTCTGTTCAAGCTTTTCAAACACTTGGAGAACTGCATAGATCATCTAGGTTATATTTTCCGAAAAAAGCCACAGCTCGTTATGACAAGCATCCTGTGTGCATATAGTACACGTGGCACATCGGTCTTTGTTTTCCTGTGGCAATGTTTCTATCTCCTGACAGTTCCTTTCCAAGCATATGGTTTCATGAACCTGAATGAAAATGAATTACGGATACTTCAGGGTCACAAAAGGAGAAACAAATGATTTCTGCATTATTCTCTGCTTGTTTATTGCCGTACAGACTCAGTATAATACACGGGTGAGAGGACAGATGGAGTTTTTAGTACACAAACAAACATGTCCCATATGTATAAAACACTTGTCAGACTTTTAAAATCTTCCAGTCAGATTCTGTTCCCGACCTGTTATTTTACAGTTAAACATCGACCCTTTAAGCCATACAGAAGCTATTGGTCTCAGCACACTGAGCCACATTGTGTTCATTTCTCAGGTTCTGTGGACAAGTGAAGTGCCATCAGATGTGACAAATGCACAGTGACTCCAACAGCGGGGGGTTAGGCAGATAAGAACCAATAAAACACTCTGGTGACTGTTCTGTAGCTTTAGACCTGGAGAGGAGAAGAAGAAGGAGAGTCCAGTTAAAACTCACTGAGCAGTGGAGGGAGACGACAGCAGGACGACGACCAGCTATTAGTCAAATGCTTATATTATAAATCTTTAAAAAACACATATGCTTTGGGAAATAAGTCACCCATGTTGCTGCAACTTTAACATTGTAGGGAAGTCTTACGGTTTGAAAGAGTTCATGTAAGGACGTAGGAGGCGGATGGAGGCTTAAGTTGGCACAGGACCCTCATCCAAAAGACCGTTGCTTACATCCCATAAAGGACCATAGTATTTAGACAGATTTTGTTTTCACTTCTTGTTTATTTTCAGGCTGGTTAAGTTGGGAAAGTTTTACAAACCAGAATTACTTGGTGAGATTTATGAAAATATCACAGTTCGGGATATGACCCTTTATTAACATGTTTAAAACTTTTTCTCCACTTTTAAGTTACCAGGGTGAGGAGTATTGCTCCATTGATATATGATTAGTAGACTGAAAGCAGTAAATAAATGTCCAATATATGATGATTCAAAACATATTTGTAGTGCATCAGAAATGAATGGCAAAAAATATTTTTTCTCCCCAAGACATAATTGGGATTGCAGTTTGGTTACATGCATGTCATTCTGCAAATATTAAATTCAGTTTCATGGTTGTGGTGGGCAGTTGTTCATACCTCTCTTTGGCAATCAGCAGAGGTTGAATTTGCCTATATGGTCAAACTTATTCGGGGGAGCATTGGCGCAGAGAGGCATACCCTGTGAACCACGAAGGAAGTAAAAATGAAATAAATATGCAATGTAAAAATTAACAGTGAATGCATGTATGTACAATAATTTGCAGACTAAGAAATATCATGCTGCAAAAGTGAAAAAAATAAGCAACATGGATTGCAAAAAGGGAGCAAATGTACAGAATATATAATGTATGTGTTGCAACAATATCTGGTATGAAACAGTTTTATAAATGTGTCATAAAAATACAGTCCAAAAAATGAAAATGTAAAAAAAAGCTTAAATAACCAACAAGAGTATGTACTACAAAATATACAATAGAAAATATATGAAAACATAAAAAGAAAAAAGTTCCAAAATGTTTAACTTCTGACTACATCCTATAGTGCAAATGCTATTGAGTATGTTGAATAAGATGGGAATGATGTCATACAACTATCAATGTACATCTAATACTGAACACAAAACATCCAGACAGAATTTATTTCTAAAAACTGAGAAAATGCAACTTCAAAACCTTTGTGTGGCTTGAAAGGGATTGGAATACGGACAGGTGATAAAGACCAATAAACCCATTCTACTTTCTAATCTGTGTTCTATTAGCTGCAGTACCAGCAGTGTACAAAAGAATTTGATGGCAAATTGAGACCAACATTTTCTACATCACCAATTGTATGCATGTGGGGTTTCTGTGCAATGACTTTGTCTACTGTAACCATTTTGTTCAGTAGGATTACTAACTTACAGCTCAACAGGTTTTCAGATATATTATTTTCCATCGACTGAGAATCTGTGCTTGGAGCAAAACCTCCTCAGGAGCAGGTTAACTGTGCAGGCATAAGTTACCATGGCGATTGAGCAGCTAGAAAGAGAGACATGTTCTACTTTGTAGTCACCTGTCAGCTCTTTGCCAGAGGTTAAAGGGGCATCTGGGTTGTTGAGCAGTGGAGGGGCTCAGTCTGGGTCAGATGGGGATATTACAATTATACCTCTGGTGTGGAACCAGCCAGTATTATTAATATTAATATTCCTATTCATCAAGAATCAAACATGGCCCTAGTTTCACCCAGTTTCTTTGTAGTTTGCGCACGATAGGAGCACTATTACACCCAATACATGATTTTTGACAGGACACACGCTCCGTTGAAAGAGCAGATTTTTTTTTTTTATTTATTTCCCCCCACAGAGTGGAATTATTGTGTTGGGAAAAAATATATAGAAGGGTCAGTTCAGGCCCCCGTCACAGTTCACCAGGTTTAACAGTCTCTCACTGTCAGCTATCAGCTAGATGGTTATATATTGCTGCTGGAGAAAGCACAGCAGTGGATTAGACAGTATGCTGGAGCAGGCTGCTGTGACAAGGCAATATAGCTGTCCATGGAAATTATCCTCCACGTTGGACTGTAATATTTCTTCAAGATGTTGTATTCTTGGTTATAACTGTGTCAGCCACTCTGACACCTGCCTTGGTTTACTGGTTCCCTGGTACAGACTACAAACTGCATCCTGATTCTGTTAGACTAAGTGTTAAAGGTTTCTGGACTAATATTATCTCAACATTTATTTGTGGTTTCATAATTGGCACATACTCAGATAATGACGTGGGTAATTAAACTTATGATTGAAAGGAAATCCAATAATTCAGTTTTGGCTAAATGTGAATTTAGTAACCTTTATTTGCATTGCCTCGTTGTGTATTTACTTTTCATAGATGTTACTTATACATTTTCATTTACTGTGCATTGCATTATTTTATTTTAATAATTTAATTCAAGGAATAACACCATCATTTTCTGCAGCTGTACAGTCAAAATAAAGGTCTTGAATCTTGAATCACATCTTCAGATTTGAGCAGAGCCTTTTTCTTTTTTTTCCATATCCATGTGTTTCTTTTCTTGTGAAAAGAACATTACAATAAGTAGAATCTTTATTTCTTGGTGGAAGGCAAGGATATAAATTTTAAATAAATACAGGCTTCTGAGGTTTTTCATTGAATCTTTCTTTGAAAGTGTGAACAGGCCACAGATCTTACTGTCTTCTTAACCTTTTAAGACCTCACCCAGTACATATTCTTACATTTTTTTATATGTAGTGCAACTTTTTGGAGTGTTTTTATTTACTTTGCATCAATATAACCCTTATATCCCAATTTTTATTATTATGTATCGACTTATGTCTGAACTACTACAATAAATTGCTTAAAAGTGCAATAAACCCATGAAAAATTGCTTTTGTTTTTTCCCACATGTATCTCAAAATACAGAAATTGCATAGCTGTATCCCTCAAATTTAAAAAAAAAAAATATTTCAAACAAAAAAGTTGTGCAATATCCCGCGGTCTTGTTTATAAAGATTTTTGTTATGTACACTTTATTGTGTATTTTTACAAACCCATTATTGTAAATAAAACGCTCTGAGACCTGGTGATTGTGTGAAATGTTAATGTAGCTCCACAGATTTTATATGTAAAAATAATGATCAATCTCTCTTATCTGGTTTCATATCTACCGGCAATCAAAAAATGTTGTAGCGCTATGCTGGGCTCTATTAGCCTAGCCGCGCTGGACGACCTACGGCAACGAATTTAATTCTCTGCCAGGGTGGGTCTAGTTACCCTCCATAAGGCTCGAGGTTGGATGCTCCTAAAACTGGCCGGACGAATCACCATGAAGTGTAGAGTCAGAAGGCGGGCGTAACTAAGTGACGACAGAGGCGCGACGATTCTGACAGAAACAACCGGAAACAACTAGCCTAGCCGCGCTAGACAGCCTACGGCAACAAATTTAATTCTCTGCCAGGGTCGACAACAAAAACGACAACAGTCGTTGAGCTCCATTAGCACCGACTCTGAATAATCTTTCTGTTAACATGTCTGTAATATACTTGAGCTTCACCCATTGACTGTATAAATAAGGCTTTACCGAACTACCGCATCCTCTGATTTCCGGCGCTCTAGGAGCCTATTTGTTGCGCTGATTGGTTGTATACCTACTCAATTGCTGCAGAGTGATTTCATAGACAACCTTTTAGCCCGCCTCCCTCCCTGTCGAGCGTGCCTAGACCCTTGCGTCTTCAGAGCGTGGCTAGGCTAGGGCTCTATAGGGTTAAGGGTCAAATTTATTCTTCCACACCCACATAGCCTTTACATGGTCAAGGGTTCAATATCTTCCAAATTAGGATTGCCTTACAGTGCTTCAAATCTATGTGACTTTCAGGATTAACCTCTGTGGTAATCCACCTGATATCATTAAGATCTTACATGTCTTCTGTACAGCGTATTTCATACTCTGATGCCATTGTCCATCTTTCCCCTTCAGCCAAAATAATGAGCTCTAGAGTGAACATCTTTCCCTGGCACAATTACTATCATTTTATCCCATATTGAAGGGTCATTGACCTCCAAAATAACATCTGACCTTATTACAAAATCGGAAGGCAAAGCCTCTTCAAATAACTCGCTTCCCTTATTTAATGTCCTCTGAGATGCTGAGCTGCAAAACTGTTGCAGATGAAAGGAAACGGGGAACTGTACCATGGCACTGGTTTAGCAGTGAAGTTCTCAGCTGAAGACAATACAGCTGAAGTGAATTGTAGGTATTTTTCTATGGACGTATGGCCAACCACTTTTGACCAAAATGAAGTGCAAGTGTGTGAAAGCTGTTATGCGAAAAGGCATGTTCAGGAGATTTCAGACAGAATGCAACAACAGCATCACTGCACTCTGAGACACATTATTTCCAGTGGCTTACGCTGCACCACAACAGTTTGTCGCCGTGTTGAACAAAGTGAAGTACACCGAATGGCAAGATTGTCCGCCCACCACTGTCCAAGTTTAGTTTAGATGAACTCAAAAGAAGCAGTGTGAATACCTGTGCAGCCAATAGAAACGCAGCGTCCAGTCACTCACAGAAGGCAAAATGGAGGAGAAGCTGATGTGCGTAACTGAAATATTTTAATGATGACACATTTTGTGCCTCTAGACATAAGGAGAAAAGACCTGTCATGGAAATAGGTTTCCGTCAATGCTGATCTGCCAAGTGTGTGTTAACTGTGTAGTTTGCGTTGAAACTTTGTTGAAGTTAATTATGTGTTCCCCCTCAACTGCTTAACACACCTACTGAAGTTTCAAAGGATCATTTTCAAACAGATTATTTGATTGACATATTGAAGTATGCTGGCTTAAAGTTTTGAAGTTTCTGCCCACATTCCTTTGTCCTCTGTCACTCACCTGAGCAGTAATGCATGCAGAACAACTTGTGTCTGAGCACAACGCTCAGAAAAAGTTAATTCAGAATCTGTGCCGCTGGCAGTAACTGTATTAAAAAAAAAGCCTTTGGTCTATTGTCATTGAAGCTTTCCTAAAACTAGAAATACGAAGAAAATTGCAGCATCCATTCAGGTGGATATAAATAATAATATATTTTGGGGGTTTTTAAAAAAAGGTTTTTGGTGAGGTTTCTTACATCCACAGTGGCAAATTCAAAAGCAGCAGTATAATCAATCTAAATTTCTAAAGCACTTTTGGAATCCAAATTCCTGTTTGCCTTGGGTGTTCCTTCAGCTGTATTGACTTGTATTCCTTTGCTTGGCTCCCTGTCGGTCCTACACCATCCCCTTAGGTCTCCATGCAGCAGCCAGAGTATTCTGTAGCCCAAAGCAGTCAGAGAGTCTGTGGGTAACACAAATACAGAATGTAATGTGATTCACCTAATCATATGCAAGTCCACATGTGTAAACGTAGCATACTGTAGCTGCGTGAGGGACAAAGAGCTGGTTGTGTTGTCTCAAATATACAGGTGTGTTTGGGAGAAAGGACAAGATGCAAACAAGAAGGGTTTATCCAACAGTGACAGTGTCCACAGCCTGATAACAGACAGGCAACCTAAGGACAACCTTAATGTAGTGGGGGGCTGCTGCTCTGACATTTCACATTCACTGGTGTGTCTCCAAATCAGATACACATTGAGATGTTTACAGAATTTGTCATTACAGACACAATTTCTATGACTCATTACCATTTTACCCTCCTGAAGGCTCAGAGCATGATTAGTTTGATTCTTTCAAGCTGTGTGTATCATTTGGATTTAGTTTTTTGCTTCTATGATGGCAAACTTCGGAGAGACGCAGTTTCTCACGCTGGAGTAACTCTCCGTCTGTTGTACCTTTTGGCGCTTGACACATTCATCACTCTGTTTCCTTTTGTTGTGTTTGCTAAATGGGGTTGATGGATGTGTCATCCTTTAAATGCAGGCAGGGCTAGGGAATACAGTATGTCTAATTTGTGACATGAGAGCAGATTATCTGCAGGTTTTGGTTATTGTATGCTATGTACCGTTAAAAATCAGTCATCTAGTGGTGTTACAGCTGCATTGGAGATATTTAGGAAATACATCTGTGATGCATTTTAATGGTTCTAAATTCTTAGGCGTCTTGTGGGTGCATTATATTCTAATTAAGATATAATGTATTTTTCCAGTCACTTTTAACGCCTCTTCAGAGGGAATTTGAATATTATTGATTGTTGTAAATGAAATATGCAATATATATAATAGGTCAAATACCAAAAAAGTATTTGGCTTAACAAATATGAAAAAGATGAAAAAAAAAAAGAAAGAAAACAAATTGGGAAATACTCTAAAGGTGACATTTTGTATTTAGAACTTTACCAAAATGCAGTTTCTGGATGAATTATTTTCAGATATAGCAACTGTACTACAGGTGGTGTTTTTTAATAGTTTTTATTTGCTCCTCAACTGTGATCAATTTATATTCAAGTAATTATATAAAACCTAGGCTCACCTTCACTATTAACTATCCCCTCCTCTTTCCTGAACCTGTTCCAGGAAAAAAAAAAAAAAAAAAAATCCACTCCAGATACTATCTAATTCAGCAGCATTTGTCACAGAAACTCTGTTTTCTCTCCAACTTTATCAAAAGGGCTGAATCTGTTTCCCTTATCAGCCAGACAATAAGTTGGGTGGAAGAAAAGTGAATGACTGAAAGAAGACATACATAAAAGATAAGGGGTGTTGGTGCTGAAATGGTTTTGAGCAAAAATTCGGCATCTTGCCACCAAATGGTCCTTTGAATATACCGTCCTGTGACCTGATAAAGGAATGATTGGAGAGGGAGTGGTGGATGGATTGGTCAGGAAAAGAAAGATAAGGAGAGATAAAGGAAGAGAAAGGAAGCAAAAATAAAAGAGCACTTCAATGAAGCAAGAGAGGTGTAAACCACTACTTATTTTGAAATTGGCTTAAATGACAATGAGACAAGAGTAGCACATCAGTGTTTTGGTTCCTGGGTCTACACTGAGGATAAAAAAGCGAAACACAATTATGGCTTTATAGGAGACAGAAAATCTATTTATTTGCAATGAAATGAAGATTCTTGATATGCGTGCTACTTTTAAGACTCTGAAAATGTTCCCTCTGTTCTGCACTTTTATTTGAATACCAAACTAATAATAAAAGAAATTACATTGTCCTCAATATAATTTCTGTACCAACCTGGGAATGAATAAAATTAGAGTTCAGTGCACTTTTGATTATCTCCTCCTCGCTTGTGATCGGTATTTTTATTCTTATAAAGTTCAGTTCAGTTAAGTTGAGTCAAAAAAATATATATTTTTTCCAGTTAACCATGTAGTTCTATTTCAGTTAGGGGGCCCCCTGTGTAATGCTGGTGGTGTTCCAGTATGACCACAGTGTGGATCAGATTCATGGTTCCTTCACAAGCAATAGCAGTATTTCAATTCGGTCGTGCTGAATTGGCGTGATAACACGTTTCTCTAATTGGCACCATGCACCCACCAAAGAATAGTAATAAAAGCACATCTTGTCAGTCAGTTTCATCATTATTTTCCCCATATATTAAAGGTATCTGAGTACTTTCTCTTCAGCCACTGAAGGATGCAAGACATGTAGATTGCATGAGAGAAGCACATTTCAATAAACACCTTCACCTTTAACAACTCCCTAAAGATGTTAATTAAATGTTAACTGAAATAGTCACTTGAGGCTTTCGTTAACACTTCTCATTAGTGAGAGTGGTGTGATATATATATATATATATATATATATATATATATATGTCTAATGTAGCACTAATGACAGCATGCTCTGCGACAAATGGCAAGATTCCACTTTTGTCAGTAGGATATATGAAGTGGATCCTCTGATGTGGTGTCGCTTTTAATTTCACATGGTTTAAAAGATAAATTAATGCAATGTTTGGGGTTAATAAAATGATCTGTGTTGTGCTACAGTATTTTCTTACTCTACTCATCCATGCTCATGGTCAGAATTGAGTTTCTTCTGCTGTTTGTAAACTTGAACATGAGCCCTGTCACTGTAAATCCACGTGCGCCAAAGCAAATCCTTTATCAGTCCATTCCTATGTACAGGAGGGAGGTGAACTGATGCTGTGCTGCTTGTATAAAAGCAGAAGGAAGAATCTAATCATTATTCTGTTTTTGTTTGTTTTTTGGAGTCTGTAGTCGGAGTACATGAGAATCTTGTTACCTACTCTGCTTCTGCTTTGCCACTCTCTATTTCCATTCACTGTGGAAGACTGTCTTTTTTTTTTCTTTTTTTTTTTTTCAGATGTTTACTTTTGTTTCTTTTTTCCACTGAAAGCTTTACTTAAGTGTTCATTTTCTGAATATCCTGTCCCAGCCCATCCTGGGTTCTCAGAGGTAATGATGCCATCCATTAGTCTCTCTAATGCAATCACTTTAACCTATTGTAAATCAAAAGGGCAGATGCAGTTCTGCTCTGCAAATGGATGAGCTGCTCTCGCATTTACCACAGAGATGCAGATTATAATAAACCACAATCTTAATGTGTACATTCACCCGAGAGAAAGAGAGAGAGGAAAATATGATGGAAAAAAAAAACAAAACAGAAAGTACCAGGAGCTGTTTGAATCTGTTGCTAATAATTTCCATGAATACATCTATGCAATCTCATTAATGAGCTGGTGATCAGTGTATCACATTGATAACAGTCAGAAACAAATTTGTGACAAACAAAAGCTGGTGTCAAATGGACTCGGTAAGGAGATGTAGATTTGTTTGGGGTTTAATACCGCTTCAGGAGGCGATTTACTGTATTAAATCCACTCAGCTCCACTGATGTAGTTTTACTATAGTCAGTCCTTGAGTGTGACTTTTGCTAATAATCCACAATATTTCATAGGGATCATCCACTCACCGAAGCCTCATTACTCTTTGATTTCTACTATGAAGTTCTCAAGGTAGCTGCAGGGGAAATAAATAAATAAACTGATGTACTTGACCATGATGGAAAAAATAAAAGTATGATCGCAGATTTTAAAAGAATTAATATTAGACATATAAAAACCTTGTCCTGACCCAAAGGCTATAGAAATTTAAATTCTTAAACAAGACCATCCAGTAAAACTGCTCCTGACATCTTCTGCCCCCACATGTGTCTTTATAATGTGAGTATCGCTTGATCCATCAGTCCTCCGCATCTGTGAGTTCATAATGTGATGGAGTGGAGACACTTCCTCTCATTCTCCATGTCTCTATGCAGTGAGAACTTTCAGTCTGCTGTTTTAGCATGTGGCTTTGGTGTCAATCACACTGAGACTGAATGACAGCTGTGGGGTGTTTAAAAAGGTCCCAGAATCTGTTCAGCCCACACTTCTACTGGAGCTCTGACTTCCTTCTCCCAAGTCTGGTCTTTCCTTGTTTATTTTAAAGAAAGGCAAGTGAAGCAAAATCATACATGAGCCGAGGGGCCTGGGTGTCTGCTTCTTGTTTGGTTCTTTAGGACATTTTCATCCAAGAGACTTTTTAAATGACAGCTGTTGAGTTGCAGATACATACTGCCACCTATACGTACGTGGCTGAAGGGCCATCAATAACCCAAGACTCCTGTGCATTGAGGTGTAAATAACTGTGCAACTGCCAGCTTAGAGTTGATTCAAGATGTTAATGGTGGTGAAACTTTCTGGGAAGAGAGTTCAAGACTGCATTATAAGTATGTGATAAGTGGGTTTGTGAATCCCTTCGTCTGTTTAGAGATGACTCTTCCAGTTTTACATAGATGACTTCCTTCTCCTGTGTCAAACCATCTGACTTCTGTATTTGGGAATATGTGCACTGCTGTCTTCAAAGCAGTGTTCCTTATATTTTAGAAGCAGGTGAACTACTTGTTCTTAGGAGACAAAAATGGGCCCATTAGACATGTGAACTATGGACCATAACACCTACTCTGTAAGTGCAGGCAGTGTGAGTATAACTCTTGTTGGAAACAATGACAGATTGGAAGGAACCTGGTCATTTTCTTGTTTGTGTCAGGCTAGATGCTAGACAGGTGGTGTACAATAGCAGGGCTGGCTTTTGGACAAATATATCTCCTATCATTGTTTGATTGAACGTATTGCTGGTTGCTTCTATTGGGGCAACTTCTTTGCCAATTTTTATCATTATATTTTGTGAAGTTAATGTTCCATCTCCTTTTGAATTTAAGATTATTAATTCACTGTCAACTGCCATATACTATCTAGATAGGCCCAGTTTTCCATGTAAAAGTTATGCAAACATTATATGCCATGTTCACTGCTCCACAAAGGAAAATGGTGACCGGGTTGTACAACGATAGACCACTTTCTCTCTGTCGTGACACTGCAACACTCCATACAGTAAAAATTGAGTACTAACCACCAGACAGACTGAAGTAAAGACCCCTAACCTAAAACCAGAGGCCTCCGTCCCACTCTTAGGAGAAGCAGATCCAGAAAGGTTGCACAGCACCTTGCATACATCAACAGTTAAACACAGTTAAAAAGCAACAAAATAGAAATAGATATTGAATGCTGGCAAGCAGCAGTGATATTGTGGTGGACACTGCAAAGAAAGAATGTATTGGAAACTGTCACTTCATGTTGTCAGGTTTCTTTTCAAATAGTGATAGTGACCTATTACACTGTGACATAAATAAGTAGCAGAATATAAGCTTGGACATCAAGATGTTGCAGGGTGGGAAGGAACAGTATTTTCTGTCAGAGAATAATTCCCGTCGACATGGACTCTGGGTTGACCTTTTACGTGCACTAAAAGCTACACAATTTAGTGAAAGAAAGTGAAACATCCCAAAAAGCATAATATGGCATATTTACTCACATAGAATTTGTAACCAGTGTTGAATTTTGGTCTTCATCTGTCTATACTACTGCATTATGACAAACCAGATTGTGGTAGTTCCAGCCAGCATTTACCCATAATTCTGTCCACACGTCGATCACACAATGACTTTATCAAAAAAGGAGACACATGATGCACACATAGAAAGACCTGTCCTTTTCAACCATACTAATTTACAGCTGACCCCAATGTGTGGCAGAGCTTATTGGACTGCAACACAATCTGTTGCACAGTTTTATAATCAGTCACACATTTCAAAACAGGGCCAATAGGTTTACAAACTGTCTGCTGTGTTCCATTTAGTTTGTTCTACAATACAGCAAATTTGTCCAATTCATTGCAGTGATTAGAAAAAAAAAATGTTCCAAGCTATACTGCAAGAGCAAAAGGCCAGGATACAAATTCATATTGTTCTTGACATGTTATCTGTAGCCATGCTATATCACTGAATGAATCTCCCAGCGCTTCTTTCACTGCACTGTTTTGAAGAACGGTCTACATAAGTGATCTCTCACCTTGTCTGTGCAAAACAAAGCACGCTCACAAATCCAATTTATATCTGTTGACATCTGTGGGTCCACCACCTACAAAACAGCCTCCTACATACTGACAGAATCTGTTGCTCCTCTGTGACACCAGATGAATGCAATGTGATTTCATGGTTCTGCAGATCTCAAGGTTATCGAGACACACAGGGAGTGTGTGTTTGTGCGTGCACAGATTCATGTGTGTGTGTCTGCCTCTATATTGCTGTGTTGAAAAGGGTTTCGAGTGCTCACACTGCTGTGACAGATTTCACTGATGCAAAGTGGACAAAAATACATCCAGGCAAAAATTTAAAAATGCCTTGTATTCATCTCAGAGTTGCATAATTTAGATTTTGGTTGAAGATGAATAATGTTAGTGTGTCATGGTACTGATGGATTCTTCAGATGTGTAGAGTTACATAGTCCTTGTCTGCTTGCTCTTGGTAGAAAACACTATCCCTGAGTCTGCCATGAATCACGTCCCTCACCAAAACCAATAAATACAGTTTTTTTTTCCCAAGTATATACTTTTATTTGAGCACTGGTCACATGTTAGTCCACTAACACAACTTTCATTACCAGAACTTTTGTACTTGATGTATCAAAGAACAGCCAATCCTACGGTGGCCGACAGGGTCAAACACGTTGCAAACCGCAAAAGCGCTGCAAACACAGAAATGATCCAAAACCGAAAACTCACAAACGCGTGAAACACATGCAAGAAAAAAAATGCTGCAAGAGAAACATGCTGCAATCACAGAAAGGACGCAGAAGCAGACTTGCAAAATCACAAAACAGATGCAAATGAAAAATGCTTCAAATATATAAAACACACACAAACCCCAGAACAACCGCAAGAGAAAAACGCTGCAAATTCAATCCACAATGGAAGTACACCAGACACGAAGAAGAAGAGAAGAAGGAGAAGCAGAAGAAGAAGAAAGTGAAAGTGTCTGATATTTTTTAGTGTGAAAAGGTACGTTTTCATTTAGTTTTAGCATCATGTTTTACTTGGCTGGCATCTTTTATACAATATTATTTTTATACAATATTATCGAAGAGCAGCGCACTTCCGTTGTGGGTTGAATTTGCAGCGTTTTTCTCTTGCGGTTGTTCTGGGGATTTGTGTGTGTTTTTATATATTTGCAGCATTTTTCGTTTGCATCCGTTTTGTGATTTTGTAAGTCTTTGCTTCTGCATTGTTTCTGTGATTGCAGCATGTTTCTCTTGCAGCATTTTTTTTCTTGCATGTGTTTCATGCATTTGTGAGTTTTTGGTTTTGGATCATTTCTGTGTTTGCAGCGCTTTTGCGGTTTGCAGCGTGTTTGCCCCTGTCGGCCACCGTACAATCCCATAGGGAAAACGTTATAAGACAGCATTTCCAATGTTTTATATGCCCAATGAGAATGTTTTCTCATTAATACATCTGCCTTGGTGTAATGTTTTTGCCCTGGGAAGTTGATATCCATAGTTAACTTAGCTCTCCATTCACTTTGCATGGGATGCAAACGTTATCAGAGAAAGACAGATCTCACACTCTGAAGGTTTGGCATTAGAGGTATATATGTCAACTTCACTGACATGTAAAGCTGTGAAAAATGGAATCTGTACATACTGAAAAGTCAAGATTGAAGATTGTTTAATTGCCATTATGCCACACGTTTGTGTAACAGAATTACCAATGTAGTCACTTATGCTACGCACACAAGAGCTGAATTATTTAGAGAACAAATAATACAAATAAAACTTTTTTTTTACGGTGAAATGTGGAGGATAAATCCAGTAATCTTACTGCTTGAGGAGAGATACTGCTTTGAAGTCTGGTGGTACAGCAGAGGATATTTCTGCATCATTTTCCAGACAACTGGGGTGGGTATTGTGTTTCAGTATCCGCTTTTCTCACCAACATTACTGATACTCAGCAGATGGATAGCAATGATTTCTTTCTGTTGCTTGTCTATAAAAGTTAACACAAATCTGGCCCAGAAATGTAGCTTTCTTAATCTCCCTTAAGACATGTGGTTGTTTCTGAGCTTATTTTTGTGGTGGAGATGTGTAATGACCATGAGTGAATTGAATTCCCAGGTACCTGAAACTGTTCACTTAATCCACATCAGCTCCCTAAACTCGGGTTCATGTTTTAGCCTCTTTTTTCTTAAAGCAATTATCAACTTCTTGGATTTATTAACATTGACAGTTTATTGTTTTCTGTGCTCCACACTTCAAGATTGAAGATTGCAAATAAATTGTCATTATGTGATTTGGCTAATGATTGTGGTGTCATTGTGTCTAAATGTAGAGCTTTCAGAACTTTACTTTGTCGCTGTGTTCCTCTGTCATTGTGTTGCTAAGGCAGTGTCTTTGACTTCTGCCCAGTTACTCCTGTTCCAGCAAAGCTGTTTTATAAATCCTGTATATCTTTATCTAATTACACTAGAACACAGCATGTCTGCTCTGGTGCATTACTGCAGGTAAGAGCCTTCCATTGGATAATTACTGCAATGATAAATATGTTTCAGCAGACAACTTATTTAATGCTAACTAATGCAGTGAGGAGCTTCTCATTTCTTAAACAACTGTATCGGAAGACATATCCTGTGGTCATGGAAAGGATGTTAATCTGTCTCAGAAGGGTCAAATTGTTGTCCTGCGTCAAGCAAAGAAAACGACTAAGGAGATGTCTGAAATTACTAAAATCGGGTAAAGACCTGTCCAACACATCATTTAAACCTGGAAGAATAGTGGAGAACCATCATCTCTGAGAAAGAAATGTGGTTTAAACAAATTCTTAGATGATTGTGATCGGAGATAACTTAATCGTTTAGTGAAATTATACCATATGAAATCAACAGTATAAGGGCTCCTGTATAACTCAATGGGTTAAGCGGGTGACCCACGTACAGGGACCGGCCCCAACGCAACGGCCTGGGTTTGATTCCCGATCACGGCCCTTTGCTGCATGTCTTCCCCCTACTCTTCTCCCTCCTTTCCTGTCTGCCTCTCCAACTGTACTTATCAAATAAAGGCCAAAAACAAAACAGTACAGCTCACAGCTAATTTTAATAGTGAAAGGAAGAGCATTTCCACATGCTCAGTGTAAGGGAACTCAAGGGACTGGGACTAAACAGCTATGTAGCTCTAAGAAAACCACTGATCAATGAGCCTAATCAGAAAAAAAGGATTCAATTTGCTCGGAGGACATGAAGTAAGTTGGTGTGTGAGAAGACAATGCAGAGGATAGACTACTATACTTCTCTCTTCTCTTTGGGAAGAGAATTCTCGTCATTCAAAGTCGTGAGGAGAACAAATAGAACTTCAAGTGTAATCAGGTCATTAACAGGAGTTTTGTGAATTGTTGGATTTTGAGAGTGAACAAATGCTACAACTCGGAAAATAGGATGTTTAAATCAGACTCGAGTACAAACAGTGATAAAACTGGAAACATGATGTTGAAACTGCAACCCAGTTGAAACCTAGACAAGACGCCAAAGTCAGAAGAACAAGCTCTCTCTCTCTCTCTGCACGTGTGTGTGAACTGAAACTAAGGTCAAGCTGACCTTAGCGGAAATTTTTAAAAAATGGGCAAAACCCAGGGATAGTTGTGGGAGGAGAGGAAGGGGTGTTTTTTTTTTTTTTTTTCCAAGAAATCAAGGTGGTTAAGCATTTGAAGTTACATCACACTCTGGATATCCTGATTGATTCTTAAGAAGGATGAGTTGCAGATTTCAGTCAGAGGAGGAGAATTTAGAAAAAAGTTTGCAGAAGTATATAAGACGATGCAACACTTTGTGTACTTAAATTTCAAGATTTTGCTCATGTTTGTTCTTACAACCTCTGTATTGAAAACAACAGAAACATCAGACTCTGAAGACTGTTTGAAGACTCTTCTTTTGAGAACCCTTTTCTGAAGACTCCAATAGATGATCGAGAAAGGATTTTTTTTTTTTTTGACTATGCGTTTGACAGAAGCTGCTTGATCATCACTAGCCTTTAGCAGGTGAACTGAGTTGCAACAGGTGTGGTTTGGTCAGTAATGTTGAACTGAAGGTGTGTTCATACCATGTGTAATTGCTTGATCTTCGTACTGACAGTATCGCTGCTGTGTTTGCCGAGTCCTGGCTCCACTACTCTGTGTCCTTCAATATTAACTATTCACTGAAATCAAACAAATACTTAATAGCGGAGTGAATGGTACATTCTGTTCTGACTTCTTTTTTATCATAAGTTTGTCTATTCACAATGTTCTTTTTATAATGTCCTGTGAAGTTGAATAGGTATTGACCTTGTTCATTTGATAAATAAATACTGGCTAATACTGTCTTTTTAAAGCACTGGGCTGAATGTACAGTTGATATTATTCTCTTAGTGTTTGCCTGTTTTGAACTTTATAACTACGGAACAAAGCTGAAATGTTTAGAATGAAGACAATGGTAACATTTTACTTTAAGAAACTCATATTCATAGACTTGTTGCTTCTTAGTATGTAACTTAGTAACATTTTTGTAATTTTTAGTCATTGTGAAACCCTTTTAAGTTACTTAAAAGGGACATCATAATGATATTTTCCTCTGAATAACTTCCCAATTAATATTTTTTGAAAGAAAGTAAGAAAATTATTATACATGAATCCCTTAGTGCTTAATAAATGCTGTCTGTTCTTATGTAACAAAACACATAATCAAATAACCCTGAAATAAGTTTTTGAAATAAGTTTTAACTCAAAATATGTCCCCAATTCTAAAGTGAGGTCATGCTCATAACTTAGTCTAAAGTAGTTTGACATGTATTAATTCACACAGTTTCAAAGTTTCAAACATTAAAACATTTAAATCAGGCACTAATAAATTCTCTGTTGTGACTAATAAAGAGATGATATTCTGCTAATATGTACAATAAGAAGCAACTTCAATGGGGAATATGAGCATTTTATAATAAAAGTGTAATCACAAAGGGCAGAGGCATAAATAAAACTGCCATATCTGCCGGTAAACAGCATGGACTGTCGTATAATCAAATGTAAAACAGCTACAGATATACATTGCTTTATGTGCTGTATTTACATTGCTGTTCCAAAATCTTACTCTCTTGCCCAAATTATTTTTTACTTCATCCATTTAGTGACACTTGGACAATCACACAGCTGAATCTGTATTATGAGGAGCAAAACCCAGCAGACCTATAAAATACCTTTTCCTTCAACAGCTTTACCATCTGCTGCGGAAGAGAAAACTCCCTCTGACTGCAATAACATATTTTTAATGAAATCCATTTGGGGAGAAAATTAAAGTGAAGTTCGGTGTCACACCCACCAGCTTGTCTCCGATATTGCCACTTTTTAACTCCCTGAAGGAGAAACGACTTCAAAGTCAGCCAGTCACATTGAAACAATAGGAATGAAGATGATTGCAGGAGGGAGAGTAGAAACAGATTGTGCTGTCAACCCCGGCATTAACTGTGCTGTCCTCAGGCCAGTTCACAGGTTTCTTAAAAATTGTCAGACACGCACGCACGCACTTAATGTTTTTCATTTAATTTATTAACAAATGGATATTATACCAGTGTGTTACACTGCGTATTATGTTTCCTGCATTTTTGGAATTTTTTTGTAAGTCTTGAAACTATGTAGAAATGTGAAAATTTGCACCAAACCTCTTTTCCAATATTTTTTCAGTACAGTGGCCTTTTATGTTTTATGATTGCAGTGATTTGCAACTGTCATATTGATTACACTACTTTGTCACCATTTCCAATAGAAGATGTATGAAATATGACTGAAACAGTGTTATAATGACTTCATCATAGAGACTTAGATTGCCTCTTAAGCATTTTGTTTTCTCCCTATTTCTCACTACTAATCAACGCGAATAACTGACACTATCTGCATTTTGCTGACCGTGATTTCCAAAAGAAGCATCTTTTCATTTGCTGAGCCGCTTTTGCTGCACATCACTGTGATTGACACAGCTGCTGCAGAGCTCTTAGATGAGTGATGTGACAGGTTGAGTTATTAATCATCACGCTCTCTGATCTATATTCCACTTCATCTGTCAGTTTGTGCTGCTGCACATACATGAAACTAAAATAGCAGATTGCTTGGAGAAGTCACATACTCTGTCTTAACGCTTGACATTTGTAGTTGCACTTGTAGGGCCCTTTACTTGACCTTTTTCACACTAATATAAACCTAAATGACTACTGATTGAGCTCAGTCCAGTAGATTTTGATATCACTGTTGATGTCCTTGGTTCAATTTTATCAGCCTTCTGATTAAACCTGTGTGAACATCTCAATAGAAAACCCTTTTGTAATACATAAGAATAATTATTTTAATTTATGAGTTCATTCCAATTAAAGTGGGCATTCAGCTTTGCAGCCTTGTCCAAACTTTAGTATAATAACCGTAAGTTTTCTTTCTTTTCTTTCGATCTTATGCAATATCTGTAATTTTCTTCCACATTCCATTCAACAGAACCCTTGTAGTATTGTGTGATCTCTTTGAACTTGTGAAAACCTGACGCACCCTGCTTTTTGTGTTAAAACATCTTGTCACCTGTGATCCAACTCACAATAAGACGGTAAGTTTGTTTCTTACATTCGCTGACTTCTCATCTCTGAAGTGGCTTTGAGTTGGTCGGCAGGATTACACGAAAAATGACACATTCAATGACAGTTATGGAGCACTGACAAAGAAGGAACTTATTAATTACATTCTAGTGCAGATGCAAAAAAATTATGACACAGAGCATCAGCCTTGGCAGAAGACGACATTCCCCTAATGCTAATGGCTTGTTCTGCATTCTTCTTCCAACTTATTTCTTTTGTCTTCCTTTGGGCTAACGTCTGATTCAAACTCTCCTCAGAGATTACGGGGTTTCAAAGCTGCACCATTCACAAACCCAAAGGAGTCAATCAGCAGAGTCTCATCCTAATTACAACATGAGTTAGATATTTTCACACTGACATCTAAAGTTTACTTTGATGACAGAAACACTGAGGGCTGGGAGTTAATTATGAATGAGACATGGAGGGGTCAGAAGCTTTGAATCTGTTCACTGTAAGTGATGAGTGGACTGAACCGAGCAGGATGAAATTAAATTTTGCTGCCTAATGAGGGAGGTTGATGTGTAAACTTTTTTTCTTTCTGTATTTATAAAATCTATTAAAAAATAAATGCATAAATAAATCCTATGTGGATGTTGATGCTCCATAACCAAATTAGTCATTCTGAAAAATTGTCAGTGGGATAAGTATTTGCATACTGATGCAATTTGTCTGCATAATAACCAATGGTTTTAAGCAGATTCTATGAACTTTCTGTGAACTGCCCCATCTGTATCTTTTGAAAAATGACTGCAAAATATTCACAGATAGTTGAAAGAAATGTAAATTTTTTTGCGGAGTTAAACCACATTGAATAAGAAATAAAACTGAAAACAGAAACCATGCATGGATGTGGCATACAAAAGCCAGAGTGTTTGCCTTGGCAGAAATCACTTCAGTCGGTCTAATCGCCAGCCGGTTGTCTTTGGAGAACAGCAGTAACACTAATCTGACTGTGACAGCAAACTTTATTCCCCATCATATTTATGTGATGAATCACTTCAACTGTTGTATTGTTTCTGCCTTTGTGCACTATATAGCAAACACAGTGGCCTCTTGTAAGAGCTTCTTTTTGGTTCTTGAAGACATTTCATCTTCATCCAAAAGGCATTTTCGGTTCTAACTGGTATATTGTCAACTCATCACATTGCCAATGGCCGATTGACAAAGACCGACAAAAAACTAGTTCACCCTCAGGACAAAGCACCCACACAGAAGCTGAGGAATGTTGTATATGCAGTACAATGCAGCAAAGAGTGAACAGACCTCCTGAGAACTGGATTCAGCAGTCCACCTGCATCTTAAAAGTTCACCCGCATCCTGGTACACGCTCTTGTAATATCACACATTGACTACTGCAACTCCTTACTGGCAAGCTTCCCAGCATGCACAGTCAAACCTCTGCAGATGATCCAGGATGCAGCCAAAAAAAGCACGTCACTCCGCTGTTCAGATCGCTTCACTGGCTTCCAGTTGCTGCCCACATAAAATTCAAACCTCTGACACTTGCGTACAAAACTACAGTGAAACAGCTCCCTCCTACCTGAAGTCTCTACACTTCCTCCAGCTCACTAAGCTTGACAAACAAAAGACACCTGATACGACCACAACAGGACCGGTCAATAGCTAGAATATTCTCATCTGTGGTTCCATCGTGGTAGAACAAGTTACCAAACTCTGTTTGAGTTCCTCTCAGTCTTCAAGAAAAGACTAAAAATCAGCTCTGCATTGAACACCTTTGCACTTGACAGACTGCAATATATATATGTATATATATATATATATATATATTCCTATTACCTGCCGCACTGACTGTAGGTACCATGTCCCATGGTCCTATTATCACACTTGAACTTGTTTTATGGCACTTCTCCAGGTTGTTGTCGATCATTGCTTGTGTTCTTGTATCTACTTTCAGATGTACATCGCTTTGGATAAAAGCATCTTCAGAATGAAATTGTAAAAGCTAAGGGACACTCCTTTGAGGACAGCGATGCTCACATTGTTGACATGGAAGACAGATGGTTTGATAAGAGAGGGTAGGAAAGCATATACACTACCAGTCAAAAAATTTGGACACACATTCTTATTCAATGCCTTTTATTCATGTGTGGTTTTTTTCTACATTGTAAATTAATACTGAATTTCAACATTTTTTGTTTACAACACAATTCCATATGTATTCTTTTATAGTTTTGATGTCTTGGGTATTAATCTACAATGCATAAAATAATTAAATAAATACCAATGAATAAGAAGGTATGTCCAAACCTTTGACTGGTAGTGTATGTTAAACTAAATCAGTCATCTCTAAACAGAGAAAGGGGTTTGCAACATCACTTATTAGGTAGTTATAATGTAAACTTCAGATCTCTTTCTATACAGTCTCACCAGGATTAAGACCTTGAGTCATTCCCAACCTGACCGTTTCACAACACCACACTTAACGGCATGAGTTTTGGGTATCTGTTGGGCATATGACTATATATATATATATATATATATATATATATATATCTCACCACCTGTCAGTAAGAACTGAAGAAGCCTCTTGTATGAGAGATTAGAACGTCTTTAAGAATGAAGAAGGAGAAGCTCATTTGTGTTTTACTGAAGCTCTTTGGATTAGCATGACTTGAATGACTGAAAATCTGCACAGACACACAGACACTGCCTCAGCATACACACCACATCTCCTCACGTAAGGAGCATCTCTGCTAATGAGCTGCTGCTTCAATATCAGCCACACTGTCAGGTTAGATGTGATTAGCCATTGCATTGCTACAAGAAAATCAAACTGACATATACAATATAATGTTTTGACACTAGGGAAATTACAGAACTAAAATTAATGGGTTTGTCACTGCCATCACTGAACATCACAAGATGCTAACAAGACTAGAAATGTGTCTGCATTCTAAGATGAGCAACCTTTTGAAGGTAAAAAAAATAAACAGAACTCGCCCAACACTCACAGTCCATTACTTTAGCGAGCAAACACTGACTTACATTTATTTCCTTGCGACTCCCATTAAACCAGACCAATGCTGCTTGACTTTTCCTTACCCTTGTCATAAAATTAAGGATTGGTCCCCAAAAAGAAGGTGAGTTCTCACCATGTGAATAACACAAGTAGACACTGACACCTGCACATATTTTTCTTGAATCCCTGAGAGATTTATGTTCTCCACCTCAAACATGTTTTATCATTCTGCCTGAGACAGACTGGATACTCAGTTTGACACCGTCTGCTTTCACATTTACAGGCTCGGTAAAATTTGCTCACTTCCTGGTTCTAAACCTGTGCTAAGCTTCTCCTATGACTAATGACTGATCAACTGCAACTTGCATGAGTTGCATTTATGAACAGTCTTTAAATAATGACAGAATATGTACACTAAACTCTTGCAGCAACACGATTTTAATTATGTGTAAAATGGTACATGTTGATGTTTCAATCACTGCTGTTGCTTTCCTCCACCTCTCTTTTAGTAAGTTAACGTGATATTATTTAAATATTTGAAAAGGCACACAGTGTTTCCACTTGGAAGAATTAACAGGAGACCTTGTAGATGCTGCTGACGTTTGTTTAGCATAATATTTCTTTGTGAATATTAACACTGAGTGTTTTAAAGGAAGAGGGACTCAAAGAAGCCTCTGAGGCTGATAATTCATCTGGGATCTATTACAGGTGTAGTTATTAGTCTGCTAAGAGACTTAATGTCATCTCCTTCAAAACTATTGTTATGTCTACCTGCTGTCTGGTAGTTAGTAATGATGCAACTCTCAACGATGCTTTAAACTTCCCATATACGATCAAAAACGTGTTTCACTCCTACTTTTCCTGGAAGTTTGACCCTTAATACGCAGAATACCAAATGTTGTCAAATCTTCTGGAGAATAAAGGAGCTTTCCTTTTTCATCTCATTGCTGACTGACTTTGCTGATTGTTGTGTTATGGAAGCATGATTATTACATGGTGGAACACAGTGAGCGGTGCATTGTATGGGTCTTGTTGATTGTGAGGTTGGGCCACCATGGATCAAACTTATAAAACACATCTAACAGATTGATTGAATTGGGATCTGAAGGGTTTGGAGGGCACCTTGGGCTCTTTAGCGTGTTCCTCAATCGATTCCTGGGCAGTTGGTGAGGCACGGCGGCATGCGTTGCTCTGAGGATAAAGGCCACCGATGCAGTACATTGTGTAATTATAAAGCACTGTCGACAACAGTTGAAGCCCTTGTATGCTGCACTCCTTTTCCCCATGCTGACTGCTGCTTGTGACCTGGTATTTCACTGCTAATCAGGGTAACATGGATGCCCTTTTCTGAAGGACTCGTCCAATTAATTAGGACAAATTAAACTTTGTAATTTTAATGAGTGATTTGTTTGCTTCTTGAGTTCACAATCAGACACGCAGACGTAAGGAGAGCACACAGGGAAGACTTATTGCCAGTAAGCTCTGTTTACGTTTGATCCTCAATCCTGTCACATCTCCCTTAATGAAGCTCACAATCCCAAAACACTAATGAGGTGTTTTGATTGCTGTATCACACTGAAATAGAACACACATTGTTGTTTAGATGTGGCTGAGGCAGTAGTTGTCCCTATTTAAAGTGAAACCTTCACCTTGACCTGGAAAAATCTGATTATTTATCTACTCTATGTCTCATGTATCCACTTTATCTACTGCACATGCACTCAGGCATCTACTCTTGTGTTTTGTTTGCAGTGTTAGAGCAATTTGACAGCATTTACAGTTCTTACAGACTGTTCACCACATACATGATTCAGTGGTCAAATATAAGTGGCAACTTTCTTTTGATTTGCATCAGACTGGTAAATAATCCAGCAAAGACACCAGATTTCCTCATATTCCATCATGCACGGCCAACTAGTGCCTTATAAATATCCTGGTGTTTTATAAATATGAGAGTCTATTCAGGTGCATTGGAGTGTTGCCAAGGGCCTACTCTGTAGCAATACACACTTTAACGTGCTATGCAACCTTTGAAACTAGTTGCAAGGATTTTTTTCTTCTTTTTGTTTTCTTTGAAATCCATATCTCTATTCGTGATGCGTTTGCAATTGAGCAATTTCTATTAGCGGCAGAGTGCAGCTTTCTTCAACTCTTGCTCACTTTGCTGGATATAAGCTTCAAAGGCTACATTATGCTGCCATGTGGTATCCGCAGATATTTCAGCGGCCTAGAGAAAGTTTAGTTTTCTTTACCTCTTCCTCATTTTTGGCACTGAAAGATACAAAAGGTTGTTTTCTCATTTGTCGTCAGAACATTATATACCACAAGGGGTGCATGCAATAACGGCAGCATCGCTCTCATCTGTAATTAATACCCTCTTTCTCAATTTGTGTTTTATGACTGTGTAGGGAGGTGTAAATTCAAGCAGCAGTTTGTGGTGGCTGTTAACTACACTGTTGGGAGCAGTTGTATAATACACAAGTTTAACACATCAGTTGCATTCAACCCTGTTGGGGTAATTTTGATCAGTGTCACACCGTTAAACAAACATCAGACTCTGACATGTACTTATTGTGCTGTAGTACCATGTGCAGACACTGACTTAATGCATTGCCCAGCTACGACCCCAGCATTACAAATAAATGCCTATCCCTAACTGTCACCCTGATTTAATGCTAATTATAATCCTAATTATGACCTCCTTAAAAATGATGGCTCAAAAAACAAAAAAAAATCGCCACTGCAAAATGGAAAAGTTGCATACTGTCATTAGCCAGGAACCTGGCACTAATCAGTCAAAAATCTACAAGCCTAAAAGGCTGGAAGCTCTTTTGAAACTGACGATTATCACAAGTTAACCCACTGCAGGTGTATTGAATATCAAATGGGCGGCGCACAGAGAAAGGAGGGAGTCCAGCTGAGAAGCAGGAGAATTTGTACCTCTAATGCTTCAGCGGAATAACTAATAGCAGCTCAGATTTTAAATAATGCCATCTGTGTTTTTCTTTTGCATTGATCAAAGCACAACTGGGAGCAGACAAAAGCGTCCATGCCCCAGCGTCCCTGGAAAGGCTTAAGGAGTCCCCAGAGGGAGCTGAAATCTTCTAAATGATGTGTAAACACCTGCTGATTTGCACAAAAAACTGTTTATAGTAACATTTTTTGTAACAATTGCAGCTCTTATACGAGAGATTATTATGGAAATGTGAACCCACAGGCTGTGACTCATTTGAATAATTTAACCCAGAGCAGGTAATACTTAATTTAAATTTATCCGTAGTTATTATTTCCTTATTCCACAGATAAGCTTTACTGAAGCTAGCACTTCACTTGTACCTTGAAAATCCGTTTAACTTTTAAATTTTTTTAAGCAAAAAAAATGTAATTAAGATTAAAATCAAATAAAACTAATGAAAAAATGAGCTTTTAACAGTAGCTTAAAAGTTAAATATTGGACTTGAATTTACGACGGATGCAGGGGAGGGTGTGGGTCTGATCCCTCTCAGAAAGTTTAGTGATCGAAATAAGAACAAACTGCTTATGGTTGCATTGTTATGTCTTGTTTTGTTTCATATGATGTCAAGGAGTTGTAATAATGAAGAGGTCTCAGTAGGTTTGTAGTTCAGTGTTGTACAAGTACTAGCAATGCTCAGTAATTGGCTACAAATCAGTCCTGAACACCTTTTTTTTAATTAGCTCGGTGTCTCTAATGAGCAGCACAGCCGCATCTCTGCCAGTTAAAATTTCCAGCAATAATTCACCTTAAACAGTTGTTCTTCAGTGCTCAATAGACAACTAAATGCCTTTTCAGACTTCCTCTAAACTGTCAATAACATGACTGCTTACTCTTTAGAGTGGTGTGTTGAAAGTGATACATAAATGTTGCGAGGTCAGTATAGTAGGTTTGTTGTAATAACTTCTATGGCAAAGTTAGCAGGGTGTTCGTTCAGACGAGAATCCGACACATTCAGATGCTGGTAAATTAATGGTAGAGTGCATGTCTGAAAGGAGCATAATAGTTTAAACCGCAGACAAAATGTGAATCCTTTATCGTGTTTCAAAAGCACATTTAACAATAGAAATCGTCTGTGCATGCGTAAAGAGAAGCAGACAGAAATATTTGATCACGGCAATCAGTCTCTCTCATTGTTGCTCATCTTCCGCAAACTAATTTCCACTGACAGTCTGATTTTTGGTGTTTTGCTTTTGCTCACAAAGGACACCGTGAATGCAGCAGAATTCCTGTGACAAATGAGACACAGAATGTCAGACGAGCTGGAGGAAGTAATGAAGCCCATGGGTGCTTTCTATCACAAGGACAGGGAAGTGCAACAGGAACTGAGTCAAGGAGAGAGAAGAGAGTGCGAGAGAAAAGAGAGAGCAGCAAAGGATAAGATTTAGAGATTAAAAAAAATATATCAGAGGGGAAAGTATCAGACTGAGCTCGGCTCCCACTTCGACATCATTTATTGACACTCAAACAATCAATATTTCCAGTTGCAACACTGGACCTATCAAAGGCATTTACATCCACATGTACACTAAAACAAATGGCTCATGACTTATTTTTGCCTCTTTCTTTACTGACTTTCTCTGTTCTAAAGGAAACTGTAAAAATGTTATTCAAGTGCAGCTTTTAGTAATTTAATTGGCCTGCTGTGACAGACTGTTCCAAAACATAATTCTCGGATTCCGATGGCATCAGTTATCTGATATCTTCAGCACACGCACAAAATTAAACCTTAATCCTGGCAACTGCAGTACCTCGAGACCCCAGAGGTATTCCTTGAGTCATATCTGACAAGTGCTGAAGTCTCTTTTTTCAAATTTTTCCTGGCTTTGTCAATCAGTTTGTTTCTAATAGCTCATCATTGTATACTGTTTCTGTTTTAATGAGTTGTTTCCAAAAGTACCAGTATATTAAGGACCTGAGGGATCCCAGTTAAAAGTATCCAATTCTGCCTATGCAGTTTTAATAGACGGAACTATATATTGAGTTTATGTGTGCCAAGGGTCCTAATTTAAAGTATCACACACTATCGCAGGAGTAGGGATGGTGTCAGTCAATTTTGAAGGAGACAAAGATGTCATATAATATAAATTTAACTAATGTGGATTGTGTTTGGGATAAAAGCTACAAATATTAACTATTAATGAGTAGTTATTTTCACAATAATTGACTCCAGCTTTCCTAAAAAATAGTTTTTTTTTCTTTTAAGATGGCATACATAACTACACTACACTTACAGCAGTTTATTCTTTGAGTCCCTACTGAGTACTTATGTACGGAGCCCCTCTCATGACATGGTAAAAAAATAAATAAATTGTGGCCACGATATAGCTATGACGTGTGCACGAAATGCTACTTCGTTCCCACGAAGTAGGTACAACGTGTGCTCGAAATACTAATTTGTGGCCACGAAATAGGTATAACGTGACCACGAAATACTAACTAATACTATTAATATCATTCCTGGACAGCTGGGTAAGCAAATCGAGCACACCCTCTCTACAACCTGCAATAATATGTGCACGGGCCCTACCTACGTGATGTTCCTAAAATGAGTGTCTTTTCTGAGCTGTTCTAGTCCATATCTTGTTATCCCGCATTTAGGAAGTGTAGTGATAAGCATAAAAATGTATAGGAACTATGTGAACACAGAGTGCAACCTGTATTAATGAGACGTCAGTAAAACACTGGTTAACGCACACCTAACGTATCCTCTATGTGCCTTCATCATACCACCCATAATACTACAGGAAGTTATTTATTTAGGCCTGTGTTTGATATTTTGTTGCAACGGGTAGCCTATCTGCTGCCGTTTCACCCGATTTACAAACTTTTTATCCTCATCCTGTTACTACACGTTGTTTTGTTGTGCTAATATGTAGCCGTAAACTCATTTGTGTCTGTAGAAGCTGCAGCCCTGCACACATATCAGGACACTTTTCAAGAACAGCTGAGGGGTGTAGGCATACTACTAAGCCAGGTATGTTGAGCATAAAACCGGAGTTTTCTGTGTCACGAAGGTGTCTCTGTTTTAACCTGACTAGATCACCATGCTAACTTATGCTGCAGTCGGAATCTGGTCTGGACCACATTCTGTTCAGAGTTTCAACTTGAAATCGTCTTCAAAAGCACCTTTTTCACTGATCATCTCCTCTGAAAGTAGCATCATGTGTGTCAGACTCTAAGCTGAGGGAATAGATAGGATATATGAACCGCAGCGTTCAATGATGCTACTGGACGAAGCCGTGCAGTTACGGTAGCGCTCTCTGTATGTCTGTTACTACCTGATATGTGTGCAGGGCTGCAGCTCCTACAGACACAAATGAGTTTACGGCTACATATTAGCACAACAAAACAACATGTAGTAACAGGATGAGGATAAAATGTTTGTAAATCGGGTGACACGTCAGCAGATAGGCTACCCGTTGCAACAAAATATCAAACACAGGCCTAAATAAATAACTTCCTGTAGTATTATGGGTGGTATGATGAAGGCGCATAGAGGATATGTTAGGTGTGCGTATATGTATATGTACAAAAAATGTGCTCTATTCAGTTAATACAGGTCCGGGTTGCACTCTGTGTTCACATAGTTCCTATACATTTTTATGCTTATCACTACACTTCCTAAATGCGGGATAACAAGATATGGACTAGAACAGCTCAGAAAAGACACTCATTTTAGGAACATCACGTAGGTAGGGCCCGTGCACATATTATTGCAGGTTGTAGAAAGGGTGTGCTCGATTTACTTACCCAGCTGTCCAGGAATGATATTAATAGTATTAGTTAGTATTTCGTGGTCACGTTATACCTATTTCGTGGCCACAAATTAGTATTTTGAGAGCACGTTGTACCTACTTCGTGCGAACGAAGTAGCATTTCGTGGGAACGAAGTAGCATTTCGTGCGCACGTTATAGCTATATCATGGCCACAATTTATTTATTTTTTTTACCATGTCATGAGAGGGGCTCCGTACTTATGTATGTTGGTAGAATGAGTGTTTAGTGACTGGAAAAAGGGGGGAGGGGAAAGAATATTTGAAGTTTCTAGTTTTATTAACCACCATCAAGTGCAAAGTAGCTAAAAATGATGAGGTGTACCAGCTCATCACTCCATGGCATTATTAGGCTGATGAAGTCACAGACCAACAGTAGATGTCCAGGATATTTTGTCCTTACTTCTGTATAAACATTAGAAGGATAACCAGAACTTATAACCCTCTTGTACTGCTTGTTAGATTGATTCAGAATAAATGTAACACATGGCACAGTAGGTGTAGATGAATATTAGTACATAAAAATGTGAAAAGTGCATATATATGGGGTATACAAAAGTGTGCGTGTGTACGTGTTTATCTATACCGGTGGGGACTTCAACCTGACTATAAGAACCAGACATGTGTGCATGTGCGTGTGCGTGTGTGTGTGCGCGTGTGTGTGTGTGTGTGTGTGTGTGTGTGTAGAGCATGTTTGAAAGGTTGAAAACTGACATTTGATCAGTTTTTAATATTGATAGAACAGCACAGAGCATTGACAGGCCTCTGGGAGCTTCAGCTGGCATTGGCTGAAGCCAAATGGCACTCCTTCTGTGATTTGAGGCGCAAAAGGTCTACTGTTACATAACCAGATGAATAATCAAGTTCACAGCAAAAGGCATGCACTACTATGTGGCAGGACTTGTATGTGGAAAGCAGATGTCCAAGCTGTTTGACATTTGGCAGAGAAGAAGGTGCATTAACACTGCATCCTTCCATTTTCAATTTCACTTTTATTTATGTAGTGCCAATTCACATCAGGAGTCACCTCAAGGCACGTCACATACTAGGCTGAAGACCTTACAAGTAAAATCCAACAGATTCAAAGACTGTCTTTAATCAAGTTGTTTGGTGACAGAGGTAAGAAAAAAGTCGCTTTTAAATGGTAGAAACCACCAGAATCAGGTTCACAGAGTGCTGCTATCTGTTCCAACTGGTTGGGCTGAGGGTAAAGGGGAAGGTGGCATGGATAGAAATCAGACATAAGAAATGCAAAGCACAACACAAATCACTGGGTAGGTTGGTAAGAGCCAATAACTGCATATTAGAAATGTGCATGCACATTTGTTCATGCATTGATCATTTACACATTTACCTTGATACTGATTGATTTATGGGCATGGCACACTGCAGCATCTAAGTTCCATGTGTCATGAACATTCAAGTGTTTAATCATACATTTGATTGGATTTTGGTTTTTGTCTCATGCATTAATCCTTTTTCAAGTGTCCTCATCTGCTGCATTTCCCTCCTGTCACAAAAGTACTTTGGAGCTAGGTGCAAGATCTTACTTAAATGAAATTTTAAACAAAGCTGAATGAAGGGCGCTTTCCTTTTTGGTTTGTATCAACTAAGGTGTTGGAAATGTTACTGTGCCAACAAAACTTCCCTTTCAGAATGATTTTTCATTTTGATTCCTATCAGTTTTGTTTATCATTCTCCTAAAACAGATCTGCATCCAAGTTACAGTTGATACACTTTTTAAAAATTATTTATTAATTTTTGTATCAACCAAATTCATTATGAATAAATCATCATCCCAAAGGTAAAGTATGGTGAAGGGAGCATCATTTGGGGCTGATTTGCAACCTTAGACTCTGAACAGCTTGCTGTCACTGAGAAGAAAATTAATTCTTAAATTTCTCAAAATGTCTTGCAAGAAAATATCAGGATGGCTGTTTGCCAGCTGAAACTCTGTTGGATGACAGAGCAGGACAATGACCCTAAACATCAAAGTAAATCTGCCACAGAATGACTTAAAAAAATCCATCTTTGAACCAGTGAGACCCAGACCTTAACTCTGCTGCTGAGGAGTGACCTCAAGAAAGCTGTTCAGGCCAGACATGCTAAGAATGTGGCTTAGCCAAAACATTTCTGTTAGGAAGAATGATCAAAAATTCCTCCTGAATGTTGCACTGATGTGGTCTGAGCTCCTGGAGACGCTTGTTTAAAGTTGTAAAAGAGAAAAAGATCCAAGGCAGTCTCCTGGCGAAAAAGTTGAAAAGCCTTTTTTCAGATGGCTATTTCATGATGAAATCCTGGGAGAAAAAAAAAAAAAACCCAAAAAACAAAAACATAGACCGGGCTTGTACATGTTAAAGTAGAGGTGAGTTACTACCTACTCGCAGCAGCACAAACAGCCTTCTGCAGAGTGTAATCCAGTGTACACAGCATTCCCCTTTAGTGGATGCAGGATCATGGCAAACACCTGAGCCAGAATCGAATAAACTTCAAGGTGATCAATGCACACATGATTCTTTCTCTCCTGAAGATGTGTTTTAAAGGTATTGGTAGTACAGAAGGTTGGATCAGTTATTAAATCCAGGGTTCACTTGCACTCCCGCAATGTGTCCATTCAGTCAGGACATTAAAGAACACAATCAATTGTATGTTTTAGGTTTACACATGTTGTGTTTGTCTGTACACCTGACCTGATGAGGATCAAATCAAATTTTATGACAAATTATTGAAAGAAATCTGGTTCTTCCTATTGGAGTCATTGTTGTCCAAACTTAACAGAACATACCAAAATGTTGGCTGAAAGGAAGACTAAAAGGTCGTGCAGATTATTGGGGACACACAGAGGGCTTGTTGGTTGATCTGCAAAGTTTAAACTGGGCTTTCCTCATCCTTTCAACTTCGCTGCATTGCTTTTATTGTTGAAGTCTCTTTTGTTTCCCACAGAGTTATGCTACCCAGAACAGTGGAGTCAACGATTCCACAACATTCTGGCTTTACTGTAAAACTTGTGATGCTGCAGAGCAACCTTGTTGTTGAGGAGAGAGGAAAAATGTGAACAGACAAGAAGCACAAAAGACTAGAGAGAAACACAGAAGGTAAAAGTGATAAAGATTGTCTGATTGATTTTCTCTCTGCTGTCTACTTTTATAATTGAATGTCAGCATTAATGATGCTCTTCAGACTGTAAGTAGCTTAACCCTCAATGGTGTGCTGATAATAGAGTGGTAACAATAGAAACCCAGAGATCGATCAGCAGTTTGGTATAGGGGAAAGCTGACAGGGAAAACGCAGCATCATGTCTGCAGGATTAACAAATGTCCAGCTTGTCAGCCAGAGATGATAAAGCCTTTCTACATCATCTTTAGCCCTGACCCAAATGCACTGTCAGCCACATAAACTGTATGACACACACATACTGTATATGACAAGCTTTATATTAGTAGGATTACTGCAGAGCTGATGGTTTTTAATGGCCTTGTAGTTTGTGAATTAATACATAACATTTTCTAGAATTTTATACTTCTCAGATATGATTTCTGGGAACATTTTACATGAAACAATTAGAGATAGGGGGTGTGGGTTTGATAGCATTCTAGCAAACCTGAATTCATTTCTGAATCTGTTTATCAAACCTGAATTTTAAATTCTTTCAAGCAGTTTATCAAGGCGAGGCAAGTTTGTTTGTATAGCACAATTCATACATAAGGCAATTAGAGGTGCTTTACAATGGCAAAGAAATACTTTCAGAAAAATGATTTTTAGGTAGACATACATTAAAATCACAGAAATTAAACAGAATTAAGCAATAAAAGTGCATTAAATATAGACATTAATTTAATACAAGTACATTAAAAGACAAGAAAATAGAATGAGCGTCTAAAAGAAAGCTGCAGTAAACAACACGTTTTCATAATAGCTGAATGTTACTTCACTATTTTTGGTTCTGGTTCTTGGAAACCCGATGACTCTGGATGCTTCATATGGAGCTAATAAGTTCAGGATGTATTTTGGTCCAACACCTTTCAGTGCTTTGTAGACCAGCAGTAACATCTGGAACTCTATCCTTTGACTAATGTGAAGCCAGTGTAGTGATATGAGGACTGGTGTAATGTGGTCCAGTTTCCTAGTGTTAGTTTGGACTCCGGCAGCAGCGTTCTGGATCAGCTGCAGCTGCTTGATTGATTTCTTGTTAAGACCTGTGACTGCCTTTATCAGTTATACTTTTGAAACAATGGGCATTCTACTGTGTTTAAGGGTTGCAGGATTTTTGATCACGTATTTCTGGGGATGTCCCAAACACAATCCTAAAGTAGGAATTGGTGCTAATTACTGCAATCTTCAATTGATTGGTATCAGAAAAAAGCCAAGCCCAATTCTTTGTTTGCATTTGTTGTGGACATTAACTTATGAATTTATATTTCACTAAGGAAGAAGAACACTGCCGTAGTGTAACATAATTTGATTTATGTGCTGGCCAGAGGTCATTAAGCCTCAGAGAAGACTTTGTCATGGTGCTTTCTTACTACTTTCTCCCACAATGCTCTCTGCTTGCCAGAACAGGAGTGCCGGCCTCCTGTGGTCGCAGTATTGAACAGTAAGAGCATTCACTTGGTGGCACAACCAGGTACTACAGCTATTCTCCAGAACTTGAATTGGATATTTCTGAGGGAAAAAAATGGATGTCGATAAATTAGACCCTCCAGAAAAACCCCTTCGAAAAATGCTTGATTCCGCAGGCTAAAATCCTTGATTATGTGAATAAATATGCAGGGTTTTTATGCCATTTTATGCGGGGAAATTGCGGAAAGTTGCAAAGTATGCAAATAGTTGTGAAATATGTAAGAACTGGGGGAACAAAAGGTGATTCTTCTCCTACATCCTGTTACTAGGCTACCACTGAGTGAAAAAGAGCAATATAAAGATAAACAGACATACTACATGCAAGGCACATCACAGTAAGTGCTGCCAATGTTTCATTTATTATCAGCTTACGCGTGACTTAAACATTCCTCAATCACAAATTTCTCAGGTTGATTTTCTTCGGTGCTCCAGAACGACGTTGCACGGGGTGCAAAAAAGTTTCCCCCCACTTTTGTGCAGTAAATCTGGGCACTGTTTTGCCCGGTCTCTGGCTGAAATATTCGTAGGTAAATGTGATTTTTGAGCATTCGCCATTCTTGTTTTTAATCTCTGAGCGCCACGCTCCGCATCAGCTCATACTTCTAGTGTGTGTGTGAATGCACGAACTGATGACTTCAGGTCGGGCATCACATAAAAACTCACTCAGAACTCCATTTATATTGGTTATAGTTTTCTCATTTTATGCGGAAATTGTGAAATCAAGTGGGGCCCGCATATTTCTCTTTTTTTTTTTTTTGTGGAAATGTGAGATTCTTGCGGAAATTATGCACTGTTTTGCGGGGATTATGTGGGCTTTTGGGAAATAATTGACCCCCGCATAATCAGCGGCATTTTGGTGATTAATGCGGGAATTCATGCGATCGCGTAAACGCGTTTTTCTGGAGGGTCTAATAAATACGAAATATTAAATGACTCAGATTGCATTGAAAGCAACAAACTAAACTTTATTGAGACATCCCTAATTCAGTTTAGTTTATTGACTTTGTACTGACTAATTTTTCCTTTTGTTCTCACTGTATAGTTCTTACTGAAGGGCTGCAGAAACTTAACACAGTGCATTGAACAATACCTGGAAGCAAAAACATTTTTGCAGTGCCACATGTGACAGACTCTGCTGGGATTCAGACATGGAAATGGCTACGCACAACCCAGTCCCTCAAACAGTATGATAAAACAAGTTCTACCTGCCACCAAACATCAGGCTAAGTCTGCCTCTTAGTTAATAAATGGAAATATGCTCTGCTGTGTTGTACAGATTGACATGTCATGTTTGACTGGCTCGAACGCTGTCAGCTCCACAATGTGCTCTTGTCCTCTATAGCTGAATGCCAGATGGATGTGGTGAGGTTCAAGCTGTCGAGGCTGTCATCTTTGTGAACAGCTGGTGTCATGTCAACAAGAATTCAACCAATACAGTCTACTCCCCTCACGCTTAACAGCAAAAGATCTAAGGGAGTTTGTGGGTTTGTTATTGTTCTTTACATTTTTTGAATGTACCTACTGCTCAGTTGCCCTGCCTTAATACAGTAAATTATGTTTTTACAGTGTGTTAAAGTAAATGTATTTCACTTTTGCCAGCATATAACATATAGCGATCCGTAGAAGCTGGGAATTCTTTGATATGTTGAAGGTTGAGTAAGTTGGAGGGATAAAATTGGCCAGTATGGAATACTACATGATTAGTGTTTGGAGAGATATCAAGACAAAATGCTTTGTTCTGGGATTTGCTTTTGCACTGATTAGAATGAATAAATATTAAGCTGCACAAAAGGGGCTGAAGATAAGGACTATAAAGGGCAAATAAGGATGGAGTGAAATTAAACTTTAAACTATGATGTTGTGAAATGTGTGCAAATCATAAATCATTGGTGGAGCAACACATTCAAGTGTTAGTACGTTTTTATTCTCATACCCTATCACCATTTGAAAAGCTGATCGTGAGATAGTTTAAGTGCAAACTCAAGCAGCGTCTTTAATGAGATGTTATCAAAATATGTCCCCCTAATTGCTACAGTACATTTAATCTATCTTTGTGTTTTTACAGTACAGCGATAGTATGATTGTAGCTTCTGAAATCAAGGACATCGGCACAGATTTACTTGCTGTATGTTATGGTCTGACTTACACTAATTTGGCAGCCTGCAGGTAAAGGTTTGATGTCTAATCTCCCTGTAGCTTACTCATAATGATTTCAGCCACCAGTGAAGTGAGTCACATGCAGATATTTTCGAACACAACATTATGTGGAGGGAATGCCACAGTTCACAGAGCATTAACTGGGTCTCTTAGAAATAGAATAGAAATTGTGAATAACAATCCTTGTAGCTTTAATGCACATGGTTTATTGTACAAAGGCAAAAGGACATTTCAGTTCCCTTGTCCAAGTGGTAAGTAGTGCAGGTCAGAACTACACTTTGATGATTATCTCACATCTTTACTAAATCTCTAGGTGCATCCGGTTAAATCAGACAGAACAAAAGTAAAGAGTAAATCGACTGAATAGCATTACATGCAGTACACAGCAACGCAATCCAAGTATGGAAGGGATTCTAGCACCTCACTGAGGATATCTCCAAACAAATCTTCAACTTGCAAAAATAATTAAACAGTTTAATTTGCATCTTCACTGTGTTTTCGTTGGGACCCACTGGTGATTTTCTCCAACAGCTGCTCTGTACTAATTTCTCTACAAGCTGCGTATCTAATACTTTTCTGAGGTCATAGAATAGGTGATTATTGTCACTGTTAAAGAATACAATGAAAATCTGTTTGGTACTCACTGTATTAGCAATATTAAAAGATAAAGAAGTATTAAACACAGATTAATAATATATACAGCTGAAACATATACAAAAGCGCAAATATTGTCCAGAGATATAAACATTCTACACAGCCATAAATATTGCAATAGAGCACAAATATTGCACTTGCCAGTGAGTATTGCACTTGTAGGCATGTGCCATTATCATTCAGGAGGGAGAGAGAAGACATCAAGTATGTGTTGTTTTTAAATATTATGTGTCGTTTAAGTTTTTCCGCATTATTGATTGAACATGGAAATTATGACTATTTTCACTTTAGCATCAAATTTGTTAAATTGGACCCGATATTAACAAAAATACAAAGTTTAATTTATTTTTCCATTCACTCTGAAACTCTCAGTTATTACTTCTTTGGTCACTGTAGTTTTGTTTATTTGTTGTCTGGGAATATGAATATGTCTTGTTATATAATATGATATAATATAATGTAATACAATATAACATTTGCGAGCTCAGAGTATTAATCACTTAAAAATGTAGTTCCTAAATATCACAGTTAAATCAATAACCTTTCTTTAAAAAAGAGAAAGAAAGCTGTTTAATTTCTTTGAAACATGAGTTCATCCCCATGAATTTCATATTCTCTAAAGGTTATGTACTGACATTTTTGGCTGAAAGGCTTTACAGAATGTAAGTCAAACTAGTTGTGCAACAAACACTGAAAGAGCCGATTCAGTTTGTCAATTCTGTTTTTTTAGATTTACAGAAAATATTGATACTATGTTTTTTGTACCAGAAAACCAACTACCACTGCGGTTTTATTTTTTATTTTTTTTATTTTTTTATTTTTTGTAACGGCAGGATTTTATTCTGACACAAAATCTAACCAAACTCGGTTAATTCCATGTCAGCTTAAAACCATTTCCATGCTGTCCAGCAAAGGGGAGCATGCAGGAGTCAGTACTGAATAAACTGCACTGCAATGAATTTTCAAAACATTAAACAATGTCCAGTCACAGTTTGGAAACAGAGCTGTGGTCATAAATTCTCACAGTCATGACCTGTCCTGATGGCAGCCAAAGCAACACACAATTCAGAACTGCCAGTTTTAGTCAGAAACAGACGTTTCACTGCAGTTTCTTAAGTGTAATGGAAAGAAGCCATTGTTACTGTGAATCTAGAGCCAGCTCCATGGGCTGAGCTCTGCTCTTTTATGTGGATAATTCATCCTGATATTTCACTCTGCAAGGGTTCATCATCTGCTGAGTATCACACAGGTACAGTGGCCCACTGTTCCACCTACCCTCTTGTCATCTAGCAAGGCCTGCTGAGAAGCTTTATGAAAATCACTGCGGTAGAGGAAGTTTGAAGAACATACGTGCATTCCCTCTCAGCAAAAAAATCCAAATCATTTCTTTTTTTTACTTTATAAACACTGTGGAGGCTTCTGTGTCTTCACATTTCATAGCTATTTGAAAAATAAAAATAGGATAGATGGGGAAGTCATACTCTGTGATGTCTGAGTTTTCTTCTGTGCTTTAAAGTTAGGGTGAATTTATCAGTGGGTGTCTTAATGGGGATCTTAATGGGAATCTACCTGCTTAAAAAATGTAAAAGTGAGGAGGTAAATCATTGGGTGGATGGTGCGTTTGAGTTATTCTGCCATTTATCGTGTGTTAAATTAGGAGAAATTTTCATATTGTCTGTCAGATTTTGGAGTCCCAGCTTCTTCCATCATTTTGTCCACCTTGTAATGCAGCCAGGCAGCCATCTGTTCAGTTACCCGATCTGATCCAAACCTTTGACCCTGTGAGACATTTATGGCTGTTGCATATTTCATACAACAGATTCTGGCTCATGGGCACACACAGCCCAGCACCGGAGGAAAGTAAAGTGGCATCAGTGTCTCAGAGATCATTGTACATTTCCTCTGCTGAGACGAGAAGCAAAGTGATATTTAGTCACATGTTTTAGTTTGTACATCCCGGGAGGATAAAGCTGTCTTTGTCTTCTTCTCCAGGCTACAGCTTTAAACAAGAGAAATGCTGTAAAGGTTTTGCTTTACTGAGTCTGACATCCTTAGTTGTGAGAGATTCAGCGTCACAGAAACAGACTTGTAGGTTGGTTTGGTGGTACTGCATCACATTCACAACCAGAAAGAAAACTATCTGTTTTAGCTCAAGATTAATGGGCTACAAATGCTCATCTGCTAAAGAGAGGGAAACACGCATGAATTTAAGACCTCTGTCAAACGGCTGCAGTAAATATCCTATAAGTATCAATTTTTGCATGAAGTCCCCTTTTGGAGGGTTTTATCCATATTGCCTGAGTTAGATCTACAACCATAGAGAAATGGAATGGTTCTCTGTTGCTTTTCGTCAGTGTGGGACACATTATTCGCATGTTGCAGAATCTAAGGAATTCAGAAAGACCATTTGAGAAAATGTAATTACATGTTTCTGCTTCAACCACCTCCAGCTCTATACACAATAAATACAATGATTCATAGATACTTTAGCTGACTGGATGAGTAAGCTAATATATTCTATTGATATATGATATAAAATGCAATAATATCTAATATGATATTTTTCTATATATATTAACCAGGATTATTGGTGTGTTTTCTGTGAAGTGCAATAACTGTGCTAAGATAAACACAGGTGTACAGGGACAATCAAAACTCTGTCATGGGAATCTTCCCAGTAGAAAACCTGACTTTTAACACATGTCAGGGTTTCTAATTTTAAGTCCACCTCTTTTTCTGAACTTTCATACTTGTAGTCTACCGTGAATTCAGCACTAACCACACACTTGACATCAGGGCTCTTTTTCTCCCACCTTGACTTTTCACTGCTTCCACTTGAAGACTTTTTTTGGTCGTGTTTCTTGTTTGTTATTAACAGATAAGATCCACTGTGAAAGTGAAGTAGAACTGTAGAACAGCAGTGTAAAGATTCTTTGAAATTGTCGCTCTCAGGGTCTCAATGTCAAGTGAGGTTACGAGTATAGAACAGATTGGACACAGCACATACTCCCATGTGTCATTTCTGTATCTGTGATATCAGGCTGTCTACACCTCTGCAAACTCTAAGTCTCTGTATAGATACAATCTACAGCAGAAGTAATGTGTACTATCACCCAAATATCAAATAATTCCAAATTGTATCATCTTACAGTAAATTGTATTTTCTTTTCAGAGTTGACAAAGCAGTATTTAAAGAGTATTTCCTCTTACAAACAACAACAAAATCCTTTAAAAAGAGGATATTGATAATAAAATACCAATAAAAGGCCTAACAGTGGAAACCTAATGCAATGAAAGCAAATAGAGCTGTGATCAGTGACACAAATAACTTGTAAACTCCATAAACTTTAGAGAAATGGGCTGTGTTGATCTGCATATGTGCAATATGGAGGGAAACAAAAGTCTCGAAAAATGAAAAATCTGATTGTCAGACCAATTGTTAGAAATGGATGCGGGGAGATCAGTGACTAACTTATCATCAGTGGAAACACAGTTTCAGTAGGAATCAGGAGGTGTAGAATTAGCCTGAGTACTGCTAATCAGAGCCACAGTGGCTGCCCTCCTAAAATAACAGCATGTGCGCAATCTAGCGCTGAAAAACACACGGTCAAGTGTTTCTGACTTGGCACAGTGGTTTATTATTGGAAATTGGAGTTGCTGGGACAACTACAACTGAATTTAAAATGTTAAAAATAATGAGTAGAGAAATGATGATTAATACAGGGTGTCCCAAAAAATTTGACATCATTTCATAGGCCAGTAATTTTGGCAATTCTTATTGAAATAGCCTAAAATTTTCACAGAACGTATAGAAACAGATCTTGCTTTTGTATTCAATATTTTATTTTTGTTCGGTTTTCAGCTTGAGCCATGCCGTTCACTCTCAAAGAGAAGTCATTTTGCGTCTTGGAATATGCTCGCACACAGTCACCCAAGACTGTGCAGCATGCCTTCAGTGCAAAATTTGGAAAAACTTCACCAACTGGCAAACAAATTTGAACTTGGCACCAAAAATTTAAAGAGGAAGGCTGCTTCTGCAGGGCTAAAGGATGTGGTAGGCCATCATCAACATCAGCAACATCGACATTGATCCTCCGTGCTGCCTTAGAGACAGGGATAGAATGGTGAGAGAAAAAGGGTGAGCTTGGAAGGAAAGATAGAGTGTTAAGAGGAGGGATGAGGGTCGGTCAAATAGATGAATGGGAGTCTAGTGGATGGTCATGGAGGGGAAAGTGGAGAGGTGAGCTCTTCTTTCACCTTGTTGGTCTGAGTGAATCCCTGCCTCTGGACCTTTGAGAGTTCTTTGAGATCTCAACAGGAAGGATCAGGGCTTTCTGCAGCTCTGCGATTTGGTTGGATTGGTTGGAGAATGGGAAAGAGAATGGGAGTCGTGGTTGGTCATGGAGCTCTTCTTTCTCCCCTTCTGCAGATTAATGCATTCCGATATATACCTTGGCATCAACTGTATGAATGAGGAGACTGTGTCAGACGGCTCGTTTGGGATCAGCAGGAAGGCAGGGAGTCAGAGACAAAGTCAGAATTTGTCGAAGAAATGTGCAGAGACCTATACTACAAAGCAGGATTTTGAGTCAGCTAGGTATCTTGAGTTTACTGACCTATGCTGATGGTTCACTTTACCATTGTAAGTGAGCACACCTAACCTGCCTCAAACAGGATTCTGTCTGATACACCTGATCAGTGTGTATAAATGCATTGCCTACAGACCTCAGCAAATGTTATCACTATTTAAAAAAGATTCTATGGATCTCGGTTTGCAGATAGTGAGAATGTCTCCAGGGCCAGAAATTTCAAAGTCATATCACGGATCTGTTGGCCCCTGTGTAGTGTTATAATCCTTAAGCAGAAAATGATTAAAGAACTAAAGCCTTGTACTTTCTGACCCTGTAAGATTTGCAGTAAGCTTTCTTATCAGTTTTAACTTTATTTTTACGTTTGTTCCTTACTTGATCCCAAGAATATTTAATGCTGCAGATGTAAAATAAAGCTTACTCGATGTGATACACATTTGTGTATTTAATTCTGTGTACTTGTACCTTAATTATGGGGAAGTGACATTAATGAACCAGTCTACTTATGCATCTGTACAGTTGACAGTGTTTTACAAGTTTTCCTTCCTTATTGTCCTCTTGTGCCATCAGCAAGTTTCTTGTGTGTGAATTTGTTCATGCTTCATACTATCTAGGTTCACTTAACCATCATTGTGAGACTGCTTAGTGTGATTATGGTGTTTAGACTTAGTGAAGCCAGAAGATGAAAATATACCTTGAGCATGCTGAACTTACTTCGTAGTGCAGGCCTAAAGTTTGCTTCAAAACTCGGTTTTCATTGTGACTAATTTGGAGATTCAGCCTAACATTTACCTTCATCTCGTCTTGATCTTACACTAACCTTAAAGCAAGTTTTCAACCTTGAATTTTGTGATTTCTGTTTTAGGGATTTACTTCTTGTCCTCCAAATAGAGGCAAAAACCCAAAGTGTGACTGTGACAACAGATTTTTGAATAATACAAGTGTACACACGGATGCACATCTTGGACTCAGCATTCCTTGATTTGGAACAAGATTATTAATTCATCCTCTCATGTTCAGAATCCCAAACATTATGTTTTTATGCTGGATTTATTTCTTCCTCTAAATGATCAAACACGATTATCAAACTTCTCTCAATGACCAAAACAAGGCAAATCATGTTCAGGCACAAAGACCAAAAGAGAAAGAAATGAAGGAAAGAAGACAATGTTTTTTTAAAAAAAGAAAAAAAACTGTCTATTTCACTTAGCTGCCTCTCACGTGTTTTGCTTTGTTTTGTTTCAGTGTGTGAGTCAATTACAGGCTAAAAATTGTTTTCAATGTCATTATGAAGTTATATTTGGATTTAGATTTGAACAGAAAGTACAGATGCATTTTTCTGTCAGCTGTACTTGCATCTTTCAAGCAGTTGTAGATAGACTTCCATAGAGTTCACAAATACTGTAAATTAAAAAGAAGCGAGTGTATAATCTACCAAAGAAAAAGTCACCCTGCAGCTGCTTGAGTTCTAGATTTGAGGCAGATGTCAATCCCTGGAGGGGAAACAGACATCAGACCTTTAACTCTAATTTTTACATAACTGCTCTTCAAAATGCAGAAAGTTGTTCATAAAATACTACTGGACTTATGGGCCTGACTTTTTGTAAATGCTCCATAGTACAACAAAATCTTACCAGTTTTTAGCAACATCTTTCACAGTATGAAGTTATCTTTACATGACACAGGCTGGCATTTGGTTCATTGCATTTGTTGTTGCAGAATGTGTGCCTCCTGCTGTGCCTTCAGTCAGGTATCAGACACACAGCTGAGTTTGGCTTTGATATTTAGCTGCATACATCAATACTCAGAATTGAAACAGCAGGTCTGTACGTTTCTAAGAACAACTTTTGGAGGCCTGCCACAGCAACGAGGCCCTCTGCTTGTCCTTTTCTTGCTAATGGAAATATCTGCTATTCTTAGGCCAAGCTCACAGCTGGTAAGAAACACATGCATCTTTTAGGAGGGAAATAGTTGCACATTTTGTAATTCGGGCTGTTTTCAGGTTTATCTCACTCAGATGGAAGCCAGTGGTTAAAAGCTGATTTCTGTTGTTTTGCAAGTGTGGAAGTGTGTGTGGTTCCATCTCTGTGTTAATGAAACTAAGAAGGTCGATGGCTCAAGCCTCAGTGTCATTGCACACTAATTAAAGAGTCCTTCTGCCCTGCTGTGCTCAGTAAATGCATGGATTGCATAGGAAAGAGGCTCTGTTAGTTTTGTTTAAAGGTAAGATTGTTGCTGTTCGACACACATTTAAAAAGACGAAAAAAGAAGCAAGCTTTCTACATTTAGCTGCAGTTCACCTCAGATTTATTTCTGATCTCTTTAGTTTATCATTAGATAGTGCTTTTTAGACAAAATACAAAAGCCAGTTTTATTGCATAAGTTGAGGAGTTTAGAATTTTCCTTTGCAGCAGCTATATAATGGAAGCATTGCTCCCTGTCAGTAATGCGAGAGCTGGCCATAGTTTTCAACTGCACAGGTTGCACTCGCTAGTTCTCTTTAGCTTAGTCGTCTCAAATGAAGTCTCAGAATTGCTGTCCTTGCTTCCTCACACGGTGATTAGATTTATGAGTCAAACAACATCAAACCCTGAGTCTTGACAAGCATAATCTGCTTTAATACAGAAAACAGACCCTTTTTTTCTGAACTCGATGTTTTTGTTGCCTTGACGCAGCCACAAACAGTAGTGTGCTTTGTAAGCCCGTCATTCACCCCGAGAAACTCCTGCTGCACTGCACATGCAGTTCAAAATGTGGCCCCTCATTTATGCATTCAAAACAGACTTGTCTCATTCAATATGGTAATGTTTACCCAACAGACTTTACCAGAGGTCTGCTTATCCAATTCTCTTTGTGCCTACATATACAACATCTCCCCTCAAGGCTACAATCTACAGACATATGTGAATGTTTTCATTTACCGTTGTTGATTACACTCAGGTAAACAGTATGCATGTTCTATTGCAAATTACCTGAGGTCACCAGACTCCGTGTTTGGATAAAAATAAACAATTGCAGCATCACATAGCTAGTTTCCTAAAACTACACACGTGGACAAAATTGTTGGTACCCCTCAGTTAAAGAAGGAAAAACCCACAATTCTCACTGAAATCACTTGAAACTCACAAAAGTAACAATAAATAAAAATTTATTGAAAATTAAATAATCAAAAACAGCCATTACTTTTGAATTGTTGATTAACATAATTATTTAAAAAAACAAACTAATGAAACAGGCCTGGACAAAAATGATGGTACCTCTATAAAAGATTGAAAACTATTTGACCAGAGTGACATGATTAACTCAGGTGTGTCATTTAATTGACATCACAGGTGTTTCCAAACTCATAATCAGTCAGTCTGCCTATTTAAAGGGAGACAAGTAGTCACCCTGCTGTTTGGTGAAAAGGTGTGTACCACACTGAACATGGACAACAGAAAGCGAAGGAGAGAATTGTCCCAGGACATCCGAAAAAAAATTATAGACAAACATCTTAAAGGTAAAGGCTATAAGACCATCTCTAAACAGCTTGAAGTTCCTGTGACAACAGTGGCTCATATTATTCAGAAGTTCAAGACCCACGGGACAGTAGCCAACCTCCCTGGACGTGGCCGCAAGAGGAAAATTGATGACAAACTGAAGAGACGGATCGTTCGAATTGTATCCAAAGAGCCCAGAGCAACCTCCAAAGAAATTAAAGGTGAACTCCAAGGCCAAGGTACATCAGTGTCAGATCGCACCATTCGTCGTTGTTTGAGCCAAAGTGGACTTCATGGGAGACGACCAAGGAGGACACCACTGCTGAAAAAAACTCATAAAAAAGCGAGACTGGAATTTGCAAAAATGCATGTTGACAAGTCACAAAGCTTCTGGGAGAATGTCCTTTGGACAGATGAGACCAAACTGGAGCTTTTTGGTAAGGCACATCAACTCTATGTTCATAGACTCAAAAACCAAGCATACGAAGAAAAGAACACTGTCCCTACGGTGAAACATGGAGGAGGCTCAGTAATGTTTTGGGGCTGCTTTGCTGCATCTGGCACAGGGTGTCTTGAAAGTGTGCAAGGTACGATAAAATCTGAAGACTATCAAGGCATTCTGGAGAGAAATGTGCTGCCTTGTGTCAGAAAGCTTGGTCTCAGTCGCAGGTCATGGGTCTTCCAACAGGACAACGATCCAAAACACACAGCCAAAAACACCCAAGAATGGCTGAGAGAAAAGCATTGGACTATTCTAAAGTGGCCTTCTATGAGCCCAGATCTGAATCCCATTGAACATATGTGGAAGGAGCTGAAACATGCCATTTGGAGAAGACACCCATCAAACCTGAGACAACTGGAGCTGTTTGCTCATGAGGAGTGGGCCAAAATACCTGTTGACAGCTGCAGAACGCTCATTGACAAATACAGAAATGGTTTAATTGCAGTGATTGCCTCAAAAGGTTGTGCAACAAAATATTAAGTTATGGGTACCATCATTTTTGTCCAGCCCTGTTTCATTAGTTTGTTTTTTTAAATAATTATGTTAATCAACAATTCAAAAGTGATGGCTGATTTTGATTATTTAATTTTCAATAAATTTTTATTTATTGTTACTTTTGTGAGTTTCAAGTGATTTCAGTGAGAATTGTGGGTTTTTCCTTCTTTAACTGAGGGGTACCAACAATTTTGTCCACGTGTGTATTTCATCCAGGTATAGCAGGATATGCTGTACTTCATTTCCAAAGTGTTTATTGAGATTTCATCAAACTGTTACTGTGGTGGTGAGTGTGCTTTGTGAGCCCACCACCAACCCCAACCACATCTTTCTATTCCAAGTCATAGTTGACGGAGCAGAGTTAAATGAAAACTACATATTAGAAATCTAATTATGAATGTAAATATATACTGCATGTAGGCTATTATATACACTGTCATCTTTGCTACAAATAATAATCTACAATACTAATACTCATTAATGTCAGTAATTCTAATTATTATTGATGCAAAAAAATACATCAATAATAATGTATTAACACATATGAGAGACTTTTTAATCATACCAACTACAGGGGAGAAGTGTGAGCTCTGAAGCTTCTTCCATTACACTAATAATTGTTCCTCATCCCCCACAAGCTTGATGTGCAGCCAAGAAAGCAGCCGTAAGTGCAGCAGCGCCCTTGTCTTTCGAAAGATGGAACAAACTTTTAAATTATGCCTTGGACAGCAAATATGATTTGACATTATTTCCCACCTCAGATTTGTTCAGAAACTGATTTTTCTGCTCTGCTAAGATGAATTATAATCCAAATGTTTGTCTTTGTCTGTTAGATTTGACCTTCAAATAAAGGAGGGTTTTATTGTTCAAATTACAGGGAAAAGTCTACCAGCGTCTGCACTATAGCTCCTGGATCTCAAGCTTTTAATCACACACACGCACACACACAATAGAGATCTTGTTTCATTCCAAGTTAGAGTACACAATAAAGTAACATCTATCACCCATGTGTTACAGAAAATGTATGCTGTTTGAGTATTTTGCTTCAGATTATCTCTTTGAATGTCCTTGTTATTATTGATAATATACAGAGGAGGGTGTACTAAAGGAAGCGCAGCAGTGATGTGAACGAAAACACTCTGGAGAAGGAGTTCAGAAACATCATCCAGTCGCTTTGGCAGTCACCAAGATCATTCCAGTTTCTTTGAAATTGAAGGATAAACGGATTTGAGAGACAACAAAGGAGATACATAGGAAGTGAGAAAAGGCCACAAATCCCCCTATGGAAATAAGCAGACCTCTCTACAAACACAAAACAGCTTCACATACTTGTTGTATGCCAGAGGTTGTGAGAAATTGAAATGATCAGCTCGTAGCTGAGGCTCATGAATAACATGAACAAGCTCTTTAGTTAATCTGCTTCTTCCAGTCGGCCTCTGTGTGAAAACCCCCACAGTCGGTTTATTCAATCCAGGCTGGGCTGTGCTCAATAGGCCTTACCTACAGCCTCACTGATATGAACCTGGCATTTACAGACAGAAAAGAAATCCTGCCCATTGATTCTGATGCTTTGTCACTGAGCCTCCTGCTGAGGAATAAATAGAAATGTCTGATAAAGGAAAGGCAGTGGAGACAGACCGCTTTCTGTGAGGTTTTTTTTTTTTTATTAATTTATTTGTTTGATCTGGGACATATCTGTACTTTCTCCACCCTCAAGGATCAGAGACAGACATGGAGGAGGACAGACAATGGAATAAAAGAAAAAAAAAACTTTGCAAAGCTGAAGAAGAGTTTTCTATGTGAAGACAGTTTGATTGAATTCTTGGCTCAGTTTTGATCAACTTTTTAGTGGCTAAAATCAGTGATTTGTAAGATTAACTGATAATTTTGTCGCTTAAGATCAAAAGAATACTAATATGACTTAAGTTATGGAAAATTACTCAAATGATTGACCTTAAAAAAGATTGCTTTTCTGCACTGTTGGTAAATTCAATATTCTATACGTAATGGAGAAAAACACAAAGGCGTCCAGATTCTCAATAGAAAAGACAGAAAATCCGGAATTCTGTTTTTAATGGACAGTAGTTTTGTAAGTTTAGCCCAGTGGTTGTACAAGTCATATAAGAAATGCTGCATCCAAGTTTAAAAGACAAAGATAAATCTTTTACAGATGAAAACACATCTTCATTATCTGCACCCTTCTCTTGGAGCCTTATAGAACCTGCACTAACATGAAAACCTGGACAGAAAATGCATTAACAAAGTGAACAAATATATATTTTAATATATGCCTAAATAATAACCTAAGAACTCGAAATCTTTATACACTTCACACATACACTGATTGAATACACTACAATTCATCAGTACTTGAGTGATGTTTTTGTAGTTGCTGTGTAGTAAAGTACTGCTGATTTTCCAAATTATGTTACCCTTACAACAATCAGGCTTTATTTATACAGCGCTTTTCATACAAATGAAATGTAACACAAAGTGCTTTATAGATGAAAGGAATAAAACATGAAAGGAAGAAATCTTTTTAATATTAAGCCTTTGTTTCTTCTAAGTGACTGTGACAAAATGAAGAGTTTAAAACACAACATTTCAGGATTTTCAAAGACATGGTTAGATAAAGTCTTAAATAATGTCACAGTGTGCTACAGAGACCAGAAGACTCCCCTCTGGTAGGTTCTGCAATCTGTAATATACAGATGCCAGAGTTTTTTTAAATTCCAAGTCTTTTAAAGACACGTTATTCTGGATAAGCACTTCCATGTTAAAACAGGAAGGTTGCACAGTGATACGAACTAAGTAACCAGTTGCTCCCATATTCTGTGAGGTGCAGTTGCTGTTTTTGTCAGTGGAGTCTGGTGGCTTTGTAGAAAGCATAGATCAATTAAATGGCTTCAGTTTACCGTCAATGGATTGTATGGCAGGGAGGTAAATGGTGAAAATCCAAAATATAGTATACATCTAAACTGATACAGTTTGATTTTTGAGGTTGCAAAAAACACATTTTGTTGCTGACCCCATCCTCAACAGTATTACGCTTAACTTCTGTGAAGGTACTCCTGCCGGCTACTCTAAACTGAGGGCCTGCCCACTATCATCTCCTGTAGGCAGTGAACCGATGATGGATAAGTACCTCCTATGACCCCACTTCAGAGAAGCTGAACTAGCCCTGTAGAGGAGCGATTGCCTATGGTGTGTTTACAGTGGGATTTTCTTCTCATTTTTTGAGCCACTGTTGAAAAAAGAAAGAAAGAAAAAGAACAACAATGTGTAAAAGATTTTTTTTTTTTCCTGACTGGATGAAGTGTTTGTTGTAGCTTTTCAAGTTGTGTTCTTGAGCTTTAGAATGTATGTCAAGTTCACTGTGTGTTATTCCATTCACATTCCCTCTAAACTACTTGTCGAACTGTGGCAGAATGTCTTTTGAAGGTGCTCTTCATTGAACATGAAGTGTAGAATCTGTTGTGCCTTTTTGTTGGAGTATTTACAATTTTAGAGTTTTAATTTAGACCTACACTACAGATTTTAGAACAGTGCTTTGCCTTTCCTATTAAAGAAAACTGAAATCCTTCACTTAATGACTCCTCTGATAAAAAAAACCCTCATTTTTTTAACCTTGTTAATTTGTATATATGTTAAGATTTGTTCATATCATAAGCAAAATAAGCAGTCAACACCATCACTGAACATGTCCACCTTGAGACTGTAGCGTATTGATGATAGTCTAAAAACAAGGATTCACACTTCCAAGGCTTCATATGTAACAAACCTAAAGAACCAGAGACTTTTAAAAAAGCTATTCATACCTTTTTTGCCACTCAGAGCATTGTAATTCTTGAGCCCGGTCTCACGGGGATTCGTGAAACTGTCACGTAAGTTTTAGTTTCGGTTTCGTGCGCACCAACACGATTTCGTCATGTTTTTCGTGCCGCTCACCACGAAATGCGCACCGATGTATTTTAAACGGCGGACTTTTCGTGCCACTCAGAACGTATTTCAAAAGAATGTGTATATTATATTTTTAATGTAAAACCGTGGCGAATCCAACGCTATATTTTGCATGACATCGTTCCTAAACATAACCCTAACCATAACCATAACCATAACCTAACCATAAGCCGGTGGTACACTTACCAATTTGCATAGGAATTTCAAGAATGTCCGGCGGCCGGCGGCCGCAAACGCGATCACACAAGCAGTATACGCCGATGGACAGCTTAGATCGTCATGAATCCGCCGGTATAAACCACTTTCAGATGTGATTACCACAGCGAAAAACATTTCGTGGTGAGCGGCACGAAAAACATGACGAAATCGTGTTGGTGCGCACGAAACCGAAACTAAAACTTACGTGACAGTTTCACGAATCCCCGTGAGACCAGGTTGAATTCTTTGTGTGTGGCTGTAGAGCAGTCATTCTATCTGCAATGGTACAAAATGCAACTAATCATCTTCTGAAAGAAAAAATGTGATCAAATCCTACCAATATCTATCTTCCTCTACTTACTTTCTGTGTGTTTCAGGTTTGATTTAAGAATTTTATTGTTTGTTTTTTGCTTTTAAAAGGTGTTGGAGCAACTTTATTTAGCAGAGCTTTTGTATGATCATGCCCCAGATAGAGCACTGAAGTTGGTCAACAGGTTCTCTTCCTTGCTCTGAGACCTACTGAGCCTTTTTTCAGTATCAGCTCCTAACTTCTGGAAACTCATTGGTATTCGATTCAAGTCAAACTTGGACACACTGACTTTTATTGAGTTGTAACGTTTTACTCTTACTTTTATTGTCTTCTATTCACATTTATCTTTTAGTCATTGTGTTTTATTACTCCGCCAAGGGTTGCCTGACGATCAACATTGGTTTTTCTGTCTGTCTGTCTGTTAGCAACATTTCTCAAAAACGGATTAACAGATTTACGTGAAATTGTCAAGGAAGGTCAGAAATGACACAAGGACCAATTTTGGCAGTGATGCGGCTTATAGTCTGGATCCATGATTTCTGTATCACTGATAACAGCACGGAGTAATTGTAACTATGACAACAAGTGATCGTCAGATGATTATGATCCGACTACAAATCGGCCACTGTTGACTTATCGGGACTTATAGCTCAGAAATTCATACAAGGAATGAGTAGCCTTGGCAGAGTACTGCACTCTTTGAGTGCTTTTCTAGCTGTATTCTGTGGCCTGCACTTGTATAGCATTCTGATTTACTGTAACTTTACAAGTTTAAGTGTTAAAAAAAAACATTAATTTTGACTACATTGACCCACACATTTGAGATGAAGCAGCAGTGTGGCGTTACATCTAAGCCAATTTTGAAGTAGGAAGGAATTATTTTCTTGTGGATGGAAAGATTTGCATGCTCCTAACATGTAGTTTTGTTCTAATGAGCAGACTTTAAAGATTAAGGGATTGCATTTATCGTTGTTAGGTTTGCACAACAGCAAACAAGGTATTACACATGCATCTTTTATCTCATCAGCAGCGCATTTTGTAGGAAAATTTAAGGATAAAGCATGACATCTCAAATATTTAGAGAGCTACGGGGATGCAATTCTGTCTATCCTTCATCTACCTCACATGTTCTTGAGGGGATATTTCATTATTACGAACCGATGGCTTTCCAGAAGGATCACTTTTGGTGTTTTCTGTGGGAATACCTCTTCCCTCCTGTTGGTTCTTCCTTAGTTCCTCCTCAAATCTGCTCTATATTGATATCTTGCTGCATAAAACTAAATGAAAATGATCAGTGTCTGCTTTAATGCTCGCAGAAAGAGAGACAAAGTATAGTTTTCTGTTTGCCTTCATGCACAGTTTGTTTCTCTGCTCAAGACAATGAAATGCTTATCTGCTGCACTCGGGGAAATTGGTTTCCTCCATCCACAGGTGTTATTTGTTTGTGACGAGCAAAGGCCTCTGTTCCCATCACTTCATTTGCCTCCACATTTAATGGGAACTTTAGAAACAATCACTGAGTATGAAGAAGGAAGAGCAACATATAAACAAACCAATACTGAAAAAAGAGACAAGGGTAGACTTTCATCAAAGTCTGCCTGAAGGTAAAAGCAGCAACCTTCTTTTCCGTCTTTCCCTGGTTCCTGTTTATAAAGTGTTGCAGGGCATTTCTGCAACAAATCCTTGCCCCAGCAACACATAATTTACATTTAAATAGGTATTCAGCTCTGTGAAGACAAATTGTCTCAGGGTGGGAATAATGTATTATTGCAAGTATACCATCAAACTTTATCTGCCACATGTATGAAAAAATTAAACTAATATTAATGGAACAGTGAGTGCTTGAAAAAAATTGAAGTATGGGAGTTGATTTATGGGTCCATACATCACATCTACTGAGTAAGCTGGTCAATATCTGGCTCAATCGGTTTGTAGTTTATCAGTCTCAATCAACGCTAATGTTCACCTACAGTGTCAGTGTCTAATGTGCTTCATGAATAGTACAATATCTACACTGCTTTCATAGTCAGATTTCATTTCTCTGGGTGCAAAGGGATGTAAGCACTGTCTCTGCACCCACTAGTAGGGATTTACTTCTGCAAAACATTATTTACATATAATCTAAACTAATCCAAATTCTACACAGACACACAGAAAGCCCGGCATGGAAAACTTAAAGAGGTAGGGCATTTTTTTCCTGCAGCTTTTTAATCTTAAACATAATGATATTGAAACAAAAAATCCTCTAAACAAATAGACATCTTACAAATCACAGATGCTAAGAAGCATCAGATAGAGTTAATTGATTAGCAGTCAGATATTTCACAAGTGAGCGGTCAGGCCTAAAACTGACCATGGTGAATTAATCTTGCAGTAATACGCCATAGTGGATTCCTGTTAAGGATCAGCGCATCGGCCCCTCTGCATTTCAGGTTCCACTTTACATGTAATTGAAATCTGGAGCAGTGAAAATCCATATTTACTTTAAAGTTTTCCGACAGCGTGCAATTTATATTCTGAAAGAGGACAGATGTGTTTATTTGCAACCGAAAATGCACATCGGCGTAAACATCGAAATGGCCTCTTTTCCTCTCATGTTTCAACAGCTGTGTAATTTTCAGTCATCATCTGTCCTGTTCCCTCTTCATTTTCAGTCCTCTCTGGATGATATTCATTGCTTAACAGCTAAAACAAACTTTCCTGGAGGTTTATGCAGCTGCAGTGTTTAATCATGTATCGTCATCTCAAAGCTCATTGATTCTGACACGTAATGCTTCATAGTTTTTCTGAGTTACACTTTTTGTGCTGACTTTGTTCTGGTGTAATTGCCGCATGTGAACATGATGAATGACATGAATGAAAATGTGGCAAATTCCAGTATTTCATGGTGTTGCTGCTACTAAACCAAAACAAAAAAAATCCTCAATTAGCCTTTTAACACCATTAGCTGAAACAATGTAGCATTAGAACACAGGAGTGATGGTTCCTCTGTACCTCTATGGAGATATTCAATTAAAAATCAGCTGTTTCCAGCTAGAATAGTCATTTACCACATTAATGATGTCTAGACTGTATTTCTGATTAATTTAATGTTATTTTCATTGGGAAAAAATGTTTTTTTTAATCAAAAGTAAGGCGATTTCTAAGTGACCCCAAACATTTAAATGGTAGTATATGTAATCTGCGAGTGCTACACTTAAAAACGTGGGATGGTGGCTGAACTAAACATTTAAAAACACATCACAGGAGTCATCTAACAGTTTCACAGGGTCAGAGAAAGAGAGATCACACACTGATAAGCCACAGTGCTAAAACCGCTGACCAGTGAAGTGGATAACATTGATAATCTCATTACAATGCAATGTTCTGCTGAAGAACCTTGGGTCCAGGCGTTCATATGGATATTACTTTGACATGTACCACCTACCTGCAGAGCTATAATGGAGAAGTATGAGAAATAATAGAAAGATATACTGGCAAAGAGCACAGTTACTGCGAATGAGGTGAGCAAGGCGTGTTGGATGAAAACTATAAGTGAATATGTTTGTTTTACCACTCTGTGCACTTTAAATGCAGCAGCTTATTTCTAACATAACATTGGAGTAGTGAAACCTTAACTTTAATACATTTAAACATGATTCTCAAGAACTGCATTTAGGTCTCACACAGTCCCCAAATGAAGAGCGTTTGGAAATCGCTTTATGTATTTGCCAAAGAAAATGTGAAATGAATGTTATTGATTGAATATTCTCTGTGATAAATACCAGTGGACTGCTCAGTTTTCAAATCTGTGTTCTATTGGTCTCAATAGCAGTTGTATAAAACAGACTTGGCAGCAAATCAAGGCCAAATATGAAAACATCCCTATGTATTTTCTGCGCTACCAACGGAGCGCGTGAAGGTTCCCATGGCAGCACAACACATACAGTTTACCCTGCTATAACTGCACAACCTCATTCAGTGGCATGATCAACATATGAATCAACAGGCATGCAAATGTAACATAGTCTGTCAGCTGAGAAACTGTTTTGCTCAGACAGAGTATTGGTAAAAGCGTTAGTGATAGGGCAGCACTACTTCTTGTCAAGTTAACGTTTTAAACGGAATCTCCTTTACAATATATTGCAACTGATTGGTGTTTATTTTATATATTACAATGAAAAGCAGTAGCCCTGTGACAGACTGGCGACCTGTCCAGGGTGTCCCCTGCCTTCGCCCGAGTCAGCTGGGACTGGCTCCAGCACCCCCCGCGACCCTAGTGAGGATAAAGTGGTGTATAGAGAATGGATGGATGGACAATGAAAAGCAAGAAAAGCACTCAGAGCGCAGTACTTCACCAAGGCTGGTCGGTCCTATCACAGCACCATAGAATGTGTCCATTTAATATAGATGTACTCACAAACAAAAAGACCTTGCGCTGAACACAGGCATGTGTTGTGCATGTGTATGTTATGTACAAATACCAAATTGCGAGACCTAATTGTGTAGCAGGCGGCGGGAATTGATGGGACTTAGACTTACCCCCACAATTTAATCAATTGTTCCTTCTATCATTTTGAATGGATAGGTCCTGATAAATCTACAGTGGTCGATTTGTAGTAGGATCATAATTATGTGATTGCCAGCAGGCAGCCGATGTAGTGTTCACTTGTTGTCATAGTTACAGTGATGCCAATGCCTCCGTCTCGCAATGACAGAAATATTTAACAAATCTGTGGATCCAGACTATAACCAGCATCACTGCCAAAATCTAATCAGTTGATCCTTGTGTCATTTCTGACCTTCCCTGAAAATTTCATCCAAATCCAGTAATGTTGCGAACAGACAAACAAATGGACAGACAAACAGACGAACAGGCGGACAAATGTACGCCAATCGTCACATAACTTCGCGAAGGAACGTGACAAAGTTCTGTGTCAATACAAGCTTCAGTATAAGCCTTCGTAATGATTTAAGGCGTGTTTTTGTTTCATAACTAATGTGTTTCATAAACTGCTTGTCGTTGCATGGAAAAGTGAAGGATGTTTATGAGATTGTTGTGTTTCACAGATCTGACACCAAATCGGTGCACAATTGTTCCACATAGTAGCACAAAACACATAACAGCCCATGAGGCATTTTAAATATAAACATCCTTCTCATGTCCACCAGATAAAGCCAGATGTAGTAACCACACAGAGCTGTGCATGTCTTGTAAAGGACGCATGACAGGACATTAGAGTTCATGTATCATTTATTATATCATTAAAAATGTTAATGGTTATTTATTACTTTGAGGTCTCTTGTTGCTCCACTGAGTGATGATTTTCAGCGGGACTCAAATGGGGGTTGAGTGAGAAGCTGTGTGATGTGAGTAGTGTGATTATGTTAAAATATTGGACACGTTAATATTTAGTGGCTGACTCACTCCTAGTTTAACTCACCTGTATGACATCATCTGACTAATAGGTACGTCTACTGCTGAGAAGGTGGTGACAGCCAGTTATAACCGGTGGAAAGATGACGTAGCTTTGATTAATGTGTTTTATTGTCTCCTTTAACCCGAATAGTATATTGGCATGTACGTAATCTGCAGAAGCTACCTTGTCAGGTTTTAACTGCTACCGACTGAAGGAATAGTTGAATATTTTTTGTGATGTTTTGGAGCCATTAGGGTCTCACTGCTGGACAGGCTGTGTCCAGTTTAATGCTTTATTTGTGCACTTTGATGACAAAGAGTGACATGTGTCACCGCTGCAGATTAATACTTCAGGTTTGACTGCAGAGAGCAGCAGAGAGAATGAAGGACAGTTTATCTGCTTCAGCAGCACAACGGTTTTTTTCTGCTCAGATAACTTCTTGACCTGAACATCACACCCACACACACACACACACACACACACACACACACACACACACACACACACACACACACACACACACACACACACACACACACACACACACACACACACACACACACACACACACACACTTTGAAGCTATAATTTGATAGGAATACCCTTTCCACCAGACACTTGCAGATGAAGATAACACTATCGGATTTTTGAGCTACAAAGGCATTCAGCATGAATGCAGCGTCCTCCATTGTTTTCATGTTGCTTACAAGGACGACAAACAGAGCTGAGCAATGAATGGAATGTGAAACTCAGACAACAGTAAGAAAATATAGAGCAGGAAATTACCAGTTTGACATTTGCCATGTTGGTAACGTAAGAACTTGGGAAAAAATGCTTTTAAAAGCTGGTCTCCTCTATTCAGCTGAAACAATTCAAAGTTTTTTTTTCAGACTTATGGACTTCAAAGCAGAAGGTAAATGACCGACATCTAATATAAACGTTTACAATTGGTACAGATGAAGACACCTTTAGAAATAATGGCTTTTTGGGAGAAAGCTGCTGTTTTTGTGTTTTAAAACATCAGTTTAATATGATTCACATTGCACTAAACAATCTTGTAAGAAAACAAAAGTTACCTTGAAGCATTTTAATGCCTACTAATATTTTAGGAGTTGGAGCATTTTATAACCTTGGTGCCCTTTTTGATTAGTTTTAAAAAGGCACACGTACACAGCAGTCAGCCACCTGCCTAATGTTGTGTAGGTCCTCTGAAGGACCTTTGGTGGTGTCCAGTGGTGTCTGGCACCAGAACATTGGCAGTGGATTCTTTGTGTCCTCTGGGTCATGTGCTTGTTCCAGCTCGTCCCCTGGATGCTCCATCAGAATTGGGCCTGGAGAGTCTGGAGGCAGGGCCAACACTTTGGGCTCTGTTGTGTTCCTTGAGACCTTACTGAGCAGTTTTTAGCTGTTTTCCGTTGTTCTGTTGGGGCAGGCTACTGGCATTGCAGAGTGCCGTTGACATTGGTTGGTGTGCTTGGTCTTGAACAATGTTTACATGGGTGGTTTGTGGCAAAGTAGCATCTGTATGGATGGCAGGAGTCATTTTTGTCAGATGAACTTTTTATTACAAAGAGATAGCTATTGTTATGTGCTTAATTTATTCATAGTTTTATATCAACAATATTAGATAGTTTTCCAATTTTTTACTCTGGTATGCCCTCTTTCACTCAGTTAAAGCAATGATTGCTTGAGACAGCATCTTTTTCCATCTGTCTAACAGCTACCTGATCTTGAAGGGTCACTGCCATCTGAAATGACCCCCAACCTTATTATAAACTACTAGTGGAGTTAAAACACCTTCAATAAACAGTCAAACTCCTCCAGGCCCTCTTATTTCTCCTCAGCAGTCCTGGCTTCATTTCCTATCCACCGTTCTGACTGATGTGTTGTCGGACTCCTCAGACTAACTGGTGCAGACAGCACTACTATGTCTCTGATTTGTCTGCTAAATAAAGCTATTTGACAGTTGATTTAAGCAGCCGGTACAGTTCAGCAGCACTGAGGAGGGGAAATGAATCAATGTCCCTGTGTTCAAGTAAATACAAGGTTCATACCTTGCCTTAAGTTTTCTTTGAGCCAGTGGAGAGGTTTCTGGGGAGAATGAAGATACTGAATGTTATTTGTGATGTTTGTATGTACTACAGTTCAAAGTGCCAATGAGACAATAAGACAATAAAAACAGTAAAAGCAGATTATGAAACTTTCGGTGAGGCTTTTTCCTGCAGCAATCCTGCAGAAGCTGCCTGTTTCTCTTCCCCTCTGTCAGAGAGGTTGTAAATAATGCTCAGTATTCTGCACTTGAATCATACTATAGTACTCTACACTGAATTCATTTTTAATTAGACTCATACAGAGAACACAAACAGCAGGATCCACACTTGCTCTCTGTTTCACACACTCATAAATCACATGCTGGATGCTGTGCCACCGATGTGGACAAGGTGTGCAGCAGGGATGAAAAAGGTCATGCCGGCTTTGTTTCTGGTTTTCCGTGGTGCCAGGAGAGGCTTTGGGTGCGGATTTGATGTGCAAAGAGGTGAAGGGAGATACAGCGCAGAAAGCAGAGAGAGAAGCAGAAGCAGCTACTGCACACAGATTAGAGTTTCAGTTTATTGTAAACGTTGGAATTAGCTGGGTTTAAATTGTGGAAAAAATCGAGAATTTCTAGCAAGATCACACACATCCAGGTGCACAAAGATGCCAGCTCGAGGTGAGGGAAGCTCCAAAATACAATAGGTGTTTTCTTGCCCCGTGCGATGCCACAGATATAACCTGTGGATCACTCTTTTGTGGCTCTGCAGGGATGACAGCTGATCAGCCAAAGCTGTCTCTCAGGTGATGACAGGCCTCAAGTCTTCTTTGACCTGCCTCGTGGTTGAGCGCTGGGCAAAATATCAGGGCTTTGTCAGCATTCAAGCAGGGCTTTGGATCCTGGGGACAATAAAACTGTCACCTGCATCATATAGTAATGTGCAGATCCACGTGCCAAGCATTCAGCAATAACCTACCCAGCATAAACTTTATTTGAAATGGTCAAGGTTGTAGGTTTTTAAGTGAACGTCATTTTGAATTGGTGCATGTGCATGAGTGATTAATTGTAACAGTTACTTGCCCTTTGTGTTTGTGTTACTGCCCATTACTTCTGGCATGTTGGAAGTTGTCTAGTTGTCACCACAACTAGGATAAGTTAAGTTATGGGTAAGTTATGGTCCCATCTGATTTTCCAGCATTTTAAAACCAAACAGTGTTCTGTAGCAAACTGGTGTACAGTGCCTTCCTGCACTAACACCAAACAAGAATTAAGGGATAATGTTCCATTTTGAGGGTAGAAAAGACAGCGTGACATTTGTATCCTTTTATTGAAAGTGACTGAGTGAAACCAACATGAGTCTTTCATCTTTAGAACATTTTATATAAAAATGAAAAGTGGATTTTGTTAAGAGTTGCTTTTGTATCATTCAAAATGTATCTTATGCTCATGTAATGAAATAGATGTGACGGTGGATTCTGTGAACTGTTCTAGAAAATGACTTCTGTTTTTTAAATCCAATGTTTCATCTGTTCAATGTCAAGCAAAAAGTATTGTGACCACAGTGTGTGTATGTCTGTGTGTGTCTATAAACCACCGTGCAGAATAAATGGACAACAGTCGCAGTGTGAACCATCTGCTGCCTCTTAATGTTGGCTCCCTTTGTTGGACACTAGAAGGTCACAGTCATCCATGAAAAAGAAAGAAGGGGGGGGGGGGGGAGTGAAAGTGAAATGAGTTGATTGTGTGTGTGGACTTATATTTCCCGGATTGTGAGGACACAAATGAGACACTGACATTATGGGGACAGAGCACAACTCCTCCGAATTTAAATTATGACATTTAAATACAAAGCCTTATTTTGAAATTTCTCTAAGATTAGGTTTAGGTTAATGTTGTTTATGGTCTGGATAAGCCTACAGAAAATGAATGTAGGTCAATGTAATATCCTCTGTAGTGACATAGTTGCTTGATCTGTCTTCATCCAAAATAAATTTCACACGAATGATTAAAAACGTAGTTATATTTTTGCCAAAAGTCGTAAAAGTATAATCCCCACTGGGGCAAACAACCCTGCTTGACTGTGAGAGCCATACATCACAGCAACGGGAAGAAAAAGCAACATTTCAGTGGGTCAGACATCAGAGGTGCTGTAAAATCTTTAGTGATGCCATTAGGATCAAAGTTTTGTGGAAGGAAGTGTGTGATGTGTCTTTCTCTGATCTCTGAGCCAGTGCTAAGGTTAGACATTTTCACAGCAATACACACACTGTCACATTGCCAGAGGTTACAGCTGACTGGCACCAAGATCCCTACCAGTAAAGCAGCTGACTGGCATTTATAGCCTCTACCGATGGCTAAGGACAAGGAGCAACCAGTTCCATCAGGTGAAGCCGGGATGAGGACAGTGAGAGACAGAAGGAGCCATATTCTGAGAGACCTGGGACAGGAACACAAGTGATTTATCTCTTGCTGTAATCTGTCTTTAGGCAAAAACACATCTTTGACTCTGTCGCAATCCTCTCAGATTCCTGTCATGTTGATCAGATCGGTGTGGACATACCAATTTCAATGTCATCCTACAGTATATACCCAAAGAAACTGACAGCAGTTTTCTCTGTTTGCGACTCTTCTTTCATTGACACAGCCCTCAGAAAGACATACAGGAATAGCTGCTGAAAGTCTGTAGCGTTGCAGGCAATAATTTTGAAGAAAGGACTGATTCTGTGGCTCCTCTCTGGATAATTTCATGCTGCATTTGTGTTTGGAAACCAACGTGAAGGGAAAAGTGGGTACGGGATGTAAGAAGAAAGCGTGATCCTCTCAGATAACAGCCACACAAACCACTCTGCTCATTATTGTGGCGACAGCTGGGAAGTGAAACGTGCATGAGGAGATTAATGAGGATTTGATCCAGTTCAACAATTTCCCTCCTAACACGATTATTATCATTATTCACTGGCTTTTTACTGAGTGAAGGAGTCGTGACATAATCTCAAATCAAATAGTGCGCCGAATCACAGTGTGAGATTTCTCACTTTATTAGCAAAAGTGTCAATAGATTCTACAGGACTCAGAGTAAGAATGTTTCTACATACTCCAGTAAAAAGGAAAGTCTGTATCCCATTATAATCTGCACACTGGAGAGTCCTCAGAACTTTTCAATTTTAATTCTTCTGTGTCTCGAGTGTTTTCTGTAGAATCCTCACTCAAACATTCTGTTGTTCATCAAATTTTCTCTCATATCAGAGGATCTGAGAGGTGTGAGGGTTTGCAGTTCTCTGCAATAAAGCAAACTCGCATCCCAAAAGGCTAACAGCCGCAGCGTTTTTTCAGCCAAGCACCAGGTACAACAGCAACATTTCCCTTTTCAGATACACATCAGGTTCACCGCAGTGTTCTTCTCAGAGACTCTGTTTTCTCTCCAACCTTCTGAATGGAGCTGAATCGACCTTGCTTATCGCCCAGAGCAGAATAGAAGAAAAAGAAAATGTAGGGAGAAGAAAAGGACTGAGTGAACAAAAACAAGAAACGGTAAAAATTAAAATTGATTTTGTCTGTGTTTTTGTTGAACAAAAGCTGCTGAGGAGAATACGCTCCACATGCGTAAATATTGTGGTGGAAATGTGGTTTATGCTTCTTTTTTTTTAAAGGAAGGAAACATTTGAACAAGTCAGGATTGTTTTAGAGAGAACATCAAGGGAGATAAAGTCAATGAGAAGTTAAACAAAGAAAAAACAGAAACGGGAGGGCAGAAAGGAAATAAAGAAAGGAAAAAGTAAACACACTGAGTGAGACGTTTTCAGTTGCATTCTGTCAAGATGATTAATTTGTCACCTCCTGCAGTCGGGAATTATTCATGAATCAGTTACAATTAGCTTTTTATCAGTTCACAGATATATAAATAATGCACTTTCACAACATAGCCTGCTAATAGTGTTCATAAATGGTGATAACACTTTACAGCCTAGAACTGCATCTTTACAGCTATGTAGCAAAGAAAGTGTTTATTGAGTGAGAAATAGTGAAAAGTGTCTGAACAGATTTAAGGCCTTTAGGTTTCCTCTGTGGAAAGCTGTTAGTGACTCTGTCTTAATGTGTTTGCATGGAAATCATGTAGTAACAGCCCAAATCTGTAATCTCTAAATATACAAATAATTCTTATATTTAGCATGATATCACCTTTTCCTTTCCTCTTCAACATTCAGTGCCTCACTTGCACATCAACAGAATGATTATTAGACGCTTAAAACATTATGTGCAGAAAACCGCATAAGCCATTACAAATAGCCCTCAGTCATGACACTTTTTCAGTATTATCTGGGAATAAATGCATTGTTTGTGCGTTCATTAGCATTTCACTAAGAGCAGTTAGACTTTTTGACTCTTCATTCAGGGTCTGCTTCATCTGTGTAAAGCTGCCACCCCAGGGCTTGGTTGGATTACATGTATTTAGTGCTACGCATTGTATTTAAAGCTGCTTTGATTCCATCCAAGAGAACAAGGCCTCCATATTTTTTCTTTGCATATTAAATATATTGAGGCACAAACTGAGAAACTCCCTGCATTCATAGAGTAATACAGAAGTTTGAAGCTGCACATCATGGAGGATAGGATGCATTAGAGAAGTATGACTCTCCTGCAGCCCTGGGAGTACTGATGATAAAACTGACTTATACTACTACTACTACTACTACAAATAATAATAATAATAATAATAATAGACAAACAATAGTTTAGTCCTTTGGGGCATACGTAGAGCAAAAAAAAGGATCCATAGAAGGCAAAATAACAACAGAGCAAGACAATAAGGCCAAATAAAGCAAGACATATTTAAGATGAAAGTAAGATAAATTTAAAACAAAAAAGACTAAAGCAAAAAAATTAAAAAGTGCAATATGGCAATAACAATGAATGCAAATGCAATACAACCCTAGTAAAAAAAAAAATAAAATACATTGCTCACAAATAAAACACACTATCAAGGTTAACAGGCATTAAGAAGGCAACATCACATGAAAGCATGTCCATAAAAATGGGGTTTAAGGCAATTATTTAAAAGACGTCATTGATTCTGTGATCGGTATCTCCTCAGGTATTCCAAAGCTGTGTTATGCTGATGACAAAATCATCTTTACATGTAAGTTTTGACGTTGGAGCAACCATAAGGGTCTCACCTGAGGGTCTAAGGCTGCAAATAGATTCAACATCGGAGTCCAGATTTCTATATCTTGGAGCCAGTAAAAACTAAAAATCAAAACGATGAAGAGAAGCCAGGATTTAGGTTACTGTTTGCTAAAACCAAAAAGAATATGTTGATTTACTCCAACTGAGGGACAGAAGAAATTCAAGTGCATAGTTTGGATTATTTGTTCACTTTTGAGTCGAGCGGGTTTCGTATCGAGTGGCGTTTTGAAGTAAGTTTATGAACCATCAAAACAATGTAAATCAGTTTTTCTGTTTCGGTATTTTGTGACGGTTTAATTCCCTGTCAGAGCCTGTGTGGAGGAGAGAGGCTCTGTGACACTGTCTTTAAAGAGGTGCAGAGTGATGGAGAAGGGAATCGGTGTATCCGGTTATTGTGTTTCACAGCACAGAGGAAACTCTCAGCAGTCTTGTCACATAAAAGCTGTTACCGTTTTTTGTTTTTTTTCTCTGCTCTAAAATGTCTCCTCTGATATTTTACAGCATTTATTTTATTTGTAATCTTTGAAGGTTTGGAGGAGGAGAAGAAGCTAAGCAAAAAAAAAAAAAAAAAAAGAACAACAAAAAAACATCTGCTCTGACAAGTTGTTGCTGTCTTGAGATCAGCAGATGATGTTTCCTGAGGGCATGAAGGCTTCATGTTGCCTCCAAGGAAGAGGGACTAAACAGCCAGCTAGTTTGGCGATGACTGAACGCCATCAGCACTGTGGATTGACCCTGCAACCGAGAGTGCAGGTTTGATTTGGAAAGTGGTGGGCGAATTAATTTGGCAGGGAATATTGAAGGTCCTCCTCTCTATCTTCCTCTGATGCCTGCATGCACAACCACAATGTGATACACTGTCACTGACAACCGTATCTGCTGAGTTCTGGTGCTGCATATGGAAAAACCGCATCACAAAGATGTGCTCAGTGAGATAGCATTACGGCACACAGGTCTGACTCCCTCTGATACCTGTGATCTGATGCCAACAACCATTAAGTGATGCACCTTATAATAGAGGCCACTCTGTTCATGCACTTAGTGTAAGTGATGGGAGATATTGATTTGAATCTCTGCTCACATCAGGAGGAGGTTTTCTTTGAGGAAACCTTAGAGCTTCTGGTGCAAGTTCTTGTGTACCTGTTCACTTCTCTTTTCTCTCCCTGTCTGGCCTGATCATTTACTTTGATGTCTGTAATAACAAATAGAGGTAAATGAAACCCAATGGGACTTCTATACATGTTATAATAATCTCGGGAATTGCAATCCTAATTAAGTGACCAAGAATGTACTCATTGGGAAATGTAATTTGTTGACATGAAGAGCAAGTGAGCTAAATCAGCATTTCATTACATTATATGCATAGCTACTTTCATTTATGATGAAAAAAATAAATGTAAATGGTATTTATTGCAGTCTGAGAATGTTTGAGGATTCTGACGATTAACAAAACATGGGTAATCTATAAAATACCGGTTTAAAAAATACCATTTTAAAATTATTTTTAAATGACAATGATTTATTTGCTGATTTAAATTCATTACAAAGATGTGCAATTTTGCTGTGAAATACTGTACAAAAATGATCATTTGTAAAAAAAAAAAAAAAAAATGGGGGCGGGGATACACCCCCCCCACACACACACACACACACACACACACACACACACACACAAAAGAATATTGATGTGACATAATTTACTGCTTTTTTAGTTTAGATTAAGTCAATAAATTGAAATTTAATTTTTTTTTTTTTTTGTGATTTTACTAATTATTGTCTGGAATTTCACAGAACAGGTAAACATGTAAAATAACAGTAAATTGTTAAAAAGAGTAACAGTTAGAACATTAAGTAAACCCTCATTATTTACATTGTAGAATAGTATTATCATGCCTCACGATTTTTGTTTGCACAGCTACTGGTCTGTATGATTCAGCCCAAGAGTGCCACTGCATGAGCTTTCCACATCCCTGCATGATCAAAGTGCTTATTTTGACATTTGTACATTATTGTCATCATCACAGATAGCAGAGTGGCTGTGACATGACTTCCTGCACTGTTTGGTGCATTATCCCTCCTCTGACTAAGTGCAACACATTGTTTCTTATTTATCCAAAATGCACTCCACTAATTACATCCCTGCATGTAAAGGATGTGGGAACAAAGCAAACAAATAGACACTCTATTCCTCTTTCAGTGGTAATTTAAAGGGAGTTAACCTTTGTAAAGCTGGTGTAAATTATATGTAATTCAAATGCATATGTAATTAATAGTAAATTAGTAGTGGGGACAATTATTTTAGGTAATCAGAAAAGTGGTGGGCACGTATCCCCATCACCCCAACCACTAATGTCTGCAACCGGTCGAAGTCAGGAGACTCTTGAACAAACATCCTAATCTTGTCTCCAGTCCAATAATGATTTCACTGGGTTTGTTCAATCTCTATAACTGCTTCAGTCCTGTCATTTGGAGCCTGAGTCAGCTGTAAGCAGCCTGGCAGGTTCGACCGCAGTAGCTTGTCACAGAGTGTTTAACAGTAGTCAGATCACCTCATCGGATTCTATCGGACTTTGTTCTGCTTATTGTTTGTACAGGACTGAATGATTTTGTCGTCTGCATCAAAACCTCGCATTGCTTGTGAGCTAAACTCTCACACAGACCTGTCTGACAAATTTAAATGAAATCCACTCAAACGTCTTTTACATTGATGCTCCAGTCTCTGAAGTAGCTTGACAGATAACCCATGATGTAGCCTGATGTGTACCGCATCGAATGAAACTGTCTGACTTGTTCATGAAACCATTTGGAGTATATGAGATGTGAACCTGAATGACACAGGGTTTTTTTTCCCCCTGTACTCCCCTTCCTCCTTATCCCTCCCTATCATGATTCTAGCCCAGATGTTAATGATTTTGCAGCATGATCATCTCAGAGATGACTGCACAGCAGAGGATCATGGGCCACCGCTGGACTTGTTCAGGAACTGAGACACTGTTTCCACATCCCTGCTGTGTGTACCGCGGCGCTGCTGGACACCTGGTGTGCTTCACTGAATGCCAGCTCGCTCCCTGTTGTGGGATTTGTTTGTAATCTTGTATGCTGTCCAATTAGCAGTGTGTGTCCAATTACTGTTGATAAGACTGCTGATGTGCGCCCAGCTCCATACCTCTACACAGAAATGATTCTACTTGAATGCTATAAATTTACTGTATATTAGAGTGGATTAGATAATATTGACATAGTAAACAACCGTCTGTGTAGGAAGCTGTTTCTTTTATGATGCCAAATGTAAAATATTCTCAGTCTGAAACAGTTTTATGTGCACCATTGAGCAACAGAGAATTCTAGTCATTCTAAATCAACATCATATGTGATTACAACCAAGGAAGTGATGCCATTTTGTTGCTGATGCAATTTGAGACTGGTCAAAGGTTTTAAAGGGATAGTTTGGCCTCTTTGAAGTGGGGTTGTATAAGGTACTTATCACTTGACACTGTGCTACCTGCAGCAGATGATGATTTGGAGAAGCGGACAGGAGGACCAGAGTAGTGGCTCTGTGATGAATTGCTGTGTACAAGGTCAGCAGGAAAATCTTGTTTTAGCCATCTAACTAAAGGTCAACTTAAAAAATATCAATAACAGTTTGACTGCAAGCTATATTTACAGTATTTTCACTTCTTCACTTTACTATGAAACAGCTTCCAGTGGGGAAGTACAGTTTTTGTATCACAGCATGGTGTCTGCAAAGCCACCAGACTCTGTTAATAAAAACATTATTTTTCCCTTGCAGAATACATGAGCTGTTTGTCTACCGCATTGCTACTTTGGAGATGTTTCAACTCATTAGTCCAAATTTGAATTAACATGTTAAAAAAAAAATCACAGAAGAACACAGACAAATTAACAGATCAAGGCAGTGGGGGATCAGTAGCTCTTGTATCCTGTGAAGTAAAATTACTGTTTTTGTCAGTGGAGTCTGGTGGCTCTGAAGATACAGTACCTTTAGTACTCTGTTGGAAAGGGCTGTCTGTCAGCCATGTTAAGTGAGCAAAAATGTAGGAAACCTGTGTGCAAGCATCTGTTAAAGCTCTCTGGACACATCATCAGTGATGGTCCTGGAGTCCTTGGTTGTTTCGGGTCTTTTAACATCATATACCCTCCCCCATTTGACCCAGCTCTGGTTGATCCAACCCCAGTTTGTATCCAGATGGCTGACGTCACTAATACCGTGGCTCTCGTCTTTGAGCCACAGCCATCTAGAGGTTCTTTCTGCATCTGGCTCTCCTCCTTCTACCCTCAATGCCCAATTGACTGAAGGCTCTGGGTAAGAAACAGGCTGCAAATCCTCTGCATCCCACTTCCACTTGGAGACACCGTGCTCTCCGTCCTGCCTGCTGACAGCCACTGATCAGTCCTCCACACTTGGAGACCTTCCTCTCAAAGGCCTCTTCCAAATGGGACTGTCAGCTCCAGCAGCACAGCTGATCTTAGTGAACTCAGACACCAGGACAACACCCGGTGGCTGCAATTTGGTTGTTGAACTTTATCTGTTTTCCAACTCCACCAGCACCTGCCAGTCTCTTGCAGGGGTCAGGATGACTGCAGATGTTCTTTTGGTGGATTTTAGCTGTTCCCCAAGTCTGACAAAGGTAAGGGGCTGCTTGGATAGTTGGAACTCAATTCCTGTGCTGATGGTTGCAGTGATGGTCTTCGGGTTCTTCTCCAAGTTCCTTTGTGCAGCAGCTGAGGGAGTGTTCCAAGGTTGCTTAACTGGAGCAGAGTGGGAATGCTGGTGGCTCTGATTTGCATGTGTAGATTGAATAGACTTGGGAACACATCATTCAATGCCTGGATGAGGATTTTTTTCATGGTACCACTCAGCTTTTGATAGCTATACACAGCGTACAGTTAATATATGTATATAGGCCTTTATTTTAAGTGGCTAAAGTGTGTTTTGCTGCTGACCTGTGCACAGCGGTTCATTGCTCAGTCTTTGCCCTGGTCCTCTTGTGTGCTTCTGTGAACCAGAGAACATTAAAACCAATCGCCTACTGTACGTAATACACTGACTTCTGGTAGGTACCTCATACAATCCACTTCAGAGAAGCCGAACAATACCTTTTGTGAAACTCCCCGACAAAGACACAGAATAGGAAGGGACATTTGCAGACAGTTGCTGTCAGCTTTTGCTCCATCACTCTGTGATAAATAACACCATTTCCAGGAACATTAGAAAAAGAGTCAGTCTGTGTTCATCAAACACAGACATTATGAATGACTTTGGGAAACTGGTGTCTGTAAAATTTCAGGTTCCAGAGTTCATGAATTCTTCAAGAAGAAGAAAAATGAGTTGTCTTTGTTATTTTTCATGAGCTGGGAGAATCCTCAGAGAAAGAGTTAGGCTCTTAGTGTCACCGACTTTTTACTAGAAATTTCACATTCAACATTTGAAAAAGGGCTTGGAGAAAAAAAATGCCAAAGGAAATGTTGTTTCAAAAGGGGAAAATGTTAGCTCTGTTGAGTGTAATGATCTTGCTGTTCATTTTCATTTGTTTGGATTAGTTTGTTAGCCTTCAGTTTCCTCTGCAAAGAATACCCATGTTAGCCTTGTTACCAGCTGAGTGTTGCTGCTGACAGGTGAAGGTTCTCAGCTGCAAAAGCTACTGGATGGTCATATTTTATAAAACAAGCCTTGGGCTTAAACACTGGAACAACATGTGTTCATTCAGAGCCAGTAGCTGTGTTGCACATAAGAGAACTGAATGGCTGTATGATGCAATGTGTGGGGGGCAGGAAGCAGCATAGCTGGCTAAGGCACAGCAGTTTTACTGCAATTTTCTCCATATTGTGTTCCCATCCTGTTTCAGTCTCCTTTTTAACACTTTAACTCCTGGTATGATACTGCACAATGATTTTCAACTCTAATTAAACCAAAAACCTGAGTGGAAGGTTTTGGTTGTTGTCAGCAAAGTGCTTGTCTGAGTGTGAACTGGGCTCCATGTGCTGCATAATGACATTCTGTACCACTGGGAGCTGTATATGTCAGGTTAGAAAGTGCTTCCATAGCTCAGTGTGAGCAGGCATGTAGGAGAAAAGAGCTGCAGGGACTGGTCAGTGTATGAGTGCAAATGCAGTGATGATTTGATGGAAAAAGAGATCAAAAGAATCACTGAGTGAAAACTGACTTTAAAATGGTTGTTAGAGCTGGTATGAATATAATAGCACTGTGTAAGAATAGTGTTGTCTGTGCTGGCAGAAAAGGTTAAAAGAAAGAATTTCCAATTTGTATGCCAAAAGACTACTATTAAAAAACAAAAAAACAAAAAAACAATAACTGTGGCAGTGGGGATGGCAAATAAATAAATAAATAAATAAAAATTCTGGAATACTGCAACTTTTAAGAACTATTAAAAATAGAAATTCACATCTGTAAATTAATGATAGTAATTATACAATTATCATTGCATACATTCCGGCCTGTTTTGTTTGTTTATTTTAAGTTTTATTTGCTTTTTTTTTTTTTTTTACAGTTAATGGGTAATTCAGTATTTTTATTTTTACTAGGTATTATCTATAATTTAACAAAACAGGGAAAATGTGTATTTGTGTAAATGTGACTGCATTTTCCAGTCCCTAATTAATAAGTAACTTCTTTTCATCATGAATTTGTTTTTATTACAGTAACATGTAGATGAATGGTATTAAACAAAACATTGAGATCTATGAAATGACAGTAAAGTGTAGAGAAAATAAAAGTTTAAAACACATTTTTTACACTGTAGTTGTCACCTGTAATCCTTTTTTTATTACTCACATTTTTAAGACAGTAAAAATTTTAAAAAAACACAAGTGAGACTAATAACACAATCAATGACTATTCGACTTGTGTCCCACTCAGCAGCTAACTGTCTCTGTAATGTCTCTCCACTCTGTCAGAGAATACATCAGTTCTTCTAGTTGAAACTACTCATCACATGTGCTCAGCTACAGCATTATAAAAGCTGCTACAGACAGGGTGTTTGTAGAAGAAGTTGCCCAGTTGTGTGGTAGCGGCATATCCTGCTTTACCTCCCTCATTCACACACAGACAGACCAAAAAAAAAAACAGAAACAAATATCGCTCCTCTACAAGTGCTCAAGCAAACAAGCTGACAGCATAAAGACAAGAATAAAATACGTGTGCGTACATTTGGGAGCACATCCACCGATTAAGAGCATCATTTTGTTTTCACCTATTTAAATTCCATCACTTGACACCCAATTATAACGCTGCCAAGGACTTCTGAGTTATTAAAAATAGCATGTGTAATGACAGGACAGTGTCAGATTCCTTCTAAGAAAATACTCTCTGCATTATTATTCCACAGAGCCTTCACTGTCAAACAAGACTTTATTGGTTTAGGCACTCATCTTGTCAGTTCAACACGCTACAGTTTGCATGCTAATGCTCAGTCAAGACGAGCTGATTCATCCAAGGCTTTCCTCCTGTACGTTGGAGGGAATAACACAGCTCCTCAGTCACTTTTCTTCAGCGGGCTGCTCGGATGCGCTGTGTGGTGGGATGCTAAGTGGCACGCTGTCAGGGTAGCCCACCAGTGTGTGTCAGTTACTTGGTCCCTGACCGGCAAAACACCAACAGCGTTTCTTTCTTGAAAATTGAAAATTTGGAATACGCTGACAGCAGGCACCATGAGAGGAGTATTCCTGCTACAGTCCCCACTGTTTCCTCTCACCCATCCCAGCAGCTTCTGTAATGATAAGTCCATGTGTTATTTTTGGCAAGTTTACCTGTCTGCTGGTCAGTAGAGCACTATTACCTCAACCCTCATCCCACCAACATTTTGCTGCCAACTAGGGTCCCTGGGGAACCTAAGAAAAAGTATAAGAATCTGTTATGTCAAAATGTTATTTCCTAAAAACATTACTTTTTATTTAATCTGAGAAAAAAAAAAATCAATAGTGCCTGTTATTTTACTCATTATGCACTAGGAAGATACATACATTTCTTGAACAGATTGCTGTTTTTCTCCCAAATTCAACCTATTGAAAAGCTTATTCACCATCCTTTCATTGTGGCATCATATCATTTTCCATCATTTTAATCTATATGAAATCTGCCTAACTTGCAATCATAAATTTATTAAAACAACATTTTGATATGAGACCTTCATCAGGCAAATAGTATTAAATAAAATAGTATTACACTGGAAAAAATGCCCCTCTCAAAACAAGAAAAAAACTTATTTCAAGGAACTTTTACTTTGAAATTAGTGAAAAAAAATCTGCCAATAGAAGAAGTGAAAAATGTCTTGGTAAGATTTCTTTAAATAAGATATGATATTTAGAATCTTGACATCTTAAATTAGCTGGGGAAACTTATTTTAAGCTATATTTTAACAGGATCGCCAAGCTTACGTGTCTTAAAATAAGCCAGACATGCTAAAAACAAAAACAAAACAAAAAAACAGTTTTTCACTCAAAAATAGATTTTCACTTTCATGTAACCTCCTAATTTGAGATGTTTTAACCCCCCTGTTGTTCTCATTTACGGGCACCAAAAAATCTAGTTTCCTAGTCTGAAAAAATCCAAAAAAAATCCACAAAAAAATTCCCTAAATTTCTGAAAATTTGCAAAACCTTCAGGAAGAAAATTCCAATAATTCCTTAAAAGTTTCCCTTAAAAGTTTTATTTTAAAAAAAATACCCCAAATTTGGTAAGAAAATTCTTGTAAATATTTTCAAAAAAATGAGTAAAAATCTTTCCAAAAAAATATCTAAAGTGATTCCATATATATCAGTAAAATTTCTAATATTTTCCTTAAGAACTTTCACAAAAAAAATCTACCAAAATCCAACAAAATTCACTGGATTTTGGTTGATTTTTTTTGTGAATGTTCTTAAAGAAATATTTTTAGCATTTCTTTTTTCCACAAAAAAAATGTTCAAAGATTTCCCAAAAATGTTGAAAATGTGGACATCAGAAGTTTCATTGTGAAAACATTTCTTTTCCACATTTTCAGACTTTAAAACGGGTCAATTTGACCCTCAGGACGACATGAGGGTTAAACTTATTTTGAGTTTTCTTGTAAAATTCAACTCAAAACAAGATAATTTTAAGACTGTTTGACTTAACAAGATATTTAAGATGCATTGTCTTAAAACGAGTCCCTCCATCTTTCTGAAATGTCGCTTGTTAAGTGAATTTATTTTAAATCAAGTGGGATGAGACATTTTGACTAAAAATAAGACAAACAGACTTGGTAAGATTTTGAGTTTTTGGAGTGTACCGAGTACTATTTGCTTGACTGATGAAGGTCTAGTTCCAAAATGTTGCTTTAAAAAAATGTATGTTTGCAAATTAAACAGTATGCGGGATTCCGGTTTTTGTGTCTGTTGGATGTAGTCATTCTTCTCCTACATGCCTGTTTCTTAAAATAGATGTGCAAGTAGTTCCCTTGATATTTATGCATCTCCAAATTTCAAATCTAGCTGACCTTTATGTTCTAAATCAGAACCAATGTCAACCAAGGATATATTACAGTGTATATTTGAAATTTGTCACAAACAAATTTTGAGGCTCTGTGAAGCAAAACAAAACCTCTTCTTCTCAGTCCCTCCCTCTGTAGCTTCCACAAAGGCACTCAGAGAGCGCAGTACTCCACCAAGACTGCTCAGTCGTACATCATTTAAAAAATGAAAACAATGATATGAAGTCATTGGGAATAAAATGTGTGACAAAGTCATGAACAACTGGAAGAATTCAATAAATCATCTGTGAGATATGACAAAAAATATATATAGCTCCGAGGTCTGACGGTAGACCAGTCCGTAGAGGCAGGGCTTTCATTGTTGTTTTTGTGTAATATATTGCGACTACAATCAACTACAACACAGAGGTCAGCATTAGTAGATAGTGTGGGGTTTGATACTGTATATTTATTGAGGGTATTTTACTTTTTCATTAAAGCAGAAATCAATCTTTATGCCGCAAGGCAGAATACAGAAGGTCCACCAGGACTCTGTGTGCTCATCTATGATAATCAATTATTGAAGGCATTCTGCAGGAATATATATATTTTTTAGTTGCACTACAGAGAAAAATACTATATTGAATTGTATTGAATTGAAAGCTTTGGACATCCTTTCCCATCTGTAGAAGTGTTTATATTGTTGGACTAAATAGCAAGCTATTTTTAGGTTTCCATTTGTGTCTGAGCATCTATAATGTGATGTACCATAAGTGAGGATTCTGTAAACACATCAGTACATGAAGTAGCATATCCTGGACAATCACTGTGTAGTCTCCAGACACGCACACACACACACAACACCAATCCCGATCTAATTTTTGTTTTGTTGCTATAATATCTGTGACTCTACCAACACCAGACTCCTACACATTTCAACACTTGATGTTCCACAGAGACACCAGATGGATACAGTTTAATTTGTCACAGACGAGACAATTCAGACGAGATCATTTCATGGTTTAGTAAAGTGTGTGTGTGTGCGTATGTGTCCGCAAGTGTGGGTAGGCATGACTGCTATTGCTGTCTTGTTTATGCATATACGCTATTATTGTGTAGGTGCAAAATGACTGAACTGACACTGCACTCAATCACAGAACAGTAGAAGCTGTACAGAGGCATCCCCGTGTGTAGTAAATCCTCTCACATTTACTAAAACTGCCAAATGGAACTTTTTGAAGGACACAACCTCAAGTTGGAAAGAGTGTCATTGCTGAGTCTGCTGCCAGGTTTATTTCTGAGAGGTTTTAATACTCAGACAGATCCAGACTGTTGACACTCTCCCTCATATGTTAGAAAGTTCACGCCGGTTGTCATATTATGGACTGTTAAATGCTCCAGCTTCAATAAATAGATCTGTAACCTCCAACGCTTTCTTCTGAAGAGTCAGTGACAGGCAGCTGAGTGGAACCAAGCAGGGAAGAGAAATCAGTCATTGTGACGGTCGCCTCCACACTTCACACACTCCGTACACAGCGTCAGAGCAGGGGTGTAATGTGTGTGTGTGTGTGTGTGTGTGTGTGTGTGTGTGTGTGTGTGTGTGTGTGTGTGTGTGCGCATTCCCCATGTGATGGACACAAATCGTTTTGTAGGGATCTTGCGTTTGGGGGCCAAAATTTGGGGCTATATCAGAAATTCTCAGAGTTATCATTCAAAGATCTGTTTCTGATTCATATTTGAGGCCACAGAGCCAGAATGATTGGAATCACATTCAGCTTACTTAGAATTTTTAAGCAACATACCTTCCACTTCGAGTTCAGAGGTAGAAATGGATTTTTTACACAAGAACCCTGAAGTTTGATGATACATCGCCAGTGACAAAAGCAGTTCAGACAGTTAATTAATAATATTTCTGACTCAGACATATTCTTACATTTACACAAGTTAGAAATTCTGTAGTGGGAAACACTGACACACATTTTCTATTTGTGCTTTAGGAGCTAATCACGAATCCTCTAATGTAAAACCAGTGCGTGATCTTAGCAACACACAGCACTCTGTCCAGGAGTTAACTACAACAGTGAAGTCAGTGATAGAGAAATAAGCCACATTAAAACCACTTTCATCTCGAGAAAGGATTGATGTGAACATTAAACTGGTTATTCAGTGTCACTGGCAATTTATTGATCAATACAAATTTGATTTCAAATTAGAAATCGTTACACTTCGTCAGATTCATAACCCAAAGTATGGTTGTAATGTTCTCTGAAGTGATGGAAGCATGACTGTTTCCCTGTAAAGAACAAGAGTGCTTTTCTGTATGAAATCTGATGTCTGACGTTTTTAAATGTGCATTTTTCCTGCTTTATGTGCACCAAATGCTGCAAAGTTGAGGCAGAAATGAGGGAGATGGACAGCAGGACAGTGCAGGAAATGGCTCATTAGTATGGAAGGAGTGACTCCCCTTGGGGAGAGATGAAAGAAGAGAGACAAATGGGAGGAGGAAGGGGAGGCAGGGGAGGCAGGGAGCCTTTTCATTGAAAATGTCATAAAGAAATCATAAGTAGTTAAATACAGTTGATTAAAGCCTGAAGTATGACCTGTTGTGCTTTTAATGTATATTACATAAAAGGCAGTGCTTTCTTTCGTGTTTATCAAGACGTTTTTCTTTTTTTAAATCTGATTCATCAGGAATGAAAGATCATTCTTGAACCCCACAAACCCTACTCCAATATTGTATGTTTCTCTTTTAATGTTCACAACATCAAGACAGAAGGAATCTGTTCTCAATGTTTCCAGTTCAGCTCCACTCACTGGAACAGAGCTTTTTCTTTCTTTTATTCTGCATGTCTCCACACCTGTCTGATCCTATTAGACCACAACGTGTCTGCTGAGCTGATCAGCGCCGTAACCCAGCAGATGGTGAGCTGATGACCGTTCATAATGGAGAAAATGAACATTAAATCACCTGATAATAGAATTTAGATGGGCTTTCAGTCAGCGGAGCCAAGTGTTCTGTGTGATCTCAGGAAGATGTTTGAAGTTTGGACTTAATTTATGTTAATGTGGCAAAGAATCCTGAAGGAAACGTATGTTATGTTGGCCAGCACCCTGCAATGCCCACTTTAAATGTATGTCATATCCTCACATAAGGGGAACTTTTAAAAATACGGTGAAGGATCTCAGCTCTGTCTGTCTCTTCTTCACCAAACTCCCCAGACAGAACCACACGCAGCGGCACCAGATTCAGACGGTCTTAAACAAAATCCATCATGTTGGTTCGATGCTATTTTCCTGAAAACATTCCCTGGTGGCATATGCATTTGTGTATGCATAAAGTTCAGCAAACCTTGAATGAAGTTTGTATCATTACCTTTTCAGTCATTGTAACTGAAGTTTTTCTTCCACTTGATTTATCAAGGGGTTCAAATCTAACTAACTTCCAAACGTAAGAACGTGAAAATTAATGAATGATCACCTTCCTTTCGCAGTTTCTGCAAAGACTGCCACCTTCTGCGGTGTGAAGAAAACTGAGAAGAATTATCTTTTTTTTTAAAAAAAACAACACAGCACTTTTCTTTTTCTCGCTGTCTTAACTCACAAAACAAACAAAGAATTTATTCATGTAGAATCACAACTGGATTTGAAAGTTTCTCTTATATGTTGCTCTTGATCATTTCTTTCTCATCGTCCACATTAGAGTTTATCCCTTTCAGCGCTGATTCACCAGTGAAATTTGTACAAACTAGTGCTCTTTCCTTTCTGTCTTTCCACTCTCTCCTCCTCTCTTCACTTTATTGTCATGCAGAGTTACTTTCAGTGTCATTGTGAGGCTTTCAGCATCTGTTAGAAGTGATATTCAGCATTTTTCCCACCTACACAGTTCCCACTTGGTGTTCCTCTTGATGGAGTCGATTGGGGATAGAACTGCAATGTAAACAGTTTCCAGCAGCTGGTTTGGGCTGGACTGCAGTACTGCTGCCTCCTCTGTCTCCCCAACAAAATCCATCTATGCTCCTATATTGTTTGACCTTGCTCCTGTATAGAATCACTGCGCTAATTAATATTTAAAATGAGTTCATGTCTGGAATCTGATTGTTTCTTTGTCTTTTCTCTCTCTTTATTTTTTGCTGTCGCCTGATGTGCATCTTTCTAAACCTACATCTGGATCCTAAAATGCAGGTAAAATTCCAGTTCTTTAGATGCTGAAATCTGTGTGTTTATGGCACTAATATGCTACATATGTGCTGTTCACCATTGATTCTGGGTGATCAGCTTCTCTGTTGGTTTTCCTTTCAGAAACATTTAATATCACATCACAAGCAGCAGCTATACGTCATGTTCATTCTCTACCGAGGATCACGGTGTCATTCCGACCTGCAACCTCACTATCATTTAAACCCAAACAGTTTTTGCTGCTATAAACTCCTCACTGCAGGTCTTCCACTGATGCTCAGCAAGCAGCAATAATCATTTGTGCCGGTTGAGCTATTGACAAGCACAAGGTCTCGCAGGACATGAATGAGAGCGAAATGATGGATCAGGAAAGGTGACCCCAGTCTATTATGACTCTGTGCTGATAGAGTTTGTGCTCTTCAGATGGTCATTTTTATTTCATCTGCCTCACATACTGAACTTTCCACACGCTTTACCTGAGGTCTGGAGTTATTAAGTGTTGAATAGTGCTGTGTCGGATGCAGTCCTTTGTGTGAGATGAGACTTACGTCCATGTAAGTGACACGTAGTTAGTGTATCTGGAATTTGATTTGCTGGTTTTACTTCACTCGTGACATGTTTACCAAAAATGCACAGTGAAAACTGATTTATCCAGCCTGACCAGCAGCCTGTGATGCAGCAAACAGGGGACATAAACTGCTATTTTATTTACTGAAAATGTGTTATACTAATGGAAGATATGTGAAAAAACTAGTGGAGTTAAGTCCAAGAACAATGCACCTGTAATTAGTATGGAGCAATTGTGTAGTTGCTATATCAAGAAACAAATGATGATCAACACCTCCTTCATTTCCTCTTCTGCTGCCATAATGCGGTGAAAATGACTCTTAAGCTGCAGTACCTTAATGATAATTCTGGTATATTTCAACCTGGCATATTTTCCACTGCAGAGGTTTGGGGAAATGACCGCTAGCAGGGGGCAATTAGCATGAGCTCCGTCCCCTTTCACAAAGAAGGCTGATTTTTACCTGAATAATATTTAATGCTTGTTTTCAAATCGAACTAAAAGTAAACACAGTAATTAGCCAAATGGAGAGGACATTTTTCTAAATGTATTAGCTTTTTTTATTCTATAGAGAGCAGAGCATTTGGTCCAGTTAATCCTGCTCTTTTCTTCTATTTGATCTTGAGGTGAATGTTTATCAAAGCTGCAGATTTATTTGTTGTAATTCCAGTGATTTTTCCAGTCTGGCACCAGCAGGTCCTACTCTTTGCAGTCTTTCTAGTTGGCAGCAGAGAACTGAGCGCAGAGACACCGCCAGTATCCTGAGGTACATTGTCTCGTAGGTTTTCCGGTTGTTTTTCTGCCTCCATCCCATCAGTAAAAGTCATCCTCACACATGTGAACAAACAGGTATCTGCAGATGAATATTCTGGGGATTGGGCCAGCCATTCCCTGTGACGAATTTCTGTGTTTTTAAAGGGATTGTATCTGTTATATGAAGATAACAAACTAACTACACCATTTTGTTTTGGTTGTCATTAACTTTTTATTGCAATAGATTTTGGCTTCTGATTTGTTTTATTGTAACTACACTTAGTCCTGGATGCACCAATGAATTGATGATGAAACCAAATGATTGTTTTATAGTAACGTGTTAGAAACTGCTAGAATATTGAGTAAAAATGAAGTTTTCACTGCTTTTTAAATTAACTCTTAGTTAATGTCATTCTTTTAGATGTAGACTAATGTCTCTCCTCACTGCGTGGGTTTTAATGAGTACTTCTTCAGCAATTAAATCCAGCTCTCTCTGGGGAGTAAAAGCCCAGAGACAAAGTACAACACAAGTCAGCTAGATCCAAACCAGAACGTGACGCTTTGCTCTGCAGTCATTTTGCCTCTCCATCAGGAAGCAAAGTGTTTCGAAACCAGCATCTTTAGAGGAGCTCTCATAGGGTTTCTGTGCCAGCCGAGACCTGCCATGTTACAGCAACGAGCTCATGTATAATAACTGCAAAACAGCCATAAATCAAACAGCAGAGTAGCAGGTAATCAGCTGCAACTCTGGTGTGTTGGAAACCACTAGGGTTGAGACACTAGAAATAGACAGAGGAGCTCTTTATTCAGGACAGAGACCAACAGCAGTGGAAACTGGAAACTGGAGCTCCAAGAGTCATTTGCTCCCAAGTACAAGTACTGCAGAGCATCTGTAACTGCACCGTAAATGATCCACTTCTGGAGGTCACAGCATAGGGTGCAGAGAGTGCTGTGTAGTACAGTTTCATATTTAGAAGGTAAATCAATGCGGATCTTTTCTAAACTTATCTTGATACTTGATACTTGATTGATGAAGTTGGCCTGCTCAAACTTTCAGACTTTTGGTATAGTTGATGCAGTTGATTCAGTGCGTGGAGGTTCACAGTTGTCACCAACTGAAGTCGAGGCAAATCAGTCCCAATAAGAACAACACGTTGTAGGAATAATTATAAATAAGGTAGCAGTTCACCATAAGGTATCTGTTCTAAATATAGCTTCTATAGCTAACTGTCTTTCCTTCTGCAATGCAAATAAAGGTGTAACTTCAATATAGAGGCTAATGGGGGCATTATCAGCTAATTGCACCAGCCATTACTGCCATTAACACGGAGGCCACTTTTTGTTGCTCCCAACGGGATTCCATATGTGATGTTAAAGGAAATTTGAACCCACACCCATCAAGTCGGTGTCTGTTAAGACATAATCATACCTGAAACATGGTGCAGCTTTAGCAACATATTTATAACTGCCGTACCAGTGATTATAGTTCAGTTGACTTCAGTTGCTCTGGGCTCTTTTTTTTGCTGTCCTTTGTGGTACCATCAATAGCCAGTGAAAATTCCTCAAATGGGGAATATTTAAAATGACATACTGAAACAAGATCAAGTCACTATGCAAATTCCTCACACAAGCTTAAACCAATAAAAAGTCTTCTATCAGATGCCACTGGAAACACCTCCAGATTGCAGCAGTGATTAGTGGTGGTAAAATGAGACGCGGAAACACTGTAACTGTTTTGTCTCGCTGAACCATCCATCATGTCGCAGGTGGGAGACAGACAGAGATATCTGCATGGGAACCATCACAGATCACTTTCTTCAACTTATAACTCCCTTTGTTCTTTTTCTCTCTGTCTTTTTGACAGGCAATTCTTTCTTTCTTCTCTCTTATTTCCTCTGCCTTCATTAAAAATTACTTAGCATTTTAAACATGCAAATATGCTCTGAGAGTGTATCTTGGACAATATACTTTTTTTTCTTTTCTCATGATCTTTCTGTGTCACAACACACACCCACACATCCCCTGGTTTTCTCCTCATATCTTACATCTTCTCCTCTCAGTCAGTGCAGCTCCAAATTTACCAACATTAGCTTGAGGCGTTCACACAGACATCCAAAAGTTTGCTAGAGGACAGAAACACTGTGGGCTGGAAATTAATTATGAATCGAGACACTTGGAGGTGAGAAGCATTGACCTTTGTGTTCAGTACAGGACATGAGTGGACTGCACTCTGTTAAATGAATCAGATTTTTTCCCCTGTAATGAATACAGTGTAATGAGGAGGATAGTTTTTTTCCCCTATGGTTGTGATTTCTCTGATTGCACAACTGTAAAAATTGTACAAATTCTGAATTATAATCTGAAATGAATTGCTACATTAACCATGTTTCCTTCATCATGTGGCAGTAATGTCCTCTTCCAGAACTGGTAACACTTTTGTATTTTGCAAAGATATTAAAGAAACTAACTGATCCAAAGTCATTTTCTACCATCTGCCATACAAGTCCTCATTACGAACAGTCATCTGTGGGAAGCTGTGCATCTTTTTGTCTGCTCTATCAGTCTGTATCTAAATAATCTGTGATTTATTCTTATTGTGCGTACACTATAACTCACACAGCAGCCAAAGATATGGTCTATAATGACAGGGTTGGCTTGCAGTGAAGATAGGCAATAAGAGCCAAATTATTAAAAGAACTCCGGAAAGTATAAAGATAATGAATCCTGATTTATAAAGCATGTCAGATAATCTGATGTCATGTGGTTCCGTGAATAATGCATGATAGTAGAGAGTGTCTGGAAATCATTTACATTCGTCTACACGGCTGAAGTTTTGATATTTGACTCCAATATGAAACAAGACCTGAATTGTCTCTGACAATCAGCGCTCACGTCTTTCACTTTGACTGCCAATTTAGTATTTTTGACTGTGTTGTTTCAGTGGGATTCCATCAGACCTTTGCAATTTTTTTTTTCTCTTGCTGCTGGCATGTTATAATGAAAACAGTATTCCTCTCCCCTGAGTCTAAAATACAAATGAGCAGGGTGATGGAAACAGGTGGGGAATGTAAATAAACCCTCCGAACACAGTCCACCTGTGCCACACGATCTCGTGGGTGGGAGCTTCACAGATGGAAACTAAAATGAACAAAACTTTAGACATAAATACACAACATACATATATAATATTGGAAAAAGATTGTGGCTCCAAGGATTTGTGTTTTTCAGAATGAGGTTACACGTCCAAAAATCCATCCCACTTCCTGTAAACATTTTAGAACGCAGCTGCTGGCAAGTTCAATGTATCTTTGAAGCACTTTGTATTCTGCGTCTTGAAAACTAAATATTGCAACTAAATAATCAGAGTGTTTTTGGGACTGCATTATCATCTTGTCCCTCTAAGTGTCAACTGTGCAGTCATATATTTAACTGATTCCAACTGTTAGCTTTAAATAACAAATCATCACTGCTGCTACCTGGTGTTTACTGATCAAGCTTGTCGCTGTTGATTCTACACTGATTCAAGAAGCATTACCTTCGAAGTGAAGCTGCAATCATTAGAGCCTGTGTTTTATCCAGTATACTGTGGATAGGTGCAATAAAACAACTGGTTCCATCAGTTTTTCCTCAGGCTCTATTATAATGACCAGTGGTATCTCTGCATCCAAGTTTGGAGGAGCGATCTGTGGAGGCTTGAAGCAGTTTTTGATGACTGCAACAGATCTATGGAGGAGATGAGAGAATGGTCTTTTCTTGCACTTTTTTAGGAAAAACTGGATTTTGAATAATTTGGCCCCTGGGTGCTGCCCCCGGCTGAGTCCTCTTCCTCCTCTTCAGGCAAGAAAGTGTGTTGTTTTTTTTTCCAGGTTTGGTGCAGTTTATGATAGTTACAGTAGAGGCAACTTTTTTTTTTCTTTTTAAAGTGCCATGTTATGTAAAATGAGCTTTTTCCCACATAATGAAAGCCCCTCATTCCATTCCTTTCTCCATATCATCATATCTTTCTGAATTAGCAGTTCAGGTTTACAGCCTGTTGTGATCCCAGCAGGATAAATAACCACCACCGACTCACTCTTCCTCCTCCTTTTGGCTCCTCTCCACTCACTGAACTGAGTTGCCACAGAGAGGTGTGCTTGTGGAACTCTTCTTGAAATTGGTTGTGGGCAGCAGCAGCTCAGTTGGATTTAAAGCGACAGTCAGAAAAACAGTCTTTTTGGAAGAGGGCTAAAACCAGAGCTATTACATCAAGGTAGCATTAACAACCTGTGTGTTACTTTGAGCTGGGACTAGAAATAAACACTAAGGGAATTGTGACACTTTTATGAACTTCTTAGGAAACGGGGTAATATGGGACCTTTAATAAAATGTTGAGATACTAAATAACGACTACAAGAATGATCAAAAATGAACTTTGGATTGTTGGGTCTTCTCTGTGTATAATTGATAAGGCCAGTACCTGCTAGACAAAATGATTTGAGATGGCATGTGCTGTGAATCTGCACTATATAAATAAAACTGAATTGAATTGAATGAGTTAGCAAAACTAAACAAGAAAAACTCAACAGGCTATCGTACTGTCTGTAGCTCCTAACACAGCTGAGCCGCTGCTGTGCCCGGTCCCTTCAGGAAGAAGACTCTCTCTGCCTCTGTGATTGACAGAGCAAAGCAAAACAGTTGAATTATTATTTTTTTGTCATAACTGTTCCTCTATTTGGAAGAGAAATGGCATAAGTAAAAGATGCGTTTACTTTTCAAGTTTAAATCTACCACAGAATGCATTATCAATGGATTTCCACCTAATGGCACCTTTAATGTTTGGTAAAATACACTGTCTGTCCAAAAAAAAGTCACCACCTGGATTTAACTAAGCAAATTGGTAAGAATCTTCCATTGAATAATTATTGCAGTGATGAATATGTTTCAGCTTCAACAACTTATTTAACTCTAGCTGATATAGTGAGGAGGTTCTCACTTCTTAAGCAAGTTGGAAGACATATCCTGTGGTCATAGAAAAGATGGTAATCAGTTTCAGAAAAGTGTAATTTTTGGCCTGCATCAAGCAAAGAAAGAGGGATTGCAAAAATTACTAAAATCAGGTTAAGAACCATCCAACTCATCATTTAAACCTGGAAGGATAGTGGTTAATCATCGTCTTCAAGGAAGAAATGTGGTCGGTCATGTGGTCTGATGAGTCCAGATTTACCCTGTCCCAAAGTGATGAGGGCATCGGGGTAAGAAGAGAGGCAGATTCAATTCAATTCAATTCAATTTTATTTATATAGCGTCAATTACAGTCAAATCGTCTCAAGACACTTTACAGAACCCATATGCCTGACCCTGAGATGAAGTGATTCACTATCATGGCTACTGCCTACAAGCCTGTGGGGGTTAGGGTTATGATCTGGGGTTGGTCAGATTCAGCAATGTTATGTTCCCAAAGAATGAGGTCAGCTGACTACCTGAATATACTGAATGACCAGGTCTTTACATCAGTGGAGTTTTTCTGGTCATGTTCCAAGATGACGATGCCAGGATTCATGGGACTCATACTGAGAATGAGTGGCTCAGGGAGCATGAGACATCATTTTCATAAATGGATTGTCCTCCACAGAGTCCAGACCTCAGCTTCTTTGAGAATCTTTGGGATGTTCTGGAGAAGATTTTGCATAGCGGTCCGATTCTCCCACCATCAACATTTATCTTGGTAGACAATTAATGCAACTCTGGACAGAAATAAATGCTGTGACATTGCATAAGCTTATCGAAACGATGCCACGGCGAATGTGTGCAGTTTTCAAAGCTAAAGGTGGTCCAACAAAATATAAGTGTGCGACCTTTGTGTTTGACTGGATAGTGTATGTTTTTATTCATTATTTTTTTGACTTACATGTTTTATTTACCAAAGATATTTTTGGGAACTGTCTATATCACCACAAACACAGGTATTATAGTCACTATCTTCTGGTGACACTCCACCTGGATTCCTTCTCACATTTCTCTCCTCTTCACTGGCGTTTCATTGTCAGCTGTGAATTTGCTGAGAGGCGGAACGAGAGAGAAAATCCCGGTTGTGATGCTGAATGAAATGTGTTGGATTTGTCCAGCTTAGTCCTGCAGTCAGTTTTGAACCATAAAAAGCAGCTTTAGTCGGAACACACTGACCCACCACACACACACAGAAGAGCCCACACACACTTCCTCTTTCTGAGGGAGAGCCCTCCGGTAGGGGTCGCTAATGTCCGTGTGAAAGCAGCAGAAGAAGCGGTGATAGAGTCTCCGGCTCTGGTGTTCAGCAGCTACACTTCAGACCGGGATTTCTTCCTCCGCTCGGCTTCATCTGCAGCTTTCTCTCCTGGAAACTAGCCGCTGGAGACGGAGCTTCGTCTGGAAGAGTCCCGGACATGATGCGTTACTTCTGGATACACAGCGTGTGGATCACCGGGGTCGCTTTCCTCTTTGGATTTCAAGGCAAGGGGTCGTTTCATTCTTTTATCTTTCTTTTTTTTGTTCATTCCATGTCCTGACGTTTTATACTAAACGGAGTTGAGATGTGAGGGGAAAAAATGACAGCTCCGGTGGATGTTTAATGTGCGTCTGTCCGTGTGGTGCTAACTGGAGTTGTGCAGGTATGTGAAGTGACTCCCCTCCTGAAAACACCTGACATGGCAGAGAGGCTGCAGCCCTGCTTGTGCTCCAGCTGAGCTCTGTTTGCTCCGAATAAAGTTGCTGATGAGCGGAGCTGAGCTGACAGCAGTCTGCATGTACAGTAGCGGAGTGAGTGTGACAGAAGAGAGCAGCACTGGAGGCTGATGCTGCAGCTGACAGCTTCAGTAGAGTCTCCTTCAGTAGAGTCTCCTTCAGTGCTGGAGTAAAGCAGGGACATGTGGAGGCTGCTGGACTGAAAGATCAACACACTTGTTGGTATTCAGGAAACTTGTTTCTCAATTACATATGTAGGTGTGTACAAAAACAAAAATCTATAAAGAAGTAAGTTTTCGCTCGTTCTTCAACCTTCACAGTGATATTCTAGGTTGATGAATCACTTCAGACCTGTTGGATTCTCTCTGACTCTCCTGCTGGCAGGGAGAATTTAAAGTGTAGAGTTTGTTTGAGGTAGATGAGAGGGACAATCTGTGATACCATGGATGAGTGAAGGAGTTTCCCTCCTGTCCACTTTAAGAATTAAATATCAGCATCATATAACACTGCTCTTCAGTCTGTAAGTAATACATTGGCTCTGTACGTGGTTCTGGGTAGTGAATCAACTCAGTGATGAGTTTGACTTTCTGAGGAAATCGGTGAATGAGAAACACCATCGACTGTTGTGGAGCACAGAAGTTGCGGAATGTGTTTCAGTTTAAAACTGAGTGACTTTCTTTTGCTATTATTATACTATTGGAGTTTCCCATCCATTACTGCCTTTTTAGCATCAAACACTCAACCTCAAGAGGCTTGTGAAATGTGAAACAAGGTTTATGTTATTCATGAACAACAGAAATAGTGAACAGCTTGAATTTATGCCGATTACAATAGGCTCCAAAGGTGACACATTTTCATAGCTTGTAGTACTAAAAGATCACTTCTTTAGAAATGACAAAAAAGCGCTTTTCAATACGGAGAGATCATAAGGAGTGGAGAACAAAAGTTTATTGTGGGAACATGAGTGTGTTTTGGCGGTTAGGCTCTGATGAGGTGGAAACATCAGGGAGCAGAGTCCCAGATGATGGTAGGAGATGACGACAGGACCTCTGCAGTCTAGACGCCGGTGGTGGTGGAGCAGAGTAAGCAGATGTCTGATGAGGACTGGCAGAGACGCCCCGGCCATCCAGATGAGATGGAGATTTGAAGGAAGAGGGATGCATGTCCGACCGCCTGGGAGGAAGAGTGACAGAATTGCAATGAATTTAAAGAACAGGGATCGTGGGCTGATTGGCTCGCAGAGTGCGGTCGGACAGATCATTGGATGAGAGCGGTGATGCTGAGATGAAGTGATGTTGACACCGTGGGAAAACAAAGTGACAGAGAGGATATTGGAGGGAAAATAGGCCTTGAACACACAGATGAATCGAGCCAGAATGTGAGTGAACTGATTCCTTATTGAACATCTGCTTAAACTTAAATCCCATGTAACAAAATGACACACTTAGAAGACTTTTTTGCATGTTATCAGTTCCTTGCTGCCTTAACGTGCCTTGAACTCTGCACCGTTTCTTCCTTTAGAATGTGCAAATCAATGAAGCCCTTCCTTTTATCTAACTTTTCCTCTACTTGCTGCAGCTCGAGCACACCAGCTGATCTTCAGCCCTGCTCAGACACCGTAAACTACTCTGTGCTACAAAACTTCTAGCTGTTATATTGGAGTAATTCAGACATACATGTGTGAACCAGAAACCAAGGAAGAATAGTGATGTAGAAAGTCCCACCATGCAAGTCGACATAAGTAGTTCTTTTTGAGACTGTCATCGGTACACTGCAGTTTCAAGGTGGAATTGCTGAATTCTGCTTATTTTTCACCGTCTATAATCAACTCTCGAACAAAACTGCTGCAAAGTGGACATTTTTACTGTCTCTCTGCAATGTCCCAATCCATCATATGCCCCTAATTAAACTAAATATCCTGATGCCATATTCTGTTTTATGAAATTGTTCAAACAATAATCACAATATAGTCAAATCATGGGACTTGCTGATTATACAGAAGGACAGCGGGACTGGGTTTAATATCTTTCCTGCCATGAATTATTTTCTGAACATACTATTCTTAACTGACATCTCATTCTGTTTTACTAAAGGCATCACAACAACTGCACAAAATCACACCTTCAAGCTTTCATTGGTTAAATCAGCACCTATATTTGGAGAGATTTGTTCCATTTAGCAGAAGTGACTTTTGGAAGTTGCTTAAAAGTTGCCACTGAAATCTGATCCATAGCCTTGTTTACTTCCTTTTTTATCAAACCCTGAATCATTGGAAGATAATTTGTTAAATTCTGATTCAGCTCACTTTCTGTGAAGTTTTTTTTCTTTTCTTTTCTTTCCCAGGCAGTACCGTATAATTGCCTATTATGCTTACCTGCTGGAAGAACTGAGCTGTTAGGGAGAGAAGGAATGTAATATAGTTGAATAAAAGATCCATCGTTAGGATTCCCATCACTACCTCTCACACTAAATCCATTCTCAGTGGGTTGTTAAGTCTTTTCAGTCCCCACTAACTTCCCTCTAATTTGCTCACACGTAAACCTCCCTCTTCATCCTCCCAACTCTCCCTTCCTCTTCTTCTTCTTCACCCATTATACTTGCTTTACTTTGCCTCATCCTCCAATACACCTCATGGCTCCTGTGATTTTCAGCCATCATTCCGCTCCTTTGTTTATATCTATCTCGGAATCATTTCCTAAGCCGCGTGCCCATGACTGACAGTAAAATCGTTAAGTGCCGGCTGAGCTGTTGTTTCCTCTGGGGTGCGGCAGCGATGCCCATCTCACCGCGGAGCTCCTTTAAAGCTGTCGTCTCCTCAGCCTTCAATGGATTTGAATGTTGATTTGGTTTGCTGCCGGCTTCATGAAGGGCAGCCAATGGAGAGGAGACAGAGCGAGACAGGAAACACTCATCAAAAAATGGGCATTGATATACTCCAGCATGCAGGCCAAGACTGATTTGACATTTAAAGCGAGTAATCAGCTGAGCAACTTCCTTCAGTGAATGGCTATTTGTCCTGTGCTGAGCCTCAATTTCAATCCAACAGGTAGATCACTGTTCCACCTGCTTTGTCTCCTTCTAACAAGTCTGACTGCTAAAGTAGAAATTATAATCGATTTTTCACTGCGTTGTTGGTTTCTCATTAATTTTCTCAACTAAACTGAACAAATAAAAGATGCATTGCCTCTGAAAAGATCTGTTCTAGTCTTAGATACATGTCTCAAGAAATAGATTGACAGATTTGACAGAAAAACAAAGCGGTTTGAGGTTGGCCTGCATGACAAATCTGCGATGTACGATAACACTATTCAAGATTGTGATGACATAATGACTTTGATAAATTACCAAACATTGTAGAATGCTTTTTAGCCCAATAGTCTCTGTCTTTCTGTTTTAGCAGGAACACTGTCAGCCGAGACCCCAGACATTCTATAGTCCACTGATTAAAAAAAAAAAAAAAATACTTTGAACATGCATTTGTTTGATAAATCACTCATGAAATTAAAGTGGCTATAGATTTTTTGTTCTATGAAATTGTCATTATAAAATAAATGGAGATTATAACGACACATAATGCTTGCTTTTACTATGCAATTTTTTCTGACGCTTGGTAGGAAGCCGTGGCTTGAATTACGGCACAAGAAACATGTGGAACAACAGTCAAAAGTCTTTAAAGACAAAATTAAAGAGTTCCATTGGTAATGTTTTTGGTAGTTATGAAGCTCTGAGGAACCCGGGAGGTGGCCAGGTCTTTGTGACGGCACTGCCTAAAGTTATACAACTTAGAAACGCAAGGAAGGGGTGAGTCAAAAAGTTGCCTGTGGACACCTTCAGTAAGACATTATGACTTTAAGAAAAACATTTTTTTCTTCTTTTTAATGGGTTAATGGGTTACTTGTAAAATCAACAGATATGTCTACTGACATTGTTCTCACTCTTTTTCACCTTCTTTGGCCATCATATCTCCTAAAGTTGCCACCAGATTCACATTGATTAAGCTGAGGGTGTCCGACTGCTAGCTGGGGTTTCATTTGATTGGCCTAATTGTTTGAATGCATGTATGGAAGATTCCATCTGATAGGTCAAATGTCTGCATGACACAAGTGAAGAAAATTACGTCTGCTTCATTGCATTTGAGGAAATGTTTTTGAGTGTATTCCTTGCAAATCAAATCGTGATGGCGATGCAGTTTGGTATCAGTCAACACAAGTTTGTGGGATCGCTCAACAAAGTCATAATATAGAGAGTTGTAATATCTTCAGGATACACCTGAGTGAATATCTGTGTCTGCTACTAGCTACAAAGCCAGTTATTGAAAATCATACACTAAATGGGTAATGACAATTGATTGATACGTATTTACTGTTGATGATGAATTAAAAACTCATGTCTTTGTTGTCTTCTCCTGCTTTAAACAGGAGACAAAGCTTGCACTCCAAAGGCTTTAGACGGTGAAATGATGCTTGGAAATGCATAATTTCTCTAACATTATCATAAATGCACTTAGAAATATACAGTTTTTTAGTGTTAGAGATGTATTTACAATTGAGTAGGAAGAAGCGACTATAAGTGATACTCAGCCAAGTGTCCTTTTTTCTTTTCATTCCACAGAGGATAAAAATGTCCCCCTCTTCCTCCTCTTGGCTCCAGGTTTTAGCAGATAATTTGCTGCAAAAGTTGCACTTCACTGATTCTGACATCTTCTGGTGATTGGTGCTCCAACCTCGGCGAGTTGGGAATCACTGACTATAGAATCATGCAAACAAGGATGTGTTTTCTTTGGCAACAGAGGACTTCACGGTTGATTTAGGAAGAGAGAAATTTATCTGTCATTGGAGCTGAAGGTGTGCTCCAGTTCTTCTCACTGTTGGTGGTTTTCAGATAAACTTGTCGTGACTATTGAGTTGCGGGCTCTTCTGCTGTTATCTCCTCTCACACCGTGAGAAACATATTCTTGTCATTTCAAGAGGAAAGAGAGCTAGCTCTTATCTCCCACATTGGAATTTCTTTTTCTCACAATGTCTTTAATAATTACAGGTATTTTGGTCTTGGCATTGCTTAGCCAACCTGTTGGAATAATTATTGTAAAGATGTGGCAACCACTCAGTGCATCGGATGTCTCTGAGTGCTTTGGGTTATGACATTTAGTCCTCTTTCATTAAGCTCATGAAGTTTCTCACCTCAAATTAAAATTCAGATTAATTTCTAATTCCCTTTGAAGTCCTTCAAAGTCTCTGTCTTTGTTGCTTCATTTTGTATCTTCTTCACATGGCACTTTCAGTATATTCATGTACTAATGGAATGACTTAATTTCCTTGTTGGAGGGCAGTGAAAATGAACACAAAGTTGATTTTCTGTGGATGCGGCATAGTACTTTCTCATTCCCAAGAATTAGGCAGTCTGAGAGTACTTTTAGCACTGACTGTAATGGAAGGAAATGGAATTATGTGTCTGCTTTGTGTGGGGCAGCTAGTGAGATGCATTTTCTGTCAAATTGGATCTTACAGTTGATTGGCTGAATAAGCAATGCACAGTTGTGTCAGATATTTTATCCGTATAAATTAGACACTTCAGTTAGCGTATTCACCCACTTCCACACTTCCAGGTGTAGGTGTAGTTACGCACAGATACAGACAGACGACAAATTAAATGAAAAACCAGCACAATGTGTCTTGGTTAAGTGTTGAGCCACCATGTGCTGCCAGAACAGCTCCACGGTGGTATTGATTCTCTGGAATTCTACAGGAGGGATGAAACATTATCCTTTCAAAAGATATTTGGTGTTTTGATGATGGAGAGCTGATATAGTTCCAGAATCCCCACATTGTAAAACGTGTATATGAAGCACTGTGTCAAATAAATCCTCTTTATCTTTCTGCTTCGGTGATGACAGTTTATTTCGGGGGACTCTGTGATCATACACGTTAGCATTGTGCATGTGATATCATGATCACCTATCTTATTGATTTTTTTTTCTGCTGCAACTCCACCACTGTTTTCACGAGCAGGAAAACAGAGTAAAGAAAGGTACAGAGTGGTGTACTTTCAAGCTGACTTTCCTTAAATTTGGTTGCAACAATGCAAACTGTTAATTTGGGAGACACTTTGTAAGCACATCTAACATAAATGGGTGACATTAATGGATAAACCTGATTCAGTTACGTTTTACCAATTAAAGGAATTCATCTGGTGATTTGCCATAGCGGATTGGTGCAGCGTCAGCAGTAATGTGGGTGTTGTATCGGACTGTTGTGTTGAAGCGGGAGCTGAGCAGTAAGGCGAAGCTCTCAGTTTACCAGTCCATCTATGCTCCAACTGTCACCTATGGTCATGAGCTCTGGGTAGTGACCGAAAGAACAAGATCGCGGATACAAGCAGCTGAAATGAGCTTCCTCTGTAGGGTGGCTGGGCTCAGCCTTAGAGATACGGTGAGGAGCTATAAGACATCCGGAGGGAGCTCGGAGTATAGCTGCTGCTTCTTCGCATCGAAAGGACCCGGTTGAGGTGGTTTGGCCATCTGATTCGGATGCCTCCAGGGAGACTTCCTTTGGAGGTTTTCCCAACGCGTCCGCTTGGGAGGAGACCCCGGAGCAGACCCAGAACACGCTGGAGGGATTATATATCTCACCTGGCCTGGGAACGCCTCAGCATCTCCCAGGAAGAGCTGGAAAGCGTCACTGGGGGAGGGACATCTGGAACGACCTGCTGCCTCCGCGACCCGGCCCCGGATAAGTGGAAATTAATGGATGGATGGATGGATTTTCCATAGCTCCCTTCACCACCACTCGATTTACCAGTCTATCTACGTTCCAATCCTCACCTGTGGTCATGATCTCTGGATAGTGACTGAAAGAATGAGATTGCGGGTACAAATGGCTGAAATGAGCTTCCTCCGTAGGGTGGTTGGGCTCAGCCTTAGTGATAGGGTGAGAAGCTCAGACATCCGGACGGTGCTCGGTGTAGAGCTGCTGCTTCTTCTGGAAAAGAGCCAGTTTAGTTGGTTTAGAAATCTGATTCCGATGCCTCCAGGGAGACTTTTTTTGGAGGTTTTCCGAGCATGTCCGTCTGGGAGGAGACCCCGGGGTTACCCAAACCTCGCTGGAGGGATTATATATCTTGTCTGGCCTGGGAACATCTCAGGACCCTACATGAAGAGCTGGAAAGCGATGCCGAGGGGAAGGGCATCTGGAATGATGTGCTTCATCTCTGCCTCCACAACCCAACCCCAGATCAGCAGAAGAAAATGGAAAATGAATGGACTTGCCATAGCATATGATTTACATGAATTTCATACTGCACTTCCACTCCCATCAGGACATAAACGTTTTATCATAGGATATAGGTGATTGGAAAAACTTTCTGTTGCTTTACAGTCACCCTTCCTTCTTAAAATACCAAAGATAAATTCCCCCACAGTTTGACCATCAGATCACTATCGGACAAGTAGTTCAGATTTTTCCTTTAATATATCACCCATCTGTTCATTACATTACACTGCATTATCAGACCAGTTTCCTGCATGATGCCACTTCAAAAGGCATAATTTTCCCTGTCCGTTGTTGAACACAGTTTCAACGTGATCTGCTGCTCCCAGTGTTGCAGCTATCGACTCTCATAGCTGAATCCACACATTTTCAGAATAATTTTTTTGTTTGTGTCTGCATTTTACTTCTGGAAAGATCACAATTTGCTTTGCTTTAGCCATTTGCCTGGTGAAATCATTTTACCAGTGGATAAGAGTGAGATACATTTGGCGGTCAACCACAGTAGTGACAGAATGAGTGGCATCCTCCTTTCAGCAGTGATTTTTTTTGAGGGGTTTCAAATTATTCTGCTTCACTGTAATTAAAAAGAAATACATGACATTATTTCCCTCATAATAACTTCTAAAACTGACTATGTATTTTTTAAAGTATTATTTCAATGTCCTTAAGCAATGTTTCCACACAATCCTAATACCATTTTAATGAGTAGCAACAAATAGTAGATTTGATGAAAATTATAATAATGATAAAGTCTAGACAAAACCTTGTGAGTTTGGTAATCAGTAAAGATTATAAGTACAATTACATGGTGAATTTTGATTTACCTTTGGCTGAAGTGCAAACACCCTGCAGCACAGAAGAGTATTAGTTCAGCATTATTAGTGCATCTTTGTCAGCAGCCAACACAGTTTACTGAAAGTGTATCCTTTTTGGTCACAATGACCCAATAAACTGCTGGGTGTTTGTTTTACTTAAGAGTCAGTGAAGTCAATAAAAAAGAGGTGAGACTGTATTATAGGATTACAGGATTAAAGGTGTTTGCATGGCTTAAGTGTTTACCCATTAAAACACATCCACATATCCAGTTTCTATTAAGCCTTCATTCAAACAGGTAATCCTGTTGAGAAAATCACCTCTGTCACTGTGTCATGCTGGTGGATTCCCATTTCAAAGAATTTCGTAGAATTTAGATTCTGTTGCTTTTGTTGGATGGCGAGCTGATTAAAATGAAGAGGACAGGAGATAAAGACTAGCAAAATACAGATGTGTCACAATCATAAAATCTGATAAGTGGCTGTTCTGTTTGTTGAAGGATGGATGAAGTCATTGAGGAGAGGAGGAGGGAGCAATTAATAAAGCTGGGCTTAGAGGACAGTTCTAGTTTATTACCCTGCCAAGGAATACAGTGGAGTTATGTGACAATTGCTGTATGTTTGTCCTTTTGTCTGTTGATCTGTCCTCCACCTGTGCGTAACATTACTCAAAACAGAATAACAAATTTGGTTGTAATTGTCAGGAAAGGTCAGAAATGACACAGGGACCACCTCATTAGACTTTGGCAGTGATGCAGCTTATAATCTGGATCCACGGATTTGTGAAAGATTTCTGCATCATTGCGGTATAGCGGCATGGCGTCACTGTAACTATGACAAGTGAATGCTACGTCAGCTGCCTGCTGATGATCACATGATTGTGATCCTACTACATTGAAATATGGCCACAACCTGCCATAGTTCCCATTACTTTGTAGAGATTGTCAAGCTTTATTGTTATACATTATACCAAAAAAAAAAAAAAAAACACTCAGAGACTCTCTTCCAAGGCTGCTCAGTCATTGTATGATTTTGGATGGATAAGTCCTGACAAATCCATTACAAATCCATTACTTGGAGTTTTTGAGTAATGTTGCGCACGGACAGACAGATTCACAGATTAATAGATCACCAATCGTCACATAACTCTGCCACGTTCCTTGGCGGAGTAATAAATGCTAAAATATGTTCTGTTTACTTACCTCATTACCTCACCTGTTCTGTCAACCAGTATCTTTGCTCTGATCGCCTACTACTTTCCTTTAAAATGAATCACTTTGATTAACAAAACACCAGTGATAAATAGCCAGGAGAAAGCTCGATCTGTCTCATCAGCCTAGTCAGCATTTGTGCCTGCATGTAATGTGTCTTGGCTATCCATCTCTTCATCACTTCATCGTTCCTCTAAAATGTTGAGATTCTCAAATTCCGAAACTTCTCCAGAGGCTGCTGCACACCACAATAGCCTCTCACTATTATTTTTTTTTTTCTTTTAAATCACTGAAATCACATTGACTTTGTGGATTTCTTATTTTTTTGAGTGAACTTGAACTCAGCTACAGTTTGGAATACTTCCTTGTTTTGACTTTTGTTGCTGGAGAACTAGGAAATCTCAAAGTTTAAATACCTTTGTTGCTTTATAAACTGAATTGAATCATGAACTAAACTGAACTCAAGCAAAATGGATTTATTTCTTTTTTCCTTTCTTACTGTTATGCGCATGAGAGCCAGGGAAAGAGGAAAGTAACAAGCATAATGAAAAACCGCGTAATGAGGCAGGAAAATTGATCATGTAACAAAAAAAAAAAAATATATATATATATATATTCAAAAAGAAACCCCAAAAGGCATAATTCAAAACAAAATGAGTTTTTTCTTAAATACAAAGCCGAACCAAAGTCAAAACACCGCACTCTTGGCTTTTAAGCAGAACGTTACCAAACCAACTCAGAACACTAGGAGCTGATCTGGCAACGATAATCAGAATGACTTGGCTTTTAACAATCTCTACTGATTGTGAAGTAGCTGCAGGTGAAACTGACCACTCTTGCCAGGCGTAACCTGAAAAAAAAAAGTGAAAGACACAAGCTACCTTACCTACACACAAACACACACCAAGGAACGCAACACTTGCTTTGCCATTTACATTTGGCATTGAAATGAAATGCTTTATTTCACTACTTTGCAACTACTTTATAGTGTAGAAACAAACAAAAAAACCTGAATGCATGTATCTTTTGTGGAATTTGACATTGACTCAAACTTTGACGTAGCTTCGTCAAACCTGTTCACCTCACATTTGGGGGAGAAGCATGTGAACAGTGTTTATCAGGGCAGCTAACGCATGCTTGCAGCGCCGAAGAGTATGCTGACGATTAGGTCGACTCACCTTTACCTCGGATAGAGATCCCTAATACAGCTAGCAAAATCTTGATCCCAGGCAACTAATTTCTATGCTTACATTTTAGTCAGATCTTGAAAGCAATTTAATGTTGCTTTTAAAAGTCAGCTCACCTGGAAAGCTATAGGAACTCGTCTCTTCAATAAATGGGGTTCACATGCCTCGTGTGATTCATTTCTCCAAATCTCTACAATGTAGGTGAAGAATGCAGTGTTTGCAAGTCACAATAGCCAAAAGCTCTAATCTCATTTATATTTCTCTCATGAATGTGAACAAGTCTGTGTGAAAATTGCAGCAAATTCAGCTGAACAGCCTGCGTACCTTGTAATGATCAAATCCAAATACGGTGATTAGTTCCAGCTGCAATCTGTACTTTTTGCTCGCGTAAACATGCCAAGTTTGATTCTGAAAGTGCTGCCACCTGTACAGGCCAGGCATATATGGAGTCCCGTCTGGATCTACTGGACCATAATCATACCTGCACACACAGACACACACATTAGACCAGCCTCTGTGGAGAGCAGTTAGCGTTCAACCAACATTTCAAGAGCACTAACACAGACAGCTAATACGGCACTTAGTGGCTGGAGAGGAGGATGGAGAAAATGGACGAGTCAGGCGGTCTGTCAGTGGAATGGGAGATGGGAGCAGACCCTGCATGACAGCAGGAGTGAAATGCTGTGTGAGTGTGTGATTCCATGGTGAGTTTGACTTACCTTCGTCCAGCTGTGTGTCTGCTCGAGTTGTAGCCGGAATGCAGAGAAACAGGCAAATAGACACATTGTTTTTTGGGATAGAAGATGAAAGAGGAAACACAGACAGCCAGTAGATCTCTTGGAAAATTTAAGTAAATGTACACTACCGTTCAAAAGTTGGAGGTCCTTTAGAAATGTCCTTATTTTTGAAAGAAAATATTTTTTTCAATGAAGATAACATTAGATTAATCAGAAATTCAGTCAATGAATTGTTAATGTGGTAAATGACTATTCTAGCTGGAAATGGCTGATTTTAACTAGAATATCTACATAGGGGTACAGAGGAGCATTTCCAGCAACCATCACTCCTGTGTTCTGATGCTACATTGTGTTAGCTAATCGTGTTGAAAGGCTAATTGATGTTTAGAAAACCCTTGTGCAGTTATGCTAGGACGTGAATACAAGTGTGAGCTTTCATGAAAAACATAAAATTGTTTGGGTAACCATTTTGGAAGAAAAAAAAATCCAAAATGAAATAAACTGAAAGAAAAGATACTTGAGTGACAGTATGGAGAGAAAAAAAAGATCAATTTCCCACACAGCAATTTCACGTGTTAACAGAAATGTCAGATTTACTTTAGCTCCTGTGTGCATATAGTCCTGCAGTACTGAAGTAATGAATATATGAAGATTGATTAGAGGAATTATGGCACGTTTGCTCATTCAATCTGTCCACACTTCAGTGTCAATGGACTCTGACTTAAGGCATATATGTAATAAAGAGAGACTTCTTTCAGTCTGTGTGTGGAGAGTTGTGCTTGCTGACTTCTTTTTAAAAGATTTTTTACAATTCTTGGTATTAAATGGCATACAATGTTCAGATTTTTGTGTGTTTGTCCTTGAGTACTCTTGATCTTGCTGGAAAAAGATGTATATTGTGAGTTTGGGTTAAACTTGCATTAATTTTTATCTTTTTTTTTACCACTTGGGGTCAGAAAAAGCAAACTGGCAATGCAAGTCAACAATTTTTTTAAATTTTTTTTGGATTTGCCTAACAACATTATCTTTCATTTGTAGCCATGTTTGGATCTACCTGTCAAATTTCAGTCCAATATTCACTCTCTTTCAGCTCCATTTTTGGTCAGTGAGAGACCTGTGGCTCGTGTACGCTGTTGCTTTTTGTCGAAAAAGCAGCCTGCTGCGGCCAAAAAAACCAATGCTTTGAGTGCAACAAAGGTGAACCACAACAGTGACTTTTTTTTTTTTTTTCTGTCAGAGCCTCCTGCAGTCTGTGAGTCCTGCCTCAGCTTCCACTGGCTGCTCAGATCCTCTGCTGGCCTTTTGACAGTCAGTTCAGACAAAACTCTACAGCTTAAAACTACACCGAAATTCACAATGAATTATTGTCAAAATGTCTGTGTGGTGCTATTGCTTTGTTTTTGAATAGCATAGCAACTTGGTTTGCAGCTTCTTGGCCAAAGACACTTCGGCATACAGAGGTGTAACCACAAACCATGTGATTACTGGACAACCTGCTCCACCACCTGAGTCACAGTCGCCCCATTTTCTCTTTAGTAGATGATTTTCCTCTGATGCACAGTGCCATTAAGCCATTTCTAGTACTCCAGTTGACTGTATTAGTCTTTTACGTCCCGTCACGTCTGAGCAGTGTGTCTAGCACCATGACACGTTGAAAGTAATTTCAATCAGTCACTTTCTGACCCTCCTGAACCTCTGCTCCCCCGCTATTCTCTCTCCCTGGCCTGCATCACATATTAATGCAAGATATACTGATGTACCTTGTCTACTGTGACCCAGCAGCAAATCATCTTAAGTTTGACCTGCTTTTATTTCCTGCCAGTTCAGTAATTCTCCCTGCCTAATTTGCTCTTATCTGTATGTTTGGGCTTGGTGAGCAGCTCTCCTGTGATTTTCATCAAACACAACATCATATTTTTATTCTGTGAATCATCTGGTTTGTGCCACACTGTGAGTCTCTGATGTTAAATATCTTTACATGTGATTCACGCAGCAGCTCATTTGGGTCAACCGGCTTTATATTAAGGTTTCTATAACTACAGACAACAGTTTCTAAGGTGATTTAAATGGGGCTTGTTCTCTGTTGGACTTTTTTTAGCTGGAGGCTTAAACATCCCACATACTGATGTAGAGGTAAGAAATACCAGTTGGACAAGGAAGGGATGGATGGAGATAGACAGCAGACAGGCACTCTGTCTTCTGTTTCTTCTTTTCCAACATTTCCCCTCAAAGCCAGGAGCTTGAAATGATGCAACGAAGTTTGGAGGCCTATGTAGCCCCACAGCCTCAGGGAAGACTTTCTGAAAACCAAATGTATGTCCTTCAGCTGTTCCATACACAGTTGAGTGTTTCCTTTTTTTATATAATACACAATGTCTCTTCCTGTTCTGCTTTCCATTTTGCTAAACATTGCTTTTAATTTTGGATGTGTTCATCATGAATATTGGTGCGTATTAGCATGATGTGGCAGGTGCTACTGACAGTACTTATGACTGAATCAGTCCTTAATGATAATAATTGCCACCGCTGCAGAGTATTTTGCATATGCCACATCATTTTTGTTCGTCAAGTGGTAATTAAACTATTTCATTCTGTATTAATTATCTTCATAGACATAATGTTATTCAGTTATTCTGAATAGAGAGTTATTTAGAGGTGATAAAGAAGGTCTAATGGTTTCGGTTTGTACTCAGTGGAAGCCACAGTCATCATCGGGATGCTGCTGATCACAGTGTGGACCCACTGTTGGTGATGATGTGTGGGTGTGGCCAGCTGCTCCTAGCTTTATATCCACACAGACGTCTAATTCATTTAATCTTTTCAAAGATGAAAGAAGACAGCGAAACATCTGCATAAGTCATTAGGTGTAGTGGAATATTAATGACAGTCATTAATGTCAGGGCTGATTGGTATGAGCACAAACCCAAGCCTAATCCTATGTGTATGTCCTCTATCACACAGATTCACAAACACATTCTTGACGAATTCAGCATCATCGGTCAATATTTTATGAATTTGTATTATAAATTTAATACACTGGGCATGCCTTTTAAGCCGTGGATGCATGATTTGACCACACAACTGGCCGTCACAGATACCACTGGGATGTGGAAACCCTAACCTAGCTGGTCGTAACTTTGGTTAACACATGTCCCAGCTGGGTGTCATTAAGCGTCACAGAAGACTTTGTCATGGTACCCTTTTACTAGCTGAACACGCACAATGATCTCTGCTTGTCGACGTGTAAACTGCCTGCCTCCTATGATCACTACAGTACTAATCAGTGGTAGCGTACACTTAGTGGCACAACCATCTAATCTATGATACCTGAAGTGTGTATATCTTAGGACAAAAATATCTGATTGAGGCTCTGTATCGGCAAATGCAGAATCTTAAATGACTCAAATCATATCGAGTGCACAAAAAAAAAAACTTGATTGGGACAGCCTTAATCAACGGGTTCCAGGGCATTGTGCAATGAGAATGCAATGTCTTCATCCGACTTGTATGTAGCAGGATAGATAGATAGATTGATAGATTAAACCTTTATTAGTCCCACAGTAGGGAAATTTACAGTGTACAGCAGCAAACAGAACATTTCAATAAAAAAGAAAGAGTGCAGCACACAGTGCATATATAGAAATAAAAATATTTTCTTCAGAAGAAGAAAAAAAAGCAGTATTTACAGCAAAATTTCTGTGAAATTGCACAGCATCAGTATTTACATTTTCTATTGCACAGTTTGTAAGTGGGTGAACTGAACTACTGGGAGCAGGCTCGATTGTAAAGTCTGACTGCAGCAGGAAGGAAGGACCTGCGGTATCTCTCCTTTAGACACCGCGGGTGAAGCAGTCTGTCACTGAAGGGGCTGCCCAGTGATCTTACTGTTTCCTGCAGGGGGTGGGAGGTGTCCTCCATGATAGACAACAGCTTTGTCATCATCTTCCCGTCTCCCACCACCTCCACAGAATCAAGAGGGCAGCCGAGGACAGAACTGGCTAGTATATAGATGTTGTCTTAGTTAGTCAATGATGCTACTAATTCAAACAGTCAGAAATACACACCAGCAGGTGATTGAGTCTGCCCTCAGTGTATGCAGCATTAGTTAGTTAGTTAGTTAGTTAGTTAGTTAGTTAGTTAGGCCCATCACTCCTCCTGGAGCATAGGCCACCGACAACAGTCCACCAGAGTGCTCTGTCTTGGGCTACTCTCTTCAGCTGTCTCCAGGTCTTTCCCATCTTCTTGATATTGGCATCGAGGTCTCGTCGCCAGGTGTTTCTTAACCGTCCTGTCTTCTGCTTCCCTTGGGGGCTCCACTGGAGTGCTTGCCTTGTGATTGTTACCGGCTGACTTCCTCATCGTGTGCCCAATCCATCCCCGTCTTCTGCGTCGGATCTTGTCCTCGGATGGCAGCTGGTTGGTACGCTGCCACAGGTCTGCGTTGCTGATGGTGTCGAGCCAGCATACCTGGAGGATCCTTCTCAGGCAGCTGTTAAAGAACGCCTGCACTTTCCTGATGGTGGTCTTCATTGTCCTCCATGTCTCTGCTCCATACAGTAGAACTGATGTGACATTAGAGTTGAACAGCCGGATCTTTGTGTGTGTTCACACCACCTTGGAGCTCCAGATGTTCATGCAGCATTGTAGCCTCAATAAAGACTGTTTTGTGTGCCGAGTTTCATCCCTGAGAACTGACCTCCATTACTCATATCTACATTCTACAGTGCAGTGAGAGTAGGGTGTCATGTGAAGCCATATAATTTGTTCGATGTTGTCATGGCACTTTGAATTGTTGAGTGATACAGTGTGATACACGCTGTGTGAAGAGGCTGAGGTTGGCAACTCGCCTCAGAGTTTCTGTGCTGACGTGCAAAAATGATAAAATCCTCGTTTCTCTCCCTCCTGTCTTCTGCTACACACTACATTTATTTTACTGACACAGTGGCTGCATTTCCTGAGCTGATCGCACGCTGTCAAGACCCCGAGATGGAGCTCTGATGTTGGGACATTCTCTCACTCTCATTACATTTTTTTTTTTTTTTTAAATTCTGTTGGTCATGAGTCTCCACTTATCCACCATCACATCTACCTCACAATGCACTCCAATGAGGAATTTGTCTGAGAATAAGATTAGGGATGCACTGATTGCTCTCTAATTGGAACATCATGGCAGGTTGGTGTACAGTAATGCTGTACAGTGTCTCTCTTCCTCTTTCTGCATCGTCTGCTCCGTGTTTGATGCCATAGAATTATTTGAGGACAAAAATGCTAGCTTGCTTCTTCTGAGATTAAATTATTGCTGTTGTTTTTTTCTGATCCACATTTTTGTTTGTCCCTACAGTCCAGCTCTCAGCCTTTTGCTGCTTCACACCGCCAGCACTAAACAATGAAGGCGATGAAAAGTGACTGTGTGGTTCTTTGTTTTATTATGTTATTATATTATTTTATTATGTTTGTAAGGGGGCTGACAGAATCATGGCCTGTGCCAAAGTGGCTACATATTAAATTCTCTTACATTGCTCAAATAAGATGTGATATTACAAAGTATCGGTGAGTGTTGAATTGATAAACCTCTTCTCTCCAAAGGCCAAAACATTTATATTCATCTGAAGCATTGCTTATTCTCAAAATAAGCATTTGTATAGCAATACAAATGCAGCACCGTTTTTATTGTCTTGTTGTTTCTCATGCAAATTCCCTTCATGAGGCAGTGCTGTATTCATTTCCAGTATCTTTTCTACTCATAAAAGAACAGAGCCACAAACACACAATGCAACGCCAAGTTTGCTCCCCTACATAAGCCAAATTTCTTTTCGATTCTTAATTTTTGACTCAGAGAATCAAACAGTTCTGTGACAAGCCCTTCAGTGGCCCTTTTCTTGACTCCAAGAGAGATTAAATGCAGGCAGAATCAATTATTTGTCTTCTTTCTCAAATACAATATCATCTGGAGAACCACAAGACCAGACTTTAGGAGACATTCCATCTGCCTTTAAATGCTTCGGTGCCTATTTTAGTTCCTTTTAGCTGAAGCCTTGCTGGAAGGTGGTGATCCATGCAGTGCTGACTTCAGTCTCAATTCCCCAGAGGTTGTGAAGTCCAAAATGGCAAACCAGAACAATCAAATCAACTTTGGTTCCAAAACTAAAATAATTTCTGTCTCTTAAAAATTTGTAGACCAAAGTTCATGCTTTGACGTTCTCTCATCTTAATTATCGCAATTCTTGGTAGTCAGTCAGCCTTACCTTGCCAGTGTTTTAATGATAATAATGTTTTAATTAATGTCATTGAATGGGTGTGTAATGGTTGTTTGGCATTAGTGATTTTTACTGCTGTGATCCATCCTGATTTAATAAAGTTTAAATAACATATAGCTGCATCAAGTTACATATTCTCCACAAAGCAATTGTATGTCAGGAGATATTTGAGGATTCATTGATTTCTAAGCTCTGTACGTTCATTGTTAGATGTGGTACATGTATTATTATTACTCTACCAAGGAATGAGTTATGTGACAATCTGCGTTGGTTTGTCTGTTTGTCTGTCTGTTAGCAACTCAAAAACGGATTAACGGATTTAGATTAAATTTTCAGGGAAGGTTAGAAATGACACAAAGACCAAGTGATTAGATTGTGGCAGTGATGCAGCTTATAGTCTGGATTTGTTAAAGATTTCTGTATCATTGTGAGACAGCGGCATGGCGTCACTCTAACTATGACTACAAGTGAACACTACATCAGCTGACTGCTGACGATCACATGATTGTGATCCGACTACAAATCGACTGCTGAGGACTCATCAGGACTTATCCGTCGGCAATGATACAAGGAACAACTGATTAAATTCTGGGGTCTGAGTCCCATTAATTCCCACTACCTGCTACACGTTTAGTTCATGCGATTCAGTGTCCGTACATAACATACACATGCATGACACATGCCTGTGTTCAGCGCAAGGTCATTTTATTTGTGGGTACATCTATATTTCCATATTCTATGTTGCCGTGATTTCTGATCATCAATAACTATCAACAAATGCTACATTTGTTAAAAAACATAAAATAAAAATTCTGCATTCCTGACGATGCCTTTCGTTACAATGAAAAGCCTTGGCAGAGCACTGCGCTCTCTCAATGCTTTCTAATTATTTTTTGTAGTCGTATCACATATAGCCAAAACCAACAACACAGACCTGTCGCTTTTCTTATTTAACGACACTTAGCACCGTGCCATGTTTACCATTTTACAATCAAATACTCAATGTTTTACTCTCCCTGGACTCTTTATTCTAATTTCTCCCCAGCTTTGTTGAAGATGAAAACAGATTTGTAATTCTTTGATCACCTCTTTTTGTCAGATTGCTCACATCAAACAGAGTCTGAGTTGCTGAAGTGTGGTAAAGCAATTCTCGCTCATTGTTGTTTTGGAATGAGATGAGTGTTACCATGTCAGTGATCTCTCTTTTGAAACTTTAAATAAAACAAATCAAACAAATTGAGGTACAAAACCTGAAGTGTTACACAATTCGAATACCAGATTTCATTATCATAGACTCTCTGAGCTCAAATTTACAATAACGGTTCCTTCAGATGTTCACTGCTCCTGCCTGCTGTGACTGTGTGTGGCAGATCCAGTCACGCCTCAAACGTTCCTGTTTTCCTCTTCAAATTCTGACATATTATTAATTATTCCTGCAGTGGCATGGTATAATGCACTGCTGCACACCCACAGTGACTTATTGTCCCTGAAAGCATCTCTGAAATGCTGCTTGGATTCATTTAGGAGATTCCCAGAGAGCAAAGCTTCATCAGTCAAGCTATAAATAGTTGAGTCTCATGTGACGTGTTTTCGTGACTGTGACGTTTTAAATTATTTTTTATTCACACAAGACAAACACTAAATTGCATCAAATAATTGAACACCTCACTGAACAGCAAATTGGTCTGTCTGAATGCTGAGCAGCTGATTGATCAACAGAGTAGCTGTTAATTAGACATTGTTTAGATTGAGCACATAATTAATGTGGACTTCACTGACTGATCGGCTCCACTCCCTCGGTTTTCTCCCACACCTAAATAATGTTTTAATCCCCCTCAAAAGCAAAGTAATGGGGGTCAAGCACTGGAGATTGTGTTGGGTTGTTTCTCGGAGCCAAAACACTCCATCGAAGCATTTGTTAGCTACACGGCATTAATCACAGTTTGTCTAATGTCTTGCAGAAATCTTTGGTGTAACATTAGAGCAATGTCAATGGCGGTCAAAGCAGCTATTCTCTAGCATGATGTATCGCTGCTAACTCCAGTAATGTTGTTGTTTCACAGTAATGGATTTACTGGGTCACATACTGTAATGAACAGTATATCTTTTCAATATCAGCTGAATGACAACTGTGCGTCTGCCATTCACTTTGAGTGCCGATCATTAGTTGGTGTGGCTCATGGGTGGTGGTGCGGTGGATTGATGTGGCATCCTCTTCGACGGGTCTTCACATAAGCTGTCAGTCCAGAATTTGAGTTTCATCCGTCCATTTCTACAGCGTCCAAGCTGTCAATCCTCGCTCACTCACTTTCACTCATGAGGGGTTCGACTGTCTAATCCCTGTACGTGACAGTTAGGCAATATGCAGTATAAGCTGTCAGTCCACCGCCTGACACTTCAGTCCTGCTATACAACCTCACTCTCCACTTCATGTTTCATGCTCCAATAAGTAAATGATTAAGGTCATTACACCCTGAGTCTAGTGATTGTTCCTTTACTTGCAATATACCCACACACACACACACACACACACACACACACACACACACACACACACACACACACACACACACACACACACACACACACACACACACACACACACACTTCTTCACATCAAACCTCCTTCACTTGGGCTTCAGCTGTGGGAATACAGCAGCTAAATTAACATAATAAATTAATATCAAACATACTTATCCGGCCAGTGCAGCCTCACAGCAACGGAGCTCCAGCCAGCTCTTTATCTTTAATGTGTCCCCAGATATTAGAGTTACACAGCTGACCAGTCCAAGCACAACATGATTCATGCTGACATTGCTTTCAACCCAGATGAAATAGTCTATAACCGTAAGCCCAGCATCTGCTACTTTTTCTTTATTTACCTGAAGTACCTGAAGCTGCTTTATTGACCACAGTTGTCTGAAAAACTTAAAATGTTACTCTACAGTGTTGCTAGTGGTATTGACTTGTATTTTGTTTTCATAGTGTGAACTGAATCCCCTATAGGGATAAATGTTACTAAGGCAGACTACCCGGAAATCACAGTCAGAGTTAAAATTGGGATTGAGCAGAACAATGAAGCTTGAGGTTGGATTTGCCATAACTTTCTTGATAAAACTGTTTTTAGGATATTTGGGTTTTTTAATGTGAGCAAAAATTCCTACTTCTATTCTTTTGAAATATAAGCCAGATTTTTTTTTTTTTTGCTTTAGCATTACGATAAGTTATGGAACTCGAATGGCACCAATTACCATTATCCCACATAGTTATCATCTTAACAGCTTCTAGCCATGGTGCACTGTATTGTATCAGAGAGTTAACACATATAAATCTCATAAAAAGAAGACCATATTCACTGTTTATAAGTCTGTATGCTTTCTCAGAAACTTTTCAGTTCAATAAAATAACTTTTAGTTGAATCAAGCTTTCAGCTTATAAAATTTCTTCTTGTACTCAAAGCATCTTTTAAGCTCTGCTTGGGTGACCTTTGCCGACCCTTGAATTGTATGTCGAATTGTTGAGAACATTTGGTCCCACGCTTGTTTGTAACTTCATATATTTCACTGCCAGAGAAGGTGCTGAACAGAGACTGGTGTTAGACAATTTGCCTGTGAACTGATGTAAATCCAATCTCACTTATAAACACCATAAAACAGAAGAATGTTTAAAATGATCTGTGCCATCATGCTGTAGGCATTAAAGAGCAGATTCACCATGTTCAACTAGTGTAAAGGATGTATATACCTTCACTATTCAGTGGCTCGGTTGTGGGTAAATGACCAGTACAGGGTTGAAAACATTTTTTAGGTGTGCATTTGGGGGGAAAAAAAGTTGTTAATTGGCTGACATGTACAGTATAGGTTGACATGTGCTTGGTATGTATTCTGGGAGGTGAGTAGATGTGTGTGGATCAGCTGCACACTTTTTCACTATTAGGTCTCATGTAAAATGGTGTGTGCAGAGGGAAGCAAAACTGAAGCTTCAAATAGAGCTAAAGCCAGATAGTGTTTTAGTAAATTATAAGTTCCATGTGTCACAATACCCAAGTTGCCCGAGTGGTAAAGAAGTGCAAATCTTGGGGCCTTGAAGGTAAATAATGGGATCTCCTTTGAAATAATGGGGAGAGCTGGCGTTAGCACTCTGTTGTAGCGCCCAACATTTCACCACCTATTCCCTCTGCTCTGTTTCAGTTTGCAGCAGCTCCAGCAAATGATAGATACAATTACAAAATCTATGAGGCACACAGTTTTCCTGTTCTTGATTGCTGCCTGTGACAAGAATTACAGTTTCATTTTTTCGAACTGGTTCTCATCTCAGGTGTTGACTCAAAAGTCTGTGCTAAAGATAATCTTGAGTGAATGATGTGACTTATGTATTCTGGTTGAACTGAAATTCCTGAGACCCTCCAAGCAATCAAAGATTAATGAGCACATTAACGCCATTTATTTTGACACTAGTCCCAGTAACCCACTTTGTCATTTTCTGATGTCAGCGAAGCCTGGATTTGCTTTCATTCCTCGTACAAGAGCTTCATCTGTTAATGTGACTGAAGAACAAGAGGAGAATATAATGAAAATGTAATAGAGCAGGAGGACAGAGAAATGGGGACAAATGGCCAGAATTATTTGGGACAAATTAATTTTGCCATAGCCAAAGTTGACAGGAGTGGTGATTTATACTGTCCTGGGATTTGCAGGGGTAGGACTTTTTACGAGACTAATTATTGGTGTACTTAATGTGTTTTTCTTTCAGTAGTGGAATGGTGTATAGCTTTATAATGCATGTGCTATAGCAGGAGGTGACTCTGTGTGGTGTCTTGGAAAGTGATGCTTTATAGACAAACTGAAAATGCAAAGCAGAAAGAGATTAGCAGAAACTCAGAAAGATAAGGAGGAGACCCTCAAATATTCAGTATAATTGTGTCTCCGGTTATCCCTGTGGCCGTCTGTCATCACTCTTACTGCTGGCCCTCCCCTGGGGTTACTCACCAGCCTGTATCAAGCAACAAGGCAAGGCTCAGAGAACACAGTAGATAACCAGTGGAATTAATCATCAGCTACCATGTTTAAAGGTCACCATTTTTGAAGCCACCCTTCCTCTCCGTTAGCTGAATGAAATTCAGTAGATGTGATTGGTCGTGTAATCTCAGCAGTTTAGTATATTAACCATGTCTGACCTTCTGCTGGGAAAGGCTGCTGAAACAACAACAGGGCTTCGTTATCCAACAAATGAATCAAAAAACTATTTTCCAGGTCAGCCAAATTATCTTAATGGTACATTTTCCTCCAAAATGAATCTAAATGAGATTCAATCTAAGATCATTTTATTTTTTGAGCATTTAGTTTTCTGTATGTTTTTAGCGACTCCAAGGGCAAAATAGATTACACACTTCCTACTAATGAAGAGACAACATTTGTTAGTTTGCCTTTTCTAGTGGTGCGTCTTACTGAGTAGCACTTGTTTCCTCTCAAGGAGCATTGTGGAAGTGCTGCTGTGGTTGGCCATCGAAACTTTGCACAGTGCACAGATCACATTCTTCTTTTGTGCTAATTTGAAGTACTTTAAACTAAACTGAGTCAAGCTGTGATGCGAGTAAGTCAGACTTTGCTATTTTCTAAAACTGTATTGCTGAGCATGACCAACCAATGACTGACACAGCAATTGCATACTGGTATGAAATAAACATACGTATTACAGTTAATTTAAAAAAAAACAAACCAAAACAAACCAAAAAAATTTACATCTTTTATTCTATCTGTCATACAGCAGCCCTACTGAATAGATGTTTACAAGAATAAACATATTTATAGACCATTACTTAGTGCTAACTGGGACTGGACCCGAATATCCGAATATTCAGTTGTGACGGTGGTATCCGAACATTTATTTTGAGATCTGATGATTGGGTGATGTGTCGGGGTCAGTATTCGGCTTATCAATCTGTCTGACGTCGGACGGATCCTAATATTCGGCTCGTGTCGCCCCCACTTCGGTCGGACGTTATGGACCGAACTGAATATAAACCAAATATTTGGATATTTGTCATTAATCAGAGCCTAGAAACTGCTATTCGGGCCAGCCCTAGTGCTAACTTCTTGTCTTTATGTGTTATTTTACAACTGATAAGAGAATTTAAATGATGTGTGCTTACGAATTTCATTTTAAATAAATTCAGCCCCAGATTTATCTGATAGCATTCGTTTATGTGGCACCATGATACTTGTCACTGTCCAAGGTGCTGAAAATGTTCTCTGACTCTGGAGAGTCTTTGACCATTTCTGCTTCAGCAAAGGAGAACTGGGCCAAGTATAGCAAATAGGGAGAACATCAGTGTTATCCTCCTGCTGATATTAGATGACACATGCAATACTGAACACTGTAGGTGCTGTACTGTAGATGCCATGCCTGTAAATACCATATCTAAAGGCATGATGGCACAATGACGTTATTGTAGAGCAGCAAAAGATCAGACATTCTCTTTGGAACAGAAATGAACAAGTAGACCATACTTACTGGACCAGCTGCAAAATATCTGTATATTACATAGACAAAAAGAAAAAGGGGGGGGGGGGGGGGGGGGGAGTAGCTGAAAGTGATTCAACATTTTAGTTTTGTACATGCTGACAGTGTGGTTAACTAAAAGCACAATAGCATTATTCTGTTTATAAAGGTAATGTTCAGCCTTACAAAGGGAATTATGCTCTCATTAGTCACATCCATTATGCTGCATTCAGGTTGCCTTTTTTTAAATAAACCTTGGTTTCAGGCAGATGAAAATAGGACTCATCAAAGGTAATGTACTGGAGAAAAATGTGAAAAGAGGTTATAGAGCCAAAGTCACCAAGAGAATGAAATAATATTTCAGTTTTTTTGTGGAATAAAAGGATACAATATGGGTAATTGTCAGATATTGTGATGTCATTTACAGTAATGAGCCATTCTGCTGCTGGTCATCTCATATTTGTCACCCAGTAGAGTTTTAACATCTAAAGTGTTGTCAAATGCTGTATATGCTTTATGTACCATGTGAACTAGACCAACCTGTAATAAACCCTGAAACTGCTGCAGAAAAACACTGCAGGTACACAGGTGTGAAGACAAGGCATTCTCAAGGTTTCTGGAGGGCTTCAGTGCTGATGGATTGGCTAGCATTTTCAGACTGTCTTTTAGAGTTTATCATCTGTAACAGCCAACTGTCTCCCCACACTTGAATTTATTTTCTTGGTGACATTACAACACGTTACAGAAGCCTTCACAGTCCTCTTGCAGGCTAACCTTGACTTACACAATAGTTTTTTTTGTTTTTTTTGTTTTTGCATTGGATAACTCTGAAAAGCTTAATACACAACAATCACCATTTTTATTCAGACTAAAATGGTGTAAAACTCTAGCCTAGCTACGCTAGACAGCCCACGGCAACGAATTTAATTCTCTGCCAGGGTCCGTCTAGTTACCCTCGGTAAGCCCCGAGGTTGGATGCTCCTAAAACTGGCCGACGAATCACCATGAAGTGCAGAGTCAGAAGGCGGGCGTAACTAAGTGACGACAGTGGCGCGGCGATTCTGACAGAAACAACCGGAAACAACCATAGAAACAAGGATAGACAAGAAGATGGCTGCGCACAATAAACAGCTATCTTTCGACTCGGCTTTGGCCACAGCCCTTAAAGATTTCTGTTAACATGTCTGTAATATACTTGAGCTTCACCCACTGATTGTATAAATAAGGCTTCACCGAACTCCCGCATCCTCTGATTTCCGGCGCTCTAGCAACTACGTCAGCCTATTCATTGCACTGATTGGTTGTATACCTACCCAATTGCTGCAGAGTGATTTGAAAGACAACCTTTTAGCCCGCCTCCCTCCCTGTCGAGAGTTCCTAGACCCTTGCGTCTTCAGACCTGGGTCTAGCGCGGCTAGGCTAGTAAAACTCTCCAGTGTTGTCCAAATTCATGCTCCACAAGAACTAGCTCCGTATTGACTTACTTTCGCGGTTCCACATTATAAACTAAATCATTTAATCCAACCTGTTGATTTGAATGTGACTGTTGGCTGCATCCTTGTCCTTATCTCTGGTAACTCTCCACCCCTTAGAAAGAGGAGTAAGATGAAAAACAAGCATGAAATATCACCCTTGTTCAATTCTATTGGCAGTCTATTAATGGAGGTGCACACAAATGATCAAACTGACCCAGAACACTCATAAAGACATCACCCTCCTCCAGCGACATCTCTTTATCTCTGTGTTAATGACACTCATTGTCACATTCTTTAGCTGCCAACGAATGCATAACATTCAGCAAAAAACATGGGCACATTCAATTCGTTGTCATAGTTTTTCTCTTAATTTGACATGGGGGCTGCATGGAAATGTGTCTAAGTCTGGAAAATCAACCACTTATCGAAGTGGACAGTTCACCTGATGAATACAGGGCATGCACCATGTGACGGTGCAAATAGGGTGATTTGTCATTGTTGTGTTCAGGTGCATGAGGGGGCATAATAAAGTCAATGCCTTAATAATTAAAACAAAACAAAACAAAAAAATAAGCCTTTAAAGCAGGCAATCAAAGTGTTGCATGTGGTTTTGAGGTCCATCGTGTCTGGAGATTTAGCGTTAATTAACAGGGTAAATGAAGTGTGGCGGGGAGATTAAAATGATCCTCCTCTGGGTTATTAATGGCTCGAATACACACAGCCAATCACCTCAGCAAATTCTCAACTTTGCTGATGGAAAACGTGTTAAACACAACACTGAGAGATTTCTAAAGTTCTTTTTCCTAGTTGTTTTATTTCATTTTTCTTTCAAAATTCTTGTTCAGTTTCTGATTGTTAGTCGCTCTTTGTTTGGAAAATTCAACAGCTTAAAGTTGTGCATTGAGCAGGAACAGACAGGATGATGATCATGAAACAACGGTGACAGCTGGAAAGACAGTTGGTTGCTGAGGAGGAGCAGAGCACCGGGAGCGCAGGCTTGGCAAACACGAGTGTACTCTCACAAGAGTTCCCCATATCATGAGTGCAGATTGATTTATGGAGGGGTACTTCTGCAGCCAACTGACAGGGGGGCTCATTATCCAAACACAGCTGATAAGTCTGAACAAATGAGGATAGGAGTAGAATCTGGTACATGAGGATGAAGAATCGAAAACATGAAGATTTAATCAAGAATCTCAGTCTTTCCTGTAGGCTGACTGCTTGCGGGACTGGTCGGAGCGTCCTTCCAGCTGTTTCCAGATCCAGCTTGGATGCATTAAAAAAGAAGGCACTGTCAGGGGTCGATGTGTGTTCGTCTTTGGTTTTAGACAGATGGGCACTTGTTGGGAAGCTTTTAACATGACTCAAGTGAGGTTATCTTTACTCCGCTCTGCTCACTTCTGTGTGTCAGGGGAGCCCTGCCACATACATAGAGCAGAAACTAGCGTGACTAAAGTGACAGAAAACCACAGAACAGATTTTCACACTGAGCTGAATTAAAATAAGTGCACAATGAAAGGTAAATAACATGAAAATATTTAGTTTTCTGAATGTTTTCCCCCTTTATTGTCCAACTACAGCACTCCTTGATAATATTGCCTGTAATTTGGTATCATAAATATCACTTTTCTAAGTCAAAAAAATAGTTATATATTCATTGTTTTGCTTTTGCTCTGCATCCACATATGCCAGTGTGCGACAGTAAAGTGGAGAAGACAGACATGTAATTAAGTTTCAACAATACTGCATTGTATTATGCTAATCGCTTTTTTTGTATTGCAAAAACAAAATTGTGCTTGAACCATATACTACTGTCAGTACTGTAGTTATCATCATGTTTAATATGTGGTGATGTCATTGTGTACCATTAGATGTGTTCCCTGTGAGTTAACATGGCCTGACTGATGCTGGACTGTTGAGGGAAGAACACAAATGCATCCAGAAATTAGAGCTCCCAGCAATTAATACTTGAGAATTTGAGTGATGCATAAAAAACGGGGGCATGTTTGTTTGCTGAATTGGTGCACGGAGGTGTAAAGGCAAACTGCAGTAAGCCATTAGGTGCATTATTAGTCCTCCACAATCACATTTAGCCTCCTGTGAGAACCAATGCTCCGACATTCACTAAGAATGTAAAGTATTCCTTGAGACCACTGCTCTTTTGACGTCGTCCCTGCTGTATCTTCATTTCTGCTATATCCTAATGAAATATGGATGTATCGCATGCTTCCCTTGTCTTGTGTAGCCCCCCGTGCAGCCCCACTGCACCTTAAATAGTTCATTATTAATATCAATATTGCAGGACCTCCCACAAGGTGAGATCATGTCTCATCCGTATGCCACGTCTCTGTGCTCTCAGCCATGCGGGACTAAGCTGTTCCTTTGTACTAAACCGCATTCAACCTCTGACATTTCGCCATTTCCACTGGAGATGAGATCTCTAATAAAAAGCCATCATTTCTAAGTGTTATCAGGGTTTCTGAAATATTTCACACTTATCAGTGCAACATTTCTAGGCTTATATTCCATTTTTTATATCGATTTATTTATTTTCCTCTTTGAATTCAAAGACTTCAATTTTGGACCAACCTTCAGAAGTAGTAAGAGGCAGATAGTTTACACATTCTGTGGAGGTTACTTTTTTTTTTTGACAAGGATTTCTCTTTCTTCTCTTTCATTTTACAAATTAACATTTGTAACACTAATGCAGAACACAAGGAATATCGCACATAAACACAAAAAGAAAATGCAAAATGATAGCAAAAGAGGGCCAAACGGACCTCTAGTGGGGCTTATTTTTTCATATCAGAGGGATATCGATTGATTACAATTCCACCCAGCAAAAACACAATGTTCAAAAACCAAAGGAAACAGTCAGAGATAACACCCCATGGACTCAAAAAACATTCAAAGAAAAGAAAGAAGAAGAAAAAAAACAGGGAACAGCTGCAGGCCCTTCAGGCTGAAAAGGTAAAGTGAAATTGAAATCACCTGTCCACAGCCTCATAGTCCTGTAGTGCAGAGAGCCTCGACTGTTCTTTTTTCTAACTTTACCCCCTGAAAGCGAGAGTGGAGTGAATACAGGTGATGGAGGAACAAGAGGTTACTGACTTCTGTCTGGGATAGAATGCTAAGAGCAGGTCTCTGTGTGAGTCTGTGTTCGGGGGATTCAGTATTATCTTACTGGACTGTGCAGTGTACGTGCAATGACAGCAAAAGAACTGCATTTGTTGCAAATGCACGCTCCGCGGACTCCATGTGAAATTACTCTATTGAGCAATAGTAAAATGTTAAGGCCGTGCGACTGGTGAAAGCAGAAGAGAAGACCTGGAAAAGAACATGATGAAGAACATTAAAGCCAGTCAATGGTTGTCAACGGCTCTTTTTTACATGAGACATGCGTCCATGAGCAGACTAATTATTTATGAGCTTTTAGATGAATAGGAAACACTGTGCACTCTGAGGCCTCATTTGAGAAGACCCTGAGAGGCAGCGGTTGAAAGGCAATAACCAGATAGCACATACACACACACACACTCAGGATGGTTTCTCCTCTCCAGGGACCAGCAAGTTGGGTTGCCCACCTGTAAGAGATTTAAATCATGTTTGCTTCACTCCTAAAATACTGCGAAGTTCATGGATAAATAAGAAAGTTGTACTGTTTCTGTTGTTCAGAAGAAGACAAAGTCTGGAGGCATAGAGAGTATTAGGGCTGGCCCAAATAGTGGTTTCTGGCCTCCGAATATTCGGGCCCTATTAAAGACGAATATCCGGATATTCGGATCTGTTCGTGCGGCGGCGCGGCAGCGGAGATGGCCCGAATAGTCGGATCCGTTTGTCTGGTCTCCCGGGTCCACATTTTGCCCTCGTTTAGTCTTCAGTTAAACTGAAGAATTCCCAAACACCAGTCTTCAGCATCTTGTGTTGTGTTTATGCAACGAAGTGAAGCGTGACGTCTGAGTCGGCAGCCACCCGGCCATTCGGGTGGTGTTTACAAACACGAATGGAGGAGCCGAAATGAGCCGAAGAACACGGCGGAATGAGCCGAAATGGGCCGAAGGCGCAGGGAAGAGAGGAGCTCCGAATATTTTCGTCTGGGGGGAGGAGGGGGTGATCACATCGATATATGTGTATATGTTATAGACATATGTGTATATGTTTATGTGATCACAGGACGAGATGAGCCGATGTGGGCCGAAGGCGGAGGGAAGACGGTAGCTGCATATTCTTTCCGCCTGGTGACGTCCGACGGGGGGGGGGTATTCGGATACCAAAATTAATATCCGGATAGTGCCGTAGCGAACGAATATTCGGATATTCGGGATATTGGGGTCCAGCCCTAATTAAAACACTTTACTCAAGTGAGAGTGCTGTTACTTTTCAGGTTTAATCTCCACTAGACATGTATTTGTGTTCGTTAAAATTGAAGACAAAACACAGACTTTTAAAGAACAAACTCTTTTTGTAGCATCAGTAAGCTCCATTAATGCATCAGCCTGGTGTTTGCTGTAGAACAGATTGAGCAGCAGAATAAAGCTACACCGAGACACACAGCATGGAGATGATTAAACAATATAAACTCGGATGCCAATTCAGACATAATAAGCTCATAAAAAGTCTGTTAAAATCTTAATCATTTCCACATCCTCAACCATCTAACAGACTCACTAGGTGAAAAAGTACCAAGTAGTCGCCCAGTAATGTTGGTGACTTCTTGCATGCAAATTCTCTGGTAGAGTTGCCAGAGCACGAAAACACTGAGCAAAAAAAAAAAAAAAAGAGTATTAAATCATAAGAATGTTTGCAGAAAAGTCTCAAATTCGGGTCTCCTGGGTGAAAGTCTGCTGACTTATGCCTTCTCCATCTCCTCCAGGCTCCAAATGTTGACTTTTGTCCCTCCCAAAGCACATCTCCACGGCCATTAAATGAGATGATAATACACCCACTGAGCCTGCTAGAAGGTGGAGGAGGTCCCTGCAGGCCCATATGTATAATGAGACCCATTTAATCGGCTCCAAAACAGGCGCCCCGCTGCAGCCACAAACATGTACAGTTTTTGCACACAAAATGCTAAGTTGGCTCCACGTTGGCTTTCAGAGTCTGCTCAAGGTTCAGCTTCTTTTCTTGTTCCTTTTAATTTCTAATTTTAACCAGTCTAGTCTGCTTCTCTGTCTCACTGAGCTTGGCTTTCAAGATTTTAGTCACTGACGGGGGTGGATGCTTTGCAGTTTACAGCAGGAGTTTTAAGAAACAAGAAAGGTCAAACACACCTCACATAGAAGAGGTCATTTAGAAAACTGGAGGCTCCACCATGAGTATTGAATAGACCAAGCCAGTTATTTGTTCTATATTAAATGCAAGTTTGATTGTGGTCACTTACTGTAGTCACTGGTGCATTAAAATTGCAATTAAGTAAGTTTGGATACAAATTTGCCCCAAAATTCCACATCCTTAACATTATTACATTGCAGTGCATTTTTTGTACTGTTCGTCACATATTTTCTAGGTCTTTCTCATACATGTATTTAGTTGCTTTCACTCCTTTAATCCACTTGGAGACTATTAGAAGGGCTTTTCTTCCTCTTAGATATTCATAGCGTTCTCTGTCTCTCTGCTGTTTAGGAGTGGTCTCCCTTTAACAGTGTTTCTCAGCTATTAAGGCAGAATTAAATCAGCTCGTTAGTATGCAGATTGAATTGAAGTCACTGGCTAAATACAACTCTTGGACGCAGGGATAATATGCTAATTTGATAGACCGGTGGCAGTCTGCCTAGATGCATGCACCAGGCCAGTGTAATCGGAAATAGTTTAGAAATGAATTTTTGTGACGTGTGGCTCTTCATGTCCACTGATGAGTGATTGCCTGGTTCACTGTCTTTGGCTGAGAGGTAGGACAAGGAGCACAAAAGTGGAGTGAGATGCCAGATTTTCAAATCATGTAACCCAGAAGAGCCACATTGTGAATAATATGATTAGTGACAGTTTGGGGTTTAAAGTGCATCCTTCTCCTTTTATATAAGTTTAAACCAGGCAGGTGTTTCTAAGCCGCTAACTCTAGTTCTCTGACCACAAAATATCTCTTTTTAATATTTCAGCTTAAGGATATTAATGGACGGAAAGGCTCACAAACAGAGGATGCTGACAGAGCAGCGCTGCTCTGCTTTCAGTTATTGGAGTCGATAACAACTAGATCAGTCTTCAGAAGCAGTCGGTGAGCTCAACCAGACCCCCGTTCAATAGTAATCAACACTGATTCATGTTCATACGGACGGTCCTATGAACTGGTTCAACTGCTGCTCAATTTCTGAGCACCGATTCAGTTGTGGTTGTGCCGTATGCAATATCTGAGAGTTAGGTATAAATCGATAAATAGCGTATAAGGTGTGAAAAGTTATGAAGAGGAGGCTTTAGAGATTCATGAACCTGAACCAACAGGATCAGTGACTTGATCTGTCTTATTACTGACATCTACATTTATTTCTGACTTATTGGAGTGTTCATTTTGGCCCCAGTGCAGAAAGCATTAATCGAAAGAATAATCACACAGAACAGGGAATAAGCAAATATTAAGGCAGCTTTACCGAAGGTCAGCACAAAGGTGTTCCTTTTGCATTCTTTTGGTTGTCTGAAGATGATTTATTTCATATCATTACTAAATGCTGATGTGTGACCGTTGGGTGTTTCAGTGTGTTTTAAGAGGAGCTCAAAGCAGCATAATGTCAACATAATAGAACTGAACCTTTGCTGCCCTAAGTCTTTCTCCTTTTTTTTTCTTCTTTTTTTCTTGTATATGTGTGTTGCAGTAAAACATAATGGTTTGCAGTTTTGGATAATCATCACAATTCAAAGCAAATTAGGTTTTGCAATTTCAGGGTGGTGTAAGGCGACGGGTATTGATGTAGAGAACAGAGAGAAATAGCACGCTTAAAGGTCACAAGAGACATTTTCAATTTGATTGGACAAGAAACATTATGTGAATCCAACTGATTAAAGAGACCTCACCCATCTGTTATTATTGCTGCCTCTCCTTCTTCTCTGCTTTCCACTTCTTCTGTCCTTGTTGCTCTTTGATTCCAGCGGGGGGGCTGCTGCATCACATTCTGGCTGTCGACAAGCTTGTGATTCTATTGGATGTGCTTCAGCATATTTCTTTCTGCTAAAAAAAAATGCAGAATATTTCTGCAGATGCAGCATCAAGCCGCACACAGCAGATTGAGTTCAGACACACGAACTATGTAGAGTGTCCGGTCAAATTTCATCCTGTCTCGATTCCCCCTTCCCTAACTCAATGTCATGAATGCAAGAAATATAAATATTCTGCTAATACCACACCACTTACATAGGTAGCCTTTTAGAAACACAAAAACTGATGACCAAATCAGCACACAAAAGAAATGCTCACTTTTGAAATGCTCCTAATAGAATATGAAGTTGTGTGGAGGACAGAACAGAACAGTGTACAATATGCTTCCTTTATATAGTTTTGGTGGCACATTTTAAAATGATGTGAATGAAACTTCATACTTAAAGGCCTTGAAAAAGTCTATATTGTATTTTGACAAAAATCTGAACTTAGTGAGATGTTCTTTCAATCTTCAACATTCCCATAATGCATCCATTTTAAGCAAATTGCTCATCAAAGTCTCACATATCCTAAATACATCTTTCGGTGTTTAAGCTCATAACACTGCCAAGGTGGTTAATGCCTCTATACTTCCTGGTTTTAGGGCTTTTCTTAACAGGCTGTTTGAAAGCCAATGAGCTGTTGCTGTTCCCTCACACATCAGCAAGAAAACACTGTCTGCTTTTCTTAATCGCTTGTAAAGTGGGAGGACGGCCACTTTGTCCACTCATCCATTAATCGATCTGTGCATTTATGAGTCCAGCATCACTTTGTGTTTTTGTGTGGAGTTTCATGTTGTTTGATGGTTGTTTGAACTTGATGGATCTGCTCATCTCTTTTGTACTGAAAGAGATTGTGGGAAAAGACAACGAATAGTTTATGGTTAAAATTCTGACATGGAAATAGTGATTTTATTATATTTCTTTGAGTTTACAAAGAAGATGCAGAAAAGTTTGGATAGTCAGTGATCAAAAATGCCTTAAAAATCCAACTGAGAGCCATTAACAGAAGCCCTGTAACTTACCTTGAATGCTCACATGCTTTCCTTTGATTGGTGCTTTTGTGAATAGTGATTTTTGAAAGCACAACTCATAATTGACTGAGCTTGTTTTAACGTGACATTTGACAGAGCAACAAAAGTAGACTACTGTTCATTCAGATCTATATAGTGCATATTAACATTAGGGTGCCACAAACAATTGCATATTTCCATAAATAAAATGGTTCTTAAAAATTAATGCCCCTCTTACTGCCTTATGCTGTCTTTATTGAAAATAGAGACATTGAGTGCTGTAAAAAATGCACAATACCCAGCAGGCAGGTATTTCTCTTCCTATTAGTCCAATGTTTCTGTGATGATGAAGAAGCCTGCAGCAATTTTATTCTGAATATCAAACACTTTTTCAGTCATTAAAGTAAAATGCTCTAAATTTGGTTTGTTCATTTTTGCCTCTGTCATAAAAACCAAAACATTAGTGAAAATATTTCAGGTACATGCACAATTTGTGTGAGAGTATGTAAGGTTTTCTGTGAAAGGGCAGATTCTTAAGCTTACTTTGGGACTGAAAACTGTTTGCTGGTAAATAATCTGGTATCCTGTGTTTGTGTGATTATTTGTCTTGATATGTAGCCCTGTGATAGACTGGTGACCTGATCAAGATGCCCCCTGCCTTCAACTTAAGTCAGCTGGGATAGTCTCCAGCCACCCCACAACCCTAATAAGGACTGAGCGGTGTATGGATAATGGATGGATGGATGGATGATTTAAGTCATGCATTTTCTATATAGTATGCAACAGTGACACTAGTGGAAAGTCATTTAAAAGTCAATTGAATGTAAAATGACTTAGAATGAGTTTAGCTTACATTTGTTACATCAAAAATCAGCAGTTGGGTATTTGGTGTCATGTCATGTTTTTATATGTCCGTCCATGTCAAGGAGAGTTGAGTCTGTCATCAAGAAAAAGGAGGTAAAACTGAACTTATGTACAGATGTTCTGCTGTTCATTTGAGATTTTTCAGCTGTTTTTTTTTTTTTTTTTTTGATTGGTTGTGTTACTGTTGCTTCATAATACTCAAAATGTTCTGTTGGATTCGTGTCAGGCTATAGTTTTACCTGTGTTTTTCTGTAGAAACTCCTCTGTGATTTTTGGCAGCGTGCTTTGGATCATTATCATGCATTCCTCTCCTGCCAAGCTTCTACAGACAGGAAGTCATATTGTCTGCTAGCATTTTGGTATATCCACAGGCATTAATGGTACCAGCTATAATAGTCATCTCCCAAGCTTCTTTTGTACTCTTGCGGCCCCATATCATCAAACTCCCACCTCTGTGCTTCAATGTCACTGTAGAAGTCCTGACCTGATTCATTCCCAGAACCCAACTTAGCTGAACAAATTTATCTCGGTCCCATGTGATCAAATAATGTGCTCCTTCACCAGGCTTCTTTTTTGATTGTTTTGAACAGTTTAATCTGACTGGTTTTGTGCTGAGGAACAAGCAATGTCTCACTTTTTGTTTAATTTCTTAGACTCTCAAAGACATTAAGCAGCGTTCTTCATGGTGTCTGAGCTGTCACAGAAACTCACATTTTCTTTGATAACCCCTGTGACACATCTCACACACTTGTATGGGTATTTTTCAAAGCTAGACTGTGCAAATAGCACACTGTCTGTCCATTTTATGGGAACGGCCTCTTTGGCTTTGATTAGTGGTGCTATGGCTCATTCTACACCTTCTGATTACTGCTGCAGCTGTATTTAGACTGATTTTTACTTGGTCACTGAACTTCATGTATTATTTTTCTTCATATTTGTGAAGCCTCGCAATCTGATTATTCAGTACCTTTAGCACGTCTTCTTCATGTGGAGCCATGATGCTGAACCAGTTGAAAAGGTGCTGGTGTTTACAGGTCATTTAATAACCATGTTCTTTGTAAAATGCTCCTCTTGATATTTTAATAAAAGGAAACAGTTCACTGTTAGTTTATTATTTAGCATCCAATGATACCATTTCCCTACAGTATATAATACAAATTTCAAGTATTGTACATTAGCTGTAGTATCTAGTTGTGCCACCAGGTGGAATCTCCTACTATTTTATACGGTACTGACCAGAGGAGATGGGCACTTTGGGAGTTTCAGTAGGAAGGGTGACCATGACAAAGTCTCCAATGAGGCTTAATGACCTACAGCAGTTCACATAGATTAAATAAGGGGATCCTTTATGACATAGTTGTTATTTCACAGTGACATACTGAAAAGCTGCGGCTTTGGCAGTAGTATCAGTGCTTGGTCACTGATATTTGGTAGAATTTTACTTCTCAGCTGGTCAATTATGGATTGATCTTTCTGCACACATTAAGTGAATTATTCAAAGGTACAACATATATGTAACAGTGATTGTAAGCAAAGTTCTTGCCAATACTGATAACAGGTAAAAAACAAACTTGATATAAAGATTGGGGTACTCAAATTTTCCTTAGCTGAGGAGAGAACAATACATATAATGAGAAAAATGGGAAAGTTAGCTCAGGTACAGCTTCAGCGTGTGAATCCGAAAAAGGTGTTTATTACCTGTGGACATTTCCTCTGTTAGGATGCCCTTCAAGAATTTGCTACCAGGGGAAACACCCACTCTCACTTATCTCTGCTGTCTGATACTGACCTGAGTCAGTGCTCTCTGGCCCCACCCCAAGCCCCAATCAAGCCATTAGCTTCCAGCCATTTGATTAAATACGGCCATTGATTCCCGCAGGAAATGAGTCGAGTACAGCATCACCTGATCAGAGCTCCCTAATGGAGAGTGAGCAGGGGAGGAGAGAGGGATTGTAGGAGGTAGGAGTTCACATGAACAATGGAGGGATGAGAGGTGGGAGGAGATGAAACAGCTTAATGTGAAATAAACACACAGTGAGAGATATCCAGCGTCCTATTGTTCCTGACTCATTGGCAGCTTCCAACAGCCCGAGGGCTTCACATATCACTGAGCATGTTTAAACAGAAAGGCTTCTGATTATATATTTGCCATATCATAAAGCTGAAAACGCATAAACCTCAGCTTTATGTTTCATATTTCCAATTGCCTTCCCCCCCCCCCCCCCCTTCTGCTTTCAGTGTTTGAAATGCCACATTATCGTTCTTTATGATTGGATTCTGTTGCATATTCTGTTGTTTTGCTCAACATTCTGTCAGCAAATCTTTTTTTTCACAAGCATGAAAGAAAGAAAGGTGCATATCATGTTAGATACCATGTGTTTGTAGGGTTGAACGACAAGCTACACATACGGATACACAATGGGTATAAACATATGCCACACTTGGGTATATTTACCTTTTAAGATCCCCACTCTCGGACAAGCCACCTGTCATCTAGCCATGACTGGCCCTGTGGAGCTGACTGCGGTTCATCATTGTTCATCAGTACTTTCAGAATGGATAGCAAGGTCGCGCGGTGAAGAAAGTTGAACACCTAGCGTTGAGTTAATGGAGCAAGCCTGGACAGATAATGAGTGTTTGCTGAGTTGCATTTGTCGGGAAATTTGAATCACAACATCAGTTATTATCGGTCTGTGTCTGCAGGATGTGTGAAGCAGTTCCACGGTAAGAGTTTCGCCACGAGCACTTAGCTAGATTGTACATCAGGACTGGAATTTCTTTGAGTGTGTTGTGGTGTCTTTCTGCCTCGTAGTGAAGCACTTTATCATTACCTCAAAGCATTACTTGGCCCTCAGCTCAGTTATATTAGCGGCATGAACATTTTTTATTTTTTTCCCCATGGTGTGTTGAAAAAATGGATATGCAATGACATCCACAGGTTTCATCTTCTCTGGTGGAAATGGAGTGTAAATGCTTATCGAACAGCTGTAAAAAGGCAATCCAGTGCAGCCCTGAGGTGTACGGTGTTAGAGATGGAGATAAAAGAGACACTCAGTATAAAGAGTGATTGGACTTTGCTTAAGTGCAATTGAATTAGCACTGACTGTACAGTGATAACCTCTACAGGCGATGGATCACCTGTTGAGACATTACAATATTCAAGATTGTTGTGAACGTCATTTACATCATTGCTATATGAACCAGCATTGTTGTACACATCATCTTATTTTTGCTTGACAGAGAAGCAATGCTAGACCCCATTAAAATGTTATTTATTCTAGTTTTGGAAGTTAGACTGGATAGAGAGAGAGAGAGATCTGCTACTTTTCTCCCCAGTATGATTCATGTTGATAAAAGTTGTCTTTTTTCTCTCCTTGGGAATAAGTGCTTTACAGAAAGTGCCCAAACAATTTTTTCATCTAATTTAATATATGCATCTTTTTGAGCTCTCTGAGGTCTTTAGGAGAACTGGAGAGTGATGTAGAAATGTTACTTGAGGTTATTGTTCTTCCCAGCTGAGAGAGGTCTGTTCACAGAAAAGCTTTGTTATCCATTTGTCTTCCATTTGACTTTAACTTTACTTTTAAACTAAACTTTAAATGTGTAGTTTATTTTCAGGAGCCAAACCAAGCAGACCAAGTATGATTATATTTATTTTGCAACACTGTTACTGCAGAATAAACGGAGACATACATTGTATAGTTGTATCATACAGAAACAAAATCGGCAAGAAATGTATGCAAGAACATGTAGCATGCATTTTTCACGTGTTTTTAAAAAAAATCTTTTTACATTAATTATTGGACTTTTATGCATCATTGATGTGTTCATTAGACAGAAAGAGTTGTGCATTAATGAGCTGGACAGAGGGAAATGCCTCTCGTGTACTCCCAAGGAATGTTAATTTACTTCTTTTTTCTTCTGTTTCTGCCTCTCAGATGAATGAATCAGCTCCTTAGAGGAGATGAATTTCTTCTGATGACTGTGGTGATGTTTTCTAATTGCTGAAATCCTCTTTACAACCCTCGGTAAAGAATGTTTCATCTCACAACATGGTGATGACAGAACTTATTAGCAAGACACATATTGATGGGTATTATTAAGATTAAATGTAATGTTACTTTTAACCATGCTAAATATTGATCTGGTACTTTAACGGTACTTATATCAGATTGTATTCATGAAAATGCTCACAGCTGAACAAGAACTTAGCTACTAATTGCGTTGAATCATTAACCCATGTTTGTATAATTTGGTTAACTTTGTGTTCAGGGCTCTAGGCTGCTTGCATCCAAAACATACTTGGGTCAGCAAGGGATGACCTTTGAGTAAAGCAGTGGAAAACTGTGCATGTGATGAACTTACAGTGGATGTTTCGACAGATTGATCGTGTCTGTGCTCTTACAAGGCAAACTCGTTGCACTTGTGGCATGGAGCATGGTCAGCATCGACTCAGTAAAGACTAGCCACACTTTTCAATGTTTAGGTCTCTCTGCCAAGTGTGTGTGTGTGTGTGTGTGTGTGTGTGTGTGTGTGTGTGTGTGTGTGTGTGTGTGTGTGTGTGTGTGTGTGTGTGTGTGTGTGTGTGTGTGTGTGTGTTTTGCACGATGCAGCAGAGTGTCAGAGAGAACAGCCCTCACCACTGGCAGACAGGCCCAGAGACAGAATCCTATATAGTCGCAAAAATGTGTCAGAGTTAGTGTGCAGCGCGTGCAGGATGATGTTTATGTACCAGCATTAAATAAGACATCTCTCCAGTATCAGCTGTTAAATTGATCAATCAGAGCGCATCGATTCTCTGGCCTTCAATATCTTCACCCTGGGCCCAGAATACTGGGTTTCAGTATCAAGCATGACAATGGATGTTTAGATTTAATTCATCTTTGTAGCTCTGTTTTGCATTCCATTTTTTTAGCTTTTAAAAAGTGCCTAGCTTGTCACTTTTTGAGATAGATGTAGATTATAAAGTACTGTGAGTGATTTAAAATAATTGTGTAGATTAAATCTTAATGCAACTCACCCCATAGTTAACCAAGTGCACATTTAAATTCTGCAAATACTCCTGAACTTTTCTCATTACTTCTCAGTTTTGGTGGGTGACCTCTTCATTCCTAAATGTTTAAAAAAAAACAAAAAAAAAAACGTTGGTGCTCCACAAAACTCAACAAACCCATGAATGATTATACATTTTGTAAACAGAATACCGACAGCATGCTGGACAAAGCAAATTTGATGCAGACAAAAAGGCTCAGTTTCTGAAATCTGAAAGTCGTCAGTGTTCAGAATTGAAACATTTTCTGCGCAGTCTTTAGGGACAACTACAACAAACTACCTGATCTATGTCATATGAACACATTCCAAACTTTATGTTTTTAAATTTTATTTCATGTATCCTTTATTTGGCCTCAAAGTTTGATTGAAATCCTGAATATATTGTGTGAGGAAGTCCTAGTCAAGATGGAAGAAGAAAAAAAAATGAGTAAAACAAAAACAAAATGTGCCTTTGCACATGACAGCTGTAGCTGAAACATCACAGCAGACAGCCAAACCCAAGCAGATGTCAGTAAACATGGCTTTTTACAAGGCAGTAAACGCTGGAAGGAGGTGACAGAGGCAATAACATTTTATTTTCCTGAGGACATGCTTTCTTTTATGACAGGATATAATGAAAGATTGAAATACCTAATTCACTTCATGGATCCAGGCTTGCACTTCCATGTGTTCACTTAGAAAGCTGAGAGAAGCTTACAGCACAAATGAAACATGACAAATTTTTGTTGTTAAAACTTGTGATTTCTGGTCATTTATCATGTCTGACAGCAAACTTCATTCATGACAGGAAACTATACAGTGCCTGTCTTCAAACATATGCACTGCAAGAATTGATTGTACCGATCCTAAAGGAACCTTTAAGAACTTCCATGAGGAACAAATGGCCTTTATGACTACAGGCTGTGATGCCACTTTGGTGAAGACAGACTAACAACTGGAGTTTTTTGCACTGCTTCAGACACAGACTGAATCTAGCAACTGGCAAGTAAGGCAATGCGTAGTGATATTGATTGATATCACTATTTGTTGCTCAAACCTTGTTGATAACCTCAAAAACCGCTATTTTTGAGGTTATCAAACAGTGGCATTGTGATTTCTTTTTAACATCTGTTTTATTTGTGCCTTCAGGGTAGAAAATGTAAGTGCAAGAGTAGCCCTGGGTCATGCAAGCAACAACCATGGGAAAGAAAATAGTGAGTGGCTTTTCCTTCAGCTGGAAAAAGCAGAGAGAGTTAATGAAGGCACAGGCGGAGCTCAATCTCAGTAGAAGCTGACAACCGAGTCTCTGACACGACGGTGGCTCTTAGCTTAAAATGATTGAGCTGTTGGAATAGGAGACGGCCATTACACAGGTGCTGAAAGCAGACAAGGACGCAAGACATCTGGTGCCATTGAGGCAAGGTGTTGACATGCTGGAGTCAGTTATGAATGCACTCAATCCTCCGAGAGACTTTCCAGATGAAGTGTCAAGTGCAGTGCTATGTGAGTGTATGAAGCCAGTGCTGCACCTTGTGGAGGTAAACGTCTTAAATGTGAATGCTGCGGACACTGATATGGCCATTCCAAGAAGGCAACCATTCTTGAGTATCTACATGATATGTACCAGGATCCCATGACAGATTGCAAGATATGGGATCTCTTGTTTACACCAAAATCAAGGTTCTATATGCTGACAATGGGAAAAGAGAGCAGATTGAAGCCGGAAAGACCTGCTCCCTGCATGTGGTGCACTCAGATCACAGAGCACTGCAGGCGACTCCACATCACGTCCACGGAGTACAAAAGCTAAAAGAGACATGCCCAGCGAAAAACAATCTCGATTTTTATCTGCAGCTTTTTCTAGGAGTCCATCTTTGAAAGAAGCCATAGAGGCAGAATAAAAGGAATAGCCTCCATTACCTGATGCTGATAGTGAAGTGGATTCCCTGGAGTGGTTGGAAGTTCACAAGACACTTTCTGTGGGACAGTCACCCGGCAAAGAAATACCACTGCATCCAATACTCCTTCAGACAAAAAAAAAAAAGTTAATCACAGGAGGTAACACTGTAATCTGCCAAAGAGCTTCTCTGAAAGCACAGAAAGTGGACGAGCTACTTTTACTTGTCAAGACTCTTTTCTAATGTAAGAGTTGTTTTAGTGGTAAGCAGCATCAGTGATAGCGGAACAACGCTGTTTTTTCTCTCTTCGCTGCTAAAGTGGACATTTTGGTTGACATATTTCCCACTAGATATTGTGTTGTACTTTTTTGCATTTTACACACATCATTGCACTGACGGTATTGGTTGAGCTCTTGTCCTCTTTTACCCAATTTGTTCCAGAATTGTACACGTGCACTTTTGCTTATTTTTCCTTGCACTAAGGTGCAGTGTACTTGTGTTTCAAGTACTTTCTCTGAATTTTATTTATTTATTTTTATGTATTTATTATGTTTTTGCTTGTGCAACTTTGGGAACATACAGTATTGTTCATGTCATGTTTCTATACTTGTGTTTCAGTTGCTTACTAAACTGATATTTGCTCTTGTGTTGTTTCTCAGGTGGACACAACTTCATAATAAAGCAGCCCTGGTATTTTAGAATTGGTTTGGTATTGTCCATGTTATGTTTTCCTTAATTGGGTAAACAGAAAATGCCTAAATTACTCGTAGTCTGGTTGTAACTAGCCTAGGGTACATTTTAAAAGAGCTGAGAAATTGTGATTCAAATCGTGAATTTTGATTCCACCCCACATTACTGTCATATACCGTCTTTTCGTAAGATCACCCAGCCCTCGGAAAAGAAACTTAATACAAAAAAAATCCTAGTAAATGCTTCACGTGAAAACAGTTGCATTTGTTTTTGATTCTTAAAGATGTTACAATTTTTATCAAAGATGCTTCCTCTGCTTTAATTGTCTGGTGTGGATTCAGGTCTCTCCAGACAGGGAAGGTGGCCTACAACACCACTTACAAGCTACTTATAATGCAGTCTTAAGAGCCCTCTCCAGGTAGTTTCACTACCTTTCAAGAATATCTTGAATAGACATTATTTTCTAATGTTGGTGTGTCCGTTTTACCTAAACAATTGATTTGGCATGGGTTTGGTGATTTTGCTGCAATCACTGGAGCTTTTATTGCATCAATGCCACTTTTTCTTTTTATCAGACTACTGATCAACAGTTATACCATTTACAATGATTTGTCTAATATTTTTAGCTGAAAATCTAACGGTAAGACACAGGCTTCCTGCACAGATACATTTCCTCTGTTCTTTGAAACAAACAAGGGGGATCCTATTAGGAGGCCTGCTGCTTGGGGAGTCTGCTTCAGTCTCAGTGTCTCAGATTGTGATACTTTGAAAAGTAAGAGTGAATGAAGGTACTAAAGTAGTCGTGAATGAAGTCTGGTTTGTTCTTAGGTTGGTGTATTGTGACCATGTTTTTTTTTTTTCTTGTTTTTTGGATGAGCTTGTTAAATTTCCTAGTTCTCCTCACAGCAGAACCCATCAGATACCGGCGTTGTTGTTACCACATCTGCCTTAAGATTTACGTTTGTGTTAACAGGCTGCAGTAGATGCCCAATGGTCTTTTTTTTTTTACACAAAAGCCCTCAGGCTGAAACACAGGAACAGGTTGGCGAGTGCTCCATCTGCTTAATGAGAGCTGTTGGCAATACAATACACACAAGGAGTGTTGGTGTGTTTTGTGTGCGTGTGGAGCGGGAGCTGTTTGGCGAGAGAGTGGGATGAAGTCGGAATCGTCATGGCTGAGCAACATAAATCAGCCACTGGTCTGTCGGCTCCAGAGGATCCTGTTTTTCTGTTTTTAACGCTCGGCCTGTTCTTTCTCCCCCCTCCCCTCCGGCATCTGAGTTCTCCCCTCACAGAACACCTTTCCTTCTTTCTTTCTTTCTTTCTTTCTTACTTTCTCTCAATAAAAAAAAGAAAAAGCAGCCACAAGAAAACAAAAACTATGAGTTGTTACATTTTCCCTGAGAAGAAATGAACATGGAAGAGTATTTGCACCATGTTTTGTGTGATTGATACGATAAATCAAAATTACTTTTTAAAATTGCATTTTAAAAATGAAATTCTCTGAAAATGTAACCAAAAGCAGTTTTTTTTCTTCTCTTCTTGTTGTATTTTTCGCATTACATGACACAACAGTGTTTTTCAGGTTATTTTCCAAGAATGGTTTGCTTTTTTTATTTAGACCTGTAGAGTATAATACAAGATACTAGTTAAATGTGTCATATGTTCATTTCTGCCTTACTCACCTGACACCATTTTATGTATTCTTTCATCTGTTCAATTCTGATCTTCACTCATTTCTTTACAAAAACTGTAAGCATTGCTCATAATTCTGTTTATGTATTCATTTTCAGCACAACTTCTCTGTAGTTTGTTGTTTCGTTTTATTTTTCTTCACATCTTAATATTTGCTTCACTTAAAGGGGAACTTCGGTTTTTTCAACCTTGGGTCTGTTTTCATATGTCATTTCATACATGTGAGTGATGGAGAAATGAATTTTCGACATAGCTCCAGTAATTAGCCAGGCAGGCAGCTAGCAGCTCAGCTAGCAGCTCGGCTAGCGAAAAGTATGGGGCAGCTGCAACCCCCCCCCCCCCCGTCAAAGTCCACCCTAACGTGCTTTTTGCCCCATACTGACCGGCTCAGAGCTCGCGCCAAAACCGAGCTCTCGTGCGATTCTGCGAGCTATCGCGCAATTTTGGAACGAGATTTGCTTTCTAGCGTCCTGAGATTTGGATACAGACCACAACTAAGAGCAATCGCCAGGTAATGTGGAGGTTTTCGTTCACTTCTCATCTCTAGTATGCTGTGGGACACTCATTGAGACTATCCGAGCCGGTCAGTGTGGGGCAAAAAGCACGTTAGGGCGGACTTTGACGCGGGGGGGGCCCGCTGCCCCATACTTTTCGCTAGCCGAGCTGCTAGCTGAGCTGCTAAGCTGCCTGCCTGGCTAAATACTGGAGCTATGTCGAAAATTCATTTCTCCATCACTGACATGTATGAAATGACATATGAAAACAGACCTCAGGTTGAAAAAAACGAAGTTCCCCTTTAATTGTAACTAAAATCAAGGCTAATGAAAGACTGGCTATATAAACATATGCAAGCAGGAATATGAAGGAAATAACTGAGAGCAAATGAAGACAGACAGAAACAGACACAGAAATGCAGCTCCAGGAGGAACACGTCAGTAGAGAAGTGTTCAGTTGTGGTTTGAATCATCTGCACTCAGATTAGTGTTGCTGGATGACTTGAATGTTGGAGGAAAAAGCTTTGTGATATCTGATAAAGTGACAGCAGCAGTATTACTCCTAGAGTCACTCACACAGCGTCGAGCCTCTCATCTTGCTATTTATTGGTTCAGTCCTCAACTGAGAGAAAACCTGCTCAGTTTTGATTGATACTGGCAGGAGATCCGATGATGACAAAAGGAAATTACACAAACATCAGCTGCAAACTTGATTTCGCTCTCTCTCTCCTACACAGATGTGTACAGCAATCAAACTGACTTTTATTGTTATAGTAAGGTTTAGGAAAATGCATATGAGTTTCTAAATCATATAATATGCGCATAATAGCTGTAAAATTGAAACAACTGAGAGGGAAAGTGAACAACTTGATCATCGTCTTACACCTGTCAGCGGGTGGGTCAATTCCTTTATTTTTGCTGTTGACTAAAAAACATTTAGGCCTGGCATCAAACAATGAAAATGAAACAAGAGATCAACATTTCTGCTTTTGCCGGTATTTCCAGGTATTTACATCTGGATTTGATGCACAACCTAGTAGCATGGAAAAGCATCACAAAAAAACAATACAAAAGTTTGATGATGTCAATGGGTCGCAGACTTGATGCCGTTATTGTAAGCAAATGATTATGACACTAAATATTTGCTCCTATTCAGTTTAATCTATTTTAAGTCTATCTCTTCCAATACTTTTGCTCACCTAAGAATTAAGCGTTCCATTTCAAATATTGCTTTCTTTAAAGTTGTTTATCAGATCTAATGTTTTCCATCTACAGCAAAAATAAAGGAATCAACCTCACTGGTCTTACTTTTGGAGGGGAGTGTGTATTAGGCAGCAAGTGAAAATAAATTCTTGAAATTGATTTGCTGGAGGCAGGAGAATTGGCTATCATAGGTATGATGACCGGGTCAGAGCATCCAGAACTTCAGTGGTCCAAGGAAGCACAACCAGTTAACAGGTAACAGGGTCATGGATACCCTTTGCTCAGTGATGTGCATGCGGAGCGAAAGTTGTCAGAGTAGCACGAATTTATGAGAACTTGTGACCTCTTTCAGCAGGATAATGTGCCCTTTGACAGGTCAAAAAATGTTCAGGAATAAAATTCAAGGTTTTGATTCGACCTCTAAATTCCTCAGATCTCGACCCAATCCAGCATCTGTGGGATGTTTGGGGAGAAAAAAAATGTCTGAACCACTGAAGCGCCACTTCACAACTTACATGACTTCAAGGATCTGCTGCTAACATCTTTGTGTGTGATATCGTTGGACGCCTTCAGAGGTCTTGTGGAGAACATGCCTCGATGGGTCAGAGCTGTTTTGGAGGCACACGGGGGATTAGGCAGGTGGTTTCGATGTTTCTGCTAAGCCAGTGTACTTAGAGTAAGTATTATTTCTGGAAACCTCAAACCACGAAATAGCTCTGCAGTGCAGTGGACCATTATGATGGACATTCCGGGTAATCACTCTTAATATTCATATTGATTTACACTTCCAAATGAGTGGGTCAGGAAAGTGGGTCAAATTGTACATGCCCAAAATCTCTCTGAGGCCAGTGTTTTATGGGTATAGCAGATACATTTGCAAAGTTACTCCATTTTTTTCCCTGTCTAGCATGATTTCTACTGATCCTCTAATTAAGTGCTTGATGGTGGGAACCATGCATGTACAGACCATCCGTTCACCTTTTCTGCATCGCACAAAGACACGGTGGGTGGATCAAATTTGAACTCATCAGACCAAAGCATAAATTTCCATTGGTCTAATGTCTATTCCTTGTGTTTCTTGGCCCAAACAAGTCTCTTCTGCTTGTTGCTTTTCCTTAGTAGTGGTTTCTTAGCAGCTGTTTGACCACAAAGGCCTGATTGGCGCAGTCTTCGCTTAAGAGTTAATGTAAAGATGTGTCTGCTGCTAGAACTCTGTGTGGCATTTATCTGGGCTCTGATCTGAGGTGCTGGTAACTTGCAATTTCTGAGGCTGGTGATTCGGATGAACTTATCCTCAGCAGCAGAGGTGACTCTTGGTTTTCCTTTCCTGAGGTGGTCCTCGTGTGAGCCATTGTCATTGTAGTGCTTAATGGTTTTTGCGACTGCACTGGGGGATACATTCAATGGTTTTGCAGTTTTCCAGTCTGGCTGATCTTCAGTTCTTAAAGTAATGATGGACTGTCATTTCTCTTTCATTAGCTGATTGGTTCTTGCCATGATATGGATTCTAACATTTGTCAAATAGGGCTGTCAGCTGTGCACCAACATGACTTCTGGACAACACAACTGATGGTCCCAAACCCATTAAGAAGACAAGATCTTCCCCAAATTAACCTTGTCAAGGCACACCTGTGAAGTGAAAACCATTTCAAGAGACAACCTCATGAAGCTTATTGAGAGAAGATCAAGAGTATGCCAAGCAGCAATCAAAGCACAGGGTGGCCATTTTGAAGAATCTAAAATATAAAACATGTTTTGACTTTTTTTCACACTGTTTGTTTCCTACATAATGTCATACGTGTTCATTCATAGTTTTGATGACTTCAGTGAGAATCTACAATGTAATAGTCATGAAAATAAAGAAAAACATTAAATAAGAAGGTGTGTCCAAACTTTTGACTGGTTGTGTAAAAAAGACAAATTGGCCATTTTCAGTAATTTAAATGAGAGAGAGAAAAGTACAGGATAGAAGAGGAGGTAGAAGGTGGAAAGGACATTATGTCCACTCTGATCTTTTTAGCTATTGGCCATGAGTATGATGTTTGATTATGGTGCTACTGTGGCTCAATGTCCTGTAAGAACCTTTAATGTAGTGGTAAAAAAAAAAGGGAAGGGAATTGGCTTTTCTTCACAGTGTTCCCCTGGATGAAGGATAAGTGTAATGAAGAGCACCATGGAAAACAGTGATTGGCTATCTGTTTTTGTATTTCACATTCACCAAAGACTGCAGTAATGATGTACTTTGTTCCTGTCTTCTTTGGCATATGGACAAATAGGCTTATTTGAAATATAGTACAATTTACTCACACATGGTATTGTCAGTGTGTGTTTGTGGGCGTTCTTTGCTAAAGCTTTATACCATTTACACAAATTTATAGAACTGAAGTCATATATATATATATATACACACACACACACACACACACACACACACACACACACACACACACACAACAATGTTAATTATGATTATTATAGCTGTCAGGGCCTCCTCCTCCTCATCCACTGCTCGAGTTCATTCCGGATCCGTGATAATAGCACACAATGTACACCCCCCCGTCAAAAGTTTTGAGACATTTTCTCATTCAAATAAATTAGAACCCGTCTCAAAACCTTTGACAAGGGGTGTACAATAAAGTATTCATAGTTTTTCTTGACTTTCCTGGGCTGCAAAGTCAAAAGACTCATCTATAAAAAACAAAATTCTACCTGATTGAAATTTGGCTTCCAAACAATTCAAAATAGTCAGCCTCTGCAGTGATACATTGCTCCCGGTGTTCTTGCCACTCTTGGACTTGCTGCCTGGAAGCACTGTTCTGTAAGCACATCAAGCACCATCTGCGACACAAGTTGGATCTTCTTCAGTGTGTCAAAATGGCACACTCCTATTTCATTTTGTGGCAGAAGAAGAACTGTCGGGGAGCCAAATCTGGCCAGTAGAACAGGTGGGGAGAGGTGATTTTGTGAGTGCAGCTACAAAATATATATGCATATTTTTGGCACATTTTCTGTGGCCGTACTGTCATGATGGAGCACCCAATTGACATCATGCCACAGCTCACGTTTTTAGCACTGAATATTTTCCCTCAGATGCCTCAGGATATTATAGAAGAACTCGGTGTTGACGGTATGACCTTGGTGAATGAATGTATGACGCAAAACACCATGAATGTTCAAGAAAACAAGGAGCATGCTCTTGGTGCTTCTGAGATGCTGTTCCTTCTTCACTGTTTGAGACTGTGGGCTCTTCCTCTGCAAAGGCTGCTGTTCGTGTCTTTTTGTAGTCGTGGACTCAGCTCTCAACAAAAGCAATGTCTGTGTCTGTCTTTCCGGCCTGTTGATAAAAACCCTGGCAGACTTCAACAAAGTGCTCATTCATTTGAATGAGAAAGTATGTCCAAACTTTTGACTGGTAATGTAGGTCCATGGTGAGATTGCAAATACAGACTTGCAAGTGGTTGTAAAATGTGTGTAACAGGGTTAGAGTTAGGGTTAGCTCAAACCTGTTGCATGCACATGACTGTACTACACTCCATTTGTGCTCAACAGGAACAGTTCTGCAACGTTTCAATCGCACCTTATATAGCAGATTTATTCAAACTACTTGTATGCAGGATGTAGATTTATGAACCCAAGTGGCCCCAAATAATTACACTAACAGTCTGTTGAATACAGTATTTGTTGGATTCCTTCAGTAGATAAGATTTTCAAATCTACACGAAGAGAAAAGGGGAGCAGTAAGGAATAAAAAAATGTGTGGAGTCTGAAAGTGGAAGAACTTTGCCGTCTGAGCTCCATTTGTTATTTGGAGTTGATGCAGTTCACAGTGTTTCTGTTCTTTTTTTAACTTATTTTTTTATTTTCTTTAAAAATGGAATGCATAAGTCTCTGATGTGATAATAAATAAGAAATGTCATTTTATTAATTCAGAATTTCTAGTCTCATCTTAATTCAACTCGAGTTTGAGAAAACGTTTTATCTTTTGACTTTGCAAACCAAATCTTGAGATTTTGGTTCATGGGGGCAACAACTTATCACTTGTCGGCAGTTGTCTCTTAGACTTTTGTTTTTATTCTAAAATAACACCCTTAATCATGTACTTGTGGAGAACAAAGGGAGACAAGAGTGGAGAGAAGTGGAAGTGAGGATGTGTCGGCCAGGGCTTTGTCTGCTACTGAGTGTGTGTGAAATGTATTCAACTCATGCTAAAGTGGTGTTGTAAATTAACACAAATGTGTCAAAACAACATATCTAACAAGGCTATGTGAGGAGCTAAAGGGCAAACTGAAAATTGTGCACTGCTCATTATGAAGCCTGTTTGGAGTACTGTGGGGGCGTAGTGTCCATAGAAGAGTTTGGCATTTCTGAGAAACACAATATATCAATGTCATTCACATACAGTCTGAACACAAACAAGAGCGCCTGTCATATGTCACCACTGTAACTAGTATGAAAGAAGGCAGGTAAACAGTATAGTCCTCCACTCACATTTTTTCTTCTGTGGTCAATTTCAAAGGCTTCCTTTGACTTGAAGTTTTCAATCAATCACTGCCTCGTGGGTCTTTATCAGCTTCAAAATTCAAAAAGGTTTCACTATTGATACTAAGCCACCTGTGAGTTTTTGGAGAAAGAAAAAGCACAAACAAACAAAGAAAATGTATCCAACTGTGTCATGCAACGGTATCCCAGGTTCCTTTGGAGTACTTCAGCTGGCATCTTCAAGGGCTTATGGTTTATTTGTGTGTCTGTGCACAAACACAAAAACAGGATGCCTCAAAAACCAGATCACCACTAGGAAACTTTGGTCCATGTAAACACAGCTACTGCTTGAGCTGGCACTGGTTTTATTTAAGAGGCATTTACATTTCCACACCCATCAGTGACATTATGACTTAGGATCTTTGCCAAGTCCTTTCTCAAGGGCAAGTGAGAAAAGAGCAGAAATGACAGTTTTGCTCTTGACATGGTTAATGTAGTGTAGACGGTGACAAGTGCAGCCTGGATATGTAACCTTGAGTATGTAACATGGGCTTCCTTCTCTGCACTCAGTCATCAGCTATTCTGAATTACCTGACAGAGCAGACACACCCAGCCCTGTGTAAACCAACAGAGAATGACAGTAATTCGACTGAAGCTGGGCTGAACTACTTTCTATGTAACCATGCTCAGATATTTAACACTAGTTCTTAACCTTCCTTCTGTTTACTAACTAAGCTTTACGATGGCTCAGTTCATATATTTTGTTGCTAATGATTTGTGTTTTTCTGTCTTTCTTTGTCTTATGGGATGCTGTTCTGATCTTCATCATCCTGGACCTTCATCTGTGGATCTTAAAATGCAGGTAAAACACAAGCAGTTCTTATGTAAAAGACATATGCAGCTACATGTGTCCGGTGTGGACCCTGATGCTCCTCACTATCTTGTGCTTTTTTAGAAGGCAGGAAATTAATTTTAAAAAGAGGGGGTATTTCCTGCTGCTGAATCCTCCCTACTTCTTCCACCATTGTATTTTGTTGAATTTCTGCTTTTTTGTGGTACCGCATCTCTTGCAGTGACAGTCGTAGGGTTAGCTTGTGTTTGTATGATAAATTGTATTTGTCAGGTTCAGCTGCCTCACTCGCAGGGCTGCTCACAGCCCCACGCTAACATCATAGCAATGGCCGCACAGTAAACCTCATTTTTAGAATGCTAAAAAGGTCTGTGTGTGTAGTCTTGTGTGGGTCTTGTGTTGCCTGCTGGTGGTGGTCCACCGTCAGAGGAGACGCAGGCAGCAGCTTGCTGCTGGAAGGGCTTGTCAATAGTCATGAGAGGAGGTCAGATTTTGCATTGATCAAGCAGCTGATATACAATATAATTCTGCTGTATAGCTTCTGCATAACAAGGTGGTGTGTGAGTGCAGAACTGTGTTTAGTGGGTGAGTTAATCAAAGAAAGAACAGTATGTGCTTCTGATGTTCTCATGGCTGATTGTTCTTGTATCCACTTTTAATCTGACTCAAACTGGGCTTCCAAAAGGATTGAGTTTTAAAACTTGGGTTTTTTATAGTATGTTTTTATTTAGCCTTTATATATATATATATATATATATATATATATATATATATATATATATATATTTGCAGGTAATGTAATTGAGACACTGGGTCTCAAGAAAGAAAGAAAGAAAGAAATGGTGAAAGAATGAACAAGTGAAAGAAATTAAAAAAGGAGTGAATGAAATGGTGAAAGAGTCAAAGAGTGAACAAAAGACTGAAAGAAAGAAAGAACAAAAAGAACGAAAGAAGGAAGTTGAAAACAAGAATGAAAAAAAGAGAAAAAAGAGTGAAAGAAATAGTGAAAGAAAAAGAGAGTGGAATCAAGAGTGAATAAAAGAGTGAATGTAATAAAGACAGAAAAAGAAAGAAAGAAATTTTGTTGAGGATGGATACATTGAGGCATCTGAAACTCTGTCAGTGTTTTTATTGTGGCCTGTATCATGTCTGATATTTTTCATTTGTACATGAGCTCTTATATACTCCTAGAATCTAACGATGCTGTAAACATTAAGATCATTAGTTTTTTCTAAAGATGCTACTTTTGCTTTATATACTGAATCATCATTTACAACTGTTGATGACAGGTGAAATCTTATCTAACACATCATGCATGTCAAGTTTAGTCTTGTTCCTCAAAGATGATGTGCAGCTTCATGCCAAATGCTGAAGTAAACAGTATCTACTGGAAAAACTCCTTCATGATTGGAGAGTTCAGATGATAGCAGTGGGAGATAGAGCCACATAAAGCACACGCAATATTACATGTCAGAAACATGGTTAGACGAGCCAGGTCAGCGGTCTTAATCTAGACAGAGGACTTGAGATGTAGATATGGACGTGAGCAGGCTAGCAAATCTGTAGAGACTCAACAAAGAAATCCTCAGGGGAGGTCTCTGCTTCTCTGTTCAGTTTGTTTGAGGAATGCAGCTGATTCCAGTTGCCGAGTGCAGCAAAGCGAGACCGACAAGACTGATGTAGGTGGAAGGTAACATATATAAGGCGTAGTTTGACTTAGGAACAGAATGAAGGATCCTTAGGTTGTCTGTTCGCTCACTGACAGGTACAGAAGGTTGCAGATCTGCAGATAAGTTGCTGCGGTAGCGCTGTGCCTTCATATCATCCACTATTTACTCGTACAATTCCTCTGTACAATAAGAATATGCCACCACACAATGTTGACATGCATTGGAAGAGTCTGAGTTTGAAAGAACATGGCTTCCATAGATGTGCATCAAGCATGTGTTTCTTTAAACATAGCATCTAAATGATTGTGCATGACAGCGGACAGCAGAGCAGATGTAGTGAAAGTAATTACTCTAAACAGGTGGTTGACATGCTTTACTGCTAAACCCATTCTTTCCCTGTATTTATAGTCTCATTAGTTGTCTACCTTTAAATTTTTTCAGCTTACTTAATTAGTGAAGTATAGTTTTTGATGATATAATTTTTTTGGATCACTGTTTGTAGTTACACAGCTCAGATGTTTTTTTCTGCAATGCAATACTGTACTTACTCGCTCCCTGTATGAAGGTACAGGATCATTTTCAGCCCCTATATCAATACTGCTCCATACACTTCATAAATATTGTGCTATACTTCTCGGCATATCACCCCTACTCTGCACCTATTTTTGATTCTGCTGAGGTGATTGCGGTATGATATCAAATTCATAACATTCAGGATGTGTCCCAGTCAGTCAGTCTGCGGAACAGATATGTGCATTTGAAAAGTACCAAATCAAAAGTTCTGCTCCTCTAAAAAGAAATTGGAAGTTTGAAGTTCAACCGGTATCAGAACTTACAGACTTCAGATTCCAGTTACCTGTGTGTGTTTTCTACCCCAGGGAGCTAGGAGACTTTTATGTTAGCTAGCCTGGGGTTGTTTTACTCTGTGGCATTAAAAAACAGCCTTATCAAAAGTGTGCATCCATGTTACAGGAAACAATACATACTCTCTAACCTCACTATGGTGTTCACCCAGTGTGTTTTTATTTACCCCTTAGACACACAGCAGCATTATATAAGTGAGATGGCAGCTTTAATATCAAGTTAAGCATACGTCTAGCCAAGCTAATTGGTACCAAAACTCTTGAACTATAACTCTTGTGTAGAAGACTGGATCTTTTTTTCATGCTGGTTTTAGAGGAGTTCTTGACTAGTGAGAGTCAGTTAATTGAAGGACATTTATTCTGGGTATAAAATGTAAGTTGTCAAATACTGAATATAAAAAAATAAGTTTCAACAGATTTTGCTAAGTTTTTACATACATTTAGTACTTTATATATGATGGGAAAATCCAAAATTTGAATGCTTTATTGCGATTAGTTTGAAAGTTATGGCCATTTGAAGTAGGGGTACCATAAAATTGCGACCAAAATTAAGACTTGAAATTTTCAACCATTTTCAGACTTCTATAACTTCTGAACAACAAAAGATAGAGATCTGAAGTTTTCAGAATCATTTTTCGGTCAATATCAAAAATGTACTGATGTTTGGACTTGGCCCTACATGTATTACTGTATGATAGGTACTTAAAGCACCATCAGGTACCCCGTACATTTAACATATTGGCTTGATGAACAATCAACTTGCTCTTAAAATTGTATTAAGTGCTTGAAATTAGACTGACTTAATGTGGTAATGGTGTTTAACACCAGCAGTAACCTTTAACAGGCCATGTGAGGGAGATCATATCGCACAAAGATGAAGGTAAACCAGAAGAGGGAGTGGGAGAGATTTAGTCTGCTATACATCAGCGTCTGTGTTAAAAAATCCCTTTACATTTGTAAGCTGCATGAAGAATGATGGTGTGACAGTTTAATATAGTTAAAAGGTTTCTGCTGTGGAGCTTCAGATCTACACTTTAGGCTGTCATGGTGAGACATCTATCAGAGCTATGCAAGACAGAGTAGAGGAGGAGGAGGAGGAGGAGTGCGTTCCAGAGTCACAGGGAGAGAAGTCAGCATGTTGGACTTCTACAAAGACTAAAGTTGTCTGTAGTAGATCTTTTTGTCTCGCAGGCGTTTTGGCATGTCATAGCAGGAAAAGTGCATAAAAGACAGTTGTACTTGTTCTTTCAGGAACCCAGTTCCATTGTTCTGATTGTTCTGTATGTTGGTTCTCTGGTGTGACTCACTGGAACATTATTAATATTTTAATTCCACCTGTATTTATGATATGACAAGTCAAAATGCTGCTATCATTAACAGAATGATTAAAATTCTGATCTAACTTGCTCTCCCAGTTTTGGATCATTCTCAGTACAGAAAGTCTTTTCAAGGCTTTTGGCAGGATGCAATTTCTAAAAAGACAGTTTCACTGGATTTGTGGTGATAAATTCCCTCGCACAAGCTCAGCGATATTCCAGAGCCCACCGCTGTCTGCAGCATTTAAAGTGTCCATCAATATATTCCGCATTTCAACTCAGATCCAAATGCCTCTGGAAAAAATCTTGATTGCAGCCCTTGATGAAATACTGTAAGGCTTGGAAAAAGATAAAAGTCAACACAGCAGAAATGTCAGAGCTCATAGTTGTATAACTGGTGGAGTGTCAGGGTTTTGCTTGAGGGTCCGTCAGTAATATGGATAATATCTTGGCTGAACTGTTCACGACTGAAAAAGCCTCCTAAATTATTTAGTTCTAGTAAAAATGTGGGTGAGAGTTATAAGCTCCAAATGGGGAGTGCATTGTACAGAATATAATACAAAACAACACCCTTAGCAGTGAAGGGTCAATATATAATTGAGGGACTTTTGAAGAAGATATCTTGCATACATTTTTATTAAAAATAATAAAAAAAAATCATTATGATCATGTCTTTACAAATTCCATAATTATTTATTATGGAAACAATCACTTATTAATAAAAATTGACTGAATATAACCATCTGAACTTATTTCAACAACCTTCTAATTAGCTAAACAATAATAAAATGAGCTTATTCAAAAATTGTTTTGATTGTGTTCTTTTTATTAAGTTGAGATAAATATAACAAATATTTCTTTTTTGGCAACATATCGAATTTTACTGTGTCCGAGAAATCATTTTCAACTAAGAAACAAAACCAAAAACACCTCTCGAGGAAGTGTGTTAGTTCGAAATCACATGACCTGCTCCACATGATGTCATTTCCTCCTGAAGAAAAGACTGGCAAGACTCCAAGGTATGTTCTTTCTCCTCTTTCTTAGTTATTTAATATAAAATAGCGTGTTTATTATTTATCGCATGTCAACAGGTTTACTATGACATCTTTCTAAACAACTTTCAATATCAATTTTGCTCAATTGTATGTATAATATTTAGAAGAATCTTACCGTAAAAATGCAATGTGGTTTTTGGGCAGTCATGTTGATCTTAGGCCTGAAAACAACAAAAATGTCAACTTTGATACCTGTCAACTATGTTACAAAAAGTCTCAATTATATATTGACCCAGAAGCTAATAATCTTCAACTGTGATTTAAAATCCATTTTTTTCCCTATATTTTTTTTCTATTGTAGTCTGTAATAAGCTATTTCCAAAGCAGACATTTCACCACCAACAAGAAAATCACAGTTGGTTTAGTTCCTTTGTGCATAAACATAATGTTAACAGGCTATGAACAGAGAAAGGACCTTTTCTTTTGTTTTATTTCAGGATAGTTAGCCCTAGTCACCTGACCTCAGGGACACACGAGATAAGTAGCCTAAATAAGTTTGCCAAGTGGAACCATTTATTTCTGGTCCTGCTGATAACTGATAGTGGATAGATGAAAACGTCTGACTCTCCACATCCAGAATATCCAACGCCCAAAGAAAAATAGGCAAAAGATGAGTGCATCAGTGGGTAAAGAGAAGTATAACGGGTGCTCTTCAGGATCTAGTGAAAAAAAATCCATTTTAACAGCAAAAAGAAGAGAGGTCCGAGGCACTCCGAGTACCTAAAAAGTCCTTTATTGACTCATGGACAGCAGGAAACGCATTTCAGCCACCTCAGGGCCTTCATCAGCACAACACTGTTCTCATGAACCCCCCCGCCCCAAAAAAAACAAAAAAAAAAGTAGCATCATCTGCCTTTATCTTCCAGTATCCCATCCATTGCAGCAACCAGATTGGATTGACTGGGATAAAAACAAACAAAAAAAAACTATCGCCATCTTGACAGACTCTGCCTAACTTCAGATTAATCCAAAATGAGCACAGAGGTGGAGTGTAAGTGGAGGTCTGGTGGGCCATACAAACATCCCTAGGCCATGGTCTATCGCACAGCTGTAACCCAAAGCAATTACGCTCCTAAATTATGCATGATTTGATCTTGAAATAAATCAAACTGGTGAGTTATACAAAAATTCACTGGCTGTACAGTGGGTTTTGTTGAAGAAATTTAACCAGTCATCGTGAAGTTTGCTGTAGTGGGGTGTTTGTTAATGTTCCGGTATACAGTGGGCTTACCATTACGGAGCGTGAGTCTGTGAAGGTAAGCCGACCTAGAACATTTACAGAGTAAAACACTGTATACAGTTGACCAGACAGTTTGTATTTACAGTATGTAAATACAAAAAGAACAGTGGTCAGTTTACATATTTACTAATTAATGACAAATGGTTATGGAGTCAATAGGTTTGGGAGACAACAAAAGGTTAGAGATGAGAGCTCTGGCAGACCAAAGAAGGAAGGAGTGACACTAGAAGGTATCTGTAGCAAAAGATGTGCTATTTTCTTTCACCAATTCGAATCTCTTAATTAGCCAGAAACCAAAACTGTATTCTGTACCATGTTGTGACCAAACTTATTTCTACTATAAGTCCAAACATTTTAATAGTAGTCTATGGGGATTGACTCGCTATTAGTCAGCCTCAAGCGGTGCTTCAGTCAACTGCAGTTTTTGGTGAGATCAAGAGATTACTGCTTGATTGGGACCTTTTTATAATATGATTATAGACACTTGTTCTGTAGTACTGCAGAATGAGAAGTCAAAGTCTTCTGAAAAATAGTGTGGCTGTGTTTTTTACATCGCTAGATTATTTATTGGTCGAGGTATGTCAACGTCTTATCTCACAGTGCTTCCTCTGTCACCTTTAAATTCAGTTTTATATCCTTGTTTTTGGTCCAGTACACTCTGTGTCTGTGTCAATGACAATAAAGTTTGATTTAAAGCTGTTGCACACATAAATTACCTTGACAACAACCGTGACGCCTTATATAGGGTTGTCTTTGTCAGAAACGGTGCTGCAGAGGAAGATATAGAAATCAGTAATGACAGATTGTCACAGAGAGAGCTCCAATGAACTTACATAGCCTATTTAATATTTTAATTGAGTTGGAGATATTGTGGAGGCTCTATGTGGTGACTGTATAGGAGCTCTCTGAAAGCTTGTGTGCGATATTAGAGGTACACTTGTGGGCCACATCATTAGGTTAACGTTAAACTGGTACTTGACAGTCATTCTGGTATTTATATTGCCATTTTCTTCATAGTCTGAGGCACAGACTAGCATGGTGACATTACTGCATGATGCATGTAACTGCCCCAAGATTCCTTACCCAGTTGTACCACTAATGTCATTAAAAGCCTCTAAGACTGACTCAACATGAACTGATGATGCAATGAAACAAATACATTATAAGTAAACATTGCAATATTCATTAATGCTGTCACCTAATTAATGTTCATGATAAGTGTACATGCAATTGGCTCTATCCAAAGCGGCGTAAATGCATGGCATGGCTGTGTTTAAAAAGTATGCTATTTCAGCTGTGAAAAAGACATTGAGGTTTCACAGACTTGGGCTGATAAACAAACATCTCCACAACAATAGGACAGTTGATCCAAGCGTTTGCCATGACCACTGCTCTCATGCTGTGAGGTGATCTAATGAACCATGCGATGCCCGTCAAGCATGGGTGCTGCTGACAATAGCAGAGGTGCTATTGGCAATTTCCAGGTTGCTGCTGACTGACTGTAACCACGATGCCATGTATTCTGCACTGCAGTGGAATCCAAGAGATCGTCAGCGAGCAGCAGAGACAGCTGGTTTGGTGCTTGGCAACCCCTTGAGTTCTCTCTCATAATGTTAAAGTGCTTCGCAGGCGCCCGCTTCAATTATTCATGGGCTACAAATCATTTGGTAGTCATTAATGAATATTTGATTATGAAGGATTTTTCAAAATGTCTAACTGGAGGATGCAAAATAGTATTGAGACATAAAATTAAACCGTGGCAATGCTTTGACTTACTTACTTACTTGCTAACAAGTGTAAACAATGCATACTGTGTAGGTTATTGATGATGTAAATAGTATGATTTTACGGTATGTCAGTGAGATATATTATTTCATACTATAAACACACCAAACAACAGCTTGACATTATTTCTCTGAGGCCTGGAAGACAAAACAATAGTAACATCAGACACACTTTAAGAGACTTGCCGCTTGAAGAATCACTTAACAGAAAAAGAGAAAAAAACAGTTGTTCAATCCTATATGGATGTAAATTCACCATACCATTATAGTTGTCTTTATTAGATGAAATTGGTGATTGTTTACATGCAATGTTTATGTCTCGGTGACCATTGAAACTGGAGTTTTTGCTTTCGACCTGTTCATTTAGATAGGGACCTTGAGTTGTGAGATCAAATCAGCTGCCCTGGGGCATTACTAAGATGATTGGTGAGCCGTGAGACTACCTGTAAGGACTTTGGTGATATGTACCAGTGAAAGACACTTCTAGATCTAAACAGATCTAGATCTAGATCTGGCTCACCGTGAGACTTACCACTTCATCAATAGCAATATAAAAATTGCTTGAAAAATGTTAGATAGTTTTACTTATAGTGAATGCATTGGAGGCAAACAGCCATGGAAGCTGATGGGACAGTTTCATGAACAAACCCCATGTATGCTCTTGCTCTGGCTAATAAACAGCCTATCATATCTCTTGAAAATGGAGTCCCATTACCTTCAGGCTACTCCTTGGCTGCTGTGCCACAGACCTCCATTGGTGGAGGTTGCTACACACGTGGACAAATTTGTTGGTACCCCTCAGTTAAAGAAGGAAAAACCCACAATTCTCACTGAAATCACTTGAAACTCACAAAAGTAACAATAAATAAAAATTTATTGAAAATTAAATAATCAAAATCAGCCATCACTTTTGAATTGTTGATTAACATAATTATTTAAATAAACAAACTAATGAAATAGGGCTGGACAAAAATGATGGTACCCATAACTTAATATTTTGTTGCACAACCTTTTGAGGCAATCACTGCAATTAAACGATTTCTGTATTTGTCAATGAGCGTTCTGCAGCTGTCAACAGGTATTTTGGCCCACTCCTCATGAGCAAACAGCTCCAGTTGTCTCAGATTTGATGGGTGTCTTCTCCAGATGGCATGTTTCAGCTCCTTCCACATATGTTCAATGGGATTCAGATCTGGGCTCATAGAAGGCCACTTTAGAATAGTCCAGCGCTTTTCTCTCAGCCATTCTTGGGTGTTTTTGGCTGTGTGTTTTGGATCGTTGTCCTGTTGGAAGACCCATGAGCTGCGACTGAGACCAAGCTTTCTGACACTAGGCAGCACATTTCTCTCCAGAATGCCTTGATAGTCTTCAGATTTCATCGTACCTTGCACACTTTCAAGACACCCTGTGCCAGATGCAGCAAAGCAGCCCCAAAACATTACTGAGCCTCCTCCATGTTTCACCGTAGGGACAGTGTTCTTTTCTTCGTATGCTTGGTTTTTGAGTCTACGAACATAGAGTTGATGTGCCTTACCAAAAAGCTCCAGTTTGGTCTCATCTGTCCAAAGGACATTCTCCCAGAAGCTTTGTGGCTTGTCAACATGCATTTTTGCAAATTCCAGTCTCGCTTTTTTATGAGTTTTTTTCAGCAGTGGTGTCCTCCTTGGTCGTCTCCCATGAAGTCCACTTTGGCTCAAACAACGACGAATGGTGCGATCTGACACTGATGTACCTTGGCCTTGGAGTTCACCTTTAATTTCTTTGGAGGTTGCTCTGGGCTCTTTGGATACAATTCCAACGATCCGTCTCTTCAATTTGTCATCAATTTTCCTCTTGCGGCCACGTCCAGGGAGGTTGGCTACTGTCCCGTGGGTCTTGAACTTCTGAATAATATGAGCCACTGTTGTCACAGGAACTTCAAGCTGTTTAGAGATGGTCTTATAGCCTTTACCTTTAAGATGTTTGTCTATAATGTTTTTTCAGATGTCCTGGGACAATTCTCTCCTTCGCTTTCTGTTGTCCATGTTCAGTGTGGTACACACCTTTTCACCAAACAGCAGGGTGACTACTTGTCTCCCTTTAAATAGGCAGACTGACTGATTATGAGATTGGAAACACCTGTGATGTCAATTAAATGACACACCTGAGTTAATCATGTCACTCTGGTCAAATAGTTTTCAATCTTTTATAGAGGTACCATCATTTTTGTCCAGGCCTGTTTCATTAGTTTGTTTTTTTTAAATAATTATGTTAATCAACAATTCAAAAGTAATGGCTGTTTCTGATTATTTAATTTTCAATAAATTTTTATTTATTGTTACTTTTGTGAGTTTCAAGTGATTTCAGTGAGAATTGTGGGTTTTTCCTTCTTTAACTGAGGGGTACCAACAATTTTGTCCACGTGTGTAGTTGGGACCAGTGTGAGATGCTTTTTGTGGTCTTATGACACTCATGATCCCGTGACCTCCTTGAACACCTAAGTGAGCCATGCTGACACATTTGATGTTTGGGCGCATGTGGACACAGGTGTTGTAACAGTGTTCTTTGAGACCTGATCCAGGCGAGCTGCAAACAAGCTTAATTTTCCATTGTTGTGTTAACATGGAAATTGTATCTTGACAAATAAGCTATAACTCAGCATAACGTGGTTAAATTCAAATTAAACTTATTTTTTCTCTCTTCAAAAGTAAAGAATAAATTCAATAAGTAGCAATACAGACTGAAACAAGACATTTTATTGTGATAAAAGTAACAGTCAAAAATAGTCAGCTGCATGCATTGCACTACATACACAGCATTTGGATTCCTAAAGTCACTTCCTGTCTGGTATCCACTGTTTGGTTCCTCTAATTTCAGTAATGTGATTTAGTAGTATGATGGTAATGTTGGGGTTGTTATTCACCTCCATAAGTCAGAAAGTAAAGAGATGCAAACTTTATAAACCTGAGATGGATGAGTGGCACATACAGTACACACACTGCATAGAGATCTGTCAGATAATTGCTTTATGCCCTTCAGGATATGTGGCAATTTCAAAGTGTTTAGAGCAAATTTGTGATGAGAACACGACCTTCCTATGAATCAACTTATTTATTTGTTGCCTTTTGTGTGAACGCTGCAGTACAATGTGAGGTCATGAAGTTTCAGCAGCACCCGGGAACACCGTCAACCTGGAAATATAATGCTCCACTCTGTAACCGTGTAGCTGACGGTCTTATTTAGCCAAGACAGCATCTCAATTCATTTGCATCATCTTGACCTCACAGATCTCTTCTCGCCGCAGCCATGACTGTACTAATAGCTCTGATTTGGCTTCTCTCAGGGAGCTGAGAGTTGAATCAATTAGCTACTTTTGTCTCCCATAAGAGCACACTACCTTGAGACGCGTACACCCTGACCAAGCATATTGGATTCACTTTAACATGGTTGTGATGTTGGCAAGCAGCCTGGATGGTGTGATGTGCCAGACTGGGAGGGGGAGGCAGCGGGGCAGAGTGTGAAAGAAGACTGTATAGGAGGGGGGAAATAATGGTGATAGCTCGGTAGATGGATTTAGAGAATGAACATAAAGCAGAACAAGTGGAATTTAGGATCATGCATTATTTCTTTTATGTTTGTCGGATATCAGCAGGAAGTGGTGCTCTTTAGCGTCCTTCTGCTCTACTTCCATAAATGTTAGTTACTCGGTGTGTTCACTGTCTTGTGTCAGAATATTTGCAGCACTTAGGGTCAGATAATGAGTGAAAATATCAGTCAATCACCACTATTGTTTTGCCACAGAGCAGATTGTGATACTTTGTCTTTCTCAGAGTTTCCCGCCACTGTGACTTTGTTACTCTCTTCATTTCATTCTCGTCTTTCCTCGCCCACACCTTTTTCTTTTTTCTTTTTATTCCGCTCATGAAGCACTCACTGCCTGGCCTGAATTTTAAACCACAACTGGGATGTTTCGTCTCAGAGCAAAGAGTTCTTTTCCCCTTAACTGGGAATTCTTCTTTCACGTGCTCACCTCCTGCATGCTGCTTTGGCAAATCAATGGCGATTCCTCATCTGACTCAGTACATTGTCATTCTGATCCTGACAACCCTCTGAAAAAACACAAAGATCAACCCAAAGATCGTCAAATCATTACAGTCATCTTGTTGGGTCGACAGAATAATCAACACAGTCGGTGAACTGTGCCAGCTGGTGATGTGCCTCATTGCGGGTGGAGCCATCTATGGTGATGAGAGGATGATAGCTGGAGATTTGGACTGTCACTCAGAGCTTCATCACGTCTGGGATTCGGCGGCTGCATCGCCTTCCTCTTTCTATCTGCATTTCAGCCTTCTCCATCTTCCAGCTCGACACCTCATCCACCCACTTTGTGTGTGTGTGTGTGTTTGTAATCCTGAGCTACACTTCACTGGAGCTACGGTGAGCTCTACGGGAAAGATTTTATCCAGCACAGAGAGTGCCTCTTGGAGTTTTTATTTTATTTTCCTATATTCAAGGGTTTCCTCAAATGTATGTGTCAATATGATAATATCCCAGGATTGTTTTCTGTAAATCAAATCTGGGTTTCATCTTATCGCATGCTGTACACAAGCAGCTCCTCTCCTTCCCCTGCAGTCGATAAATGTTCATCATCGGCGGACTGTCAATGCAATTACAGCAGGTAGCAATTTGTTCCAACTACTCTGTCTCTCACTAACAGGGCCAGCTGTTAATTCATCATCCTCTTTGGCAGAGAACAATGTGACAGCCTTAGTAATGTGATTGGAACATAATAAATGAGAAAAGCCTTCTTCAACGACACCACAAACCAATAGTCAAGACTTTGAATGATTTTTGTTTGTTTAATACAGCATCATACCTTAACTCACTACACTTATTACACCATGTTCCAGTTTTTTGTTCAAAATATTGGACTATGTTTTGCTTCAGCTAATGTCAGCTTTGTGATATGGAATTGTGAGAAAGACCCATCTGGTCTGCATTCTGCTTGTGCAAGGAGGGAAGCATTTGATGGTTGTATTGTATGTAGGCTTAGGAGCTCAGAAGAAGAAGAAGAAGAAGAAGAAGAAGAAGATTACACAAACAGTGCAGTGATGTTGAATGTTTCTTTCGCCGAGATGATCAGAGATCCAAATCTGCTCAGGCGGCCTCCATTTTTCTTATCAAACAAAGCTCATTTTTTGAAGTTTCTTTAAGGCACGGTTTCATACTGGTACTTGTTTTGTTGTATGCTGCAGATAACTACAGGATGGGGAAGCAAGAATGTCCTGTCAGGTAAAAACAACTATAAATGGGTATAACTTTTTTATTCTTTGGAATTTTGAACTGATTTCTTGAAGAACACAAATTTAAAGCTTTCAGAACATGTTTATTCAATATGTCCTCCATCAGCCATGATGAAGGCCTCGATACAGCCTCTGAAAGAGGCACAGGCCCTCCTGATATCCTCATTGGGGTAGGCCTCCCACTCCCTGGAGAATGCAGCCTTAAAGGCATTATGGAGGATGTTTTTTTTGTTTGTTTAATTTGTCTGATTCACATAAAATGAATATACTGACCTTTAGTGGACTTGTATGTATGGTCTCTAAAAGAATAAAAAAAGTAAATAAATAACTGTGGACATGGCAGGACCTGAAAAACATCAGCCAATCAACACGCTCGGACCGAGACGTTTGGTTTGCTCCCTTTCCTATCAATCAAAAATCTTCCGGCTCAGGCCTAGTTACATAGATTACGTACGCCTTGGACTTACGTGTTTTCTGTATGTGTTGCTTTGGTATAGCTTCGTAGTTAGCTGGCGACTTGTTTTGCTCATCTTTTTTTACATAATGGCAGATAAAGATCCAGGGGGACCCAGCCATAAAAGACAGCTTCATGAGTCCTACGCAAGTTTCTGGAGGGGAGCGTTTCTTTGTAAATGTTAAGAGGGGGGAGGTTAGAGGGGGTGAGGGAGAGGTTGTATGTGCGCATGCGCATGCTACGTTCAAAGTCGTAGGAAATTAAATCTCCTCTAATGCCTTTAAGTAAATCCATATTGGCATGAGGGGTGGCATTAGTCCTCAACTCAATGGCGCCCCATCAGAAAAAATCCAGGGGGTTTAGATCAGGTGAGCTCGGGGGCCAAATGCCTTTGGGCCAGAATTCGCCATATTCTACTCACAGAACTTTTGGACCTTGATTGATGTATGAGCAGGAGCCCCATCTTGCTGCCACACATAGTTGTTGTCAGGGTAGGTGGCCTTCAGCCAGGGCAAAACGGTGTATCTCAGAACTTTGTAGTGCACATCAGCCCCAATTTTCTGATGTGGCTTGAAGAAGTAGGGGGGCATCTTATTGCCATCTGAGCCCAAGACTCCCAGGACCATCTGGAGATCCCTTGGCGCCCAAACTGGATTGTCTGGCATGCTGGATGCGGCGAATGGTCCTCTCACTGATGCCAACAATCTTGGCAATGTCCTTCTGAGGGATTTGGGCATCCAGGAGATCACCCTGTTGCATTTTGCTTGTTGCTTGCTCACTTCACAATGCACCAAGGTCTGACAAATACTCAAAAGATTGGTTAAAGGTAAGGAACTTTGATTTTAATTATTGTTTTGATTACCCTCACCGTTTGGGCAGGACATTCAAATTTGTCAATAGGACATTTTTGCTTCCTCACCCTGTAGCAGCGGAAAACACAGAAAAAAAAATCAAGCCAGAAAACATCGGAACTACTTTCATTTTTTAATTTTTTTAAAACTTATTAATTAATTTTTTATTGTGGTTGATGTAGATATTTAGGGTGATACAGTGGCACAGTGGTTACTACAACTACTTAACAGCAAGAAAGGTACTGGATTTGAACCTGCTACTGGTCTGCGGCCTGTCTATGTGCAGTTTGCATGCTTTTTCTGTGGCTGCTTGGCTCAGACTATCTCTCGGGATGAAGTGGGTATACCTTACAGATATTTACATCTTGTGATTGAATCTCCATTTCCCTTCCTATTAGGGATAGGCTGATTATCGGCCTTGGTGATATTTGGCATTTTTCTGATTACTGGCATCGATATTTTTATTGCCCGATCATTGATAAATTAAATGCACTACTTCAGGTCTGATGCACCACCTGTTTCTGCCTGTGGTCACTGTGCGGTATCAGAAATTATCCAACTCACTACAAATGAACAAAAAACACAAGCCACAAACCAGGAAACTGGCTTCTTTCACTTTGGCTAACACTATGCTAACCACTAGTGGCTAAGTTGTTAGACGGCCACAGATTAACCTGAAACAAAGTCTGGAAAACAATAATTAGTAATGCTTTAAAGTCTGAACCATAGTGGGCAGTTAAAGTGACACAGCAGTGAATGATTGAGAAAATTGAGAAGAACAGCAGCTATATGCATTGCACTACATACACAGCATTTGAATTCCCAAAGTCATTTCCTGTCTGGTATCCACTGTTTGGTTCCTCTTATTTCAGTAATGTGATTTAGTAGTATGATGGTAATGTTGGTTTCCTTTTCCTCAAGAAAGACAGGCAGCTCCTAGGCGCAGCAGTCAGAGCTGCCATTGGCAGGGCAGCTCGAATGAAATTTCATTGTATATTAAAGTGTGCAATGACAAATAAAATATCTGTGATCTGTGATAAGTCTCCTTCAAAACTGTGGAGAGCTTCCTAATTTAATCACTCGTATTTCTATTTTACATGTTCAGTTATAGTCACCCTTATCAATGAAGAAGTCTAGTTATGAATGACAGGTTCTCTGCTGTCATATGCTGTGAAAACATGACATTTAAAATGTACTGGTGCTGGTTACTGGCATTTCTCAATTACAGATAATTGGCATTGATATCAGCCCCTAAAAAATCCTATCAGTGGATCCCTAATTCCTATTAGTTGCTCTGGTCAGTTTAAGCATCAGAGTTTCTGGTAAAATACTCTAATCTTTAGTTGTTTCAGTGTTTAGTCTGACTCAAGGAAAGATGATCAGTAGTTTCGGCAAACTGTGAAGCAGAATATGCTGATGATTGAGTTTAAATTAGGCTTCGATAAGGGTTTAATCTTGAACACTCATTTATTTAGCCTGTTGTGGTTGCTGCTGTTTGCTTTGTGGTGAGTGATTCCTCTCTTTTTGTCACACTAGTTTACACAGAGAAAGGAACAAACAAAGCAGCATCCCAACAAAAGAACTGAGGGGATCATTGTCTGACCTTTGTGAGTTGGGTACTCTAATCAAAGACTCTAAAACACAAACACAAAGGCCAGGACACACAAATCATCATTCTAGTGGGGGCCCCACAAACAGAAAGACTAACTAACATATTTTCATTGAAGAGTTTAAAATGTTGGGCAACATTTACAATATTTTTGAATCACTGCCACAGTCAAAGACACAAGAAAAAAACAAAAAAACATGTTGAATATGTGTTTGTTGACAGAGACTTGCATGATGGAACCTGGATAAACATGAGTGTTAATTTGAAGAAATATCTGTAAAGAAAGTGCATGAAGAAAAATCAAACTTCACAGATGCTGAACAGACTTTTAAAATGAACGTTCAAATATTTGAAGCTTAGAACTGAGTCACATCTCTTGAGGAGAATTATCATTTTTTTGTTGTTGGATGTAATCATGAAGAAAACTTGCATTAGAAGAAAGCGGCTTCACATTGATACCTACATCGCAGTTTGCTTTTATAGGCTGTAATAAATGCCTTTGGTAGAGACAGATTTCTCAGAAATTATGCATGTGGTGTGTGAATAGCAGGAGGTTTGTGGGTTTAATCTTTTAGTCTGTTTGCAGTTGGATCTCACTGAGCTTTCTGACTGAGGGCAGAGATAAATAGAGCTGTGACGAGGTGCATGTTTCACTACTTTGCAATAGATGTGACTTTGTTTACACTCAGTTCATTTGCAAGAACACACAGTTTTTTTCTTTAACACTCTGTTCTTTAATTAAAAGTGAACTTGACTGTATTTCAGTCTAAACACAACAAATGTGTGTTTCTGTGCTTCCACTCCCAGATGACTGAAAGCATGAGATGCATTTGTTCAGCGTATATGAGAGCAACAACTCACTGCAATATTAATCTAATTACTTTTCACTTAAACATTGTCTGTGCATTTTGATGGCGGAACCATAGAAAATACATTCAAGGGCAAATTTTGAATAGACAGAGTACTAAATAATGCAGCTGTAAGAATATCATTTTCAAAAGGAAAAAAAAGGAGCTTATTCCAGCTTGAAGGCAGCTATATTATTAATTCTTGTCTTTTATTAAATTGTGCCACTGATTTGAGTTTTCCCTTGTTTCTGTTCATAAAACACTTAGATTAGCAAAATGTTTCTGTTAATATTTTACTCACTTATAGACTTCTCCACTGCTCTTTTCTTCTTTTGTACAAAACCGAACAAAAAAGCTTCCTATATGTCCATTTTGTATTTTCAGTTTTTTCATCATAACATTTCAAATGGAGTCTTAATTACAAAGAATGTTTCGCTTAGGCCTTAGATTCACTGATTTCTACTGATCATTCACTTGAGTCGCTGCAATTTGTCGGCATAATCACAGAGTTTGGTGCTCACAAAGTGTTGACATCATTATTTTTAGCTGAGACATTTTTTGTTGTTGTTTTAATGTTAATTCATTATAACAAATGTTTTCTTCAGTCTTACTGCGCAATTGTTGCATCATGCCTCCAGTTATTTTTGGCTCCAGTCATTTGTCAGCTACAGTCAATATCAAAGTTTCACATAATGGTGGCAACTAAATGGAAAGTTTCCAAACTCTCAAGGCTTCGTTAGTATTGGAGTGCTTTAGATTTTCACAAAACAAAAAGGTAATTTTTAACTGTGCAGGGAATCCCAAAGGTGCACGTCTTTCACGCCTGTTTGCTTCACTGTTTGAATCTAATATACTGTATTTTAATAGAGCCAGATTCCTTCTTATTCACCCCTGTTTCTGTTTCTCTTGTCACATGACAGAACTAGTATGAAATAGGAAGAGAAACGTGGCTCATTAAGAGTACACTTTCAAGCTGCCAGTCTACACTGCTAAAATCCTGATTCTATATCTATCTGAGTCTGGCAAACTCACCGTAAGTAGAAGTTAAAGACATCTGCTGTGCTCTGAATTCTGTGACATCTCCAGAGAATTCGAGACCAGAGTCAGAGGGCAATTGCACAACAAATAGAAGAGAGTTGCTGTAGAAGAGAAAGCAAAGAAGAGAGTTGCTCTGTGCTTTTCACCTTCTTAAGGGATTTGACAAAAACTTGGATATCTTGAATAATAAGCCCTCATTTAAAAAAAAAAAAAAAAAAAAAAATATATATATATATATATATATATATATATATATATATATATATATATATATATATGTGTGTGTGTGTGTGTGTGTGTGTGTGAAATTAATGAGTTATACTGTAAAATAGTTTAAATTCTTTGATAGAAAAATTTCCATTCTTGTTAATTTGACATTTCAATCTTCATTTCAGTTTTTCATTCTTAGAGTGTGTGTGGGTATGTGGTGTGTACAACAGGGTCAGTGTATTCATCTGAGCATGCTTGCCACACCGAGGCATCAAATTAGCTGCTCATGTTGTGTTGTATTCCCTCTATGGACTTATATTGGCTTTTTAATTAGTTTTCTCCCCGTAACATGGATTACAGTGGCTTCAAAACCCCGGGTAAACACACACACACTGATATGCAGAGGTACATGCACTGAGCAAACACTGTACAACCCCGATGCTCATATGTCTCCAGTGTCATGTGAATGTTCTTTTGGCTCTCCAAGAGTCTGCTATGATCTTTAAAAGTCACAGTAACACAACTGATGGATTCTTCTGTTCCAAACAGCGGGCAGTCCCTGTTAGGAAAAAATAAAAATCAATAATGAACAGATGTACACGGCCAAGTCTGTAAAAGGAGCTCAATGGCTCTCATCGCATCCTGGGTTTGTTTCTGTAATAATGTAAAAAAAAAAAAAAAAAAACATTTTCTTTTCAGTTGCATAAAACTGTCATCCAACACCCTTAAATGTCTTTGGATTTATAATGTAAGGATTTATTGTGTTGTGAAACAGAGCCCACACGCAGGGGTTTGTTGTGTAATGGCATCAGGGATCAGTTTTAATAAGATCTGTGAACATTCACTCTTTGATCTGACATTAATTAGATTAGCTTTGTCAAACCACTGCAGAATTTCCCCTTTGGGATTGCAGCAGCATCAAGTGTTTCATACTGTGCCTGCAGTTTGCAATATACATGAATGTAATACACAAATACAGCACACACGCAGACACACAGTTTGAAACACAATTACCAGTACAATACGTTTAGTTTGAACTGGGAGCCAAATACCAGTGTGAAAATACCGAAATCAGCGAGGTAAATGCAGCATTTAGACACTTGCAAAAGACATGAGACATTTAAGAATGAGAAAATTGCTAATTTTCCTTCTTGTAAAAACAGCTCATTTTAAATTACAGGTTATTCTTTGACTGCATGGGAGTGCTGGTTTAATATTGATGGGGACAGAGAAAAAGTGACAGGCAAGGATGAGGAAGGATCCTCTTCTGATCCTGATCAAATTTCCATTGATCCGTTTCTCTCTTGGATTTGGCGGAAACTGACATATTCTGAAAGAGCATGCCAGCAGTAAGTTAGCCGAGCGCAATGTGACACATAGAGGAGGATGAACCAGTGTCACCGCTGAGTGTGTTTCCTCAGAAACGTTCTTGTAAGTCCTTAAGATACACTTGTACTTCACTGCAGCAAGGTCAAATAATAAACCAGCAGAGGTTTAAAAATAAAAAAACAACAACAAAAAAAACAACTACATCTTCAGGGTAAGTGAAGCTTCTCTTTCAGCAGGAGACATGCTCGTGCTACAAAGCTGGAAAGAGAGGAGAAAAATAATTGTTGTGTGACACACTATTACTTTGAAAATGATATATTGTCTGGTAACTCCTGCGACAAATTCTTTTGGTGTTCAGAGGATGACCTCCAGCAAACACTAATGAATATTCCCTGAGCTCGTAATGAAGAAGCAGTGGTGTGCCATCCATATTGCCCTCCCCTCCCGAGGGAGGTCGAGAACACGCCTCAGGAAAAGCATGACCCGCAGCAGAAAATACATCCCTGTCGCTTTGTTACATGGGGATGTGCAGCAAAAGAGTGATCATAGCTGTGGCAGCTCTTACACCACCATGATTAAAAGAACATGTGATGCAGGGAGAGGAGTGTGTGAGTCAAGTTGGGCTGCCTGAACTGTGCTGTGAGATATAGTCTCACTATTTCTTCTTTTTCTGTTCAAACTTAGCCGAACAGCTACCACAGGATCACACTGTTATTTGCATAACAAGCTGGATCAAAAGAAGCACAGTCTATTTGTTCTTGTTCTGCCAAATGCTGTGATGTGCCATGCTCCCACCGCTGAACCTCTGAGTCCGTTTTCGTTACAAGCTCCACACAGTCTCTTGAATCAAAAACTTCCCAACACCAAACTCACAGCTGCAGATACCACTGTTTAGTTAAGTTTCTACACCATCATTTTGTCAGATTTCTATATAGTTCGAAAATAACAGCAAAAAGGATAATAAGGTTATAATTTCGGAGGATTCCATCTTTTTCACCGATAAACCTTTTAGGTTTGTCTTGTTATTCTCCAAACCTATGAGATGTTAGGAGGAATAGTAATGATTACTGGTTAATTTATTGTTGCCATTAGTGATTTAATCCATTAAGGCAGAAGACGAAGGGCATGCATCGCAAAAAATGTACTACACATTAGTTGTAGTACTTGGTAATGCCACCTGGTAGGCCCTCTTATTGTTTAACATTGTGGTAACCTGAGGAGACGATCACCTGGGTGACTGGCAGTCCCGTGTTTGGAAGTAGAGAACACACTAGTTTAGTTGGTAAAGGTCCGCCATGAGAAAGTGCTCTGTGATACTTTCAATGCCAACTGGTCGGAGTTCTACATCTGTCAGTGAGCTAGAGTGTGCTAGTAGCTGAAAATGTCTGCCACTGAAGCAGCCATGTTGCCTGACATACGTTGTTGCAGCAGCCGTCACAGGGCATGGAATAAAGTTCACTGAGTTACTTTGTGTTTTGTTGATTAATTGTTTTTAAGACTTCTTTCAGAATTGATCGCACCCCGAGATGTTTAGAATACCTCAGGGAGCCTTCACCTTCGTTTAGTTGAGCTTTTATCAAATTTGAAATGATGCTTGTTTCACACAGACGTCCACACTGTCCACGAGTTTGTTTACAGCACAACATCATAGTAAATAGCATGAGGATCTTACATTCTTCTGGCTCTGCCTTTCAATTTGAAACATATTCATTGTTAAACATCCATTCCAAACCAAGACTTGGTCTGTGTTGTACGATATTTATAGGGAGAGTGCAGAAGGAATATAAACCTTTTACATTACCCGACATTGATGCTTTAATTTATTGTTAGTGTTTACCTAATTTCACAAATATATCGTATCATAAACTTCCGACTATTTTTGCTGCCTGCACTGTGTGGATTAAATTTGACCCTAGCTCATCTTATTTCAAACGGTTTTATTGCCAATTTGCTAATAGCACAGTATTCCTGCCCACATGAACGCGATGCTGGACCTGTGAATGAGAATGAGTCTTTGTGGCTCAGTGAGCATGTGGCTCTGAGCTCCTGTGTCAAAAAAATAAATAAATAAAAAAATACAACAGTGCAGGACCTTACATCATTATAACTTGTATCCATATCCATAAACTCACCAACACTCAAGTCATTTCAGCTCCCCAATTCTAATCGATCTGAAAACTTTATACATTTATTCGTCCTCCCTATCCAGTTCTTTTTACCTGCATATGATAGTCACAGCTCACTCATTCACTCGCTTTCATTTTGGGGAAAAGAAAGAAGCCGCAGGGAGCCAAATGTGGCGACGAGCATTGATGGGGAGCAATGATGATATTAGTGTGACCCAAAAATGTGCTTGTTTTCAACACAGTGTGAGTTGATGCACTGTCATAAAGGAGCACCCAGTTACCAGTGTTCTCTCTCAGACGCCTCAGGGTGTTACAGTACAACTTGGCAATGACAGTCTGACCCTGGGGGGGGGAGCACAACAATGTTAAATGTAACAATGAACATGCCCTTGGTGTGTTCCTGATCACGCCTTTTTCCCTCTTGGAGACTGGAGGTTTGGCCACTATGAAGACCTCTGTTTGGTCTTTGAGTCATAGCTGTAGAATTTGATAGCAGTGACAATGCTGGACATTAATGTTGGGTCATCTCCGGCCTTGTTGTGTTTATGTTTTCCTGATGAGACATTCTTTAAGGAAAGCAGAGCTAGTTCCACTGTTGGTCCCCTGCCGGCCTTTGGGTACTGCATCTCTCTGTATCTCTCTGTAGGATCTGTCTAGTTCAATGAAAGTACAGTGGCTTTTAAACCAAAGAGCTAAGAGAATCTCTGAGGTTCAGAGTGTCATTGACTGTTTGCTCCTCTGCCTCTGTGCAGTGATAGATATGTGTTTTGACAAGAGCACATCTATGAGAGTTTCACCTTCCTCCCACCTTTCATTCTCCACTTGTGTATCTTTCTGTTCGGTGTATTATTGTAATCACCAAACACACTAAACGTGAGCTGACCTGGTATTTGAACTTCACTCTTTTGGTGAATGTCAGTGGATGGAAAAACATGGCGCAATCATTACTTCAGGTAAATGCAAGATCAGAAAATTGAGCATTTTTTGCAGTTTGACACAATTTACTGTTTTACATTTTCATCACTGATAGGTAATCATTTAATTGAATTTTTTGTTTTTGTTTCCCACTTTTATGTGCTGTCAGTTTGGATTACTACGTTTGCTCAACTGGACCAAGTATCACCCAATGAAAATTGCACACTCGGAAAGCAGAAAGTGCCTTCTTTGCTAAGCTACAGTGACTTTCTTCCATGCTGAAGAACCACTTTATGTTAAATCTGTGGTAGTTTTGATCTATAACGGCCTGCATGGCGTGTGGGCACAGAAGCCTTTTAACGTTTGTTTTTCTCTTCTTCAAAAAGCAGACTCTTCAGTTACACTGTAGAAAATAATTGACTTAATAGTGACTGCAGTTGCTCTCTTCTGTGAAAGCAACACTGACGTCTGGCAAAGTAAGCAAATGACAACACGATTTTGCTGCTATTTGCCAAACAAATTGCAGTGTAGCAAAAGAACTGCGTGCAACTTTGGTCCACTTGCATAAGAAAAATGTTAGTCCTCTTTTATAATCTTCCAAATATGACTTAAAATACAGGATCAAAAGCATTTTTTAAAGTCACTTTGGTGTTGAATATATCTACATTCATTCTGCTTTCTTAAAGAGAGCATAATTATGCGTAATTATACTGACCTACTTCCATATGAGCCCTGTCTATAAGATTAAACAGAGGCTACATATAGAGCCCCTTCAATATTCACACTCATCATATTGGAAATGATCTGCCCTTCCCAGTTCTCTTTCCATCTTCTCTTCTCTGCTCAAGTCACTTTTTTTTTCTCCCCCACACACTGTTTCAAAATGTAAGCCAACCAAATCAATCTCTTTAATATAGCACATTTCATAGATCAAAATGCAATGCAAGACACTTCAAAAAAATATTCAGAGAGCAAAGAAGATTAAGGGGAATATGAAATCTCTTTTTTTCCTCATAAATCACCTTGAGTGAGTGCTGGAGAGACGTTTCAGAGCTGGCTGGGAGCTCCAAGCTGCTCGTCACATTGAGCCACTCTACCGAGTTGTGGAGTTGACAGCTGCACAGAACTCCAGATTATACGCTCTGACACCAACATGTCCTCCGTTTATTTATTCATGCATTTACTCTTCATGAAGTAATACAATTATATTTTAGTAATTTTAAAAGAGACACTCTTAATTCTAAGTGGCAGAGCTTCGAATGTATTTAAATGCACACGAGCTGTGGGGATTGACATTTATTAAGAATTTAAAATGTAGTTTTACAATCCACACAGCAGCAGTTCAGACACGATCTCTGTGAAAAGCGTCTGAATCTCAGCAGCAGAGCACCAGGTGATATTGCGTCTCATTGACGACTGAAATTAAGCTGTCTCTGGGTGCATATTCTACGTACCCAATTTGATATTTGATACCCGGGTCTTCATTCTCATCTCACGTTCACCCCATCAGACAAATCGCAAATCAGTGTGTCGCGATCTGTAAAAAAATATGTCATCCTGTCAGCGTTTGAAAAATTCAAGATGCTGTTTTTCTTACAGATGACATTTCACATTCCCGGTAAATCTCCTCCCCCTCCGCTCACACAGAAGGTCAAGCTCTGCATGGAGGCCCATTACATACGTTTCTTCAGTTTCTGTGGACAAGCGCTTTCGGATTTGAGAGACGTGGTGTGACTCCCGCTGCAGGGGCCGAGGCTGATAAGGACAAACAAAACATTCTACTGGCTGTAAACCTGTAAAGAGAGAAGAATGAGTCTGATTGGAGAGTCCGCTCACAGGTCTGAAAGCAGCGGCAGGACCACCATCTAAGACCTCAGTCATTTGGTCTGTTCTTGTGGGATGAAGCTACACCTGTTGAATCAGAAATGAGGGCTGAGTACAGATTATTTTGCCGTGTGTAGGTTGTGTCTCTGGTAACTTAAATGATCTATTTAGCAGGGGAAAGAGAGGGAGACATTTGTAAGTTGACATACTATTGGAGAGATAGACTCTTAATGAAAAACATTACAAAATAAACAGAAAAAATCCAATGCTGCCATGGAACGAGTTGTACTCCGAGGAATTCAGGGATTGATTATGTGTGTTAACATTGTGAACACTTGTCATTATAACCTCTCTGACTCAGACTCACTCAGTGGATAAACAGATAATGAGAGCCGAGCAGAAGGAAAACAAACAGCATAGAGACCAGTCAGTGAGCTCTGACTGCCTAAAATATGTACATCTTTCTACTCAATGTACAAAATTTATATTTCCTGCACTGCATCGTAGGTTTATGTTGAAGTTTGCACTTCATTGAGATAACACTCGGGCTGAACGGTTAATTCAAATATTATTGAAATTGCAATCAACGCAATATCCAAATTGCAATCCCTGCAATGTTTTGATAAAGGCAAAATGCCATGCAATTATAGTAGTGCTATGTGCTGTTAAAGAGGTGCTCCAGTCTGCATATTGTATTCTTCATATCGGAACATGGTTGCTCAGTGCAGCCCTCAAAAAATTTTATTTTTATTTAATTTTTTTAATGGAATAGAAATGCAAAAAAACACAATTTTTACTAAAAGTGTAATTCATGCTGCAATCACTATATGTTTTTTAAAAAATCACAATATAATTATTATGTATTCTGATTCATGTGTTGTTGTTTTTTCCAATATTGTTCAACCATATATTGTGATCTGAGCAGCTCCATTGGGAAGTTGTCTTCCTTTCTGAAGGTCACCACCGCGTTAATGAGGGAGGGATGCTGGTCCATGTCCTTGAACTTAACTAAACAATAAAATTTATGTTGATCAGAGAGACCAAGGACACCATCAGATGTTATTCCTGGTCCTCATCCTGCTCCGGACAGTCCTTCCATTGTTGTCCTCTCTCTCCCTCTCTTGGGTTTATCAAGGTTGTCCAGTCTCGGATTGTATTCAGTCGGGGATTTACTCGGGTGACACGTTCTTGAAAGCACCTCATAGACTGTTTGGTTGCATTAAGAGTGCAGAGGAACACGTGTGAGACGAGGAGAGAGGCACAAAGAGATAAAGGGAGACTGTCTCATGAGATGGGAAGAAATATACTTTTGTGCCACCATTAACGAGAGCCAGGTATAGCCTCTCTTACCCTTTTTTTCTCTCCCACACCGGAGGCTTTTAAAAGTGAACCCTGATAAGCGGTGGCAGTTATTTATATGGTAATTCACCAAAGAAACACATCACGCATTAGAACCCCCACAGTTTAGCAGAGTGGAAATGAGATATTCTGTCCGTGTGTCGGGTATCTGTGCATTTGTGTGTGTGTGTGGTGGCTCTGTTTTGACATTGTGGTGATATTATTTATATTTGCGGCAACTTTAAAAGCCACAGAATCTTCCCACATTAGTGTCTCTTCTTGCATTTGTCATGTCAGAAGTAGCATCCCACTGTTTAGTTTGCAAATCCGTCAAATCAATTAACCAACCTGCCACTCTAGTAGCGCAAGCGGTAAGCAGCAGACGTGTATCATTTCAAGCACAATTTTAGTCAATGGAAATGAAATATACCGTACTTTAGACAGAATCTCAACTGTTGAAGGTGTCTAGGTAACATAACACCCAGCTTTCAGACGGCGTGGTGTCAGACATGCTGAGCAATAGCACAGCTCGCCGGGCATCTGTCTGATTTTTAAGTCCTCATATTATCCTGACTCACCTCTCTTTTGTGCCAGACCATGAGCAGCATGTTACACATTTAATGGTTTAATTTAATGCTTTTGGAAGCAGACTCATATCTCTGTATCGCCATGGGGTCATCGTCTATTTTTTTTTTTTTTTTTTTGCCAGCAGTAAATAAATATAAAAAAGGAAGCAAGTGGTTGGATGATATCTCAGAACAAATTGCTCCAATTGATCTAGCATGAGCAATAAAGCTTTTATCAATAATAAAACAAGCTAGATGATCTCGGTACCCTCCTTTTAGGCCACTGGGTTGAAAGGAAGACTATCAATAAATGTCATCTTTAGTATTTCATCTGAGCTGAGACGGACATAAAATGTGATAATTTAGCTAGACTGACCTCTGACAGCGTCTAACCAGTATGTCTTCAGAGTATAACTCTGCACACTGATCTACTGTTATTTTACTGCTTCCTGATGTCTTTTAGATCAGCCATTTGATTAAAAATGATCATTAAATGATCATGCATGAGTAGCAATGAGATAATTAGTTCATTAATCACCCAGATAGAATTTAATTGGCAAACAATGTGGTAGTCACTTCATTCTTCATATGTGTTTTTAAGCTAAGAAACCAACCATCAGTTGAGTCAAACTTCAAAGCCGAGTCAGTTTGTTGCTTTTCATTGGTCCTATCCCAATCTCCACTTTAACGGACATACAGACTTTGTAAGTGTCAGCTGATAGTATGTGTCCACATGGGCATTTAGATGTGAGGTGTGAAGGAAAAATTACTCACTTTTTTGCAGCTGTTAGCTGAAGACATCATAGTATATCATGCAGGTTGCATTTGTCCACTGCAGTCACCTTAAATCATACTGTTGATCCTATAGGTCACCTCAGATAATCCTAAGGATTATTATCTTTGAACCCTGTTCCTGTTTGTTTCTCTTAAAATAAGGTTGTGAGCACGTACAGGCCTTCTCTGCCTCTAGTCTCACCCTGAGAAAGGCAGATGCTGCAAAAGAAGACTCATGAGAAAGAGACAACTATTGTAGGAAAACAGGTATTGTTTAGTCTGATGTTCTTTAGTCTGATGTTCCCGAGCAGCCAAGTTGTCTCCATATTTTGATGTAATCTAAATATGGCATTCCTTCCAACTCAATGTATACCCAAGGTCGAAGAGAATCCTCAGAAGTGGTGCTGGCAATGCTCACATGAATGTGCTGCTTTGTTGTATCACTTCTCCTGACGTCAGTAGACCTTATTCTCAACCTAAGCCATCTGAGTCTCTGTGTCTGCCTCCTCAGTCTTTTCTCGACATTGCAGAATTTCCCTAACACGAGGTGTGCAGCTCTTTTTCAGTACTGAATGGGTGATAGGAAAGTGTGTAACTGGCAGGTGCTCTTTAACAGAAAAACAAGACAGAACTCACCCTCATACAGCCATGAAAACATTGGTTGCACCTGATTGGATGAGTGCTTCACTCGTGAGCTGCCATGGTGAATAGTTTAGACATTTTCACTTTTTTCAAAAATTAGTTCATTTCATGCGAAAAATAAGCCACGCAGCAGCTGACTCTGTCTTCATCTTACAGCGACACTGGTTAGTTTTAAAGTTTTTGGGAAGTTTGCAGAGACGTCAAGCAAATGCTTCTGATTTGCATGAAGCCGCCTCGACCTTAACTCTATGAAAACAAGGATTGGCCAACTAGAATGCATTGCACGACAGCTTACAAAGACAATGAATGGGGCATGTTGGAGAGATGGATCCTATGACGAATGTGTACCATAAGGGTTCGGGGCTGTTCCACTGTCAAGCTGTGAAGTGCGTGAGGGCTTTGATACAAACTTTTCCAGTCTTTTATGCGTCTTTTCTGTGAATCTGTATCCTCTCTCTGTGTGTGAGGAGCTGTCCATGGTGCTGAACTTTACCGTTTCCGTTCTTTTGCTCCACTAATTCTGCAATGCACACTTTGAATTTTGGCTATCTTGTTTTGACCTGACCTGCCTCATGCCTCCGTCTGCATAGTATGACTGGATAAGTGACAAACTGAACAACAAATTATCAATTTAATTAAAAACAAACACTTACAAATTGACTCAGTCCATAATAAATTTGCCATTTTTTTTTAGCTCTTCAAAGTTCTTTGTTTTTGCTTAGTCAATTGTTTATGCCTCCATTTTGAACTGAGGAATAAAATAGTATATTCACACTGTAGTCGCAGGACAACCCAGCAGATACGTTTTATGCTCATGCAGAGATCAGGTAGCCTTATTCCTGCTTACTCTGCACTAAAATATATCATCTAGAGAAGTGGGGAGTATTATGATGTGCAATAAATACAACAGACACTTTTTTTTTCTTTTATCCAAGAGAAGCTTCAGATTGCTTAGACTTCACTTACGCTTTGTGACACTTGAATGGATCACAATATTTTTGCATTTCTCAACATCAGCAGGTTAGTGACGCCACAGAGCTGACCTAAAATGCCACCAAGATGTGAAAAATGGTCCATTACAAGTCAATTTATCTGCCTTTGCCTAAAAAAAACTTTCTGTTTCTCTTTCGGCTTTCTGTCTAGCTGCATTTTTATTTTTTTTGGCAGCACTGTGACATTGTGTGACTCTAAAACACACATTTGTCTCGAGTCCTGGACATTATCTCTGTTAGGATGCCCATCAGCTTGAGCATCCTAACAGAGATAAAGTCAGAGGGTTGGCCTCGAGCACTTATCTTTGCTGTCTGCTGCTGATCTAAGGCAGTGTACTGTGGTTCACTCTGAAGGCCCACTAAAGCTATTAGCTTCCAGTTGTTTGTGTACACTCAGTACACATCGATTTCCGCTTAAAATGAGTCGAGTACAGTATCATCTTATCAGAGCCGCTTCCTCACTAATAGGTGCAGATAGGAACGTAGGTGGTGCACATCTTCATTTAGAGGGATGGGAGGAGATTAAACTTCTTAATGTGACTAACAGACACACACACACAAAAAAAAAAAAAAACACCCAACACTGATGCCCCTGCTTCTGTTACAGTCCTCTGTTGTGTATAGTTGACCTTACCAACACATTTGACAAACCACTTTTCCTCGACTTTTCATAATCTGCCCTGGCATGAAAAGTAATATATTCCGTTGGTTGTGTTTTGCTTCAGAGGGACTGAATATTGTCTCTGTCTGTTGGCAGCTGTGTCACTGCAGTGAGTTGAGAGCAAATGTTAAACACAGTGACAGGTCTGTAGACACACAGACTCTGGGTTCACTCTCCACGGGCTGTATGGCAACGAGGTCTGTTGTTTTAATGTCATGTGTCATGCTGCCAGTGTCAGGAGAGGCTCCGGGAGTGGATGTGACCCACTAAGAGGTTAAGGGAGAGGCAGCAGGCCGGAGGCCAGCGGAGAGCAACACAACATGATCCACTGCCAAGGTTAGACACCTCCACAGATACACACAGACACACACTGCTACCCTGCCAGAGGTTAGTCAGCTGGCTAACAGCAAAGAAGGATTCCCACCACTGCACCAGCCGACTGGCATAAAGAGCCTTTAGCCATGGCCAAGGATGAGGAGCAGCCTGTCGCAGCAGGAGAGGCTGGGATGGGAGCGGTGGGGGAGCATAGAGCCATAACCTGTCCCAAAGGTAAGATACAAGGCAGCTGTGTAGGTTTAAAATGACAATCTGGCACTGTGGAGCTGACTCATTCCCAGAGGAGAAAGACTGACTGGACAAGGCAGAGTCAGGGGATAGATGTGCGGGTGATATTTTATTCAGCACTCTGCAGCAGCCATACAGATTGATGTGCTGTGATCACCGGCATTCGTTTTGCTACATTCTATCCCTCTAGCGTGCTCCCTAGAAGTATGAAATCGAGATGAGACGGCTATTAGGTGAACACTGACCTTCTCCTCGGCATTGCCTCAGATCGAGGTTTTGAAGTTTAGCATTTTCAAAGCTTGGTCAAAGTGGTTTAACCCCCCCCCCTTTTTTTTTTGCTGCAGTCATATTTTCTCTCACTGTGGAGATATTTTTTCGTACAATGTAAGGTCCTGCATCTCTATGGAAACAGCACAGCCATGGCTAGAAGCAGACATAGCTTGAAAATGTATTTTCTGCAGTATAATAAAGTTAGAATGCCATAAATCATAAAATTGGTCAAAAATAAAGCTGAACTTTTTTGATCAGGTATTTCTCAGAAATTGGAAAGTTCTGGAGTCAACATGTACAACATTTTTGTTCACACGGCTCCTACCAGTACTGGGGAAAAAAACGGTGATGCTTTATCCAACGTAATATTAGATGTAGATTTACTACCACTTACATTTTTAATTAATTTGTACAGCTTGCTGTTTAGCCTAAAGGTCTGCAATTTATTTATTGAATCATTCATTTTTTTCACTTGTTTTTTTTACAGTATCTGATTACAGAAAATGTGTCATTTTGGTAAAATATTGAAACTTTAAGAAGAGATTTCGTTTTGTTTCCTGACAGAAGTCACATCATAGATGAACAACTCAAAGACACTTTGAAAGGCCAAAATTCAATAAGTAATGTTTTTGCTGTTTCTGACACTGATAGATGGTGGAATTTTGGCAATCACTAAAAGACAACGTGCCTTTCACACCCGCTGGCAGGTTTCGGTTCAGACGGTTGAGACTTCTTAAAGCCTGTTAACATGGTAACCATGTTAACAGGTTACTCACAGTTAAGAAATTAAGTGATTAAATGCCTGAAAGAAAGTTTAAATGGGAGCAGAGCATGGATTCTGCAAATCAAACCTGAGCGTCAAGCATCTCAATTTGTCCTTGATATTATGGTTTAAATCTTCATAAAAGAAAACCTCCACAGCTCAGCTCTCATTTCTAATGAATTTGTGTTATTTTCTATTTACTTCTTTTGTCCTATTGAAAGTCACTGGCAGAAACACAGAACAATTTATTGAAAAGCACATTCATCTGAGTCATAGCATTAATCTCTCAGCCTTTTGGGAGTAATGTTGCCAAATGGATTTATTTGCTGACTCCACTTTTGATAATGGCATAATGTCACAACATCAAGAAATGATAAATAGAGCAAAATATGCTCTGTGTTATGTTCCATTTGGTAACGTTTAAGCGTCTGATGCTGATTCAATGATGCCATACTGCACATATCTATGCAGGGAAATACTGACTGAAACTGTTACAGAAAGATTTGTTTATAAATTCCAATATTTGGGGAATTTTTATCCAGTTTACCAATACTAATATTCCCCCAAACAGTTTGAAATCTCTACATAGAAACAGTGTGAGAAGGAGAACAAGCTTCTGGGTTTTTTTTGCTCCACTTATCGCAGGCATCCTAAGCCTTGCAGTGCGCCAAGTTATAGGGACTCTGCAAAGGTCAGTGCAGATGGCAGCACCTTTACCCTGTTGACTTGTCATTCTGGTGGAGGCTGTTAAAACCACTTCTGGCAAGCTGGAACTTCGGAAATTTTGTAAATGATGTATGTTCACATATGAATGCAAGACTCAGTGGTCAGAGATGTGTCTCCTCTTTATTGTGTCAGCAGATCGTGTCGGGTCTAATCGTGAGGAAAATAAAATCTCCTTTCTAAGCAGTGGATTTATGACAATGTGGAATGTTAAGCATATTTTGTGCTACTAAAGCTACTGTTTGGCAGTGATGATGAGGTTAGATATGTAGCCTCAGGTGTGCCCCATATTCCCCTTCCAGCTGTGCTTTTACCAAACTCTACCTCTTTGTCCCTGGAGGCTTCACTGTCACCTTTATTTAAAGCAAACACACCGTGAGGAGGCTTGGGATCAAGCCAACAGACATCTACAGTCTGTTGTTAAACCCTAAACCTAAGATCTGATCTGTGTAAAGATCATTACAACGACAAAAGGAGGATTGTTGCCGCTGTACTGCACGATGCTGTCATCTTCGAGTTTGTAACAGAAACTGGGATCTTCAGACAAGTGCGGAATCTCCTTTCCTCATTACCCAAAGCAGAAAATAACGAGTCAGAGAAAGGGGGAGAAAGCAAAACAAAAAACAAACAGTACAGCTGTTAGAGTCAATGAGAGAAATGATGAAAGACACAAAGAGAGGGGAGCAGTTGAATGAGAGAGACGGTTTTGTTTGATTCACTCGGAACAATGCAGCTGTAACCTCTTACAGCTGAATCAGATTCAGGAGGGAATGTCGGAGGGATTTTTGAATATGTGCAACTTGCTTTCATGTTTGCTGTTTTTACTGAACTGGCTAAACTAAAATATAAAGAGAACTTCGTCAAATCCACACGAATCATTTCGTCTTCGAATTCCCTCTTCTGAGCTGCCTTCATTCTTTGTAGTATCGATCCCCCGTTCCACCACATCCCAACATCCCAATAGTGCTCTATCGCACTGAGATCTGGTGACTGTGGCGGCTACTGGAATACACTTTTGGATGATTTGAGCTTTGTGACATGGCACATTGTTCGGCTGGAAGTAGCCATCAGAAGATGGCACACTGTGGTCGCAAAGGGATGGACGTGGTTAGCAACAATGCTCAGGTAGGTTGTGGCATTTAAAGCATCAATTGGTACTAAGGGGCCCAAAATGTGCCAAGAAAATATCCCCCACACCTTCACCACCACCACCCTGAACCATTAATACAAGGCAAGATGGATGCTTTTGTGTTGTTTACACCAAATTCTGACCATCTGAATGTTGCAGCTGAAATGGAAACTCATCAGACCAGGCAATGTTTTTCCAATCTTCTATTGTCCAGTTTTGGTGAGACTGTGCCAACTGTAGCCTCAATTTCCTGTTCTTAGCTGACAGAAAGGGCACCTGTTGTGGTCTCCTGCTGTCATCTTCTTCAAGGTTCGACTTGTGTGTTCAGAGATCATCTCCAACACACCTCGGTTGCAATGACGAGTTATTTGCGTTATTGTTACCTTTCTGTCATCTCCAACCAGTCTGCCCATTCTCCTCTGACCTCTGGCATCAACAAGGCATTTTTCTCCAAGAGAAGTGGCGCTCACTGGATATTTTCTCTTTTTTTCAGCAGGTTCTCTGTAAACTCTAGAGATGGTTGTATGTCAGTAGATCAGCTTCAACCGCCACGCCATGTTCAAAGCCACTTAAATCACCTTTCTTCCTCATTCTGAATCTCAGTTTGATTACATGTCTACATGCCTAAATGCATTTAGTTGCTGCTGTGTGATTGGCTGATTAGATAATTGCATTATTGAGCATTTGAACTGGTGGATCTAATAAAGTGTATAGTGATTGTGCAAATAAAAAAAATGATTTCTCTTCTATTAGCTTAAAAAAATCACTGTCATCTGTTTGCCATATTCAATGCTGTCACAGCAGCATGAACAAATTCAGACTGCTGATGACGAAAGCTTTGCTCAAGGTTTTGGTTTGTTGTGGATTGATTTCAGCTTAGCTTTCCACTCATGCAGATTCCTCAAAGGTCCCCGGCTGCCATTTGTTCTTGTTCTGCAAGTCTTGCACATTTGATAGACAAATACAGTATGCATGATTCCTGTAAAGGAGATCAGCTTGGCATGGAAGTGGTGTCACGGGAGAAGCACAGATAGTGGAAAAAATATGAATAATTTGAATCTGTAATGCGACTGGATAATACTCAAACGCAGTCATCCATTACATTTGCTCTTTGAATTTTCCCTCAGAGACAAACTGCGGTTTGAACAAAACACAGAGGACTGCCGCTTGTAGGAGGGAAGCTGTTAAGTTCTTAAACCTCGACTTGTTTAAAATGAGCCGGCTTATTATGAGCACTCTAAAGACCGAGTGCAGATTACATCATTACGTTAAACCCTTGCTCCCAATTTACAGCTGCCTTTTCATAGGTGTAATATTTCCTTTTAAAGTTTGTCATTTAGTGGGGCCACGGTGAGTCTGCTGATGTGCAGGAGAAGCGGCAGCTCGGTCTGGCCGTGAGCCTCTTGTGTGGTCACTGCAGTGTGAAATACTGCTACGCTCGACTTCATCTCTTCAGGTTTGATGGTGCTTCATAATCAGTGGCTCCCTCAGATATGAGCCGTGCTCTGAGCCACAGGATGATATCCACTAAAAGGAGAGACTACGTATGTATGAGTGTGCAGAGAGACATGAGGGACTGTTATTATATGTGTGCATATACGAGCAGCATAACAAACATGGTGGTTCTAATGGTTCAGTTGGGAATTGACACCGTCTTTTTGGCACAACTCCCACTTATATATGCTGGATGTGTTTTAAAATTGTGCATTGATGACTCCACATTGCATTGACCTTTTCAATATGTGATCTAGGTGCTGCCAGTAAATATAAATGAATTAATCACAACTTTTAGGGAGCGGTTGGGGTATAATTAAACAAACTACTCATCATCCTTCATGTTCATATTGGCTGGGACGTGATAGAAAGCTCAACACCATATTTCCTGTTTTAGAAGTTTGCTCGATAGCTACATTGGATGTTAAATTATTTCACCGGGCACTTTGAGAGAAAGAGTTTTGTTTCTTGAGTTTTTCTTCTGTAATGAGATGCCATAATCTTCCTGGGCACTGAGCCAGACTTTACAATGAGACGGCCGTCTTTGTTTTACAGAATTGAGATGTGCGATGAAATGGCAAATGCTGAGTCATGTAGAAAATGACTGATGAGCTGTTGCAGTAAATGTAAAGCTTCTCATCGTTGTGGAAATAATTCAGGTTTAGACAGGGAGAAGTTTGATTTCAAACTCTTTGCTTTTTTTCCTTCCTGTAGGACACCGCTGTTGAAACGTTATGTTGTTGTAATAGATAGTGTGGTTTTTATACATGCAAACATATGTAAAAGTGTAAATAATGTGATTGAAGAGGATGAACCATTTTGCAACAAATAGAAAGACTTGAGACAAGAGTTGGGGAGATTTTTTCATGTTATTTAAGAAAAAAATATGCAAAATCTACTAAGCTCCCAAATGTCAGCACAGGCATTCCTAATAAATAGGGCTAAACTACATCCTCAGCTTGTTCTACACTTTGATAACGAGGATGGAGTAGTGCCTATCACATGACTTCATAACATCTAGTGTGGATCTTTTTTTTTTACATTTTGTTTATTTTACCCTATACAGTGATTCTAATTGGAATTCATAAAAACTCATGTTGAGTTTGAAGTAATTTGGTTTGGGTTGAGGAAGAAGGAAATAAAACTGCAAGCAGTTCTTTAATTTATTCTTTTATTGGGATGTGATGCCAAAAACAAACAAAACAAATCAAAATTTCTCTCCATTTATTGATGATCCAACCACTTTTGTAGGATTCCATTGGATCATGTCAAAAGCATGACTGGAAGCTCCTTATAGCTCCTATATGCTCTTTTTTGACAAACTCAGAAGTGTATGTTGAGTCCACACAGCAATGTCTCTTCGTGTGAAGATCATCTCAAAGCCAAATTTGGTGAAGGTTGAAAAAATAAAAAAGATATGACCTGTGAAAAGTGCTTCAACTTTTTTTAAGATCAAATCCACCTTGGTAGAAACTGACATCACAGGAAACTTTGAACTCGACTTAACCCAATGAATCCAGTGGTGTCTCATTTTCAGACCAGGCATTGGTTCCAAAGTAAGGTACATAAATGTAACATTGACTTTGAACTTTGACATTAAAGGTGGTTAAAAGAATCCCAGGATGGTCCCCAATCAGTGTCCCGAGTTTGAAAACATTTTACCACAAGCTGACATGGACTCCAATAGCAGAAAAGTATAAGAAAAGGTAAATATTCTACATGCATAAAATAATTTTGTTGCCATCCTTTAAATAGAAGGCCAGCAAGAAATGTTAACCATTGAAGATTTGCTCACTGGTCCACCAAGCATTTGTCAAGCATTTGTGCTATTCTCCTTCCTTTTCACCATGTCACTCCACGTTAACCACAACATAACACACATTCACTGTACAGTCTGTCTTCATCTCTGTGTCTGTCAGTAGCACGGTGTCTTGCTCCACTGTTTATCCCTAATCAAAGCTGCTAAATGTTTAAGCACATCTCTGTGGAGAACTATTGGTAGCTTCTAATTCTGGTTTCCTGGCTGCGATCAGGGCCCAGGAGGTAGTCTGTACGTCACGCTGGGAGATGCATGGGGTTACGAGGCAGATTTGTAGTTCTACAGCGATATGCAGAGACGAGTATAGGAGTTACTTTAATGACAATTGAACGTCGGAGAAAATCTGAAAGCGACAATCCCTAAGAGAGACGCACAGGAAGAGAGGGATCCTGCATTATTCTACTTTAATGAAGGAAGTCATTTGTTTACAATGCAGATTATTCTCAGTGAAAGCCTGGTTCCTCTCTGTTCTGCGCTGTGGCACACAAATGATCGTGTCATGCTGTGTGTTTGCCAAAGAATGAGAGTTTGCAAATGACTGGTGTGTCTTCTGAGAACTGCCTCTCTTTAGAGGGAGTGAAAAATGGAAACGGCATCTGTGCGTTGATGTTGTTCTGCTTCGGAACACACATTGACTTAACAAATGTTTGACGCGAGTCTGGAGAGGATGGATGTTCACATTCACCAAAGAATGAGAGATGTTTCTGTCGGCACTATAACCTCATTACTATAGAGCCGGAAAAGTGACAAAAAATAAAAAATAAAAATGAAAAACTAACATTTGGCAGTGCAAATATTGAAATACTTTTTTGCTGAGGAAAAAAACAAATGCAGTGGTACTGCAAATAAAAGGGACAAAAAGAAGGGAACTGATTATAAAGCACAGACATTACAATCACAGCTTCTAATTTTTTAAAATGTATATTTGTTCAATGTTCAATCACTGATTATCATTATTTTCCTATTGTTAGCATCATTTTGACTTGAACATGGTGTTTTACAATGACTTCTTATTTCTTTCTGCCATTTTTCTCTACGCTAACAGTCTCTTTTCACTAGTAGTTTTTAACTCACTGTTTGCTCAGTTATTGTGAAATTTACAGTTTACTGTCATAGAGGAGTAGATAAACTAGAAAATATTCACATTCAAGCTTTGATCAGAGATTTATTTCATTATTTGCTACAGCCGATTCAGCGATTATTAAAATAGTCTGCTGTAAACTTAATAGTTGAAAACTGATTGAATATTCAAATAATCATTGTAGCACTACAGCTAAGGGTTCCTCAGGGCAAGTCGCTGCACTTGTCATCCATCTAATCATCCTTTGAGATGTTGTGCTTCTCATAGATTTAAGCTTTCTGTCTTTCTGAGTGTGCCCATGTGTTGTGTTAAATTTACACTGAAGATGCTGCCCAATCGTAAGTTTTTAATTGGAAATGCAGACTAAATATTTCTTGTGCAGGAAAGATGCTCAGGCAAGGGAACAAGAAAACAAACAAACAAAAAAAAAGAATAAATGTGGACATAAAGACCCAATTTTACTGACATAGCAAGTTAATAGTATGGCAGGACGTCTGTGTTTTTAATCATTTGTTAAACTGTGGCTATTTTCTTGTTTACAAATTACAGACACTCGCAGATTCACAGAGAATTAATAATACAGTGGACATCTGCAGGGGTGGAATTAGCTGCTTTATGATGCCTTTTTAGACCTTGAAAGTAAAAAAAAAACAAAAAAAAACAAAAAACCCCACAAGGTTTCATGAACATAGTACACATGAGGGGTCCGTGTCAATCCGTGTATGATTCGCTTATTCGTTTTTCCATTTCAAAATAAAATCTAAAAACCAATAAACCACGTTGTTTTTTTGTTTTTCAGTTTTTCAGTTTTTAAAATCTAAATGTAGAAACTTTTTGTTTGTTTAAACCTTAAAATTTGTAAAAACGAAGTGTCTTTTTCTTTTTCTGCTTTTAGTTTCCTCAAATTTCATTTTAAAATGAAAAAAACAAAAAAAATAAACCGATTATTTGTTTTTTCTAATTTTATTTTGAAATGGAAAAACGAATGAGCGAACAATCCGTGTATGGTTCGTTAAGCTTTAAAATGTTCTTAATCAGCGACTTCCGGTGTTGCAACAAATTAAAACAACAGCCGTATTTTGTATTTCGGGTTAAAAAGCTAGAACAAAAATCCAACACTGTGGTTTTTCCATTAGTTAAATAATACGTTTCTACATTTAGGTTTTAAAAACTGAAAAACAAAACAAACAACGTGGTTTATTGTTTTTTTTTTAGATTTTATTTTGAAACGGAAAAACGAATGAGCGAACCATACACGGATTTATTTCAATTTTAATTTTTGTATTTTAAAACGCAAATCAAAACTCGTTTTTTTTTTGTTTTTCAATACCCGTTTCAGAACGGAAAATTCAATTACCAGATCTATACATGGACCCATGAGCCATAGGATCAGCAAGCACAGAGTGGATCTCTGCTAAGCCAGAATACTGGTATTGAGCTTTAACCCAGTTAAGATCTACTGGGAGAAAAAAAAATACAGCAGAGAAAAACATTACAAATCAGGCCTGTTTGAGATGAATTACTATACCTTGAAAGGAGGTGGCAGCAGCGAAGGACAGAGACAAAGAAAGCTGCAGTCTTATCAGACGGTTTCCAACATGCTTCATTCAGAAATTCTGATCCTGATGCAGACCAGTGGATCAGTTTGTTCACATTAATACACTCATGCTTTGGGCAGACACTGGTCCAGGAACAGTGACATTCTCTCAGGAGTCTGGTGTTTAAATGCAGATTATACAGACATATCTTTTTTTTTTTTTTAACTGACTCTTCCCTGTCTGAGATGCAGCTCAATAAACAGCAGTGTTGATTTACATACATTTTTCCTCAGTCTTGGATGCAAAAAAGCCCTTGAGATGAGACCCTGTTGTGGGGAAATAATAATTTTTAAAAAAGAACAAGAGCTGTAAGCAAGCCTTCTGTGCATGTCCTCAAGTCTGTAAATGTCCCGCATAACTGTAAAATCCTGTTATCTCTCTGAGTTACAGTGACCAGATATGATGTTTGCTACTTGTCCTTGAACATTTTGTACAAGATATCTGGGACATTTTATTTTTTTCTTAATGTGAATATTGGAAGGTAGGCGCATGTTTTTTTGTGCACCTCACTAATTGAATGTGTTGTGTTCACATCCTCCTCCACACCAACACTTTGTGAGGCATTTCTGCAGAACAAGTCTGACAGTTGGAGGATTTCATCAACTGCAGCAGCCATTAAGGCTTTTAATGTCGTAAATTAGAGAAAATTGAAATGATTTGCATGCTTATCAAATATACATCAAAGGCGATATCAGCAGGATTTTTTTTTTCTTCTCCTCAAACAGCATAAACATTTTCTAAGCTCATCTTACTCAATCATAGCTTCTGCTAATTAGGAGTGTGTGTCTGCAGAGATCCTTCCCACAGCTGGGAGTTCATTTTCTACAGTGTTGTAGCACGTTCCTGCATGTTGTGCGCGACATTTCTTGTGTAGCCAAACAGAACGGGACTTATTTGTGTTGACAAGCGGAAGAGTACTTCTTACTTTGCTGCTTTGAGGGCTGGGGGATTTCAGTTGATGTGATGATGAAGCTACAGGCGCATGTTCAAACAAAACTAACGAGACGAGTGTTCATCTGATCAGCTTATATTGAAGCGTTCTTACATGCTGCTGCTGCAGGAGCTGTCAGTCAAATGAGGCAGAAGCTAGCTGTGTCTTGGAGCTCTGTGATCCAGCCACAGGAACTTGAACTGTCAGGGGCAGTCATAGGATAGCATGTTCTAACACACACGCACACACACACACACGGAGCAGCCTCTTGCTGTTTGTGTTGACTGCAGTTTTGACTCAGCCAGTGTCAGAGCTGTCATATTAAAGACTTGGCTCTTCTGTACAAGCAGTGTGTGTGTGGACATGTATGTTGGTGTCCTGTTGTCTCGTGGTGTCTGTTTCTCCCCTGAGAGATTTTCTGGCTCCGCAAGAATTCTACCAACTTCTGACAGCCAAAAGAGGGGGGCTGGGACTGTGTGTTTCTCTGTGTTTCCTTTGTAAATGTTAAAATTAGATTTCTTGACAGTCAAATATATACTTGCAAGACATTCTGAAAGTTATTAAATGTATCATGTGTTATCTCTTGGTTTGACCTAAAAGTATGAGGGTGATATATAATATAATGCTAATGTTAAGAAATGTGATTTTATTCTGAAAAGACCAATCCCCTTGAGCAGTTCCAGTTAAGAACCGAAAAGAAAAACAGATAGAAACAGATCTGAATATTTTGTATTACTTTTTTCTTATTTATCTCTCTTCTGCAGAACCTTTCAGGGTTAGTTTCCACATATAATTACCCTCTGAACCCCTGAACCTGCTTCATCAGACAGAAACTGTAAAAACAAAAAGAATCATCCTTGAACTCCTCATTTGCAGGGGAAACATAACCGTAGCTTTAAATCATGATTCATTTCACTTTTAAAATCCGCCAGAGACAAACACTTTTCTCTAACCAGTTTCTGTTTCGAAAAAAAAAGGCAAGAAATTCTGTTCTCCTCCTCACAACAAGAAGCTGTTAGTGAACCAGCTGTGGCCAACACTCAGCAGACAGAAAACTATTTTCAGATGGACTAGATTGAACTGCTGTCTGTGTCTACAGAGAACAAAAATGAAGCTACGAGAAAAACTAACACAACAAAAAAAGGAAATAGTAAAATCCCTATATACATCCATGAAGACGTAAAAAAAATGTTGTTCATGTTAATTCCAGATTTTTTTTTTCTTTTTTGTAAAATGAATACTGAAGTAAATTCAGTGTTTGTTTTTCATTCTTTTTTATGAGCTTATACCGCATAAAAGATATTTCCTTGACTGTAAGCCATGTTTGTACTGTTTCCAAACCAGTGCAGGACTTTATATTGCAGTGAAAAATGTGAGGAAAAAATGTGACACTGCCTAAAAACTGTTGAGGATTCAGAGGGCTAATCATCTTTGGTTCTTAACACTTCCATTTCCCCATCCCCTAATCTTTTGCAAAATTCTCACAATAATGGCAGTGTCATGCTATATTGATATTTTTACATGGAGCACATATTTATGTTGAAACCATAATTATGAGTACAGTCTGAGTTTTTTTGAGATGTTGGTTTGCGAGTGTTTCTGCTATTCCATACAGCTACAATGTGACATGAAGTGTCTTTCTGTACCGTGCAATCCACGGTCAGCTCACATTCACTTCAAACTCCAAACAGATACATCTGAAGGACCCATTAATAGGAACCAACACCCTTGTCAGAGTGACTTATTTGAAAAAACTCAGCCATATATACTCACAACTTAGTCTCATAGTTATTTTTAATAATTTGTCACACTATTCATATTCAAAGGAACTGGATTCTCAGATGGAAAAGAACTGAGGTTCTATATTTGAAGTTTTGAATTACAAAGCAGCTCAGTGTACCTTATGAAGGCCGGTGCCCTGCAGCCATCGCTTTAAATTAAGGCCACATCTTCACATGATGAGAACTTTGTGCTGCTGTGAAGTCAGGGTCTGTTTTCTTGATCAGCCAGAGGGATGGTATGTGTCTCTTCAGAGTCCAGTCCTTGGTCCTGTCCTCATATCTTTCCATGCTTTCCTGTAGCTGATCTAAAGCTAGACAGCTGTCCTCCCTCTCAGCTCATCTTTTGTCAGAGCCAGCGGGGCTGGAGCTGCTCTCTTGTGTCCTTTCTCTGTCTCTTTGCCGCCAGACTCTCCACACAGAGCGGCCACACACAGTCTAACCTCCAAATTCTGTCCTTTAAACCAGGACAAAACTTCACATCTCCTTGAGTTAATATCCAGCAATCTGCTCCGGTACATTTAAAGAGCCTTTTTTTATGTTTGGTGCAGCTGTGCATCATCTTTTGTTAAGTCCTAAAGAGCCATAAAACCAGTTCTGAGAATGTGTGAATGATATTGAAATAAGATGATCATGCTGGTTCTAGTTCCTGGTGATGGTTGCATGAGGAAATGTGCGAGCCAAGAGAGAAGGCACAAATCAGGAACGACAATGCTGGTCTCATCTCCGTTTCCAGTCAAGCAAAGAAAAGTCAAAGCAAAGTTAATGGAGGTCAAAAACACCATCAGCATCTCGTTACCATACAGTGGTGATTCAGACGGTCTTGCTCTGTTGTTTTAGACGCTGTGACTGTGTGCCGATGGACTGTTTGCTCTCTGGACGTGTTTCCTCTTCATGCTTCACCTGCTGAACACAGAGGCCAGCAGATGTTTAACAGCACAACGGTGGTTCTGTTCTTTCACTGTTAGCCAGATTGTCAAGGACCAGCTACTGATTATGAAAAATCACTCCCATCATTTCCCTGCCACCTTAACAGCCTGTTAATTTTTCAAGCATTTGTCTGACATGTCCTAAATTTCATTCCTCAGAAAACGCAAAATGAAAAGAAATGTTTGTGCAAAGTGCAAAACTGTTTGTTTAAGCTGGCAACTCTAACATGATGCAGAAAAATACTATTGAAGTCAGTAGTGCCACTCCAGAAGAAATCCAAGGTTTTCTATGAATCTCCTTAGCATAGTGAAAAATTTTGGTCTTTTTATTAAAGAAAGTACAACATGAAAGTAACTTGTTGCTCTCAGAATTTGGTAGAAGCGTTGAATTCAATAAAAATCCAGCTGAATTCACAGCACGGCCGTTGTTTTTAACTCGTATATGACGAGTTTGTCAGATGATGTTGATGTAATGAAATCAGGATTTCAGAATACAAAGTCTGCACAGTGTACAAAAAACGATTTGTTCTGCGATAACATGAAATGATAGAATATTTTGAAAGCAGTGGAGATTTTTACACAAATCAGACTTGAGAGTGAATGTGAGAGTGAATAATCAAATAAATCAAAATCAAATCAGAAAGAAAATGAATGAATGAATGAATGAATGAACACAGTATAAATTATAAGTATATGTAAAAAACGTCTTACCGTCAACACAGAGCAATGTTGAAAATTAGTTTTTTTAATTAAATGTATGTAAAATTTATATATATATAAACATTTCAGTAAAATCTTCTGTTGGAGTTTTTGTCATTCTAAACTGACACCAATGTTTTCAATTTTTACCATAAACATCAAGATTGTTTAAAGTGTTCTTGATTAATAGTAAATGAGATCAATTTGAGCCACAAAAGAGACACTTCCTGGAATTGTCAGGTCAGCCGTTTGATTGACTCAGGTAGAGGAAATACTGGTATATGTGTCAGAAATTTGTCTGACATGGTCAGGAGAACGGCAATGAACAACCTAACAAGTCTGTGGAGACTCAACATGAGAATCCTCCAGAGAACGCCTGAAGTTTCATGTTTTCTGTAGCTGACAGCAGCAGACAGAAAAATTGGGCAAAAAAAGCAACCTAATATGAGTGGGCCTCATAAAAAGTTGAACCTTGACTTTGTTTTTGTCGACATGATAGAGAAACAGTAGATGGAAGGAAGGTTAAAGATCGGCTGGTCATTTTTCTTCATTTTTTTTCCTTTCTTTCATTCAACTTCATGTCTTCTCTGTCGCGGTTTCGGTGATTTCAACCCGACCACTCCACCTTTGCAGAATGCAGGATGTGCGTCAGTGACCTTGCGGAGCTGACAGATACATTTCATAACGAACACAAGAGATGTGTCATATGTCAGATCTTCTCAGGGAGAAGTTGGTGATTTAATCCAGTGTCAGAAGTTATTTTCAGACTCAGGTGTGTGTCTGTATGTGTTTTCTGCTCAGGAGAAGCAGGAACCTTTCATGTCGGGTAGCCCTGGGATGTTGTGCTCTGTGGCCTTCAAAACAGCATTATCAAAGGACTGCACTGATGTTGACACACACACACAAACACACACACGCACACACATTCTGAAACACAGCCGAGTGTGTTAATGTTAAGGAAAATGACCTGCTTGGTAATAATAGCATCTGTCGACAACAAAGTCATTTTCATATTCGGTTCTAAGGACAGGCGGGGTTGCATGCTGCTCAAGCCCTTGAGTCAGATTTGTGACATTATTTGACACAGTGTGAAACAAATAAAAGCTTGTTTTGAGTCTTCTGTTAAGCTGGAGATGCTGCCGTTCTCATTAGTGTTGTTTTACCGGAACTGCAAGGTGATGAATTGATGGGGAAGGTGACAAGTAAATGAAACTGTCAAAGTGCTTTAGTGGTATATGTTATAATTAGTATATTATGCGGCCAATTTATGGAAGGAAGTGATGTGAAATGAGGAAGCAGCGCAATTGTAATTAACATTTACTTCATAGAAGCAATAAACACCAGTGAAAGAGATCATCATTACTCTTTATAACATTTCTCTGTCTATTCATGGGCTTCTGTAATGTTTCTCCTCGTTCTGTCCAACTTGTAGCTCTGATAGATGTCTGACCATGATGGTGTTTAGTGTGAATTTGAAGCCTCATAGCAGAAACCAATCAAGCAATTGGTTGATATCTGAACAAACCTAACTCCAATCCTCTGTTTACATCTGCTGCTTTGAAGGGAAATTTTAACATATAGACATTTTTTCTCTGTTTTAGTCAGGTAAAACATAGAAGAATTGTTTGGCCGTTTGGATTTATTAGTTAGGTATAGTTGAGAAGCAGACAGGAAAGTAGGGAGAAGAGTGGGAAGAAGGCATGCAGTAAAGGCCCGTGAGTGGGAACGGATCCCAGGCCGCTGCATCAGGGACCAGCCACTGTTCGTGGGTCACCTGCTCAACCAGTTTAGCTATGTGTGCCCCCCAAGATCAGTTTTTCATATATGCCACAGGTGTACATGAATGCTGTCCCTGTTGATTTTAGCTTCATTTCACACAACAGCTCTGGCTGGATGTCATTAAGTGTCACGGGCAACTCTGTCATGGTGGCCCTTTGCCATCTAAACTATCACGATGTTCTGTTCTTGTCAACTCGGATCAAATCGAGGGACAACACACTTGATTGGGACATGCCAAGCAGAATCATTCTGCCTGGGTTAAATTGACAAGCCATCAACCTACAGCTCTCAGGTATCTGGGTTTCCAAGTGCAGTCTAACATTAAGAGAGGGTTCAGGGGAGACCTGAGGATCTTTTTTGTTTTGTTAGTTTTTTTTTTTTTTGCTTTTATATGATACATGTTGACTTTTCCTGGTTGTGGATATTGATTTTAACAGAGGAGTCAGACAGCAGAGTTAGGCTACTGAGACCTCCTCTCACTTTGAATTGGATTTAATTTGATGTCTGTAGGATTATGTCTGCTAGTGATTGCAATGTGCATGCATGCGTGTGTGTGTGAGGATATGCTGTGAAATACAATGTGAACTGAAACCTTGAGGGATTTCATCTGTCATCAGACAAATAACTTCACCATCACAGATCATCAGGTATTCCACAGAATAATGCATAAACACTGGATAATACAGGGAACTGAAATAATAACAGTTCTTAAGATTTATGTGATGCCTGATCAGATCCCTTGACTCCGTGGCTTGATTTCTCAATGTGCTCAAAACAGAAGTTAATGATTCTGCATCGTTAAAGGACAGAACTGGTTGCTTAACTACAAAGTCTGTTTTCATTTTTCTTGTGTCATTGCTGTTTTCAACTAATGGATTCAAATTAAGCTTCACTTTTTATAAGTTTTGTTTATTTTTTAGTTTGCTCTTTATTTTGGCTGCTGCCACTGTGACTGGTTTTTCTTTGGCTTTTCTTTCTTCTGTGTTTCAGCACTAATATCGACTCAAATAAAGCAAAAAAGTACAAAGACTGCAAAGGCCTAAAACACCTTTAGCACAAAATACGGACTGAAATGTCCATAAATATATGTAGCTTCTAGCTGTTGCTAGGAGTTTTTCTTCTGAGTTTATTATATTATTATAAATGTCCGACCTGCTGGTGATACTGGACATTTGGAGACTCCTGCAATATAACAGAGCAGATCAAAGAGTCTTTTGGATGCTTTTTTCCCAGCTTTTGCTCTGCAGCGGAAAAATTCAGTTCATCAGGAGCAGAAACCAAAACAGTCATAAATCAAACACTAAGCAAAAGTCACAGAAAATAATGTCAGGATCTGAGGCGATTGGAGCCGTCAGGGTGGAGCCACCTTAACCAGGACGGAGACCAACAACAAAGGAAAGTAGAGTCTCAAGTGTCCTTAGCATCAGAGTACAAGTCCATCTGTCTTCTTAGAGTATCACAGAGTGTGTCTGACTTCACTGTAAGTGATCCACTTCTGGAGGTCACAGCACAAAGTGAAGGGATGAATGGAGTGCTGTGTAATGTGATGTCATGACTTTAGCAGTATAGCTGGTAAATCATGTAGAGCCACTCTTCAAAATGTTCTACTCGACGTCGGGGAAGTCAAGTAGCTAAAGTGTCAACAAACGATGCAGTCAACGCATCAATTATATACAAATATGCAGCATGAAGCAAAGGTACATCAGTGTGACAGACTTACTGTTGTCACCATGTGAAACATCCATCTATCCATTATCTGTACAAGGCTTAATCCTCATTAGGATGATGAGGTTTGAGCCCATCCCGGCTGATTTAGGGTGAAGGCAGGAGACACCGTGGACAGGGCATCAGTCTATCACAGGGTTACATATAGACCAACAAGCAAACTCACATTACAGACAGCTTAGAATCACCAATTAACCTCAGCATGTTTTTGGACTGTGGGAGGAATCCGGAGAACCCGGAGAAAACCCACGCATGCACAAGGAGAACATGCAAACTCCATGTAGAAAGATACCAGGTCCGGTTTGTGTCCCAGGGATCTTCTGGCTGCAAGGCAATAGTGCTAAGCACTAATCCACTGTGCAGTTCCATCTGAAAATTTCTACTATTATTATTATTATTATTATTATTGTCGTGATTTTTATTGTTATTATTATTATTATTATTATTATTATTATTGTCGTGATTTTTATTGTTATTATTATTATTATTATTATTATTATTGTCGTGATTTTTATTGTTATTATTATTATTATTATTATTATTATTATTGTCGTGATTTTTATTGTTATTATTATTATGCCATTTTTGCGGAGGAATTTCAAGTGCACAAAAGCTGCATGACATATAAATGTGCCAATATTACAATACAAAAGTATACATATTTAATATACAGATTTTTATATAGCAACATACAGAAATGATATCATGCATTTCTCTTAAAGAAGAGTTGGGCATACAATGGAGAATAATGACTATAACTTCAAGTTCATGAATGATGAAAATGTTTATTCTTTTCTCTTTTCTTCATTCTTTGTTTTCCTGTTTGACTTTCTTTTTGCAAGTCAACACTGCAAATCAACAGAGTGGCCCTTAACTTCTGAACACATCCATTTGTAGATATAGTCTGTGTATGTGTGTGAAGAAGAGAAAGCTGTGCTGGTCATTTGAACTGAAACAGTTTCTTCAACATTTCTTCTGTCAGTGATGTTTCGTACAATCATGAAAATCGAAACCATGAACTATATTGTTAAAGAAGCCATTATCCAATTCCCAAACAACTTGGAAAAAACACTTCAACTCTCATTGCTTTCTTCAAATACTGCAGGCTTGTTGAATCCACTCTGACTAACCTCTTTACAATCAGCTACATGCTGGGGCTTAATTGTAAAATAAAGAGCACAAAAAGAACATGTTTTCTTACTTTCTCTCTGCTTCTCGCTACGGAGCATTGTTTACACTGTGCTGCTATTTTGCATTATTCACTTCTTCAAGGCTATTCCACTGAAAATGTAACATTAGTTACGCAGGCTTGAATGCACTTAAAAATGAGAGCAGTTAATGATCTGCATGTGTGTGTTTCTGTGTGTGTTTCTGTGTGTGTGTGTGTGTGTGTGTGTGTGTGTGTGTGTGTGTGTGTGTGTGTGTGTGTGTGTGTGTGTGTGTGTGTGTGTGTGTGTGTGTGTGTGTGTTTCTCTGTGTGTGTGTGTGTGTGTGTGCAGCACTCAGTGTTGATTCTCTAACCACCGTTGTCAGTGTGGCTCATTGTAAAATTGATGTCATTATGTTTTCTTCATTTGACTCGAACAAAGCAATTTTGTCAAGTTATAAAGCAGCTGAGGGGAGCTGAATAAACCCACCACAGCAGCAGAATGCCAAATTCGAAATTTGTCACAGAAGATACAAGATGTTTGATGAGATACACAGCCTGTAATGTAGTGTTACATAGAGCACATGCAGGCTATCGAGGCGTTTCTGTTAATAGTCGAAGACTGCTGGTTGTTACTGTAGCAGTGGGTGGCAGGTAGGTTGTTTCAGAGTCTTGGGATGCTGCTTTTTACACAAGGAGGTCAAAGATCATCATAAACGACCACTGGTTTCCACTGTTCTCTGTGTGAGAAGAACTACAGAGGAGGAGCACTTGCCTCATTATAATTCTTTAGCGCTAGCACGTATATGCACACAAGTCGGCATGCATGTATTTGTTTTGGGCACCAATGAGCAAAATAGGAAGCACAGAGCAGTTTGATGTTTCTTAAGATGAACTGTAAGATTGTCCCTGCTGAATGTGTCCCCTCTACAGCCTCCCTTTCCATTCCTACACCTCTAGAAACCTATTTTAACTCACTGACTTCAGTCCTGTTCTTCTGGGTGGCCTCTAGAGACATATTGCTATTCATCCATATGGGCATATCAATCATGAACTCTTCTCAAAACAGGTTTGTGAAAAACCTATATTCTGCTACTATTAAAGTAAATGGAAAAGCCACGTTTTAATGGATAAGCAATTTAAACAGAGCAAGACGACCCGCTTGAGGACTTTCTGGTCACTCAGTGCAACGGTATTGGCCTGTATAATTGCACATGTCTCTGTAATTGCACATTTCTCTGACTCTTTCAGCATTCCAGTTCACTGATTTACATGTGTTTGAGAATCCACAGTGTGTACATGTTAGTGTATCCAAGTCGGTGGGATAATTGGTCCCACTGAAATATGGCTATTTTGAACCATTAATAAATCATAAACTGCCATGCATTTGCTGGCTTTTCTGTCACATGCACACAAAAAACTCCCTTGTAGTGCTGGACACATTGAATATTTTTCTAACATTCATCCGCTCACGGACTATAACAGTGACTTCTTGTTAAATCCTAAATGGCAAACTCAAGAACTTCCCAATTAAATGACAGATGTTTAATCACACTACCACATCTTGTGTTGGCAGAACAGCCCTGGCTCGCTGGCTCGTGGATACAGAACCTCTGCAGGTGTCCTATGGTGTCTGGCACTGGGATGTTGCCAGCAGATCCTTTGGGTGCTGTGTGTAGCAGGGTGGGGCCTCAGTGGATCTGGCTTGTTCCAGTTCATTCCACGGGTGATCAGTCAAACTGGGATCTGGGGAGTTTGGAGGCCAAGTCAACACCTGAGGCTCTTAGTCATGGTGCTTGAGTCATTCCTGAACATTGTGTCTAGTCTAATGCACTTCACCTGCCAGTTTTATGTTTTCTCGTGCAGTACGAGGTTTGTTTGTCACAGTATTGTTTCTTAAGGCAAGATTTCCAATTAAGCATTTCATGTTATTACCTGCAATGCTCCTGATAAAAATAAAAATAAAAAATTGCAATGAAATCTGCATGACATCTCATAAGTGACTGTACCAAATTATTATGAAAATGTCATTTTGAAGGGATTTCAGTGAAATGAGCATTTGGTTTTAAGGTTTTCTGTGACGGATTTTGCTCGTTTTTCTTGGATCTCTTTCGATAACGGTATCAAACTCAGACAGCTTTGGTAATTACTTTGCCAGGTAATCCTAATTGAAGTCAAGCCTACTTAATTGTTCTACGTTGTTGACAAGTCACAGTTGTCGTGTGGTATGGGATGAAATATAAACTGGAGATTGTTATAAGGCCTTGCAAGACCCATGATAAAGATATTTTGTTGTTGTTTTTGTCAAAACTGAAACAAGATCATTCCATGTTGAGTGATTTGGAGCACATATGAATATGGATAGATAATAATTCATTAAGGAACATTTTCATAACACAAGTTTATAGCACTTAAAGGCAGCCATGCAAAGCCTCTGGGGTCCCTATTGATGTAGGATTCGGCAGAGCCTGACAGCTGTGTGCATTTTTATTCTATTTTATTCCCAGTGAATGCAGTGCTGTTCTAGAAGGTCCAGACAGATTGGGCTTCTGGATGGATATTGAACCACCTTGTTCCCTAAAGACTGCAGCACAGCAGCAAGGAGGTGAGCGAGTGATGATCTGGGGTGAAATATTGGAAACTGAAAAAAGTAGGTCCCTTTAGGGTCCCTGGAGACATCAAAATGGCACTGCAAGATATGTCGAGTTTGTGGCAGTCCATGGTATAAAATGAAGAATTCTGGCCTCTGGAATAAAATTATTTTCATGCTGCACAAAACACGATAAAAGGAGAAAATCATCCCCCGAGGTCAACCCTATTAGGAACCTGTGGCACATCCATAAACGGAAGCTCAAAGAGGGTCGGCAGCAGTGTACCTGGAAACAGCAGCTCAGAGAGGCAGCCTCTGAAATGAAATCTGAAATGAAATGCAGGCAGGAACTGTGCGTGAGGCTACAAGCTTAGTGACAGAGAAAGTTGTCAAAATGATGTCAGAGAAGGTCCTATATGATATTATTTAGTTTCACGTGTCGTGGAGCTGTCACTATTGTTGGGTAATTGATTAGTTGTCAGCTAAAATTAAATTATTTGTCAACTATTTTGATAATCAGTTCATGAGCTTGAGTATTTTTTAAGGGAAAAAAAATGTCAAAATTGTCTTCCTTCAGCTTGTAAGATTTCTCAGTTATTTTAAACTGAATACAATTGGGTTGTGGACAAAACAAGTCACATGAGGATGTCATCTTTGGCACTAAGAAACTTTTTTTTTTTTTTGACAATCTGTGGTGTGTTACGGATCAAGCAACTAATAAATTATTTAAGAAAATAATCGACAGATTCATTTATGAGGAGAATAATTCACTCATTCCCTCATTCATTTATGCACTGCTAGCTTCTGTTGGGAGTTCATCGTGACTGGTTTAGTTTTTCCAAATTATACTTTGCATAATAGTTCCTATATATGCTGTGTTCTTTTTAAAATATATGCAATATATTAAATCAATGTTTTTAATTTTTGCACGTAAAAACAACATTGCAATACTACCATTCATTTTCATTTATGTGCTAACCTAACTGCACAAGGGTTTTCTAATCATCAGTGAGCCTTTCAACACCATTAGCTAACACCATGTAGCATTAGAACACAGGAGTGATGGTTGCTGGAAATGTCCCCCTGTACCCCTATGGAGATATTCCATTAGAAATCAGCCGTTTGCAGCTAGAATAGTCATTTACCACATTGGCAATGTCTAGACTGGATTCCTGATTAATTCAGTGTTATTGTCATTGAAAAAAAAAGATTTTCTTTCAAAATTAAGAACATTTCTAAGAGACTGCAAACTTTTGAGCAGTATATGTGATAAGTCCGAAAAACACCTAAAAAAATGCATCAAGCACGATGTAGTAGAGAAAGGTAAGACATTGTGTTGTATATTATTTATTTAGCTATTTATTACACCCTAAGTCAGCTGGGATAGACTCCAGCCACCCCACAACCCTAATTAGGATTAAGTAGTGTATAGCTAATGAATGGATGTATGGATGGATTGACTTGTTTTTGAAATATTCTTTTGAATCTTTTTTTTTTCTTTTCATCTCACGCATAGACTTTAAGTTATGGATTTTACATTGCTTGTAGTTCACATGAGAGGACTGTCAACCAGAGTGTTCTGGTTGTTAGAAGTGAAAAAAGTTTTCCTCCTCTTTGTTTTGTCGCAATCATCAGCATGATGAATGAGCATGACATCCTCTCTACCTTTCTATATTCTAAAACAGCACTCAAAAAAGAGGGAAAACAAAGCAAAGCAAAGCAAAACTGTGAATAAATGTGTCTTTAATGCACAGCTGAATACATTCAGTCAGAAGCGGACAGAATAAATGGCAGCATGACGTGCTGCAGTGAATAAAGCAGCTCTGTGGATGCGCTGACGCTGTCCATGGTGCTGTTTGCCAGCAGTACTGTATGTTATTAGTTGAAGTATTTATTCAAGTAAAATACTCAATCTGCCATCGCTTTTTGCATATTTCCTTTTTGGCATTAAGGAGAACAAAGTTGTTCTACTTACGGTGGAAGACTTCAGTGTCAATGAATAATTGTACATTGAACAAGACTGGTCATGTTGAGTCTTATGTGGCGCTAAATATCTAGTTTTGATTGTGGCAAAAAAATGATTGCCACGATGGATGGTGGCTATTGTTTATATTCCACTGTGCACAACCTGTCTTCTGTCCACAGTCAAATGACTAATTCCAAACAGCTGCATGTCTTCATTTCATACTTTTTGCTCCTGTGACATTTCATGATCTTTCTGAAAGAGTTTAGCTGTCTGCAGCTAAACTCTTTGTTTTCATGCTGTGGACTTGTATCCTACGTAAAGGTTAAGAGGTTGAGGCCAAGTATGTGATGATTTTTTTGTAGCTTGCTGCACTGCCTGAGATAAACCGTTTCCATATGCGCTCAAACAGATCTGATATCATGAGCTGCTGTCATGAATAATGTATGAAGACATGTAGCGAGGAAATCAGTGCCGAAGAAATTACTTACATTTCATCTGCTTGACCACTGGCCTATGCAGTTTTTTAAAATCTCACTATTTTCATCCTCTGATCATTTTCATCATCCCTCTCTCTATGACAGAAATCTATAATTTTCATAGCATTGTTTTGATAAGCTTCCATCTAACCTCTGCTTTTGTGTTTCTGCTGACCTGTTATGTTAAAAACAGCTTTCCTCTTTTCTAAGTCTAAAATACAAATGAGCAGTGTGATGGACATGTGCAGAATATCTTCACCAATTTACCAATCTGGCCCGTTATTGCTTCATTTTTTTCTTCTCATTTACACGTAGCTTCTTATATAAAAATCGAAACAACTTATGGACATTTTGCACTCTTATTATTATTAAAAACAACACTTACAATGACTCCATGCTGAGCTGTTAATAGTAGTAGCAACTTGTTTGGCAATTATTGATATGAATCAGTGATAATAACTGTCATTATCACTGCTGTTACTTGCTGTTTATCTACATACTTTTTTCTAACAAGTGTGTTTGCTAATGTATCACCACTTTGATAAATTAGCTGAGAGGCTAATGTGAGACTGAAATGAGCATTAGAGGATTACATGAGCAAAACTCTTGTTATAAAATCATTTTTTTTTGTCCCCAAACTTGTAAACAAGGTGCTTCAAATACAGCATAATTATATGCATTTTGACCAGGGTATTGTTGTCATGCTTGTTTATCGTGTTCACACTTGTGAAGATTACAGCTTTACAGGTTTACTGACTGCAGTATTTGGGATTTAAAACACAAAATAAACAGGCAAATAATCCTCAACCCTGAAAAAAACAAAAACAAACAATAGGAAGAGGAGAAAATGTTGTATTCATTTGTTCATCCCTGCAGCTATACCAGTTCTTAATCCCAGTGGGATCTCTGCCTTGAAAATCAAAAGCAAAAACTGATTTTTATAGTCGCAATGAGTAAACAGTCGTAAATATTGCTTAACCTTTTGTTATTAGCAATCCCATTGTTCAGTTTGTGTGTATCTGTGGTAAAGGACTTCAGAACTATAATGAGGCTGAAAAGTGGAACCTAAACCCTGCAGGAGAAATAAGGAGCTTCTTCTTGTAGAACCAGGCATACAATTTATATAGTGTATTTTGTATAATCACACTTGGAGATCAGCGGAATCAGACAGCTTGGTGGCATCAGCCAGTACTCTGTAGCTCTCAGCTGACAAGAGTTTTTTTTTAATTTTCTCCCAACAATTTAGCATTTGAATCATACTTTGAGTGGCTGTTATTATGTGGGAGTGTTTTTTCTGCTGAAGTGGTGTATTAATCAATATCATGGAGTGGCTTGTGTCTTTCGTTAAACACCGTGAATCATGTTCAGCAAACGTCAACATGTGCACAAAGACTGAAAAAACACTGCATTGTAAATGGGTGACACCATTTGCCACTCAGTTTTTGTCTTTCTGTTTGAATTCAATCCACGTCGAGCTCATAAAATTGTCAGATAAAACCATAGTAAAAGGGACGTTTACAGGGAGGAGCACCTCTTGCATGTATTTATTTATTAAAAACTCTTGCTCTTGCTACTCTTAGTAGAACAAACCATTTACTTGTATTATTCACTGAGAAGATGAGTTTCTGTAAGATGAACACAATGTGGTGCTAAGTACTAAATTCTTTACCTCGTTGACTGAGAAAGCTAAACAGATTTCTTACAACCCTTGTGAATGAATAATGTCTAGATTTTGTGACACCAAAAACTGTGTAATAATTCACCAGCCATTTTTCACATTTCATTATTATTATTATTTTTAACCAACATGTTTGGTGAGAGGGCTGCACAGTGGTTGGATGGTTAGCACTAGAGTGCCTGTATAACCAGAGTGGCGACAACTGGGGGTTTGACGCCATTTTGTTTCCATTCACTCAATATGGGACGCGCAGCACGAGGTGCACATTCACGAAAGCTAGCTATTTCTGGATTGCTTACTGATTTCAAGACATGTTTTGGACAAAATATTTTACTGGCTTGCTTTGTCTGGATGTCCAAGGTTGGATTATGGCCGTTTTTGTGGAATATTTTCATCTGTGACTAGTTTTAAGCCTTCAAAAGTGAGTTGTGCTGTTTAGGTTATTTGCTGTTTGTTGGACAAATGTGTTTATATTACCTGCTGTGGTAATCACATCTGAAAGTGGTTTATACCGGCGGATTCATGAGAATCTAAGCTTTCCATTGGTGTATAATGTTTCTATTATCGAGTTTGCAGCTTTGGTCAATTTAGCAAAATATGTTTGCACATACGGGCCGCTGAAGTTAACTTCAGCGGCCCGTATTTCATGCATGAAAATGGTCAAAGTCAAAATAACCACAACTGCCTAAAATCACATCAAACTTTTCTATCTGTCATTCACCCATACATCATAACATGAAAGTACATACATGGGACTAACCTGGCACAAAACGATGATGAAGTCGGTTTCCATCCCACTCTCCGGACTTTATTTTCCCAGTTTCCTTCTTTCTGGATCACTGGGAAACTGAAACATGTGGGATCCCTTCTCTGATCGATTTGTGCACCCAAAGGCACAACAGTCCGTCATTTTTCAGGTATTTCGTGAGCGAAAAAAGACCTAGAATTACTCTCTGCAGTGTAAACATTAACAGGAAACCCTGGCGTTCATGAATTGGAAACAAAATGGCGCCTATACATCACGTGACCACAATTTTTTGGACCCGTCATGTCGCCACTCTGATATACAGGCACTCTAGTTAGCACTATTGTCTTGCAGCCAGAAGATCCATAGTTCACGTCCCATCCTGGGTCTTTCTGCATGGAGTTTGCATGTTCTTCCTGTGCATGTGTAGGTTTTTTCTGGGTACTCCAGTTTCTCTCAAATTTCAAAAACATACTGAGGTTAATCGGTTACTCTAAATTGTCTGTTGGTGTGAGTGTGACTGTTTGTCTCTGTATGTAGCCCTGTGATAGACTGGTGACCTGCCTTCACCCTAAATCACCTGCGATAGACCCACTACCAAACCGGTCATGTTGAACAATTTTACAGGCAGGAAAATATTCTCCACGGCTTCTCCAGACCCTTTCACGTCTGTCACATGCGCTCAGGGTGAACCTACTCTCATCTGTGAAAAGCTCAGGGCGCCAGTGGTGGAGCTGCCAATTCCTGCGTTCTATGGCAAATGCCAACTGAGCTCCGTGGTGCCGGGCACTGAGCTCAGGGCCCACTAGAGGACATCGGGCGATCAGACCACCCTCATTACAACTCTTTCTGATTGTTTGGTCAGAGACATTCACACCAGTGGTCTGCTGGAGGTCATTTTGAAGCACTCTGGGAGTGCTCATCCTGCTCCTCTTTGCACAAAGGAGCGGATACCTTTCCTGCTGATGGGTAGAGGACCTTCTACGTCCCTGTCCAGCTCTCCTAGAGTAACTGCCTGTCTCCTTGAATTTCCCTTATGCTCTTGAGAATGTGCTGGGAGACACAGCAAAGCTTCTGGCAATGGCACATATTGATGTGTCATCCTGGAGGAGTTGGACTGTCTGTGGAACCTCTGTAGGGTCCAGGTATCGCCTCCAGAAGTGACACTGACCCTCGCCAACTATTTAAAAACAGTCTGAAAACACGAGGGGGGAAAAGTAAATGTCAATGGCCTTCACCTTTAAAACCATTCCTGTTTGGGGGCTTGTCTCATTGTTACCCCTCTAGTGCACCTGTTGCTAATTTCATTAACACTAAAGAAACTGAAACTGATAAAAAAAATAAATAAACACCTCTGTTAATTGAACCAATCGGTATCCCAGAAGTTTAACTGTCTTGATGCAATATTTAGATTAAAAAGCAGTCCTTTACTTTTTTTGAGCAGTGTATATATATATATATATATATATATATATATATATATTGTGTGTGTGTGTGTATGTGTGTCAAATGCATGTTTAAATTGCTAATACTGATTTTAGTACAATGATTTTTTTTATTGTTTTAGCAGGATGCGTTGTTGTTTGCACGGTCATTTCAGCCATTTTGTGTTTGTTTGTGTGTGTCTTATCTCCGCTTCATTTTAATTTCTTTCATTTATTTTCTTCTCTCCTGTATCTTTCTACCACAGATGCCCTTACCTGAGGCTGCTCATCACAGTCTGAATTTGAATAAAGTTATTAATCTCCTCAGCTGGATGTTTACTGAAGTGATTAGGTTGAGTGCCTTGCTGGAAGGCACAACAGCAGGAATTTCAATATTAAAACTTTCAGTGAAAAAAAAAAGTTAAAAAAAAATAACTAATTAACCAAATAACTAACTGCATCCCAGCTCCTTTGACCTCTACTTGGCTTTGTTGTGTCTTAAAATAGTATTACAGGTGGACGTTTTAGGGATTAATCAAGAACAAGTGAAGCAGTGCACCAACACCCGCTCTAGTATCATCATCCACATCGTCACTGAGCATCAGGATATAACTAATTAGATGTTTGACCTTTCCGTTTGTTTCCAGGTGGTGTTTATACACTTTGGGGCTCGGAGCCTATGGAATAGTTGGCAGCCAGGTTGTTTGGCACCTTCTGCTTTAGTCGTGTGTATGTGGTTGTGTAAATGCCATTGTCAAGCCCCCAGCTAGTCGTGACTCGTACCATCTCTTAATTTACCAAATGCAGCAGAGAAGCTCAGGAATATTCATGGGCGCTGCCTCAGGGAACATTTCCTGAAAAGCACAAAATGGATTTTTCTTCATCAGCAGGTTTTTTTTGTTGTTTTAATTTCCCTTTGTATTGCCTTTGTAAGCCACCTCTTAGTAATTATCACTCCACTTCGTCGTAATAGTTATATTTTGTGTTAGTTTGTAGAAGTTTCCTGTTCATTCTCAACTATGCTCTGCTGTAAAATGCTCCGACTAAAAAACTCGCGTCTGTTGTCTGCTCATGCCCCCTCCACCAGCAGTACTGCGTGAATAAGACGTTGAGTTTGAATTTCATTCCCTCTTGTAAGACAGATACACTGGTTGCTCCTTATCTTGCTCGTCTTTGTACTGTATGCAGTGACTTGCTACATAAACCCTGTCTTGCGAAAAAGTGGATTCTCATTTATGTTTCAAAAGAAACTTATTTTCTCCCTGAAAAGTATGACTATGAAGCAATAGGATTCCAGTTAGGAGGTTTTAGGGCGCCAGAGGCTATAGAGCCCTGTGCAAGATTGTTTTCTTCCTCTATGGCCATTCACATCCGCAAAATATGGAGCTCCACTGATTTGCATAGGGAAAGTGTGTTATTTTGCTCTATAATAGTAATAAAGAGATGCATGTCTACTTGTCTGTAACAAGAAAACAAAGCAAAAGGTCATAAGAATTAGTTATTGCAGCGCACTAAGAGCACATCTCGTATAATTCTTGATCTTGTTTAATGCGTTACATGCAAGAAGAAGTGCTTTATCCAGGGTGCCCGTGGATCCTTAAAAAGTCTTAAAAGGCATTGAATTTATGAATCTAAAATTAAGGCCTTAATTGGCATTAAAATGTCTTAAATCAAGCTTTCAAACGTCTTAAAAATATTGACATGTGATAGGTATGATTTTATGATTGCAATTATTCTCAAATCTCAAAATAAATGGGAACATTTATTCATTTATTTTTTTAAATAATTTACCGTGCTACGATAGTGGAACCAACAAAACAGTGATGTGGTTGCAGCCGGGACTCTAAGAGCAGACGCACGTCGTTCATGTAGCAACTTTGGACCAGATGGGGAAGTGTAAGTTCAACGAAAATTGGCTGTCCAACCAAGAATTTTCTTAATGGCTGAAAGCGGTACCAGGCAAGAAGTGTTTCAAACTCGGCACGATGGGAGTCAAGGCAGTGGAGTCACACATGCAGAACGCAAAACACAAAGCCTCAAAATCGAGCTGCCAACAAACGCCAGGTATTTCCCGCTTCGGCTCTACTCTCGTCTCCACCGAGCCTCCACCCCCAGCCCGGTCCGTGTACGTCGCCGTCATTCTATTTTCGATTTGGGGTCAAAACACCAAAAACGGATAACGGCCGTTTCCCGTTTTTCGTTTTCAAAATAAAAATCAGAAAACGGAAAACCAATCCGTTTTCCGATTTTCTTTTTTCAATAAAAACGGATATCAAAAAACAAATTAGAAGTTAAATTTTTATTTTTATTATTTTTATAGCCCAATATTACAAGAGTTACCCCAAAGAGCAAGCAAATCGGGTACAATGGATTTCACTGCTGTCTTATTTATTCACAGGACTAGCAGGGTGACTTAAGAAATAAATGTAATAGTCAGAACAGCACTGCCGAAGCGGTCTATCATAATTGCATGCCTAGTTTTTATATACTTTGTGAACAATCTCATCCACTATATCTGAATGTCATAGTAATAATGTGAACATCGCCACCTTCTGGGTGCTCGAGCTCAGAATACACAATTTTCAACATTAAATGTTCTTCCAGACTGGATCATCATTTGGCCGCAAAATGATGACCGACTACCTGTCATCAAGAAATGTCAAGGCTTGTGAGGACAGGGTTAAGGGTAAGATCCCTGCATGGACTCTACCACCAAGCACGTTAACATGTAAGAGAAGCACTATGTGTTTGTGCAGTTTAAAAACTTCAGTGTACCGCCGGCGGTACACTTACTAATTTGCATAGGAATTTAAAGAATGTCCGAGGGCTGCAAACGTGATTATATAAACACTATACGCTGATGGAAAGCTTAGATTCTCATGAATCCGCCGGTATAAACCACTTTCAGATGTGATTACCACAGCGGGTAATATAAACACATTTGTCCGACAAACAACGAATATCCATCCATCCGTTCTCTATACACGGCTTCAACGTACACAGCGCGACTCACATTTACGGGTTCATTATTACACACAGATGAAAATATTCCACAAAAAACGGCCATAATCCAACCTTGGACATCCAGACAAAACAAGTCAGTAAAATATTTTGTCCAAAACATGTCTTGAAGTCGGTATATTTACCAAGAATAGGTCGTTTTCAAGGAAATGCACCTGGCGATGCCCGTCCAATATTCCCCGTATGTCTCATCATATTTTTTATTTAAAAATAGAATATTAGCGATTTTTTGTACTGAAAATGGCTGGAATTGACTGCAGCTTAAAGGGTTAACAACATTTATGTTTTGATTTGGTTCTAGGAGAGTGGGTCCGTGTACGTCGTCATTTCTGATGTTTGTCTTGAAAAAGTGTAGTTAGAAAACGGATATCAAAAAATGAAATTTAACTTCTAATTTGTTTTTTGATATCCGTTTTTATTGAAAAAAGAAAATCGGAAAACGGATTGGTTTTCCGTTTTCCGATTTTTGTTTTGAAAACGAAAAACGGGAAACGGCCGTTATCCGTTTTTGGTGTTTTGACCCCAAATCGAAAATAGAATGACGGCGACGTACACGGACCCAGCCCCGATATCAACAACCGGCACCGCAGCACCGCATCTCCGCACTGTGTTCGGCTGTACACCTACACTGAAAGCAGAGGTACTGTGGTGTCTGAACACTGTGACAAAACAGCAGTCATATAAGTCAAATGAGGGAGTTGGAGACTTGTTCCGAGCTATGTTCCCAGACTCTGACATTGCCCGCTCAAGTCATGTTTTATGTTAAAATAAACATTTGGGTAAAATTGTCTCTAACCCTTTGTAATTGATGGTGGGGTTTTTTAAATTTGTGTTTATTGTGAAATTGGTCTTAAATTTTATTTCAAATGGCATTAAAAGTCTTAAAAAGTCTTAAATTTAACTTGCCTTAAGCTGTAGGAACCCTGTTTATCTTTGAAGAAGAGCTCTCTTTGACCGGGAACACTGGAGCCTCATTTGCAACATTTGAGGCTGATATAGATCTGTAGCGGTACTACGTTATGATTTATAGCTCTGGTTATTAATAATTGGGGCACCACCCTAGATTTCTAGGGGAAAAAAAATAATAAAAAAATTTATATTCATAAAAATTTTGATCAATCTCATATCAAAAAGTCTTGAATCCTCGGTTAAATTGACCACATTCTACACAAAGAAACACAAGACTAATTTGGTCTAAAATGAGGTATTTATTAACTATTCTATGAAAATAATGACAAGTGAACTATGTACAAGGTAGATATGGTGTGTGTGTGTGTGTGCAGGACGACATGTGTGTGCGTGCGTGTGTGGAATGTGGGAGTGTGTGTGTGGTGTGTGCATGTGTAAGAGATGTGGAAGTAGGTGTGAGAGATAAGGAAATATGGTGAAGATTAGCCAGAGCTAACCTGACGAGGTAACTGGTAATTTGGATTAAGAATTCTAATGATTTGTAAAAGAATAAATTGAATAAATGAATTAATTGACCAAGCGGTTAGTACATCACCCATAGAATGGAATCAGAGCAAACTCAGCTGGAGTTATTGAAGTGAACCGTCATGGGGCTGGGACGTGCGGGGCCTTCAGATTCGCAGCACAACCGTCTGGACTTGCAGGTTCGGAGCGGTGTGTCGTCGTTATGGCCACGCTCGGATGTCCTGCCGCGGGTTGATCGATTCTTATGCAAGTGGACCTGGTCCAACAGGTCTCCGGAGTTCTCAGCTGAGTGTTGCTTGGCTTAAAAATGATGGTTCTCAGGCTTTAGCCAATAAAAACGGGTGTTGATGAAAAACGGTCAAAATTAAGAAAAATAAATGCTGGTTCTGAATCGGTTCTCCGGATTAAATGAATAAAATTCGGCTTAACGTGAGCAAAATGTCACCTTAAGTTACAAAAATATTAAGAGATAAATAGTTAACAAACTTAGATGGTGAGGGAATTTCAAAGATAGGAAAAAACGCGCTTTAGGTAAGAAAATAATGGGAATCTCTGTTATGGATTCCTCAGGTAGTGAAGAAAGGGAAGTGAAGCGGGTAAGAGAGTGATGATGTGGGCTACGGCTGACTTTATCTGTGGGTCCAGCTAAGGGGAGGACCTGGGCGGAGAGAGAGAACTTTTAGGCGCGAGTCTGGTGGAATTTGGAATCTCTTTGTTCTCACAGAGTAGAGAAGAAAGAGGAGTCCAGAATGGATTAAAATATGATATTAAACGCGCAAAACACGATCTGTCTATCCCACCATATTCAGTTGTGTGAAAGTGAAATGTGTAGATTAATACATATGTTCATATGATGTGAATCATTTCATTCATAACTATATGTTTATGTTTATGACATTAAAAATATGTATCACAGTGAAAATATAACAACAAGTCAGAGATTTGATAACAGGTAAATACAATGGTCATCATTCAACCTAAATAGGAGTAATAAAGAAGGAATCAGATTAACCCTTTATGCTTCAGTGCGTCGTAGGTGTACCGCCGGCGGTACACCTACTAATTTGCATAGGAATTTCAAGAATGTCCGACGGCTGCAAACCCGATTATACAAACACTATACGCCGATGGAAAGCTTAGATTCTCATGAATCCGCCGGTATAAACCACTTTCAGATGCGATTACTACAGCGGGTGAGAAAAACACATTTGTCCGACAAAAACAAATATTCATCCATCCGTTCTCTATACACGGCTTCAACGCACACAGCGCGACTCACATTTCCGGGTTTATTATTACACACAAAAAAAAAGATTCCTCAAAAAACGGCCATAATCCAACCTTTTACATCCAGATAACACAAGCCAGTAAACTATTTTATCCAAAACATGTCCTGAAGTCGGTATAAAATCCACAAATCGGTCGTTTTCAAGGAAATGCACCTCGCGATGTGCGACAATATTCCCTGTATTTTTCGTCATTTTTTTATTTAAAAATAGAATATTAGCGATTTTTTGTACTGAAAACGGCTGGAATTGACTGAAGCTTAAAGGGTTAAACATCACAGATTAATAAATCAGCTTCTGTGAAAGATAGAATCGTGATTTTCGGATATGTTAACGATGAATGATTTCCATTGACATTGGTAATTCTGTAAACACAAAATACATTCCAGAAATATTAATTTGGCAAGGTTTTTAAGTTCAGTTCCAGTCTCTTTGTTTCAGTCAAAGAGAGTGAGAGGGTGACTCCAGCCTTCAGCCATAAAGTTTTACGACTTGTTATCTGATCTGTGGAAGGCAGAGACGTCTCCGGCTGAGGGTCTCCTAAAGCTGAAAAGGGATTTTAGCATGAAAATTCATTAAACAAACATCCATAGCATATAATTGAAAGTCATTGTCTTTTAAAAATAAGAAGTTATTCCAGGGGTTTAAATGTTCACAGGAGCTCCATCCTTCTGTGAATGAAAACCTACAGAAATACAAATGTCTCAATCCTCCTATAGAGATGGGTGTTGGTCAGTGCTGGAGAGAGGGAGAGCTTATCTGAGTTTTGATCAGCTCAGGAATTCCAGGGCCTTTGCAGTATTGCTACAGATCAATACTTCACACATTTGTCACAATGAGTTCTTTTCCATTTCTAAAAAGAAAGCTGCTTTAATCTTCTTCTCAGCTTTATTTGTTGACTACACCCTTCTGGTTAGCTCAGAATCCTGGGTCCTGCAGTTCATTTTTTTGACCACCCACTTCTGCCTGTGGCAAAGTGAGAACCGCTTGTGAGGCTTGTCCTGCAACATCCTACTCCCGATGCAGGCTTCTAGCGTGGGCGTAAGTCTGCAGCAGGACTTGCAACGGGTTCGGTAATGCCCCATGTGGAGCAATTATTCTTCGACTCAAGTTTCTTTTCCACTTGCTGCTTGGTTAGTTTTAGGCACCGAAGCTTGATTGGGTTTTGGAAAATATCACAGTTTGGATGGTGTTCATTCTCAAAATGTGTTTGAGGGTGTATTTGAGATTGCAGAGTAGTCGTATAGGAATGTAATTTTTCAGAGACGAGGGTGCCTGCGCAGGTAGAGTACAAAGACTCTGTGGCAGCTGCTGAGCTAAAGACAGTTTCTTCATGAAATAATGCATTTGAGAGCAGTGAGACTGATGAATTCAGTTCATTTGAGGGTCATAAGCCCCGACAACAACAGTGATAAAAGACTCCACGTTCTCCGACTCCAACATCAGAGCTCACAGTGGACATTAGCAGCTTAACACATGAAAGAGAACCTCTCTGCTTTTTGTTTGTTTTGTTTTGTTTAGTTCTTTTTTCCTGGTGCGTCTGAGGGTGGGTCAGATAGAGAGATAGAGGCACTCTGGCCGTACATGCTGTTAGTCACTTTCTCCTCTCCAGCTCCATTAGGCAGACCACCCAAAATCCGGCAGACAGAGAGAGAACTTTACTGCACTGTACAGGCAGAGAGGCTGCCACACTGGTAAATGACCGATTGAAACATTTTAATTAGGTTAAAAGGAGCCCCTTCTGTCAATAGCAGTTCTGAACTGGTCTCATCAGAATAAATCAGCTACCTTTAACTTTGCATTGGCTCTGATCCCTGCATCACTCCTCTAAGACCTGCTTACTCAGGAATCATTCTGTGACTCATTCACGAGCCGAATAATGAGGCTGAAAACTAAATGACCATCCAGTTTAAATGTCAGGCCATGGCTTTTTTTTTTCCTTTTCGTAAAGCCTCTTTAGATGCTTTTCTTTCTCAGTGTTCAGTGCAGCCAAAGTTAATGTAGCACTCAGACGTCTTTCTCTCTGTGATGCTCTGCTCCCTCTCCAACCTCCTCGTTCCTCCTCTCACCTGATGTGTTCAGGTCACATGAGCCGATGTCGAGTAAGCTTTTATCAGACATTTTCATATTCATAGTTTTTGCAGTTTAATGCGGTCAGGCATTTTGCAGCAGGCATGTGAAGCAGGTGTCTGATTCAAGGAAAATGTACTTTTCTCAGGCTTTTTTATTACACACTGAATGGTTGGGCAGCAAGTATGATAGGGGGACTTATTCATCATTATTTCTTTTTCAGATTAGTTTGTGTGTTCTCCAGCAATTTGTCAGAGTCACTAGCCTTTATATATTTTATGGAGATGTCATTATTGATGTTTATCAGCAGAAATAATCAGGGAATATAGGCATATAAACCTTTGCGTTCTGGATCGCATTTTAATGAAACAGCTGCATACAATTTACTACAAAAATGCTCACTTCGGCTTTAATTTTCTGGTAAAATGCTGATGAGGTTTTACTGTGAATAAAATGTTTCAATTAAGCATGTAATACATTATTAAAGGTTTCATCTCATGGCTGTTCTCCATCAGAAAATTCTGCGGCTCTGGGAGGAGGTGTTTTCTGTAAAAAGGTAATAAAGACGAGATGATGTGATTTACTGTGATTGATGTGTTTGACAAAAATCAACGAGAAAGTACACTAGTGTGATGAACCAGATGTAGCTGTAAAAATCTGTTCCCAGCAGTTTTATTTCTTTAGGATGTTAGATTTCTCGGTTATAATGTGAATCGTGTTGGTAGATGGGGACTTTGGTTTACCGTTTCTGCTGCAGACGGATGATGCCGGAGAGTGAAAGCTGCATCCTGGTTTTCTGAGTGAACATTTAACAACGTAATGAGTACTTTGAGAGCTCAGTGTCATTTGCCCACCTTGCTGGATCACATATTTTTGCTCTCAATAATGCATATTAGAGCAGAGATCGCTTTTTCTAACAATAACCCAGTCTGTTTCAATGCTGCCGTTGAATCAAAAACAGCCTTACTGGCCAAGTATGTGCACACATGCAAGGAATTTGACTTACAGAAAAAAAAAAAAAAACAAGCACACAAAAAACCTGCACGAGCATGTACACTACCAGTCAAAATTTGTATTATTTTCTACATTGTAGTATACAACAGTATTCATCTACAATGTAGAAAAGAATGAAATAAAAACCACTGAATGAGAAGGTATGCCCACACTTTTGACTGGTCGTGTACACACAGGCAACAAGTTGAAGGACAGCTGTTATGTATGTGATGGAAATCAACAGCAGAAGACGATATTCTCTAGCATACTAGACTTAAATTCAAAGTCAAAGAAAAGTCAAGTAACACTGCAGAAGAACTGAGGAGAAACTAAAGCTCATGATCCATTTTATACCTTTTCATTCTGAGTAAATATCACATACTACACTCTAGAGACGCTCATGTCAGGATTCATATTACGCATAACGTCTACATAGAGCGTGTTGCGATCTCACTGTTATCTGTGATTAATCACATTGTTATTTTAAATTCACTGCAAAATGTCATGTTGCCCTGGTTTAACAGCAAATTCGTCTTTTCCCAGACCTAGAGCCAGGACATGTTTTGCCTTGGTTATGTGGCAAAGCAAGTGTTCATTTACATTCACAGATTCACTATGCAGAATATAGCCCACTTGTTTAAAAGAACATTTTAAAGTAAACCAGTTGGGGAAAAAAAATAATCAGTGTTTCAAATATCTTAGTGAGTATCACAAGTTTTAATGATGCGTTAACAATTTCACTGTGGAAAAAGAAGATATTTGGCATGATATATATTGGAGAAAAACAACTACATGTCAGAGCTTTTACAGAAGCTATTACCGGCTGAAGTTGTTTCGAAGTTGTTTGCGTTATGTTGTTTTTTACTTTGCTTCGGTCAGAGACGTGGTGAGTGCGGATGGCTGTTAGTGCATTTATGTCTTGGATTGTACTGTGGCACTCTGCACTTAATGAGACTGTAATTGAAGTCATAAAGAAACACACACAGTTACAGATATGTTGTGTGCCGGTGACTTATTGTGTGCCACAGTTGTTGAGAGTCTTCTGCGATGGTAGTAAGCTGGCTGTACTGTGGGTTTTGGTCGCAGTGTCAGGAGTGGATTTAGGAACTAACATGGGTCACAAGAGCCTGAACGAGCCACGGAGGGAAACAGAACATCCCTTACACCCACAGAAAAAAAAAAGAAAGTCCGGATACAAGTGAATCTACTGAGTGTTTACGAGGACAAATATACAGTTGACCGAATGCACACATTTTTACAGTACATAAGGGGTCAGTAAAACGCCCAAACTCCTCCAGGTGGACACAAGCAACCTAGTCAGAGAAACTAGCAAAGAAGAAACATGGCTGCCTTCTGCCATTTTGAACAGAGTTTATCATGAGCTGAACCATAATTTCAGTGAGATAACGTCTTTTGGCAGAAAAACCTGGGAAATGTTATCTGAAAATAAACTAGTTCAACATCTTTGTTTCGATACTCAGAAAAATCTACCTGCTTCAGTTTCCAGCGTATATAAAATCGACAAAGCATTGTTGTGTTTCTTCTTCCTCTTTTGAAGTTGGTTCAAGAATGCAACAAAGCCAGGCTACTGCCACCATCTGTCTCACTGACATTAAAAGAGTTCTCCAAAACGTCTTCCCTGTATATTACAATGCCAAGGCATCTAAAGGTTATTCTCATCATACCTGTTTTAATTCCTCGTGTGTATGTGCTCACCAGAGCAGATGTGGACCAATTTGGAGTCCATATTTCCCAACCGCATCCACAATCAAATTTAATCTGATACCTCAGTCATTTTGATTTAGTGTCTGTAGGAGCTTGCATTCGATAAAAGCCAATTTACTGTTCTTGTTCTGGTAACTGAAAACACATATTGGTTCCATTCAGTACAAAACCAGTTTTTGAAATCAAATGAAAACATCCAATTTCCAGTCTCTGCAAAGTGGATGCCTGCCTGTATGTGTAAGATCTGTCAAATACGAGGGGCTTCAGAACATAACGGCACAGCAGTTTTGGATATTTTTTGTTGCTTTTTGTTTTGGTTTGGTTTATTTTGGTTCGGTTTGGTTTGGGCCTGGGCCTGGGATCTTTTTACATGGAGTTTGCATGTTCTCCCTGTGGGTTTTCTCCGGCTTCCTCCCACAGTCCAAAAACATGCTGAGGTTAATTAATAATTCTAAATTGTCCATAGGTGGGAATGTGAGTTTGCTTGTTTGTCTCTATGGGTAGCTGTGTGATAGACTGGTCACCCTAATGAGGATTTAGTGATGGATGGATGGATGGATGGATGGATGGATGGATGGATGGATGGATGGATGGATGGATGGATGGATGGATGGATGGATGGCTTGGTTTCATTTGGTTTGGTTTGATTTGATTCAGTTCTGTTGTCTTGACTTGGGGAGTAAAGGGGTACATGGAACACTGCTTTGTAATTAGAATCAAAACAAAAGTTAACTGGTCTGTTAAAGTTAAAGATAAAGAGAAGCAAAAAAAAAATAGCAGGATTGCATTTCAAAGTGCAATATATTTAAAATTCAACTCTTAAATAGTCTGGACAATAATACACTACTATGCCAGAGTTCCATGCACATTTATGCATGAGCTGGAACAGCAATAGGTTTATATTTAGACATGGGTTCAGGATTGATTAGGATCTAATAGTAGAAGATATTTTTCTTCAGACAGGTTGACTGTCACACAGATAGCCACTGTTTATGAGCTGCTGTCACATCATTTGGTAAATAGTGGGCATCTCCAGGCTGAATTCTGAGCTCTATCAGAGATGTCAGGATATTTTTTATTTTACTGTCTGATATGTTTACCTCACTGCCACTTGTGGAATCTCACTCCACCCAATTGTTGAAAATTGGCGACTCTGCCACGGCTGTGAACACACGTTACAGAAGATACCTCAGCAACAGTATTTCCTCAATATGTAATCCTGAAGTAACAGAAAATTATCAAGTTGCATCAGTAGTAGTTGTATAGGAATATGTTTTCACCCATCCAATCCTAATTAAGACAAGATATGAACAGCCACTCTCCATCGCATGTGTGTTTAGAATCGGCACATCCTTTACCTTCGACAGAATTTAATGAGAGAGACAGACAGGCAGGGACTCTGACACACCGTTCCAAGCTCTGCCTCCAGCCAAGCACAGCCACCTGCTTACTGTAATCTGATATCTATTTAATGCACGGGCCTCGTTCTTTTTTTTTTTCTTTTCATACTTGGGTTTTATTTCTCAGTGCTGTTTTGTGATTAGCCAAGGCAATCATGTTGGAAACTGTAATTACAGCTTTTTGTTTGCTAAACAATAGCCAAACACCTTGTATGCTGCTTTTTCACACCAGTGTCCTGACCAGCGCTGGCATTCTGTTGAAGCCGTAAAACACACAACCCAGTAATAAAACCAGAACTGTTCCAACAACGGTGTTTGTTCTACTGAAAATACAACAGCCAGTGAGGAACAAAAATAGGTTGCACTAAAAGAGAAAACAAGGTTGTGAATGGGTTGTTCGAGTAGATGCTCTCTCACAAGTAGAGGCAGCAAATAAAAGAGATGGATGTAGAGGACCAGTTAGGCTTCTGTCAAATCCAAGTTGTTACTTGTGTTGTGTCTGTTGGATTCTCTTCAGCTTCTAATAGTTCCTTCTCGTTCATCTTTGCTCCCTGACTCTGACCTGAGCCAGAGTACGGTGGCCCCTTCATCCAATCCACAGTGAAGTCATTAGCTTCCACTTAGTTTAAATGTTGCCATTCATCTCTATACAGCCTGATGGGATTCAGTGAAGACATGCTGTGGAAGGCTGCATTAACAGAGGAATGAAGGGGGATGAAACAGCTGAAATACAAACACTGACAGACAACTACATGCTGTTTGTTCATGATTCATTTATCGTTCCCAATAGCCCGAAGGCTTCGGCGTGTTATTGTTTCAACAACAAGTGAAGGATAAAGGATTTTGATCCTCACTTTACGGCAAAGTGGAGATTCATAAACTTCACTTATTTCAACTGTGTTCACGTTCACCAGGGACCTGGGCTTTTATTGTTTGAAATGCCACATTATATCTCCGGTAAGTCAGATTTAGAAGCCAACTCCAAACTGTCTCGCTCAAGACCATGTCTTTAAATTGTGTTTGTTCCCTCACGCGAAGAAAGAACGACTTGTTTTTTTTTTATTTTGGTGGCAAGGCTGTATTTTCACTTGCTCGCCCTACATTGTGGTATTCTACACACCCCATTTTTCCCTCTCCACAGGCTGTATGCCATTTTAATCTGCTTTTCTAATGTGATGTGTCATGCTAGCAGTGTCAGGAGAGGCTTTGGGATTGGATGTGACCCACAAAAATGTTAAGAGACACTGCAGGCAGGAGGTCAGAAGAGTGAATGAAAACAACAACAACAAAAAATAACAACACACTGCCAACACTGCACATTCAAACAGCCACAAACAACACACTGCAGGATGACAGAAGTTGGTAAACTGGTTGGCAGAAGGAGTCATTGAACCAGTTGTCTGACATTAAAAGCCTCTGGCCATGGCAGAGGGCCAAGGAGCAGCCTGCCCACAACTTAAGAGGCCAGGATGGAGGCAGTGTGGGAGAAAAGAGTCCAAATCTGTCCCAAAAGTGAGATAGGAGACCGCCACAGACAGAACCAGAGATTTAAAATGACAACCTAGCACTGTGAATCCAACTCGGGTCTAGAGGAGAGGCAGAGCGAGGACAGGAAAAGACAGATCGCGCCAAGCAGAAGCTGAGGCACATGTACAGGTGATGTGTTTCATTCTGCAGTTTGCAGTGGTCTTACAGAAAATCCCGGACGGCGCTGTGATCACTCACATCCATTTTGCTGCATTGCTTTGATATCCATCGGGCTTTCTGCCTCAGGGTTGAACACACATAAACCAGTCGGTAGTTGGAGGAATACTAACAATCAGTGCTCAGATCTTCTCTGAAATTTAAACACAAATCCGCAACGTGTTGTTTCCAAACCCTGACTGCACAGCAGGTCACTGCCACTTATTGTCTGCTTGTTTTTCCTTTTTATTCAGTCATTTCTGATACTTAACCCACTTCAGCCAAACTGATGATTGCTTTCCATCTTCATGATTCATGTAAAGTGAGCCATCAGACCTGCTGAGAAAGGCAGAATCACGAGGCCAAGACAGGAACACCAGGAGACAGAAAGATGACAGGCACTCTGAGCTTTTGCTCCTCAAACCTGTCATGAGGTTAATTCTGGCAAAAAGGTAATCAGCAGGCAGTCTTTGAGTGTTTGGGTGGGACAAAATGTGATCTGCTTAGAGTGATTCATTATCTTGATGACAGCACTGATTGGAAATCTGCATGGTTTTCCAGTCTGATGTGATTAATATAATTATTCAATCCATTCACATTAAGCGATGGAACAATTATCAAATAACCACAATCCATTTGACTCAAAGGTTAATTTCAGCTCTCATAAGCCACAGCCGCCCCTGATTTCCTTCAGTTAGGCTTCAGAGGGAAATCTGTTCTTCAGATAAATATACAGATAAAGTTGGTTGGACTGTCTTGGCTCCTTTTACATGATCCAGTTATCCATCCATCCATCCATCCATCCATTCTCTATACACCGCTTTATCCTCACTCGGGTCGCGGGGGGTGCTGGAGCCTATCCCAGCTGACTCGGGCGAAGGCAGGGGACACCCTGGACAGGTCGCCAGTCTGTCGCAGGGCTACATATACAGACAAACAATCACACTCACATTCACACCGATGGACAATTTAGAGTAACCAATTAACCTCAGCATGTTTTTGGACTGTGGGAGGAAGCCGGAGTACCTGGAGAGAACCCACACATGCAAAGGGAGAACATGCAAACTCCATGCAGAAAGATCCAAGGCCCAGGCCGGGATTTAAACCAGGCATCTTCTTGCTGCAAGGTGGAAGTGCTAACCACTACTCCGCTGTGCAGCCCATGATCCAGTTAGCTGATCAACATCTGATTTGCTGACAGATGGGCTGCTGAGGAAGGCAGATTTTTGGAAAGACCCTAAGTGTGGTTGCACTGCTGTTATAAATTATTGGATAATGTCAGTATTATGACAGATTTTGTTGAGATGCACACCTTCTTTGCCTTTACTTTTCATCCACAATTAAACACTGAGTGGGCATTGACACTGGGACTGTTTTTGGCAGATTGTGGCATACTGTTGGAGTAATTATTAAACACATGTATAATGCAGTATTTGCTCTTGTGAGAAATTTCAAATGACCAGTTTGGATTTATTTGAATTTCAGGCCCCATAGTAGGAGTTTTAAATATTCTTTGTTTTTCAGTGCTTCATATGTCCACTGACTTGTTTTTTAATGACTCTCCTTGACTGAGGATATCATATTGCTCAGACTATATTTTTCAGCTGCTCTTTCCTGCAGGGGTTGTGTTGCATGACCTTTATCTCTCAGATACCCTCAACTTGTTCTATTGGATTTAGGTCACACTCAGTCAGCTCATGGTTTTCTCTTTTTTTATTATTCTTTAGAAATGTCTGTGTGAGTCTGGCCTTGTGTTTTGTTTTTCTTCCATTAAGCATCTTGTATAACTACAGGCATTCATGGTACCATCTATACACACCTATCCAACACTTAGTGCACTCATGCAGCCCCATATAAAATGTGTAATAATAAAAAAAGAAAGGTAACACAATTTGACAAACATCTAACATTTATTGATTTTGTACATGAGTGTACTTGCTTCTGTTTTCTGTCAGGTCACAGAAACAATTCTGCATCTTAAAGAAAAAAATATGAAATTTAGTGTCTGCTATTTAATGTGTCATTAAAAAATACTTTAATTGAGTAAAGCCCATCTCATAAATGGAACATCTTTCTTTCAGTCACTAATTCAAGCTGTGTTCTGGACAGAGGCAGAAAACAGTGAGAGCAGGAGAGAGGCAGTGAGATTAGACCATTAAGATGGGACCATGTTCTTATCTTACTAGACAATGATCTGGTAAGATGAGAGTTTCTCCTCTCAAAGAGGAGTGACGTGTTGAAGATGAAGAAATGAAGCTTAGTGGAAGGTGAAGGATGGAGGAAGATGTGAGTGAGGTGCCCAGTCTGCTGTCTATGTGACACTGTTAGGGTTCCAGGAAGAAGAAATACAACATTTTAGTAATGCTAATAGCTCCACAGTTTCATGATGGGCTTCTATCTTGACCCAATGCCTCTGCCATAGTAAGGTGTACCAATTTTCTTTAATTTCATTGTATTATTATTATTATTATTATTATTATTATTATTATTATTTTTGCTGTTCTGGTCCAGCAGGAAGCTATTTTTAAGTCATCAGTACTAACCACTGATTATCCTCCTCCACTGATTGACATAGAAATGAAACCCAGCAAGAGCAGGTTAGCTTGTAGATTGGACTTGGCAGGGGCTTAACTCAGTGGACCATGAGATGAAAAAGCACACAAAAGAAATGAATTGTACTGTAAGTTCCCCACTTTTTTTTTGGTGTCAATTTACCCAGGTGCGTGCTATGTGACTTGTAAATACAAAACAACCTCTATCTGTGACACTTAAACTGTAAACACAATTCATAATATCCCTTTTTTTACAAGTTATAACCATGTGTAGCAATGATGCTTGCACATATACAGAGTTATGGTCAGCTGAGTTCTCAGTTAGTGCATGCTTTGAGACAACCTGGAGAACTGAAGTAGGGAAAAAAGTAGTTTTGACTTTGACTGATCATCTTGCTACTGCCCTGGATCCTCTGGATTTTGGATATTTTCCCTAAAATGGACGAATGGATGATGAAATAGCCGGCATTAATTTTGGTATTTTGATACTTGGCCTGTTTCCTCAGTGACTTGCACTTATTTAGTGTTCATTAAAATAATAATTTTTTAAAAAAAGGCAAATGAGACTCTTTTCCAAATAATTTATGTGAGACTTTCAGTGTCAATTTAACACTGTTCAGTAATTACAATTCTCAATTAAAATGGCACAAACTGCAATCACAGAGTCACAAATGAATTAAGTGATGGGCACTCATTAGTAAGAATAATGCAATACATTGCCATCCTGTTGATTATCTCATGTCAGTCTGTCCCTGGCAGCTTTTAACAAGTACAAAAAAATGTTTCTGTTTTTTTTTTTTTTGAGACAAAGATATGGAGGGGAGCGAGAATGAACTCAAACGTCGTTAATCACTCTTTATTTTCCATTAATCTCTGTCAGAATGTCTCTCTCCTTCTGCCATGATGCTTCATAGCGCTGGATGGAGGATATTTACTACTGTCAGAACAGATGTCCCAACTGAGTCCCATCTACTAAGAGATGCAACTAAAATGTCGCAGAGGTGTTGACTTATTAGTATTCAATATGTCCAAGCCAGCCTCAGCTCTTCCAAACCCTCTGTAAATTATCAGTACTTTTTATGAAAGATTTAAGGGAAAAAAGAAACCTGTTATACTGATCTGCTCTCCATTTTTTCAGACAAATCAGCAACACTACAGTGGTTGCTGCAACAAATTGAAACCATCGAGATTTTAATGTTTAATGTTAAGTATAAATAATCCTAAAAAAATGGTTTATTTATTGAAAAAAGGCACCTGTCATGAAAATTACAAGCATGGCTGTTGCGTTGATATCTTATTGTTATCTCTTCTGAAATCATATTGTCAACTTTGTAGCTCGAATCTTCGCTGTCTATGAAACTTGCTAGCTGTGGTGTGCAGCCCACATAGATCGAGGCATTCTGAGTAATTTTGTCTGTTCAAGACCGCAAACAATATTAACATTTAATTTACAAATGTTGAAGTATCAGAAATGAGATGCCCTGACCTAAATGATTCTACACAATATGTTGAAGTTGACTTATATTGTGTTTACCTTCAGTAGAAAACAAAAATACACTCACATTCAGTGATATTAGAAAAATAAAATAAAATGGAAAAATGTAGTGATGCAAATGAAATTGTGTCATATTTAAATTTTCTGTCTCTAGTGATGCATCATGGGACTGCTTGTTTTTGTACAGGCAGATGAAGTTGCAGTGATGAGGTATATTCAGCAGGGCCGTAATCATTTTCAATAGAATCAACAATGTATATATGCAAAACTAACATCATTTTGTATACAGTGCCTTGTGAAAGTATTCGGCCCCCTTGAACTTTTCAACCTTTCGCCACATTTCAGGCTTCAAACATAAAGGTATAAAATTTTAATTTTTTGTCAAGAATCAACAACAATTGGGACACAATTGTGAAGTGGAACAAAATTTATTGGATGTTTTATACATTTTTAACAAATAAAAACCTGAAAAGTGGGGCGTGCAATATTATTCGGCCCCTTTACTTTCAGTGCAGCAAACTCACTCCAGAAGTTCAGTGAGGATCTCTAAATGATCCAATGTTTTCCTAAATGACTGATGATGATAAATAGAATCCACCTGTGTGTAATCAAGTCTCCGTATAAATGCACCTGCTCTGTGATAGTCTCAGGGTTCTGTTTAAAGTGCAGAGAGCATCATGAAGACCAAGGAACACACCAGGCAGGTCCGAGATACTGTTGTGGAGAAGTTTAAAGCCGGATTTGGATACAAAAGATTTCCCAAGCTTTAAACATCTCAAGGAGCACTGTGCAAGCAATCATATTGAAATGGAAGGAGTATCAGACCACTGCAAATCTACCAAGACCCGGCCGTCCCTCTAAACTTTCACCTCCAACAAGGAGAAGACTGATCAGAGATGCAGCCAAGAGGCCCATGATCACTCTGGATGAACTGCAGAGATCTACAGCTGAGGTGGGAGAGTCTGTCCATAGGACAACAATCAGTCATACACTGCACAAATCTGGCCTTTATGGAAGAGTGGCAAGAAGAAAGCCATTTCTCAAAGATATCCATAAAAAGTCTCGTTTAAAGTTTGCCACAAGCCACCTGGGAGACACACCAAACATGTGAAAGAAGGTGCTCTGGTCAGATGAAACCAAAATGGAACTTTTTGGCCACAATGCAAAACGATATGTTTGGCGTAAAAGCAACACAGCTCATCACCCTGAACACACCATCCCCACTGTCAAACATGGTGGTGGCAGCCTCATGGTTTGGGCCTGCTTTTCTTCAGCAGGGACAGGGAAGATGGTTCAAATTGATGGGAAGATGAATGGAACCAAATACAGGACCATTCTGGAAGAAAACCTGTTGGAGTCTGCAAAAGACCTGAGACTGGGACGGAGATTTATCTTCCAACAGGACAATGATCCAAAACATAAAGCCAAATCTACTATGGAATGGTTCACAAATAAACGTATCCAGGTGTTAGAATGGCCAAGTCAAAGTCCAGACCTGAATCCAATCGAGAATCTGTGGGCAGAGCTGAAGACTGCTGTTCACAAACGCTCTCCATCCAAGCTCACTGAGCTCGAGCTGTTTTGCAAGGAAGAATGGGCAAGAATTTCAGTCTCTTGATGTGCAAAACTGATAGAGACATACCCCAAGCGACTTGCAGCTGTAATTGCAGCAAAAGGTGGCGCTACAAAGTATTAATGCAAGGGGGCCGAATAATATTGCACGCCCCACTTTTCAGGTTTTTATTTGTTAAAAAAGTTTAAAATATCCAATAAATTTTGTTCCACTTCACAATTGTGTCCCACTTGTTGTTGATTCTTGACAAAAAATTAAAATTTTATATCTTTATGTTTGAAGCCTGAAATGTGGCGAAAGTTTGAAAAGTTCAAAGGGGCCGAATACTTTCACAAGGCACTGTATATATACAAAGATGACTTTATGGAGGACTTCAAAGGAACCACACAAAATACATTGTGTCACATGTCGGTAATAATAATTCACTTGAATATTCAGGTTAATATGTATGAAAAGTGTACTAAAACTGTAAAAAAGTATGAAAGAAATATTTCCTACAGTGCCCTTCTCCCACTTTAAAGAAAATGTCATGTCTAATAATAATAAAGTGTCGCGTTTGTTCTTGTCTTCCATTTGACTTTTACCTTCACTTACAGAGTGTATGTGCTGCATACATTCTCTGGATTTTCTAATTTATATCATCAACTATGACTCCTTATTGCATCATATTAATCCTGCTGTAAATAAAAATGAAGATTTAAGCTGCTGTTCTCCTCCTCAGTGGATGAATATGAATGTGTTGGTAAGGTCAGGATTCTTTTGAACGATTACATAAAAGCATCTTGTCTGTGTTTGTGTGTGTCTGCAAGCTGCACTGACCTTCGAACAGAACAAGTTGTCCCTTGAAAGGCGACAGTAGATTTTCACTGATTAATGGATGTTCTGAGGATTTTAATGTTTGCTTTTTGAACATTGTGAATTGTCTAGTTTTTAGTTTCATCTCCATGTCGAGTCCTCAAAGGTCTGGCTGACATTTTTTAACCGGTTCAACTTGGGAAAAAGATTCATTATTAAATGATTGTAATTTGCTGTGATAGTTGTGTTCTTCAACCTCCTCTGAGCATGTTGAGCTGTCTAAAGCTGTGTATGTGTGAAACCCTCTGAGCAAACTTGTTCTCATTTTCTGTGACCTTGTGACTCAGTTCAGAAGTAACAAAAGTAGTTTTCAGTGGATCCGCTCCACAAAGGAACACTTCTTCTCGTAAAGCAAATGAGGAAACTGTTTTTTATGTGTTTTACTGACCAGATATCCACCAGAGTGTGTGTTGCTTCAAGTATGCTTTAAAGTCCCTTTATTGTCATTGATTAAACTCTAAAAACTCTTCTCTGTGTATCAAAGTTACACATTTTGACTTTTTTTTCATAGAAATAATCCTTTCCTGGCTTAAAGTGAAGAAATCTCGGGCACCCAGATAACTCAGCTGAGTGGGTGGGTGACCCATGAACAGGGGCTATAGTCCCCGACAGAGCGGTCATAGCTTCAAATACCACTAATGGCAATTGACTGCGTGTTGTTCCTTTACTCTTCTACCCATGTTTCCCATCTCTTTCTCACTGTCTTATAGCCTAGCCACGCTACACCCATGTTTCTGACGGCACAAGGGTCTAGGCACACTCGACAGGGAGGGAGGCGGGCTAAAAGGTTGTCTATCAAATCAATCTGCAGCAATTGGGTAGGTATACAACCAATCAGTGCAACGAATAGGCTGACATAGCTCCTAGAGTGCCGGAAATCAGAGGATGCGGTAGTTCGGTGAAGCCTTATTTATACAGTCAATGGGTGAAGCTCAAGTATATTACAGACATGTTAACAGAAAGATTATTCAGAGTCGGTGCTAATGGAGCTCAACGACTGTTGTCGTTTTTGTTGTCGACCCTGGCAGAGAATTAAATTCGTTGCCATGTGTTGTCTAGGCTAGTTGTTTCCGGTTGTTTCTGTCAGAATCGTCGCGCCTCTGTCGTCACTTCGTTACGCCCGCCTTCTGACTCTACACTTCATGGTGATTCGGCCGGCCAGTTTTAGGAGAATCCAGCCTCAAGCCTTATGGAGGGTAACTAGACCCACCCTGGAAGATAATTAAATTCATTGCCGTGGGTTGTCTAGCGCGGCTAGGCTAACTGTCTTATCCAATAAAGGCAAAAATGCCCAAAAAACAATACTTGGAAAATAAAATAGAGAAATCCCCACTCTGCACGTACGGAAGCGCCACTGTCAGAATCTGTGTTTTTGAGTCTGTCATCGCAGTTTCAAGGTGAAAATGTTCAGTCATGATGTCAACTGCTTATGTCGTCCAATCACTAATGAAATACACCACCTGGACAAACAAAACATGATCTTCCCAAGATGGACTTTTTCATCACCTTTTTAATTACACTAGCTTTTGTAGTACTTCATGCAGACATGAAAGGATGCAACTATTATTGATTTTGTTGTTGTTGTTGCAACTGTTCTGTGCCATTGGTTGTACAGAATTGGGCTCCTATTTTAAACGTGCTACTATTGATTATTTGACTAGTTCATTTGTTTAACATGATTGAGTTTGGATTCACTCTACACTGTCACATTCCTCTGCGCTCCTTTTCTCTGTTTATTGTAGGAGAAATTCACTTGAAAGTGCTACAGTCTTTTTCAGATACGGGTGACTGCCATATAACTGCAATAACAGCATCCACAATAGAGAAAGGTTATGTATGGCTGTAATACTTTTTTGATGAAAATCCCTCCAGCAGTCTAATGGCTCTGTCTGTGTGTGATGTCTCAGTGTGTGTGTGTGTGTGTGTGTCTGTCTGTCTGTGTGTGTGACTCTGTCCTTTACCTCAATGAGGAAAAAGATATTTGGAGTCTCAACTGTGAAATGAATACATTGTCTGTCATTTTTTCTGTGCACTGAGCTAAAAAATTGTCTGTAATAACCCAACTACCAGCTCGAGTTCAGATCACTGATATTCAACAATTTTCTATCTTTGTGACAGCCATTTTATAATAATGTCAACATTACTGAAGCAAAATCATGTCCTCAGACATTACTTATTAAAGTCTTCCAGACTCAACGATAAAGATAAGGATCTGATAAGAAATTATTCTTCCTCTCAGAGGGGTTTTAGTTCTTTTGAATTCGATGTCATTTTTCATTGGCTGTAAGTCAAGTTTGAGTGAAACAGCTGCTTGGCTTCAAGGAGGAAATCAGTTCAGGGAGGTTTCTTTTAAAGCTCACCAACATCTAATTAGTACACATTATGTTTTTTTGACATAATGACATACACTTTTTGCACAAAAGTATGTGGACACCCAACTAAAATAATCAGTTTAGGATTGAGAGAAAGGATTGTTGACGTTCACAAAGCAAAGGGAAGTTTATTCAACATTTTCTAAGCGAGAAGTATTATCAGGAAATTCAAAGGCAGCCACACAGTACCGAAGATGATTGGAAGTGAGATTTCAAAGACTCTGGAAAGAAAACTAGTGAGAGATGTGTCTAAAAACCCAAGAACAACTGCCATGACTCTGGGGAATGATTTAGCCAAGTCTGGAATTGAAATCTGAAAGAAGACAGTAACTAAAGCCCTGCACATAAATTTAAAATGAGGTTGCAGACCAAGAAAAACGGCACTTCTGCAGAACATACACCTCCAAGCTAGATTGAAGTATATGTAAATAAAAGTAGTATGTTTAGAAATGCTGCATTACAAATTCCTTAATCTGTTAACTTGCTGGATCCCTACTGTTGTTTTAAATGATGTAGTGTTAAAACTCCCCTTTATTAGAGCTAAAAACAGTCCAGAAGTCCATTGGTCCCCGCATACTTTTCACTGTGGTCTGTTTTTCCTTTCAACATGCAATTGTGCACACTTTAACTCAACCTTTCTCTCTTTCTCTGTTGTTTTCTCTCTTGCTACAGGTAAGTGCTCCCAATGACGTTCTTCAGAGGAAATGCTAAAAGAGCAACCAAGACAGATTTAACAAGATCCTCCGCTGCAGTGTCTCCAGCTCCACTCATATCTCAGTGGGTTTGTTGTGCTTTGTTTCTTTAAAGAAGAAAGAATTGTGTCCAGAGGGCTGCTTAGTACTTTCAGATGATAATGGTATAGGACACAGGGTTTCTTTACAGATAAATTTCCTCTGTTGTTCCACACAAACAACCGAGGAGAATCCTAATAAGAAGGAACAGCCACGCCGCCTGGGCATAATGTCAGCAGTTCTTTGTGTGAGATGGAGATTACGAGTTCTTAGGAAAACGATGGAACAAGCAAAAGTTTGTGAGGTGTTATAGAGAGTGTGATGACCTTGTTGTCCAATTTCAGTTTTTTTTGACATAGTGTATTCTCAGCTTGTGTTAAAGCAGAACCCACCATATACCTGCACTAGTCTTGTTACCATCCGAGTGTTGACCTTACAGTGTGGCTGACAGGTGAAGCTTTGTGATATCAGACTGCAGCCGATGCAGGATGGTCATATTTTATAGAAAAACCCTCCGGCTGAAACCGTAGAGCAGGTTGGGCTTTTGAGAGTGCTGCCTTTGTTTCCTCTGACCCAGTAGCAACTTTTAAATATAAAGGAACCATTCTCTTGATGTGTTTGTGTGGGTGTTGTGTCCGTGTAAAGCTGTCTGTGTATAGCGAGCATCATGGATGCCTAACTCATATCAGCTGCTGGCCTTTTTCCTCCACCCAAGAGGATCGCGCCTATCTTCAGTTTTAAGCCCTCAAAGTCTGTTCTCTTTGCTTACCTTTGCCTCCTCCGTCTCTTTTCAGCAAAACCACCTCCCCCACGTTTCACTCAGGAGACGTGGGCAGGCTCTATTGTAGGTCATTTTTTAGTCTGCAAGAGGTATTACAAATGGTTTGCTATTCATAGCTTTTTCAATCAGTTTCTGACTCAGGGGGAAATAAGCTCACAATAGACTAACAATGGAGTTTTGAAGTACTGAATGTTAGTGCTACAAAAACAAAAAAAAGGACAAAAAAGACAAGTTTTTGCAGAGGTCAGTGAAGAAAGTAATTGGGCAGTCATAACAAAATCCAGCAATTTTTACTTAAATTGGCAAAAGTTGGGGGCTGCACAGTGGTTAGCACTTTCGCCTTGCAGCGAGAAGATCCCTGGTTCGCATCCCGGCATTCCTGGGATCTTTCTACAGGGAGTTTGCATGTTCTCCCTGTGCATGCGTGGGTTTTCTCCGGACACTCCAGCTTCTTCCCACAGTCCAAAAACATGCTGAGGTTAATTGGTTACACTAAATTGCCCGTAGGTGTGAATGTGAGTGTGATTGTTTGTCTGTATATGTAGCCCTGTGACAGACTGGCAACCTGTCCAGGGTGTCCCCTGCCTTCGCCCGAGTCAGCTGGGATAGGCTCCAGCCCCCCCGCGACCCTAGTGAGGATAAAGCAATGTATAGAGAATGGATGGATGGATGGCAAAATTTGAGTTTATAAACATACCCTCCATGAGCGTGGGCCTGCTGGGTGGATACCAGCAGTCTACATAGTTTCAGTTGTAATGTTTCATCTTACTCACCTTATACTCATTGCAGGCATTCTTTCCTGCTGCTTATGTTAACTTGTCAAGTGGTTTTATAACAACAGTTTAAACAAACAAAAAAACCATATCATGGTGAGTGTTCACTTTTACCTCCCTCTATTAAACCGGTCAGACAGTAAAGAGCCAGCCGAGCTCATGGGTCAATGCTCAGTATGATTGAGCTCTGCATGAAGCCAAAGAGGTGGGTCAGTTAACAACCACACACAAATGTGTCTCACTCTGTTCAATATAGAACTGAGTAGGGAGTGGAGTGTATACTGTAAGGAGATTAATTACACTATATGGTCACTTACTACTTCAATGATGCCCCAGTTTACATCAGTCTTTTTGGGTTTTGACAGCTTCTAATGAAATTATGTTCAATGCCCATTGTGTTAGGGGAATTAGCTTTACCTCTACAATCAAATGTTTTTTTTTAAATTATCAGTTATATTTGTCTAAAATGTTTAAGATAAAGGAGGTGAATTCTTGAACTGAAGGTGAGAAAACAAAGAAAGTTATCAAGTCAATTTCATTAAGTTATCTCAACTTGGATTTAGTGTTAACTCAACTAATGCATACATTTGAGATCAACAGATATGTTGAGTTGATGCAATTATTATGTCAGCCCAACTCATCAAATGAATGTTCACAACTTAAAAGGTTTGTCTAAATCAGTAAATTAGACTTTTTTTTCATCCTCCAACCATACGTTAAAGTGGTGGGAATAAGTCCATTGAATTACTTGCTCCACCCACACTGATGGGTGCCGCAAATTTAACTCTAACAACCAAACCTGTACTATACAAAGAACATTTATATTCAACTAAATAGCAACAGCAAAAACATTGAGAGGAACATTTGACTGGTACTGGATTTTGTTTTAATTAACTTATTGAGGAAGTTTCACAAATGGATATCAACTAATAGGGAGTATTGTTCAATTGTTTATAGTGATATAGATTTTCATAGCACCTGGTTACAATTAGGAAAAGACTGTGGTTTCTTTCAGTACAATAAGAGGTCAACGGTGCAAGGCACAGCATGTTTAATTACATAAACTAGGGTGATCCTTAACCTAAATGGAGATGATTTTGTTACATAAACAGCAGACCGGATGTGGATGTGGTGTCCTTTGTACACCTGTTTTCTTCCAAACTACGTCCTGCTGACTCTGATTCAGCTCATATTGGAATTCATTCAATTGAATCTGACATTATAATCCATCCAGCAATTACAGTTTAGCTGTGCAGAAACATTTTTTTTAGAGACAGAACTGCCAACAATCCATCTAACTCTGCATGCTAATTAACTACAAAAAATACCCAAACAAAATAAATGCTGGTCTGCAATTTTGAATGAATATTGAATTATTATTTTTTGAAAGTGTGTTCTTTAAGTGTAACAAATACATTTAATTGTTGACATGAACTTCCTCTTCTCTCCCGGTGGGACACTGTTGTGTGATTTAGTGGCTCTGCTCTGTGGACATGTTACACAAAGCACACTAATGGATTACATTCATCAGAGCTGAACTAATTTTGGTGTCCTCGTTGAAAGTATATGGCTCACTGTCGAGACGTACTGGGACACTTAAATGGGGCAGAGTGATCGTTAAATGTGACACCTGTGTTTTGTGTTTCATGACGGATCAACACAGAACAGAGTAAATGAAGGCTGTAGGCTGTTCTGTGATGGAACTCCGTGAAACAAGCCGTGTTCACTGATCTGTCTGATGGATACAATTTAGTAGTTCTGCTTAGTTTAAGATGCCATTGCTTCAGTAATAGTGTAAAGTACCGAACTGTATTGTTGCTGTCATTATATTTTTTTGTTGTTTGTTTTCTTTTATAAATGAATATGAACACGTATAAGGTTCGCTGTGTCCCATAGTGTTTTGCATAGTCATTCATTCAGAATTGCTAGTGAGTGCTTTTTACTTAGCTGTGCAGGTTTATCAGACCAATGTACTTTAATGGGGGGAAAAAAAGTCATTGTAATATTGCTAGTGACCTCTTTGCTTCTCATTATGAGTTGGAAATCACATTTGGTGATTTTTATTCTTGTTCTTTTCCCTATTTTTTCTTCTTTATTTGCATTGCTATTCTTATTACTATGCTCATTCTTATACTCAATGTATATATTGTATTATTTTATGTCACAGCCAGTAACAATATTTCCTCTTTATTGTGGCTGATACCAAACAATAGCCTAATAATAAATGTGAAGAGAAGCATGTATACAGTTAAAGTCTTAGTTTACATACACCTTTGTCAAATGCATTCCTGTCTTGGGTCAACCATGGTTACTGATTCTACCAAGAATGCAACATGTCAGATTTATTTTAGCTTTTATTCTTTTGTCACAGTGTGCATGGACCAGAAGTTTCCTTATAGTTTCTTAGAATTTGGTAGTCTTGATTTTAAATTGTTAACTTGTAAGTATGTTTGGGGTAACTGCTTCAATTTATCAACGCAATGTCCCTTACTTCTTATTCCACTTATTTTGGTAAGTACACCAGTTGTTGCTGCAGAGAGAACCCTCACAGCATGATGCTGCCACCACCATGCTTCACTTTTGGATGGTGTTCTAGTAAGCTTGTAAGCCGCTTTTCCTCCAAAGGTAACAGTGTACATCTTGCCAAACATCTCTGCTCTTTAGCTATGCTCGTGCATTTTTTTTAAAAAATTTGACAGCCTTATTTTTCTCACACCACAGCATTGTTTAGAGAGCCATTGTGAAATTTTATTGGGTTTTTTTGTTTTTTATATGTAGACAGACTTTAAATTGACTTCACATACTCTCTGACTAATTATTAATCAAGAACTTGGACTGTTTAGAAAAGCTGCAGTCCAGACTAATCCTTGCTATTGCCCTCCTCCCTCACTCGACGGATGCTGCTGGTAGAGGAGGAGCTGCTTGGTCTCAACCTCAGAGTCTGCTAGAATTGAACAAATGTTCAGATACATATCAAATTAGGGCAAATTTTTACCTGTGGTTCTTGGGTACTTCCTGCCAAGTGTGGATTAAGAAGGAACAGGGAGTTGCTAGTGGAGGATGCCTGAACATGTCTCATTTCGCAAAGTTTGATAATTTGCTTGTACGGTCTCAAGTAAGTATTTTGTAGCACTTGTAGATACAAAAACTGTTGATCACATAAAATTTGGAGCCTCAAATCTGTAGTATTCTCTTGCAGTCACCACTGATAATTAGGCTTTCAGCTGTCCTTAATCTCCTGTCAACATTTCACATTATAAGATGTAATTACCCTCAGAAGTTCCGGTATTTAAAAAATAACATATAACTTTCTAACTGACTGATCAAGAATGCAGCAGCCAATGGTGAATCATTCAACCAAACTTGTAATTAAAGCAACATGAATAAAGCTGTATCCCAGTTGAACCAAAGTATTTGATTTCCAAGTGTGCTTGACACATTACGGTTTTCTCTCAAGTAAACACTTTTTGTTCAGAAAAGGGTTCAAGAGCAATCAGTGACACTGAGGTATACATGGTTAAGATAGTTTACATACAGTATTTGGAGTGTTTCAAACCAAAACTCCTCTGCGACAACACCTCCAAACTACCCCTAACACGCCTACTCACATGCTTTGACTCTATAAAGATATCAAACATCACTTTTTTTTCAAGTCAGTTCCTCATTTGATAACAAGAATGATTAAAAAAGAAACCTCCCATTTCTGTATCACATAAATGAACCAGGTATCTAGATGCTTGAACTCTGACATCATCTGAACAACTTCAAATCCACACACCCTTACTCACGCAAATCTAATTTACAGCTGGTTTGGTACCATGACATCTGTGACTCCATCAACAACAACATTCTCTTGCGCAGCTGAACACAGCAACACTTTCAGCTCCACCGAGACGGCAGATGGAGGCAGTTTGAATGAGGATACACTTTGAAGGTTTTCTCTGTGGGAATCTGTGCCTGAGTATGTATGTGTGATTCATCAGTGGCATTTGGCAACTAAATCATATAGCAAGAAAAGATGGTGGGACGACTTTCATTCTTCTTTCATAAAACCTTCCACACGCACTGTCTTTATTCATTTCAGTTTTTATTCATATGCTAAACACTGACTGATTTATCCACTAATAATGATAATTGGAACTCGGCTTTACACAGTGACTCGTTTTTAAAACATTTATTCCTTTGTATTAATTTGAATACACTGTGCAGTTAATATTCCAGTGCGCATATAAACCTTAAGAAATAATTATGAATACAGACCGTTGCATTACATGTAATATGATTGATGAAATAGGGATATTTGAATTTCTGACAGTGAATGATGAAAGCATTTGCAAAGGTTCACCTAATTTATAGTGACACTGAGTTTCTGCTTTAATTTCAAGACATGCAGTTGATCTGACAAATGATGATGAGCAGCGCCACCAGCTGTGAATCTTAATGCCTATTTAGACACCATGCAGTTGTTTCACATCAGACGCCAGCCAGTCTGTTAATATAAATACCAATTATGCTACATGCCATTAGAGCCTGCAGTTTACCCTCCATCAGTCTTAAAGCTTGATTTTCTTACGTCATAGTTGCGACCTACATATTCGTTATTTGTCACAACTTGTCAGAATGTTCTGATCCTGCATACCTGACCTGACAAGACTTTTGGCTGTATAAGAATTTCTTTTTTTGTATTCGCAACTCATCGTGGTTCCCTAAAATGTATTCTTACCTTAAAATGTGACTTGTTTGTGCTGTTACCATATTCAGTTAGAAGAAACATAATCCTCTTTGAACTTTTAACCCAGTGGCTCTCACATTAGTTATGGAATCCCTCACCTTGGGAAAGCTGCAAGAGTCCATGCCCTTGCCCTTCATTTCTTATCAATCATTAAACATGATAGCTGGAGAAACTAATAAATGTTTTGTTTTTTTTGACAAAATTCCATTGTAGTGCTACCACGATTGCAGCAGCTATTTTCATCCCTATATAAATCAATTTCACTTTAGTTTCATGTCATATCTAGTGGTAATCTACACCCTCCCACAGTTGCTATCTGCAGTCATTTCCCTGCTACATTTTCTGGATGCACACACGTCTTCTTTCAGCTTATTTTTCTTGTAAGTCCTGCTAAATTTCTGTGTTCTACTTGGACTGACTTGAAAAGTTAAAAGCTGTTTATAGCTGACCAAGATGATGATCTCAGACTTTCAATGTTGGTTATTCCAAGGGTTTAATGGCCCATGAAAAAGCTATAACGTAATGGGGAAATAGACAGAAAATGGACTTCTCAGTATAATATTCCTCTCGAGCTATTGAGCCCTCCCTCCGAATATGACTATATGTGAATGTGTCGTATATTTATATCAGCATGAAAGTTGTACTGAATGACACCATGTGAAAACAGTCTGCTGCGCTTGTTAAAACACCAAAACTTAATGATGCACAACATTGCAATCAAGTGAACCGTATAGTGTCAAGAACAAACACTGCGCACACAAAAGAGCCGACATCAATGAATAAACAGTTTGGCAGCTGCTCCAACTTTATTCCAGCTACCATGGTTGAAACCAAGCTGTTTTTAGCCCATGTCTCCCAACCTGTCTGATCCTATTAGACACCAACATGTCTGCTGGGCTGATCAGCACAGCCGCCCAGCAGATGGTGCGCAGATTACTATTAATAATGCAGAAAATGAACTTCAAATCACCCGATCATGGATATGAGTGACTGCTTTCTTTAAGGGAGCCTATAAAAAGTGTGTGCTCTGGTCACAGACTGACAGCGAATGCCCTGTTTCACAATGACATGATGGAGCAAACAGCTCGATGTGCTATGGCACTGACAGGAGGAGTCTTGTTGTGGAAAAACACTGAGAGAGTCTGATGTGGGAGGGAGCTTTTTTGTCCACTTGCATTATCAAGGACAGTGATTTCCATGATCTGATCCAGTGCAGTAATGTTTACAATCAATGAACTGTTTGATTAAAGTTGGTGCAGATTTGTCATCATTAGTTTCTGTAGCCATGCTGGCAAATGCTCATCGAAATCTGGTTAGTTAAATAAACATATAGATCTGAAACTGGTGAACTGAACAACTAGTAATGCAAATTTGCAAACTTTGACTGTTGCAGTTTTTTTTTTTTTTTCCTGCAAAATGAGCCCATCTGTCTGTGCATCCTCACCAGTTCAAGCTGGTTTATGCTTGTGTGAGATACTGTGACATGTGGTGTAGCGGTATAGAGGATTGTGTGTGAGAATGGCCAGAAAAGCATGCTGGCTTTCAGACTGCAAATTCTGACTGGATGTAGAAGGGCATGCTGGTATTTTTGGCATACTGCATTTGACATACTGTGTATTGACACGAAATCGCTTTTTTGGCATACTATATATAGTGGATAGTACAATATTGGAACGCACCCACAGTCACAATGATTATTTAGCCAGTCAGCCCAGCTCATCTCCAACCTCTTAGGATAAAGCAAAGGAAAAGAGAGAGACGTGTTTAGCTGTCAAACTAAACATTGGCAGTCGTTCGTCACTTCTTTTGAGCTGTTTTCAGTCAACTCTGTAGGAGTGTTTAATGGAAGGAAGAGGCTGTCTTTTTCCCCTGACAGAATATCCAGGATCAAAACATCAAACTATACAGTAAATCTTAGCATTCAGAATCGTCTCAGCAGCAGCTACTGTACATTTTTGATCTGTTGTTGCTCATCCAGAAAGCTGAACCAACAAGATTAAAACAAAATCCCCCTATTGTCCTTTAACTGGCTATTGATTTTCCTTTTTCCTCCTCCATGCTCTCGTCTATGAATAAAGATTACAACTGCTCCTTCACAGCAATGAAACATGATGCTGTATTAGAAAGCCTCGCAAATCTGTGTTTTGTTTTGTTTTTTATTGTAGTTATGCAACAGATAAACCCTCCTCCACAGGGTTATTCTTTAGATCTGGTTTTCGTAGACTGCTGGTCATAAAGGGATTCCGTGCTTCCCCGTTTGAAGTACTGACACCATTTAGTAGGAAAAAACCGTCTGGACTGTCATTTGGAAGACAAAACAGGTCGGTGTTTTTAGCGTGGTAATTGACAGGTTGAGTGTGTTTGAAAATGGTTTAGAAAATATAAATGGAAAGGAAAAATAAAATAAAATAGGACTTTTGATGACTATGAGAGGAGAATGTGTTTGGAAGAGGAATTGGTCATAGCCTGTGATCCATTAATTCTCTGAGATATAAGGGGAAAATTGCCTCATACTCAGTGATAGCATGTTGGGTATGATTTAAATGAGCTTGTCTTTTTTCTTTTTTTTTTTACCTAACATCCTGTTCTTCCTTTGTCTTTTTCTCTGCTTTTATAACCTGAAAACTTCACAGTCTGACAATGACCTCTGCTCACATTATATTCATGATGCCGCTGTCAGTGATTCATGAACTATGTTGTCTTCATTCCATTGTTTTACATTTTCACCTTGAGGCCTTGTACAATATACAGTATACGAGTATATTTGACAGAGATTGGTGATCTTGAGTCAACTTCAAAGCCTCTGGAGATTTACAGGACGGATTAAATCATTGTGCTGGCTAATATAGCTCATTTAGGAATATTTAAGTTCCATACCACATCGTACAACTAAGAATAAATCTCAATAAATCACATGGGTAACACCCAATAGATCTCAGCTATACTACTGGTGATGGTTTAGCTACTTTGCAGCATCCGCTCCACAAGTTTGTACAAAACCGTTACAACCCGTTTTGTCCCAATTTGATCTATCAAAGTTGCAATTTTGCAGGATGTCAGGAACGTTTAGCTTTCGCAGTCTTTACATGTCAGTCTTCTGTAGAGTTGAAATTAGGTCACTGTGGGGGATAGATCATGGGCGCTCTTTTGTCTTGCTCAGCCTTCAGATAGTTCTGGTAAAGCTATGTGGTGAATTTGGGCTCATTATTCTGCCACAGAATCAATCCGACTTCACAAATATGCAAAGCCGAAGGTGGAGTATGTCTCTGAACAATAGAGTGGTGCTTCTCCTTGGACAGGGTAAAGTTAATATGGTGCACTTGTTCCTCTACGAAGCAGACAAAACAGCCAGAGACTTGAACATTCCCACCACCAAGTTTCTCTGTGATATCATTCTCTCTCCTGTTGGCCTCCTTACGTACAACCTTTTTGTTACAGCCATATATCTCGAACTTGGATTTGTCAGTAAAAAGATTTCTTTCCCTCTCATCCACTGTGGAATGGATTTCTCTTGGCCCATCCAAATTGTTTGGCCTTGATTCCCTTCCTGAATAGTGTACTAGAGACAGAACCTTTTCCTGTTTGACCCCTATACACAGTGTTCTTTTGACGGGGCTGATTGGAGTCTTGTGTTGTTTACTTAGCAAATTCTCTATCTGTGATGAAGTTGCTTTCCCATTTCTCTGTGAACAAAGCTTGACACATTGATCTTGTGGTGGTGTGGCCAAGTTTCGATCTGGCTGATCGTGCTTTAGGTACAGCTGTTAGAGTGTTCTTGAGTGCCATGTGCTGTCTGCTCAGAAACCATAAATCTCATCCTGATTTGATGCTAAGAAAGTCCTTATTTGCTTTGATTAGTTTAATAATTTGACTTCTGACACCTGAACTCTTTGCTTCAAACTGCTGGAAATAGAAAGTGACTAAAACCTATTTGAAAAGTCATTAGATGTTGCTAGAAGGCATCACACGCTAGTTAGCTGTTCATGACATCATCGTACCATATTTGTATTCTCCTTAGCATCAGCTAGTCTAAGACTGCTGTTTGCTTCTTCTCTACTCTGTGAATCAAATGCACACCACATCCCAACTAGATTCCAGGTCAAATGTGAGCAACCCAATTTTATTAACAGGCTTAAATGAATGAATAGTCTACAGTTTTTGTGGTACTATTATTCTCATCAGAATTATTGGGCCTTTTCTTTTTTTTTTTGGCACAGCCAACGTCACGATGTCAAATCTGATTCCAAATCAGTCCTTGAAGTTGCCAAAATTGGGTGTAGATGAACAAGCTGCAGGACATGACCTAAATGAAAAGGCAGCTGAAGTGTCATAGAGCTGTAGTACCTTATCTGACAGTTTGTACTCACAACAT